>NC_092717.1:133971341-134579193 GCF_047496885.1 Scyliorhinus torazame
TGAAAGGGACTCCTGATGCCACGGGGCGCATAGAGCAACATGGGTGCAGTCAGTCATGCCCTGCACCTGTGGCAAGACCAGGTATGGTGCCGAATCATCATCTTGTTGCGATTGTTCCAGGTCGAAATGAATAAAGTCCAAAGCTCTTGCATAGACTGCATTCGTGACTTCATGAATGCACTTATGGATAAATGACTGCGAGATGCCACAGGTCACCAATGCAGCAGACAAACACAGCCCTCTGAGAACTTTTAAACAATACAGGCAGCAGACTAGCACAGCCCTCTGAGAGCTTTTAAACAATACAGGCAACGCGGAGAGCAGGGATTGAGGGGATGGGGGATATGTTTATAGGGGGGAGCTTTCAGAGTATGGCACATAGTATGGCTATCCGAGTATGGCTGGAGGAGAAGTTTGGGTTGGCGAGGGGAAATAAATTCAGGTATCTGCAGGTGCGGGACTTCCTACGTAAACAGGTGTCAACCTTCCCGCTCCTACCGCTAAGGGGGATTCAGGACAGGGTAGTTTCCAGAGGGTGGGTAGGAGAAGGGAGCGTCTCGGACATTTACAAGGAACTTATGGGGTCAGAGGAGACGCAGACCGACAACTGAAGCGCAAGTGAGAGGAGCTGGGAGGAGAGATAGAGGATGGTCTATGGGTGGACGCGTTGGGTAGAGTCAACGCATCCGCAAGATGTGCCAGCTCAGCTTGATACAATTTAAGGTCGTTCAGCGGGCTCACATGACAGTGTCCCGGATGAGCAGATTCTTTGGGGTGGAGGACAGGTGTGCAAAATGTGCGGGAGGACCAGCGAACCATGTCCACATGTTCTGGGCATGTCTGAAAATTTGGGGATTTTGGCAGGGGTTTGCAGATGTCATGTCCACGGTGTTAAAAACAAGGGTGGCGCTGAGTCCAGAGATGGCGATTTTCAGGGTGTCGGAAGACCCGAGAATCCAGGAGGAGAAAGAGGCAGACGTTCTGGCCTTTGTTTCCCTGATAGCCCGGAGACGGATACTATTAGCTTGGGGGGACTCAAAGCCCCCGAAGTCGGAAACCTGGCTATCGGATACGGCTAACTTTCTCTGTTTGGAGAAAATCAAGTTCGCCTTGAGAGGGTCACTGTTAGGGTTCGCCCGGAGGTGACAACCGTTCGTCAACTTCTTCACGGAAAATTAATCGTCAGCAGAGGGTGGGGGGAGGGGTTAGTTTAGCTTAGAGTGGGGGGGGTTAATAAAGGTGGGACCTGTAAGGAAGGGAGACGGCTTTTGCACTATGTTTATAGTTTCATGTACCTTGTTTATTGTGTTATAAGATCAAAAAATACCTCAATAAAATGTTTATTAAAAAAAACAATACAGACAACAGACTAACCCAACCCTAACTTTTAATCAATACAGGCAGCAGACTAAAACAACCCTCTGAGAACTTTTAAACAATACAGGCAGCAGAGTAACACAGCATTCTAAGAATGTTTAAAATGTACAGGCAGCAGACTAACACAACTCTCTAAGAACTTTAAACAATACAGGCAGCAGACTAGCACAGCCACTAAGAACATTTAAACAATACAGGCAGCAGACTAACACAAGCTCTAACAACTTTTAAACAATACAGGCAGCAGATTAACACAACCCTCTAAGAACATTTAAACAACAGAGACAGCAGACTAATACTACCCTCTAAGAACTTTTAAACAATTCAGGCAGCAGACTAACACAGCATTCTAAGAATGTTTAAACAGTACAGGCAGCTGACTAACACAACCCTCTAAGAACTTTTAAACAATACAGTCAGCAGACTACCACAACCCGCGGAGACCTTTTAAACAATACAGGCATAAACTAACACACCCTCCAAGAACTTTTAAACAATACAGGCAGCAGACTAACACAACCCTCCATGAACTTTTAAACAATGTAGATAGCAGGCTAACAGAACCCTCTAAGAACCGTTTAAACAATACAGGCAGCAGACTAACATAACACTCGATGAACTTTTAAACAATGTAGACAGCAGACTAACACAGTGCTTTAAGAACTTTTAAACAACACAGGCAGCAGGCTAACAGAACCCTCTAAGAACTTTTAAACAATACAGGCAGCTGATAATACAACCCTCTGAGAACATTAAAATAACAGAGACGGCAGTGTTCAGGACCGCCCACACCAGCCATGACCCCCATCCCGGAAGCCACTCACACTCTGCCGGTCACCCCAGAGGCCTCCCTTCTCGGGCTGGCCCAGGTGCTCTGTCCGCTTGGACCCTCTAAGGCTAGGTGGAGGTAGCAGTGCTCACCTGTTTCCTCCCTCTCGGAGGTCACGGCACCTGGTTTTCATTTTTAAAAAGCAGTAGTAATTTGCGCTAGTGATATGTCACACCTGGTGTATGGGAAGATTCAATGAGGGCTGACGATGCAACGCTAACCATGCTAAGTATATTAGAATGGTTTCAAATTCATGCAAATCAGGTTCATGCCATTCCTAGGTTACTGGGAAGGGCCCAGGAAGATTGCAGTGCAAAATCTTGCCAGCGCAAATCTTATTTTTGGCCTCTTGTAAGATTTAGCAGCCACAGTTTTGAGGTAATAGAAAGAATAAATAAACTTGGAGACTGCAGTAAGATTTACTTTCAACAAAATGAAGAATGTTTTATTTTTAATTTAAAAGAATTAGAAAGGAAAGTTTGAAGGAGGGCTGGTCATGTTAGTTCAAGAAAGATAGACAAGCAAGGTTGTGATGGATGGAGTGAGGTTGTAGGAAGAAGGTCAAAGCAGAAACTGTGGGCTGGATTCTCCGCCCCCGACGGCGAAAGCATGTTTGGCGACGGGGCGGAGAATCCGTTTTTGCGCACGCATTCAGGATCGGCGTCGGTTTCGCAATTCTCTGCCCCCCGAAAATTGCCGTACCCGTGGAGTTCGCCACGCTGAGTATCCACCGCCTCAGGCCATTGCCGGAGGCCCGCCCCGCGATGCTCAGTTGCTGACAGGCCGAATTCACAATGGTGTGGTTCTAACATGGTCCCACCGTCCGTGATCCTCGCGTGGCGGCTGCAGACTCAGTCCGGGACCGCCACAATCGGGGGAGGGCTGATCGATGGGCAAGGGGGGCTTCATTCGGGGCTGGAGGCAATGTGTGCGGGTGGTCCGGGGCGCGCGAGCAGCCGATGCGGGGCACTATTTTGCTGGTCCATGTCCGCAGGCTGAGTCCACCATGGAGCATGCCGCGGCCGCTGGCCGCCGCCATGCGCTTGCTCGGTCTCTGACCTGGAAGTGCGGGAGGCTGTATCGGCAGCTGGAGCTGCGAGCTCTACGACAGTTGCCTGCTAGCCCCCAGCAAAACGGGGAATCTGTGGCCTTTTGACGCCAGCTTTTCTGGTGTAAAAGACCACAGTTTTCCCAACGGCTTGGGGACATAGTCCCTGAAATGGAGAATCCAGCCCAGTTGACATATTTTGTCTTTTGTGCCGCTAATGATTGCTGGGGGGGGGGGGGGGGTGCAGTGCGATGTCCAGTTTAAAGCTGCAAGTCGTGACCTGGAAAAAGGTGATGGCCAGCACAGAGCCCTGTCTAGGTGACCTATTAGATGATCAATCAAGTGCATCTAACATACATGGGAAATGGCTTAGCTCAGATGGCTGGACGGCTGATTTGTGACGTAGAGTGAGGCCAACAGTGTGGGTCCACTTCCTGTACCGGCTGAGGTTATTCATACACAGTGAACATTTGAACATTTTCCAATCGAGTCAGATAAGTCAATTTAAATTTTAGCTAATTTCTGCAACCCATTGTCAATCTTCATAGGTAACAGAATGTTTTTGAATCAGCAAGTCTCTCACCTTTTGGCATTGAGGATTTGTACATGTATTACATATTTTCACATGTAGATGACTGCACCATCAGAGTGAGGGGAGAGGCGTTCTGGAGGGGAAAAAGCTGCCCACAGATTCAGTGAGGCCATTCCTGGTGCCTTCCTGCGTGCAGTATATGATCAATATGACCAGCTCATGTTGAGTGCCGGTAAAAGGAGGGACAGGAGCTCACCAAACCCTTCCGCAGCAGTGGCAAGATGTACTGTAGAAACCGTTGGC
The DNA here is from genome assembly GCF_047496885.1 of Scyliorhinus torazame. Taxonomy (NCBI): domain Eukaryota; kingdom Metazoa; phylum Chordata; class Chondrichthyes; order Carcharhiniformes; family Scyliorhinidae; genus Scyliorhinus; species Scyliorhinus torazame. The sequence continues at coordinate 133,975,431 of NC_092717.1, forward strand.
ATGTTCAAGCATCATTTGTGTCACAGCCATTCATCCGATCACAGCCAGGCCCATCAGTGGGAGCAATGGCATGGTCCCTCAGCTCATCATTGCCTGTGTCCTCAGATTGTGGTGGAAATCTGGTGTGTCATCATCCATCAGGGCATCTTCTCTTTGGATGGCAATGTTATGGAGTGGACAAAAACCACAACCATCAGGAACACATGTGAGGGGGATTACTGTGTTACCCCCCCCCCCTTTCTGTCCAGGCATAGTAATCACAGCTGCATTATGACCCTCCTGCTAGCATGGCCCTCATTGTATCTCCTCTCTGCATCAGATCTGCGCACCCTCATAGATGTCATTACCAACTTTTCAATGGATAGCCCTTATTACCATCCCTCTGTGGAACCTGGGCCAGTGAAAAGGTCTCAATCTGTGAGTTCCTACCGATGTATGAGTTGTAACCCACCGAGTATGGTCGCACACTAGTTGCACATTGGCCAATTGGAAGCCCTTTCTGTTGTGAAGGTGCATGGCTGTCCAGCAGGAGCCTTAATGGCTATGTGCATCCAGGCAATGATGCTCTGCAGCCTGGGGAAACCATCAATCACTGCAAATTGTTGGGCTCTGTCCATCTGTCTTTGGCCATCCTGTGTGAAGGAGATGTAATTCCCAGACTTTTGAAACATTGGATCTGTGAACACATTCATGCAATGGTGTACAACAGGCTGTGTTATCCCACTGACGTCTCAATGAGCCTGATGCAAAGAAGTAAAATGTCACTATGACCTTAAGTATGTCAGACATCATTGGTGGCCCCTCAGGCAGTTGGATGAGATCTTCGCTGAGAGCATCTCACATAGTGATGTCACAGTTACCCTTGATAGACCGTGTCTCCTTCTACACTGAGTTTCTCTCAGTTGCAGGGAGCTGAATCACTGCCATATTCCCTTGAGGTGGCTCGAATTTATCTGTGACTCCGATAATGTTTACTGGGCACCTTCAGACAATCATGGTAGCATCCTCCAAACAGAACATAACACTTCCACTAACTTTGCACCAAGCAAAAGTACATCAAGGAGTTGGGAGCTTAGTCCTTTAAATAATGCTTGTGGGCATGGGGTGGAGGGATGGTCTCTCATGTAGTTCAATGTGTGTTCGTTCAACTGGGAGTGTTTGAAAGGGATTGTGTGGTGTCTCCGTGTTGGAGCCTGTTTGGCATCATTATCCACTTACTCTACATGCTGCTGGTGTATGCACGCCTACACTAGTTCCCTGTCAGTCAGGGCACACCACGTGGACTGTGGATAAGTCACATACATGTGTTCAATCCTTCCTCGCGCCCTTTGCCTCTTCCTCCTAATCCATCTCTCCTCCTCACTGGAGGTTGTATTTCCAACTAAGACCACAATCATCATCTGTCTCTGAGAGTTTTCACCCCTTACCCCTGGGTTACGGACAGGAGAATGTTCAATGAACTGCCAGGTGACTCCTCTGATTGAGAGGAGATGCCTCCTCACGAAAACAATATCCAAAATGTCATTCTTCCCACTCAATTAACCAGTCCCTTGCAGTCAATAGAGTTTTAATTGCATGTATTTTTAAAACCTACCCAAACAGATTTGCCCTTAAAAATACAGATTCCTCACCTGTCCTAATTCACACCCTGAAGGCGTATTATTACCTTCTGACTGTACTATTGCAGTTAAATGGGGAGTTAATAAACTGAATTTCCTTTTAAATATATCTTTAAATAACCTGGGCAGATTCCTGATTTTTTTGACTTGCTGACTTGACTGCCATATTATCACAAATCGGTCTGATCACATTCTAACCGGTGCTGAATGCCATCATGAAGCTCCCGATCGTAGAGTGTATTATTCAGTCCATTATTATTGCTGTAGGTAGTGCTGCATTTGCTTTATGCCAGTATCTGCATTCCAGCATCGACAAATGAACACCACAGGAAATTTTGGCACTATTTCCCATCAGCAGGATCAGTGTTGAAATGGGTGTAAGTGCAATCTCAGAGATTCCAGGTGGAAATTTAAAAGATTCCAACCATACTACTCAGCAAGTAGTACTCAGCAAGCCACTTATGTTGATTTTCCATTTGACAGTGAAGAGAGCGTAGGCAGCTTTATCATAGAATTTGCAGTGCAGAAGGAGGCCATTCGGCCCATCAAGTCTGCACCAACTCTTGAGAGTTTAGTCAAGCCCCGCTCACAGAGCACTGGTAGACTCCCTGCTTGTCAGCGAGAACAATCCTACCCATCAGGGCATTAGTATACAACGAATGTCATTCTTTCAAGAGGTATTGTCCTTGTACACATAGAATGCATAGAATCCCCACAGTGCAGAAGGAGGCCATTTAGCCCATCGAGACTGCACCGACCCTCTGAAATAGCACTCCACCCAAGTCCATTCCCAAACCCTATCCCTATAACCCCTTAACCGGAGGAAACCCACGAGGACACCGGGAGAATGTGCAATCTCAACACAGGCAGTTACCCAAGGCTGGAATTAAGCCGGGTCACTCTGCCACTGTGCCGCCTTAAGACCTAGAATTTCATTATCAGTTCTATGAAGACAATTTGGCTTTGAAATTAGCCTCTGAAGCAGCCTGGTGCCAGTGCAATGGAGGGCCCAGACTCAAATGTCAACTCAGATGCTTTTGATGACGTTTCCACGGCCCATGTGGTATGCCCTGACTGACAGGAACTAGTACAGGCGTGCATACACCACCAGCATGCAGAGTAAGTGGATAATGAAGCCAAACAGGGTCTAACAACGCGTTCCCACACAATCCCTCTAAAACACTCCCAGTTGAACACACATGAGCACCCACCCCATCACCCCATGCCCGCAAGCATTATTTAAAGGACTATCTCACAACTTGTTGACTTACTTTTGCTTGATGCAAAGTTAGTGAAAGTACTAGGGACGCGATTCTCCCCCCCGACACCGGCGTGCGATTCTCCGAGGTGCGGAGAATTGGCGCCATTTTCGGCAGCGCGTTTGGAGCGGCGATGGTCGCGGGCCACTGTCCGCAGCCGGGCCGCCGATTCTCCGGCCCGGATGGGCCGAGCGGCCGCGTGGAAACGGCAGAGTCCCGCCGACGCTGTTCACCCATGGTTGCTGCCGGCTGGAACTCTGCGCGAAGGGTCGAGGGGTGGCCTGTGGGGCGGGGAAAAACGCTCCTTCACCGGGGGGGGGGCCTCCAATGCGGTCAGGCCCGCGATCGGGGCCCACCGATTGGCGGGCCGCACCCCCCCCCCCCCCTCCGGGGCCTACTTTGTTGTGCGGCTGGCACTTGAACCCCTACGCCATGTTGCGTCGGGGCCAGCGCGCTGAAGAAGTCCCCCACGCATGCGCGGGTTGGCGCGGCGCCCATTTGGCACCAGGAAGGGAGGCTGGATGGTGTTCACGACGGCGCGAACACTAAGGGCGTGATTCTCCCAGCCCTGCGCCAGGCCATAGAATCGCCGCAACCGCGCCATGCCGCTCTGACACCGGTGCGCGATTCTCCGTGGTCCGGAGAATCGGCGACATTTGCACCGGTGGGTTTGGCGCAGCACCGGTCGCGGGTCGCTGTCCGCGGTCTGGCCGCCGATTCTCCGGCCCGGATGGGCCGAGTGGCCACGTGGAAACGGCAGAGTCCCGCCGCCGCTTTTCACCTCAGTCGCTCCTTCACCAAGGGGGGCCTCCGATGGGGTCGGGCCCGCGATCGGGGCCCACTGATCGGCGGGCCGGCCTCTCCTCCGCCTGGCCTACTTTGTTGCGCAGCTGGCTCCTGAACCTTTACGCCATGTTGCGTCGGGGCCGGCGTGCTGAAGAAGACCCCGCGCATGCACGGGTTGGCGCGGCCCAACTGCACATGTGCGGGTTGGCGCGGTGCCCATTTAGCTCCAGGAAGGGAGGCTGGAGCGGAGCGAACCACTCCAGCGCCGTACTGGCCCTCTGTGGGGTTCAGAATCGCTACTGCTTAGCGATGGACTTAGTCTCCATTTCGGAGAATCGCGCCCCATGTTCTGTGTTCCATGGTGGGTTTTCCAATTTTTAAAAAGTATTCTCAAATGGTGGATCTTGACAAGGAGGTCAGTGGATTTGGCTGATTGTCTGCTTCAGTAATGAGGTCTCTAGTTACAGACTGTCCTGGGTTAGCATAGTTGCTTCACAACTCCAGGGTCCCAGGTTCGATTCCGGCTTGGGTCACTGTCTGTGCGGAGTCTGCACGTTCTCCCCGTGTCTGTGTGGGTTTCCTCTGGGTGCTCCGGTTTCCTCCCACAGTCCAAAGATGTGCAGGTTAGGTTGATTGGCCATGATAAATAGCCCTTTGTGTCCAAAAAAGGTTAGCTGGGGTTACTGGATTACGGGGATAGGGTGGCAGTGTGGACTTAAGTGGGGTGCTCTTTCCAGGAGCCGGTGCAGAATCGATGGGCCGAGTGGCCTCCTTTCGCACTGTAGATTCTATGATTCTATGCAGCATGATCTGGAAATGGAGCCCAGGTTGCAGAGAGGACAACAGTACACAATGGGAAGAGGAGAAGGATGAAGAATAGGAGAAAAAGGGGAACGTAGAGGAAATTAGGAGACCTCCTCATTCTGGATGAGCAAAAAGTGAGCAGGTACTCAGGGTCAGATTTTCAGTTCCAAGGCTTGAACCCGGGGAATTTCCAAACTTGATGCCCTGTTTTGGGAAAAGTGTCCCACAGAGCACAAATTTTGCTTTTGGGAGAATATTGCTTTGTTAAATATTGGGCCCGCTTACCCTCATACCTCCCCCACACACTCCTCATGCCGCATTCATGCCAAATCATGCACCCCACTCAGCCCCATAGGACCTCGCGCTCTCCATGCCAGCTCATGCCCACCTGACTCACTCCTGTGGGCTCTCATACCCTTAATGCCAACTCATGCCTCTCAAAGCCGTATTTCCATCGGCCTTCATACACTTCATGGCAACTCATACCCCACCACCCCCCATGAGTTCTCAAATCCTCCATGCTAACTCAAACACCCCCACCCACTCCCATAGTGCCTCACATTTCCATGTAAACCTAAAACCTACTCATGCCAACCCATGCCTCCCAACCCATCACCTTTTCCATTTACACCATCCATTGCAACCCAGTATCTACTATGTGCATATCTGAGGAACCATGTTGAGTTGAAATAAAATAAAATCTCAGTAGCTATTGCAGCCTTCACTTTCATGTTCATGAAGCCCATTCGAAACATTAAAAGTCATCAAGTGCTGAAGCGTTGTCAAAAGAAACAGCTTCATATTCATGAGCCAACATAAAAGACAGATAATCCTTTAATAACTTTTTTGAGTTGTCAATAAAACTGTGAATCTGCAACCCATACCTTTTGGATAATTGAAGACAATGGAAAGCAGTCGTGCCTTAATAATGAAATATCGATTGTCCTTGGGGTAATTGCAACAAACAGTTATTGTAACTGCAATAAAAGATCTTTCAACAACTTTCACTGACACAGGCAGGCATTCTTTTAAAATGTTCACAGTTTTGGGGATTTAAATAACTTCACAGCTTCTGCTTTTTCAACTCTCATTAATACAGACAGGCTGCTTTTTTATTTTAAAGGGCAGGTGATTTAAATAACTATGTAGCTTGTCATTTCTACATACCCTGCCCATCATGAGCATTTATATCTCTTCCATAAATTTGTGACTCCCCCACTGCAGGTTAAGGCCTTTGCTAGATTTTGATTTGATTTGATTTGACTTATTGTCACATGTACCGAAGTACAGTGAAAAGTATTTTTCTGCGGCCGAGTGAACGTACGTACGCAGTACATACATAGTAGACAAAAAGAATAATCAACAGAGTACATTGACAAATGGTACATCAACAAACAGTGATTGGTTACAATGCGGAACAAGGGGCCAAACAAGGCAAATACATGAGCAAGAGCAGCGTAGGGCGTCGTGAATAGTGTTTTTACAGGGAACAGATTAGTCCGAGGGGGAGTCGTTGAGGAGTCTTGTAGCTGTGGGGAAGAAGCTGTTCCTTTGGATGTGAGGGTCTTCAGACTTCTGTACCTTCTGCCTGATGGAAGGGTCTGGAAGAAGGCAATGTCTGGGTGGGAGGGGAAATGCAGTGAGCACTGAGTTCAAATGATCCTGTTGAGATTGGGTTTCCTGCTTATGTGAGTCATGCCTTTCCCCTCCAGCAGTATTCTGATCCTGCATGCTATCAAACATGGTTCCCATGACCTCAGTCTGAACTTCCACTGTAACACTTGCAGTGCGACAACAGAAGCTGCATCACATGTGGGCCTGCAAGTGCTGTCATGGAATTGGCCATTATTTCCAACTGGATGAAGGTGAGGTTAAATTTGAGAAAAGGCGACACAGTTGAGAGGATGTAATGGCCTCAGTTCATAGCGAGCCCCGTGATGTAGAGCACTGTTTCCTCCAGATGACCTAGTCAATGCAGCCATCCTTGGTTTCCACCATTTTTTTGATTCTTGTGATTCTGGGCCACCTTGACCTGCAGAGGAGAGAAATATCAGTGAAAGTGCTGCCACGTGTTTGGGTGATGCACCTTCTATCGCTCAAGGTACATGGAAGCTTAATGAAGTGGTTGGGAGGCTAGTAACATTGTTATATGTGTGAAAGTGTGGTGAGCTGTCTGAATATTAGTCCTGAGTACTGATTGTTTATTGATGAGTGATGTGGCCCTGGAACATTGAGACTGTGAGATTTTGGTGGACTAGTGAGTCTGAGATGCCATTTGAAGATGCATTCATTGACCTCGACTACCCACATGAGATCACTGAATTTTATTGGCACTGCAGCGAGGTGTTTGGGTCTAGACTCTGGGAATAAATCATCCTGGCCACCTGTTCCTACTCTTTTCTCAGGCTCTGCTGTGAAGGTCTTTTGGTTCTTGTGGAAACATGACAGCTCTCCTCCTTGCACCTTCATCGCCAGTGCCTCCAGCATCACTGACGGAAACCTGGAGACCCTCTCCCTTGCCTGTTGCTTCATTTGCTGCATGTTTCCTGTCAGCTCAGCATTCCAGAGACAATTACAGCAGCTCTTGTTGCTGAACTGCAGCTCCCTTTGAAGTGGGAGGATGGCTTTTAAGAGGTCCAGGTTGCTTGTGCCTTGTGTTGGCCATGCCTTCTGTTTAAGCAGGCAACCAATCAGCAACAGATATCACACCGGGCTATACGTTGAGATCATTTTCAACGCAACACAACATTTATTTGAAAGGAAACAATGTTCAGGGTTATGGGGAGAAGGGAGGAGAATGGCTCAGTCGGAGAGCCAATGCAGACACTATGGGCCAAATGGCCTCCTTCTGCACTGTATGAATTCTGCGATTCTGTGTACTGCCTGTCTCAAAAAGACTGGACACAGGACAATCATACATCACAATCCCTTTGACCAAAAATCCATCATTTTCAGCCCCTCATGTTTTGTTGGTATTTCTAACCTGGAAAATAATTCTAAATAACTTCGCAATTTGAGTTCAGATTTGGCCAGGCTAGGAGGGAAGTTAGAGGATGTGACCAAAGACAAGAACAGCATTGTAGGTTTTAAGGGGGCTTTTGAAAGGGCACCAAAGAGAAAATGCTGGAAAATCTCAGCAGGTCTGGCAGCATCTGTAGGGAGAGAAATGAGCTAACATTTCGAGTCCAGATGACCCTTTGTCAAAGCTCTGACCACCAGAAAGACTACCGACTTCTTCCTCCACGATCTATCCAACTCTACCTTACTCCTAATGCTCCTGGAAAACATTTTTAAACATTATCACATCAACCACTCTGCACTTACAATTTTGCTTTGAAATGGCAATTGTACAGCACAATGAAGGGTTTTAGGGGAGCCTTCCAGAATATGAAGAAAGATGAGGGGATCCGCTGCTGCTGGTGGAGAGAGGAGGCAAAACTTAGTAAAGCAAAATTGTAAGAGCAGAGGGGTTGATGTGATAATGTTTTAAAATGTTTTCCAGGAGCATTGGGAGTAAGGTAGAGATGGATAGATCGTGGAGGAAGAAGACAGTAGTCTTTCTGGTTGTGGATGTAGAATCTGAAGCTCAGTTTGAGATCGAATAAGACTCATTACCTACTGTCGAGTCAAATTTGAGCAAATATCCAGGAAGAGATTAAGACCAAAATTAAGGAATAGTAGCCATCACACAGGATAGTTGTGTTTTGACAATATTCACCCTCAGAAAGTTCTGCCGCATCTATACTTGATATGTTGGCAATACAGCCAGACAGCACAGCAACTGTTGCGGAATCAAAAATGATAGTGGAAAGGCAAAGCTGAGTATAGTCAGTATACATATGCGTGTTGACTCCATGGTTACAGATGATGTTGTTAAAGGAAGGACAATTTGTAGATGAGGTAGCCAAGGATGGAGCACATTAAAAGTGTGAACAGGCTGTTGAGGTGAGATTGTTCAGAACAAAACCATGCAAGGTCAGTGACATTGGGATTTATCCCAGAGGAGGGACGATGGCAGAGGACATTGTTGTGTGTACTGAATTCTAAGGAATGATAATGCACCATCGTCCCAGTCACACATCATGCCATTGTTGGGTTTCATGTTGCTGATAGAATAAAACCAGATTAAACAAATATAATCTGGGGAGACGATCATATAACTGGATACCAGCACCACATTCCACAATGTTAGAAGGGCAGGGATGTTGGATATTGGGGATTCATTAGGGCTAAGATTATCATCAAAGTGGGATTAATTTTCAGGGTTTATTGATTATTACAGTCTTGAAAGGGGAGGTTCAGTACCTGAGGAAAGGGGACAGTTACAATATCATAAGCTGTGGATGGAGCTTAAGTACTCAGGAACTGATTTGGAGTGGACCAGGAAAACATGAGGTATGTCTCACAGAGCAGAATAGTCTAGTGAAGTCTCAGGTGGAAATTAGGTGAAGCTGTAGTTTTGCAGGGTCCGAATTAAAGGAAAGGGAAGCTAAGAGGTTCACCTTAATTTTGGAGGCAAAGGAAATCCACGAGTTCCTTGCAAAATAAATCCACGAGTTCCTTGCAGCTGACATTGAGAATGGGGTGGAATTTGCAATAGAGAAAATAATTTTTCAAACTTCCTTAGGCCTCCACTATTGTGGGTAATTGAGTGATTTGAATACAAAGTTCTCATTTTCACCTAAACTACCTGACAAGATCATTCTCTTAGCACCAGACGATCCTGTCATTATTTTTGAAACATGCAATAAAAGGGAGCAGCACTATAAAAATTAGTTAAATATTTATTGAGATTAAGAAAAGAAAAAATAGTGTAGTTTTTAAAAATCTCAGCGCAGGAGACTCTTGGATCCATGCATCTCCCTTCACCAAAAGTACAAAAAAATCCAATAAATAAGACTTTAAATGACCACTTTAATTAGCTATACATGAACACTGAACTACTTACCTCTATGAGAGTCATTCAGTCAAAAGATGATGAGGCTTCAAAGGACATTAATGCATCAACTTATATCAATTTTTCTTTACTGAGTTAACTCAGTTGGCTGGACAACTGGTTTGTGATGCAGAGCTAGGCCAACAGCACGTGTTCAATTCTGCACCGGCTGACAGTATTCATGTCCATGTAGGCTCCACCTTCTTAACCTTGACCCTTGCCTGAGGTGTGGTGATAATCAGGTGAAATCACCACCAGTCAGCTCTCCCCCTCAAAGGGGAAAGCAGCTTATGGTCATCTGGGACTACGGCGACTTCACATACTTTACTATCACAATGTGAAAGGTAAAGGAATGGACTTGCATTTTGTATAGCATCTTCCATAACCCAATGTCATTGCAAAATGTTTCACAGCCAATTAAGTGTATTTGAAGTTATTCAGTGGGAAATTTAACATGTTAAACTCTCGTTAAAATATGTTTTTTGTGAGCCGTGTACCTTTAGGCCCGACATTACTATCATTGATATCCATCTATATCCTGCCACTTTTACCTCAATCGTGCATATTCAATGCATCACAACAAATATCTGAAGGATTTTTTTTCAAACAGAACATGCACCTTTTCTTAGAATGAGAATGATAACAAGCTCTTTGTGGCTTTATGTCCATAACATCGACTTGGATTTAATTGATGGCAAATTACATAAGCTTTATCATTTAACTCATGAGAAGCATTGAACTGAGCTATCATCTTCAAACTCAGTGCCAGTCACCTATTTGTTCAACAGGTTACAGCAGAATTTTTGTAATGGTACTTTCAAAAATGTTGCTAAATTAAAAAATATGAACAGTCCTCCCCTTTGAATAAGGCTTACACCACTTTATTTTTGATATTTAATTCTAAGTACTTTTCAGGCAATTTGTTTTCATTGACAGTAACAGAAAGCTAAGGGTCAGTCATTGAAATATTTACATTATTGCTATTTTGTGTAATTGTGTTTTATGCAATTCTCTCCCCAACCTTAGTAAGCAGGCAGTGGGTGATCCGGTAAATATAGCTTCTGATTCATGTCTATTCTTTGTAGCTCAGGCACAAAATAATTGCTGAATGTACTTAATGTAAAATGTTAAATCCGCAAACCAGCTTCAGACAATGAGGAGATAGTTACAACAAACATATAGTGAGATTTTACACCTTTGATTTATACCATTACATGTGGTTATAATTCTATTTGCTGGAACATAAACACAATGGCGTATTTTCATATCCTCTTTCGCAATCCATCCCCAATTAGTGGCATGGTAGGATTTTGCCTTATTTCCCCCGTGGAGAAGTTGGATAGGTAATCCCTCCTTTAATGGAGTGTATCAAATAGCGGCTTTTTTTTCACTGTCGGCCCAGCAATGGCAATAAAGTAACCTTGGAGGCTATGGCACAACACTGCCATTTCTTGGATTTTACTGCCCAATTTATTTATTTTTTTCAGATTTTGCCAGGACCCCAGTTCTTCACAAGGCAGGGGTCCTGAATGGCATTCATATCTCTTTAACTTCCATTATCATATGTGATTGCTCATTCAGCACAGCAATATCAGTGGTGGCACAGAAATGCAGCAGAAAATATTCAAATTAGGATTTAAATATTAATTCAATGCCACATATTTCTGCACTGCACCGCTGAATGAAATACTTTTTCTGGCATGACAGGACTAAAAACCATTAGTAGAATCACCAGTAATATGCATAAGGATGAACTTTTGCCAATAGAATTATGAGTCACTGCAAATGTAATCTTTATTTAATTCAGAAGTGATAACTCACGACTCAAACTTCCCACAATGACCGTTTCTACTTTTTTTCTTGTATTTGCACAGATAAATACATGTGCCACAGCATCCAACGTTACTTTGTCACTACTGCTGGGTTCACCTACAAACATCAGCTAGCTGATATGTTCGATTGCAGAGTACATGGGCATATGCTGCACCTTTTAAGTATTTCACATAATAATATTCCTTCTGGTGTGTTCATCTGGAATGTAATTGGAAAATAATTTGTTCTTGTTTGTATTTATGCCGTAATACAGAGCTTTGTCATTATTAAAGCATAGGCTGGAACATTATTACAATAAGGAACAATTTAGTTTTCTCTTCACTCCTTACAGTTGTACAGCATTGATTGAACAAACTAGAGGATCCATTTTTTTCATAGATTGAAAGTTTGTAACTACAATTTATACTCACGCACACCAAAACATTATTATTATGTGAGTTTCTTTGGTCAGTATAAAAACATAAGTGTTTGACTTCAATGACTTTTAGTTGATAATAACCCAAAGCAAAACAAGTAAATAAAATAAGGTCAGCATTTGCAATTTTTTCTGCATGTTAGTTTGTACTCCAGCAAACAGTTTGAAAAGCTTGCCCTGCTGGTTGTTACATTTCAATTCCACTTACAGATGGCCACTGGTGCATTCATTACAATGCGATGGTGAGGTAAATTGTACCATCCACTGCTGTTTACAGTTTACTATGTTTGTATAGAAAACATGCAGTATGTGAAATGAATGTCAAAATTATGCTTGGGTATAAACATGTGGAGATTTCCCACTCTTTTGCCTACTCTTTCTTACCTCACGGATCAGAGTGTAATTGTCAGTAATCAGGCCTGTTTGCTGCTGATAAAAAACACTCCGAATGCTAGCAGGCTTCTTTGTGTGATGACTCAATTATGCCAGAAGTGCCTCATCAAATCTCTTCTATCAGCTGGGCTAATAAATGAGGGGACAACTGGCCTGAAGCTTATCATAAATCCATTTGAATTAACCATTGGAGTTCTGAATATCCTTTGGAGCTTGCATATGCAAGACATGTCCGTCAAAACCTAAAATTGATATCCTTTAAAACAAACAGATTGTCAAACAGATAAATGACAGCCTGGAAATGAATGTCTTTGTTAGAACTAATATATAATGTGCAGAAAACTGTATTGTGACTGCTGTTGCCATGAGCTTTGAAGAGTTACAGAAAAGTTTAGCCCTTTTATCATTTAGCACATTTGTCCTTGAAGAGGTACAAAATATTAAATCAAGAGTCATTACATGTCGGGAACTTTTCTCAATGCACAAATAACAATTGGATTCATTTAAGATCAAACAATGCATTGCTGGTCACCATAAGCTGTATAACGCTTTTGAATAAATGCAAGAAGACAGCAACCATACAGAGAAACACATGAGCAACGGTTCAGTGTCCGTGCAGGTTGAAAAACCCGTCTTTCTTCAGGCCATCTTCATATTCTACTTGTGTAGATGTCCTTGAATGGAAGAAATGGGATTGTAGTAGGTATTGCACAGAAATCCTATTTCTGACATGGTGAAATGAAAATGAAAAATGAATGAAATGAAAATCGCTTATTGTCACAAGTAGGCTTCAAACGAAGTTACTGTGAAAAGCCCCTAGTTACCACATCCCAGCGCCTGTTCGGGGAGCCGGTACGGGAATTGAATCGTGCTGCTGGCCTGCCTTGGTCTGCTTTCAAAGTCAGTGATTTAGCCCTGTGCTAAACCAGCCAATTGGTCCAGTAGATATTACAATACTATGTTGCCTCAGTAATACAATTGTATTTACATATAAACCGATTAATAGTGAAAGCCATTCTCCTTTGCAAACTGTATTCCTCTGCTCATAGAGGGTTTGAACTTCAAGTTACAATGAGAGTAACTTAAACACGGTTAAGTACCTTTGATATTTTGATATGTATGTGTATAATCAAATTTGGAATATTTCAGTAATTTGGTGTCCAATTAACAGCCCTCTCTTTAGAATCTGATATTTGCCTCTTAGATATTTAAAAAAATAATTGAAATAGGTTTGAAACAGTTGAAAATGTTTATGATGGAAATATATGTGCGTTATAATTTGGATAGTGAAGAAAATGCAATCTTTACGTGCTGTATTGACACTGTTTAATCTTTCTATAATAACATTTCATACAATTATTCAGAACTCACTCATGAACAAACCTTATGCCTGAATGCAATTGGAACCAAGAAAACAAAATATTTAGAACATTGTGCTTTCGTTATTTTCATTTTGTCACATTGGTGCAAGTAATACAAATAAGTAATTGAGATAAAGTTAGGTAACACATTTGAGGAATATATTTCTTACAACTCAATATCTTTCTAATTTTCAAAATAAAGCTTGTCGGAGGGATACTCCGGGTCTGCTCGCTAGTGGCAGGATTCGTGGTGACGAGCAAAAAACATGTTTCATGTCAGGCGTTGAATCCCTTGCAAGTCTCCTGGCTGCCCCGCTGGACCTGATGGGTTTGCCAAACAGACTTGGTGGGAAAATGCAAAGTCCTCATCTTCAGTTATTTGAATGCAATTCTCGGGTTGAAAGGTCGATTCAACGGCCTTCCGTTGATGCTCACCTCCTGCAGCAGCACCACTGTCTCCACCCCCCCCCTCCCCCTCCCACTCCCCCCTCCCCTTCCCCCCCTCTCCCCCCCCTCCCCCCCCTCCCCCTCTCCCCCTCTCCCTCCCTCCCTCCCCAAGCCGGGAGGCAAATGGGCGTAATTTGCTGCAGGTCCTCAAAATCGGAGGCGTGATGCCATGGATTCTGAGGGGGAGCAAGGTGCTAAGCGCCCGTCCAAATGTATTCTGGGTTGAAGAGGGGTGTTTGTCTGCTGACCTGGAGGTAGTGTTGCACACTTTGGTGGTCAGGGGTTGAATTCAGAGGGTCCCCCCGGTTTCGGTTTGCCATGGCTGAACCTCTTCATGATGCGGCTAAAGACTAGAAACTCACTCCTTTGGTATTATCTTCAGGCATCTGACCAATTATAGTGTTGACTGCTGTCAGTTTAAATCAAGAGCTGTGAGGTCTCCTATTCATGTAGATTTTCATGTACCCTGCCCAGCTGGAAACCCTCATTGCTGTGTCAGCACGCCATTCAAAATGTGGGCGTGGCCATGGTTAATTTCAGGACCCCCCAGGTGAAGGGCCACCTCATTAAACTCCTTTGATTCACAGTTCCACAGCAGATGAAGGTGGGGATTACCAGAGCCTAGTTGACACAAGTAATAGATGCAGCAGTTGCTGATGAAACCTTCTTTGGCACACAACCACCATCATATAAAAAAACCGCTTAAGGCTCACGTAATTTCTCTTGGATCCACAGGTTAGTCTTGCCCCATTTGTATCTCACAGTATTACCTCATGGGTCTGCCCAATAAAGCTGTACTGCTTTTTAAATAATGTTTTAACTGTTTTCTTTATACATTTAGAGCACCAATTCCCACAGAATCCCGCCCCTGGTTTCCCCTCATTGCCACACCTCCCTTCAAACTTTTTTCCTGTCCCACGACCAGTGCTGCCCCTCCCTCCTCCAAGGGTCAACTGGACATCACACCAGGGTGATGGACCAAGTTTGGCAGTGTCAGTGGGTCTCTTCTGCTGGCAGGAGGGTGGTGACGACTTGCTGCGAGGTCAGCTCTGGTGCTCCTCAGAATCGACTCCTGTCATTCTGATTACAGACCACTGACTGCCTGGCTCAATCCTGAGTGAGCAATGGAGGCAATTACTTCTGGGCCATAGTAATGATGGAGGGGGAGGGGGGGAGGGGGAGCATTGGAAGAAGAGGGAGTGAGGTTTGGGCTCATTGACTGGGGATGCTGTCATACCAGGTATCTCAGTCTGGTGATCCCAATGCCTGTCAATTCTAGGTAAGGCTGGAGGGTGCCTGTGGGAAATTCAGAGATCTGATATGGATGAACACACACCCTGAGGGTGCCTGTGGAAAAGCAATGAGAGTTTGAGGCAGCTCGGGGTGGATGTGCAAATTTATTTAATTGTGTGTATTTGTGAGTCCGCTTCTCCTGAACTACTGCTGTGTGACTTCACCTGTGTCAATTCAGTGATCCTATATCTTTGTAATATTATGTGGCCACCCATTCCTTCTAGGAGTCCCCCCAGAATGTACATCAGATGTGGAGTGGGCCTGCAGCATACCGTGCCCTCTGGCCTGTGTTGCCTTTAGCGAGCATCCTTTGGAGGGCTTGGACATGGATCGCCCTGACTGACCTTTGGGTGTCACTCTGTTCTGCCTGCTACCCAGAGACACGCCGTGTCAGGCGGGTGGATTCAGAAGGGATGGAGACTGCCAGTTGGAAGGCCACGGGATGAGCTTCAACGCTTCCTTTTCCTTCGGGGTGTCCGTTGGCCCCTGACTACTCCATGGGATGGAGGTGCAGCTGGAGGGAGCTCTAGCGGCCTCAACGTCATCTGGCACTGTCAGTCCTGGAGGCTCGCCATTATTTGGACCATGGTGTTGATGCCCTCAACCGTGTACTGTGGCTGGCAGATGTTTGTCAGTGCCTAGGACATATCCCTCAACGTGTGGCCATGCTGTCGATACTCTCAGCCATAGTCTTGTGTGACTGTGCCAAGCTCTGGGGTGCTGCAGCAATGTCCATTTGCACCTGGGATATGTCCATGTGTGACTGGTCCCTCCTGTTGTGCACCTCAACCATGGACATCACAAAGTGACCTAAGCCTTTGACATCCTCAGACCTGGCTTGCACTTCTTGCCCCTGGCTTTCCACCATGGATGTCACCTTTGCAGTGTTGGCCTGGGCACCATGCAATGCCGGCACCATCTCCTGTGCCTGAAGGCAATTAAACTCTTCCAGTTGGCCTTACAATCACTGGAATACCACTGAAACCCCCTTCTGTCATGCCTGGCTCTGCAATTGCATCTCGACCAGTGATGGGATCACCTTGTCCTGAGGGCTGACATCTGACTTGGGGGCAGCTGTTTCCTTGGATTGAGCAACCCTCTGACTGCCAGCACTGTCAGGTGTTCCTGCCTCCACCTGATGTGCTGCAGCAGCTGTGCGGTTCTCACCAGGGTACCCCAGATTCCTGTCTGCTAACATGTTCTACCGAGGTGATTGTCTCTGCGCTGGTGGATGGTGCTGGTGAAAGCAGTGCTGCGAAGTCAGTGTCTTCTCCAGAGGCCTGCTCCAAGGTGATCTGAGTGGTTGGAAATGGGGCAGCAAGTCCGGATGGGCCAGTCTCATCTGATGGGGTCAGCATTTGGGAATGACAAGGTTGTGGAAGATGAGAGACTCATTTGAGGTAGAACATCTGGATAAAGTTGCATTGGGCTCTCACTTCCTCAGCTTAGGCCGCCCTCGCAGTGTGCTGCTCCTCACTTCTTGGCTTCCCCCATGAGTTCCATGTCCCTCTCGTCAAAGGGGGTGAGAACACATATCTCAGCAATGCCCCTGGCTGTCTTCTCTCGCTCCTCCCTGTGTTCTCTCGCTCCCTCCCTGTCTTGTGCTACAGGGACACAAAAAGGACATTGTTAGGTGCTGGCCTGGTGGGTATTGGGGGGGTTTATAGCAAGTAACATTTGTGGGCAAGGCACCTAGCCAAAGAGGCGGTCAGTTGTGGTGGGAATTCCTGGGGTGTGGTGGGATTCTGCGAGGAGATGCCGGTAGGTCAGATGTTAAAAGGTTGCAAAGGTTCAGAGTAAGATGCCAGAGTTTAGGGATGGGAGTGATGCCAGGGGCATACTGGCAGCTCGCAGGAGGTCATTTAACTTCTTGTTGAATTGCAGGCCGGTCTTCCGAGCACTTACAGCCTCTGCCATCTCATTCCAGGCTCCGGTCATCTGATGGGCTGGAAGTCTTCTGTCAGCCCTGGGGAATAGAGTGGCTCTCCTCTCCTCCACTGCGTCCAACTTCCTGTCGTGTCAGCATCAAGGAAGCGTGGTGCATGTCTTTGTGCAGCCATCTTCTTGGCTGAAATGATAGTCAGTGCTAAGGGGAGCGTTTAAATGCTGCTCCTGCTGATCAAGTCAAACAGGTGATTCCTGATTCAAGTGAATCATGTGCCTGGGAATCAGGAAACCGGCAAGATTCACGTGGGCAGAGTGATTGTCCATTTGTACAAGTTGAATTGGGCCTCTTCAACGCTCGTAGTGCCAATGGAGGTCACTCCGGTTTTGTCGCTGGTGGGAGCACTTAGTCTGCAAAGTGGAGAATGGCTCCTGTTATCTATCTTCTGCTGCCTGATTTTTGTAATATTCCAGCATAGATTTATTGTGAAATGGAAAGAGCAGTTGGACATTTTGTGATTCATGCTATCCTTTCAAAAAATTACAATCTACAACTTCTGGAATTTTATGATTGATTTCAACTGTGATCCTTGAATTGCTTATTGTTAGATTGCAGTTGTGTAATGATGTTGTTTCATCAACTTGATTGGTTATTTTTGTCAATGCACTCCATGGAGTTAACTTTGTGAGATAGTCAAATTCAATCAGTGGAACAAAAGAATTGGAAACTGGCTGGTGATTCACCATCACCCATTTTCTACTATCCTACAAGTCAAATTGCCCCAGGTACCAAGGGCGGGATTCTCTCACCCCGGGAACGGGCCGGAGAATCGCCCCGACCGGCGCGAATCGCGCCACGCCGCCCCGACGCGATTCTCCTGACAGCGGAGAATCGGCGCTATTGGCGCTTGCGCGGTTGGTGCAGCCCCAGTCAGGGGCCACTCTACGGGACCCCCACCGGCGATTCTCCGCCCGGGATGGGCCGAGCGGCCGTACCAAAGAACCTGAGTCCCGCCGGCGCCATTCTAATGTGGTCTTGCCCTGCAGGACCTCGGCGTGGAAGGATCCGGGGGCGGCCTGTGGGGGAGGGGGAGTCCGACCCTGGTGGGGGGGCCTCCGCTGTGGCCTGGCCCACAATCGGAGCCCACTGATTGGCAGGCCAGCCTTTTGGGCTGGGGGCCTCCTTTGTTCTGCGCCGGCCTCTGTAGCCCTACGCCATGTTGCGTTGGGGCCGACGCGGAGAACGGAGACACTGCGCATGCGCGGAAATCGCGCTGGTCCCATTGCGCATGCGCAGACCCGCAGCGCCCAGCTGACACCGGGATCAGCATCTGGTGCAGCGTGAGTCGCTCCAGTGCCATGCTGGCCCCCTGTAGGGGCCAGAATTGCTGCTCCTGAGGCCATATTGACACCGTCGGGAAATGCAACTGCGTTTACGACGGCATCAACACTTAACCTCAGGATCGGAGAATCCCGCCCGCAATCTTTAGCAACAATAAGAGCAAAATATTATGAAGCTATCATTTTACGATGTATTGTTATATAGCATTAATGTAGATGGAGTGAGAAAGGTATGTGACTTCTGTATTATTTTGCTTTTTCAAGCAAGGGAAGGGGAGATGCATTCGTCTTTTCTTTTCTTAATTTAGAGTACCCAATTTGTTTATTTCCAATTAAGCAGCAGTTTAGCATGGCCAATCCACCTACCCTGCACATATTTGGGTTGTGGAGGCGAAACCCACGCAAACACAGGGAGAATGTGCAAACTCCACACGGACAGTGATCCAGAGATCAAACCTGGGACCTCGGCGCCATGGGGCAGCAGTGCTAACCACTGCACCACCGTGCTGCCCTCGCATTCATCTGTTCTAACAGAAACAGACATACATAAAAGAATAGAAGATCAGACTTCAATTTGCATGTGGATAATACAGTGTGTGATTTTGTTGAACATATCTACACAGATGTTTATTTTTAGTTTTCTGGTGAACAAGGGGGATACATCAGATGGTATAGCTTAGAGCAAACATCCTGGACCACCTTCTGGATAACTACAGTATAACACTAGCAACAATCCCAGTTTCAGATATTGTTCCCAGTGAATGTTCTTCATTTGCATAGTCAGTGACTGGCAGGTGTGTGTGTATATCATTCACACTGAATTGATTGAATTGACAGAAATACCATACTCATTATTTCAGAAGTGATAATTCAGTATACTTATACAATAGACTAAATATTACTATCAGGAATGTTAACGCACAAATGCTTATTGCACACTTATCAAATTATTTTCTCCAATTCTAAATAGATGTGCTAACATTAAAAAAGTAGTGCCACCATTAAAATGACAGAATGAGGACATTTACACAAGTAAGGTATCAATTCACTGCTGGTAATATTTGCTATCAGATTTGGTTCAGTGATAATATTTTTGTGCTTCTGAGTCAGAAGGTTGTTGGTTCCAGCCCATCAAAAGACTTGAGGACCTAATTTTGGTTAGTCCTTTAGTACAGTTCTGAGGGAGTGCTGCATTGTAGAAGGTGCTGCCTTGCAGATGAATTTTGTTAAATCGAGACCCTCAACCACTGTACCGTTGCATTTTTCAAAGACGAGTAGGGGAATTTTCCAACGTTTAATACTCCACTAACATCGCTAAAACAGATTAACGGGCCAAGTATCTCATCGCTGTTTGTGGACTTTTGCTATGTTCAAATTGATTGTCATGTTTCCGACTTTACAATGTGACTATACTTCAAAAGTCCTTCATTGGCTGTAATGTTCTGAGGTGATGAAAGGCACCATGTAAATATGCGTTCTTTCTTACATATTCAGACAACTTTAACATTCAATTGTTACAAGTAATGTGCCATTGTATTTTGGATGATTATTCTGGTTATAGGATGTGCTTTATGTGAATCCTTAATTACAAACCTCAAAGGAAAACAAAGCCGATGAATGGTGAATAATTAATTCTAAGTTTAAATTAATACCAAAGAAAATATTATTTCAATGTAGAATTTAAGTTTTAAAAGTTGAAGGCATCAGTACCATCCATGAAAATGACAATACCTGTTAGTTTTTTTTTGACACACTAATACCATGTCAGTGAATCTCATGATTGTACTCTGAACTTTCCATCCCCTGGGATGAAAAAAGGCAGCAGATGGGGTTAGGGTAGAGTGCTGATGCTTTTGACAACAAACGTTCTGGTTGCTGTGCAGAAGCTATGAGCATCAGGATGACGCTTTCCCCTGAGAACTAGTGGAGTACTGAATAAATTGAAAACAACTCCTCTGAGAAATACGGTTATGAAAAAGTACCCAAAATTGCACTTTAGCAGATGACGTCTCTTATGTTGTTATCTTTATGCTAATTTGTCAACATGGGGAATTTGAGTATTAATTACATCAACACAACTACATTATCTGTTGGCTTTCCTCATAAGTAAATTCTACGGACTCTGTGTAATGTATATGTTACTATAGTTAATCTCCATTCCTGACAGGAATGGCTGAGATGGGAGCTTGACTTCAACCTCCTACTGTAATGTGCTGTGCATCAGCATTGTGCTTGTGAAACCTTGGACTGCCATACTACCCATAAGTTAGTATTTCTCACAATGCATTTGTGGTTTACATTTGGTGAAATAATCATGAACAAGACAATGCAAATACGTGGTTAATAGTTAGGCAGAATTAGAGTTCTGGATTTTGTCAAATTGGTGAATCAGAAATAAGCAATTCTCACTTTTAAAACCATAAATTTTATCCAGTCTTTGTACTGTATTTCACACTGAAGATTAAATCTTATGATGCCAAGTATTTCTCAGTGGCACATTCATGGATACACATTGCGTGTATCATGGATAGTACAAATATCATGCAACGTGCATTTTGGATTTGATATCCATGCACCCAGGAACCCAATTTTCAATAACAAATTATTTCAAAACTAGAGAGAGAATGGAAATTGGAACTCAGCTGTGAAAGTAGCCTACGTGGTTGCTAATTCATTTAAGTGGTTAGTTTAATAAATAGTTGAATTTTCTGGTGAGTAACAGTAGCCCACAGGAGTCCATCAGATTAGATAGCAATAGATTTTAAACTCAGATAGGAAATTATAAATTGACCAGGAATGCAGAGAGTAATATTTCAAAATGTTTCAAAAATTGTTTTTTGCGTTGTGCGCCTGAGTGCATTTTATTAACCTATTGGGCGAGATCTCCCGGCTCTTCATGCTGGCGGGTTCCTCTGGTCCTGCCGACGGCATCCCCCCTGCCGCAGGATTCCCGGTGGCGTGGAGTCAATGAAACTCCCGTAGGAAGTGGTGGGACCAGAAGATCCCGCTGCCGGCCAACTGCGCCGTCCCCCGCTGCAAAGAAACACGCCACAGGGAGGCCAGAGAATCTCGCCCATCGTAAAAAACATCCTTAATTTTTCATTCCCATTCTTTGTGTAGCTTCGTTCCATGTGAAGTTTTAAAAGTGGACAAAAGTACACTGAAAATGAATTAAAGCGTGAAAAAGAAAAGTTGCATTCTTGAGTGATTTCCTTTATTTTTCAGTATTTACATTAAAAATAGGATCTGAAAAGTATCCCAAAATATATTTTTTTAAATTGGATTTAATTGCCTTTAGCTTTAGCTTCTAAAGCATGGCCCATGATATAATGCATCTCTTGCCATCCAGTCCATGTCACCCAATATAAACTTCATATAAACTTAGCAGCAGTACATGAGAAACATTCCATGTAATAAAGGGATTTAACACTACCCTAAATATGTTTGAACAGCTTTCCTTTGGACAGTGTTGTCATATAGCAAGAACAAGCATAATTGTACTCCCTTTAACTTTTTCAACAGTAAAGTTGCTGTGTTGAGTAGAAATGATGACAAAGGACTACAAATTAAATTGTTTACTGTAAGATTTTCAGCAGTTATTACGTGTCATGCCTGTAGCCACACTGGTGTGGATTCATGCGCTACCAACACGTCACTTCCTGTGTACGGGTCACGGCAATATATACCTATATTGCACGGTATATTGCACGGGCAGCATGGTAGCACAAGTGGATAGCACTGTGGCTTCACAGCGCCAGGGTCCCTGGTTCAATTCCCCGCTGGGTCACTGTCTGTGCGGAGTCTGCACATTCTCCCCGTGTCTGCGTGGGATTTCTTCCAGGTGTTCCGGTTTCCTCTCATGGTCCAAAGATGTGCAGGTTAGGTGGATTGGCCATGATAAATTGCCCTTCGTGACCAAAGAGGTTGGGAGGAATTATTGGGTTACGGGGATAGGGTGGAAGATAGGGCTTAAGTGGGTCAGTGCAGACTCGATGGGCCGCATGGCCTCCTTCTGCACTGTATGTTCTATGTTCTATACCTGAATACACATTCCACAGTAACAAAGTAAAATGTGGAAAGATACAAGGATTTCCTGGAGTTTGCCCCATTTGAATGGTACATCTTTGGGGTTGGTCTTTTCATGCATTGTGAAGGTCCATGTTAGCTGTGGTGAATGTGAGGTGTACCATTATTCATGCTCCATCATAATTTCCTCAGGCTTTGGATTGCTCTGTCAACACTCCTGTTGCACACATGAAAAGTTTATTGCAGCACTACCATCTGCATCCTCCATTCGGCTCAATGGAATTCTAGGATTTGCTGGATTAATGCAAGATTTTTCACTGTAGCCACTTAGACTGCAGGGAAAATGGAGCATGCATGTAAATTTCTAAGTTCAAAAGAGCTGCTTTAGGAAATTATTGGACAGATATTAACTGTCAGTGGGGGACAGGTAAGTATGCAGGAAGGGTGGTTAAAACCTTACAAAATGATGTCAGGTTGGGAACCCGACATAATCCCACCCACGACATGATGTATGGAACTCACCAGGGTCAATCTAATGTGAGGGCAATAGGGAGTGCTTCTTTGGTAAAACTGGCAGGTCGGAAAGCCTTCAGACAATGAAACTGAATAGCTCCAGCCTTGCCTGGGTGAGAGGCTAATACTCACAACACTTCTTCTGAGAGTGTGACAGTCAAAGGAAGGGTTACAAGGATGCACTGAAGACTTAATTTAGGAGTTTTGATATTAACTTCAAGTCCAGCAAGAAGCTTGCCCAGGATCGCTGCACCTTACACAACCCAATAGAAAATGGTGCAGCCTCCTTCAAAAGCAAGGGCATAGCAGGCAGGAAATAAATGCAAGGGGAGGAAATTCTGAGCCAGCAACTTTTTCAGAACACAATTGTCTCTGGCATCCTGTCCTATTTTTGGCAGAAACTCTGGGCACAAATCAGCCTTAGCGTTCCCCTGTGCGCTCACTGGAACCCTACTAAACACCCCAGATAGTGCACATGGTCATCTTTACCTCAAAGGATGAACAAATATCCTCATCACCCCAAAGCTGTGCAGTTGTAGATTGCCTTAACAATAAAGAGTATCGCAATATACTTGTCAGAAGCCTTCCAACACCAGGTTGAAGTCCGACAGGTTTGTTTCGAATCACTAGCTTTCGGAGCGTAGCTCCTTCCTCAGGTGAAGGAAGGAGCTGCGCCCCGAAGGCTAGTAATTCGAAACAAACCTGTTGGACATAAACCTGGAGTTGTAGGACTTCTTACTGTGCCCACCCCAGTCCAATGCCGGCATCTCCACATCGCAATATACTTGAGAACATATCCGGACAAGGTTTAATGCAGAATCTGCTCCAATATTCTGTTGTGTAAATTAATGGCGCACACATTTACTGAGACCAGGGTTTTAGTTACGAGATACCAAGCCACAAATATTAATTTTCTTTTTTTAAAATAAATTTGGAGTATCCAATTCTTTTTTTTCCAATTAAGGGGCAATTTAGCGTGGCAAATCCACCTAGCCTGCGTATCTTTGGGTTGTGGGGGTGAGATCCACGCAGACACTGGGAGAATGTGCAAATACCACATGGACAGTGACCCAGGGCCAGGAACAAACCCGGGTCCTCGGCACCATGAGGCATCAGTTCTAACCACTGTGCCACCGTGCCATCCCACAGATATTAATTTCTAAAAGAAAATATATATATGCTGGTGTCAGGCACCCACGCCACATAATAACTCATGTACCTGGAAAAACAATTTTGTCCATATACATGTGTGAGATGACAATCTGGCCAGAAATATTTCCCCCAAGCCACTAGGAACTGACAAATAAATCAAGCAGCTTTATTTTCACTCTCAGCTACAATTGCACTTAATAACTGGGCGGCATTATAATAATTGTTGCAATGAAGACTACCATACTGGCCTAAAATGCTGGAACTTAAGGTTTGTTTGAAACTGAAATATGTCTACTAAGAAATAAAATGTTTCATAGGGAATTTTTGAAAATCGTAATTTTCCAGTCATAAGAGGGACCAATGTGACTGGCAAATTTGTTTTTCATGAGTTGGGCAGTCTCTTTCACGGATATAATTAGCTTCAAGTTGACTGTGGGTGAGATTTACTGGCCTCGTCGTGCTCGACTTGCCGTTGGGATAAAGCCGTTAAATCTCGCGAGATGCCTCTCGTTTGATTCGCGACATTTGAGACATCTCATGAGATTCAAACAAACCTCGCAAAACATCACGATCAGGATCTTGCTGTCGCTGGGTGAGATACAGATCAGCGTATTTAAATGAGTCATTAGGCTCATTTAAATATGCACTCACTGTATTCTCCCGGTGCCCAGGAACTAACGGCCTCCCCAGCGAGGCCTCGATCAGGTGCCGCATAGTATGGTCCGCACCAGTGTGGACCAGTCATAACGGCACCTAATGGTGGCGTCGCCCAGGCCATTGGAGAGCCCCAGGTGGTCGAGTAGAGGGTAGGGTAGAACCATGTCACTCCAGCTGGCAGCCGGGCACATTGGCACTCTCATCCGGGTGCCCTGTCAATGCCAGGGGTCATGCCAAGGTGCCTTGACTTTAAGAGGTGGAGTGAGGTGGGGCTCAAGGACCCCGGAAGAGAAAATTGGGTGAAGGGGGGGTCCGGAGGCCGCGGTATGGTCACTGAGAGGGATTAAAAGATCGGGGCTGCCTTTACAAATGGTAGTCTTCCTGCTGAGCTTGTCATTGCAGGAAATGATTAAAGTGTGACCTCGACAGGTGTCCCTCGCCAAGGCCAAAAACAAATCCAGCAAAGTGCCGTTGAATACAGGGTGTTTCTTGGCACTGCAGGCACCAACCGAGAAACACCCCACTAAATGCGCGCCAAAACGGACTCTGTTTCACCTCACTTGAACCCTACTAAACACCCCAGATAGTGCACATGGTCATCTTTACCTCAAAGGATGAACAAGTGTCCTCATCACCCCAAAGCTGTGCTGCTGGAAAGTTCGGGAAATCCCCGGGTGTGGGTGTGGGTGTGCTGCCGGCGCAATGGCAGTGGAGAATCGAGCCCCAGATGTACTAACAGGGACTCTGAAGCATTTATCTGCAGGGTCATGATATGTTCCAGTTAACCTCTCTGGAACTTAGGCCGTAATATCACACCAAAATCAATACAAAAGCAGCTTTACACATTGTGAATTAAACTTTCAATAAACTCATCAGCTTCTGCTCTATAATCAACATCAATATACATAAATGTATTTTGCAAGTGTCATAGGAATAGAACCATGTGTATACTTTGAAGGTTTGATAAGGGAAAATTTGCAATGCTTGCAATGGAGTACTTGCATAAAAAGATAGCAGAAATCCATCCCCCTCCAAAATGTGTTTGCCACAATGCAAATGAATAGATTTATTGGTACTTTGTCACAGCATAATCTATTTGGCAGTGTGCCACAGTACAGGGGGTGGACATAGTTATTAATGCAGCACCAAACTTAATTCTGTCCTTTCGTTAAGTTGGCACAGCTGCCACAACTATCACATCACACAATAGCCTGCTTGTCAGGGGAGTGTGGTAGCGCAAATATCCAATTTCCTTTGTTCTTTTTTCTCCCCTATTGATCCAAATTTGCAATTATGCCACTTGCTCTTTTTTTAAATTCTTGAATTCTCTGGAACGTGTACAATAATAAGAATTGAATTGAATTGAATTGAATTTGATTTGATTAATTGTCACGTGTACCCAGGTACAGTGAAAAGTATTGTTCCGCATACAGTCCAGGTAGATCGTTCCATACATGAAAAACATAGGACATGCATAAATACACAATGTAAATACAGAGGTACAGGCATCGGGTGAGCACACGGAGTGTAGTACT
Organism: Scyliorhinus torazame; assembly: GCF_047496885.1. Lineage (NCBI taxonomy): Eukaryota > Metazoa > Chordata > Chondrichthyes > Carcharhiniformes > Scyliorhinidae > Scyliorhinus > Scyliorhinus torazame. Next base: position 134,001,685 of record NC_092717.1, read on the forward strand.
ACTCAATAGAGAAGATGTGTGAAGAGATCAGTCCATAAGAAGGTCATTCAGGAGTCTGGTAGCAGTGAGGAATAAGCTGTTTTTGAACCTGTTAGTGCATGTTCTCAGACTTATGAATCTCCTGTTCGATGGAAGAAGTTGGAAGAGAGAATAACCCGGGTGGGAGGGGTCTTTGATTATGCTGCCCGCTTTCCTAAGGCAGCAGAAGGTATAGACAGAGTCAATGGATGGGAGGCGGGTTCTCGTGATGGACTCGGCTGTGTTCACGGCTCTCTGTAGTTTCTTAGGGTCTTGGGCTGAGCAGTTGCCATACCACGCTGTGATGTAACCAGATAGGATGCTTTCTATGGCGCATCTGTAAAAATTGGTAAGAGTCAATGTGAGCATGCCGAATTTCCTTCATTTCCTGAGGATGTATAGGCGCTGTTGTGTCTTCTTCATCATAGGGTCGACGTGGGTGGACAGGACAGATTGTTGGTGATGTGCACAGCTAGGAATTTGAAGCTGTCAACCATCTCCACCTCGGCATCATTGATGCAGACAGGGGTATGTACAGTACTTTACTTCCTGAAGCATTGTCTCTTTAGTTTTGCACGCATTGAGGGAGAGATTGTTGTCGTTATACCACTCCACTAGGTTCTCTATCTCTGCCCTGTATTCTGACTCATCATTGTTCAAGATCTGACCCACTACAGTTGTGACATCAGCAAACGTGTCGATGGAGTTGGAGCCAAATTTTGCCAGAAAGCCATGTGTATAGGGAGTATGGTATGGGGCTAAGTACGCAGCCTTGCGGGACCCCCGTATTGAGGACTATCGTGGAGGAGGTGTCATTGTTTATCCTTACTGATTGAGGTCTGTGGGACAGGAAGTCAAGGATCCAATTGCAGAGTGAGGAGCTAAGTCCTAGGTTTTGGAGCTTTGATATAAGCTTGGTTGGGATTATGGTGTTGAAGGTGGAGTTGTAGTCAATGAATAGGAATCTGATGTATGAGTCCTTGTTGTCGAGATGCTCCAAGGATGAGTGTAGGGCCAGGGAGATGGTGTCCACTGTGGACCGGTTGTGGCAGTATATGAATTGCAGTGGATCAAGGCATCCTGGGAGTATGGAGTTGATGTGTCTCATGACCAACCTCTCGAAGCGCTTCACAATGATAGATGTCAAGACCACCAGATGGTAGTCGTTGAGGCAAGTTATCTGGTTGTTCTCTGGCACCGGTATGATGGTGGTTTTCATGAAGCAGGTGGAAATTTTGGAACAGAGTAGAGAGAGGTTGAAGATGTCCGTGAATACACCCACCAGTTGGTCTACACAGGATCTGAGAGCACAACCAGATACTCCATCAGGGCCCGTCGCTTTCTGAGGGTTCACTTTCAAGAAGGGTGATCTGACTTTGGAAGCCTTGACAGTAGGTATGGGTGTGCCTGAGGCTGCTGAGGCAGTTAACAATGGTTTGATGGTTTCCTGCTCGAATTGAGCATAGAATGCATTGAGTTCATCGTAGAAGGGTGTGCTGCTGCCAGAGATACTACTCCGCTTTGGTTTGTAGCCCGTTATGTTGTTTAAGCCTTGCCACAACCAATGAGAGTCCCTGTCGTTAATCTGTGACTCTAGTTTAGTCTGGTAGTGTCTCTTGGCATCCCTGATGGCTTTGCATTGGTCGTACCTGGATTTCTTGTATAAGTCAGGGTCATAACCAATAGAAAATGGTTCACTGCTGTTGCAAGTGCAAGAAGCATTATTATTATGAGGGGGGGGGGGGGGGGGGGGGGGAGGTCACCAGCGATCTTGCAGCTAATAAGGGCAGTTCAGGAAAAGATAGGGCAAATATAATAGAGGAGAATGGAGCAAGGCATTCTTCCCATACACATGGGAAGTAGGTGAAATATCTCATGTCCCACCAAAGGTACTGCAGTGGGTTTCACAAGAAAAGAGAAAAGGTGTGAATTTACACAGTCTTTCATGACCACAGGATGTTTCAAAATGCTTTACAGTCAATAATGTGCTTTTAAAGTGTAGTTACTGCTGTAACGTAGGAAAGAGAAGCTATCAGTAATTGTGTAAGTCATCTAACGAGGAAGACTATGTTCAAAGAAACGTGAAAAAACCCCAGAAATTATTGGGCAATCTCAGCAGATCTGACAAAGCTTTGACAAAGAGTCATCCAGACTCGAAACATTAGCTCTCTTCTCTCCCCATATATGCTGTCCGACCTGCTGAGATTGTCCAGTATTTTCTGTTTTTGTTTCAGATTCCAGCATCCGCAGTGATTTGCTTTTATCTTCATAGAAACTTGATTAGTTGGACATGTTGTCGAAGCTTTTCATCTTGCACTCATCAGGGGCTCAGGAGCTTGGGGAGTCTGTATTTCCCCATTACTTTCCCCATGGCAATGCCTCAGCCAATCAGAGTCAACCTACTAGCGAATCAGGACCCATTTCTCCGGAAGTATAACTTGTCATAATTGTTTGAAATTTGGCATTCTAGTGCGTGTCCTGATCAGTGCAAGATAAAAAAATCTCTCGCAACATATCTCTCTTTTCAGCAAGATTTAACTATGTTTTGCAGCATATGAATGGAGGTCATCCATAATGGATGCTCAGCCTGATGCCACATGAGCTGGATGCAAAGGTGAAAGTTAAGATGAAAAGATTAAAAAGCTGACCCATGGCCCCCTATCTGCAGCTAATCATAGAATCATACATTTGGCCGATAGTACCTGTGCCAGTTTATTTTAAGAACTTTCTGAATAATTCCACTCCTCCTTTTTCCCCGTAGCTCTGCAATTTTTTCTTTTTCAAGTGAATATCCAATTCCTCTTGAAAATTCTCATTGAATCTGCTTCTAACGCCTTTCCAGTCAGTGCTTCCAAATTATAACAACTTGCCACTTTTTAAAAAATTCCCCTCACTTCCCCTCTGGCACATTTACAAATGACCTTAAGCCTGTATGTACTTTTTGGCACACCGTCCCTCCACCGAGTGGAAACAATTTCTTCTGAAAAAATGTAGCTGCATGCCATTACTTTGAATAAAATTGCCCATCTTTTGAGCATTATGGGGAAACAGCTAAGGGGCGCAATTTCCTGGGAAAGGTTCTAAGTGTCAAATAGGGCATGACTTCCTGGGTGTTGCACGATAGCTGAGCTGCTAAGACCACGGCCTGTATTTAACCGCGTTTAGTGCCGAAAATGATCCCCCATGAGTTTCACAGCGGAACTGGCTGTCCTGCCAGCTGATTCGCTGGAACTGCTCCCGTAAGCTCCCTGTTAACAACAGAGAGCTGCTCATAAACGTTCCCTCCAAACTCACTCTCAGGCAGCACACGACCATGACACCACACTTCGGGGATGCCGACCTGGCCAAGCTGCTGGACACCGTGGAGACGAGACAGGACACCCTATTCCCCTGAAGGTGTCAACGGACCAGCAGCAGGGCCGCCAATGTTACCTGGGAGGCAGTGGCAGCGGCAGCGGCCTTTAGTTCAGGCAGCGTGACCAGGAGGAACACTGCCCAATGTCGGAAGAAGACCAACAACCTCCACCGAGCTGCAAGGGTATGGTAACACCAGCCGCCTGGCATCAAGCCTGCCTGCCACCCCCTTGATCTCCGGCACCACCCACCAATCCTCCCACAGGCCGGCTGCTGACACCCCGCATCCTCTCTCCGTCCCACAACATTTCGCCATATTTGTGCCCCAGCACATCCTGGCACCCACCAGCATGCCATGGAGTGGTGTCCACATATGCCACCCCTCTGATGCATCAAGTGTGGGGTTCATAATGCCCCTCTCTGTCCTCGCAGAAGATGTTGGCCCATAACAGCTTGGAAAGGACAAGGACTGGGTGGCGGGGTTCTGGAGAGCTGAGTTCTCACCCCCTTGGAGGAACGGACTCTGGAGAAGAGCAGTCACCGAGAGCGATGTTGGCCTGCATCACAGATGCGTGGATCCGTTGCTCCTTCACCCAGATGAATGTCTCAAGTGAATTGTTCATGTCAAACAAAATGATTCTTCCCTCTCACTGACCACATGTTCATTCTCTCGCAGGATCTCCACCTGATGGGACCGGGCTGGGTTGACCTCACACTCTGCCACCCAACAGAATAGCTCGGAAGCCAGCTCCGAGGAGACCACTATCGATGTATCACAGCTATGACCCCCATCTTCCACAAGTACAGAGACACACACCTCGGGCGACATTAATGGACAGGCTTCTAGGGCACAATCTGGTGAGCAACATACAGTTGCTGATACCCATCAGGTGGAGGCAGGAAGATCCAAGCGAGTCAGCACTCGGAGGTCTGATGGATCTCAGGACTCAGCTGGATCTCAGTCAGATGCTGAGACTCTGGGCAAGGTTATCCTGGAGCTGATGCAGACGCCAGGGCACGGCCAAGAGACTCAGGAGGGGATGTCAGTGACACTCCGGGGAGTGCATAGCCGATTGGAGTAGCCCCAATCGCTACAGGTGCAGGAGATGGCGGCGGCAAAGCGTAGCACCGAGGCCAACACTGCCAGGATGGCAACTCCAATGGAAAGCTTGGTGCACAACATCAGCGTCATGAGTGGTGGTGTCCAAGGTGTGGCTCAGTCAGCATCAGTCAACCATGGCTGAGGTCTGCACGTTCTCCCTGTGTCTGCGTGGGTTTCCTCCGGGTGCTCTGGTTTCCTCCCACAGTCCAAAGATGTGCAGGTTAGGTGGATTGGCCGTGATAAATTGCCCTTAGTGTCCAATAAGGTTAGGAGGGGTTATTGGGTTATGGGCATAGGGTGGAAGTGAGGGCTTAAGTGGGTCGGTGCAGACTTGATGGGTCGAATGGCCTCGTTCTGCACTGTATGTACTACGCACTCTGTACTCTCCTGCCTTGTGTGGTGACCCACTGACAGTGCCGGCCCACCACCCTGGAGTGATGTTACACAGACCCTGTGTGGAACAGGGTATTCAAGGAGGGGGGAGGAAGGGGGCAAATGGGTGGGAGGGAGGGGAATGGGAGTGGGGGTGGGGGAGGAAATGGGGAAATGGACGGGAGAGACGGGAATGGGGGTGGTCAATGGCGGGAGGGGTGGCCAATGCGGGGAGGGGTTATTTACAGAGGGAGGGGGCGTTGGGAGGGGAAAGGGTGTGAGCTGACAGAACCATCCTCGTCCGATGAGAAGCGGGTGAGGATGTGGGCCCACTGACCCTTCAGTACAGGCTCTCGCCGCCACCTGTCCTTCATCCTCTGGCTGCCCCCATGGGTCCTCCCCGGGTTTGTCTTCCAGTCTCTGTGCATCCGGAACCTTTTCATTCTCCTCAGATGAGTCCGCATGTCCCTCCTCCTCCGCCTCCTCCTCCGGCATGTCACCTCATTGCCGTGCCAGGTTTTGGAGGGCACCACAAAGGGGGAGGGCCTCTTGGGGGTATACTGCAGTGCACCACCAGAGCAGTCCAGGCTTCAGAACCACATTTTGAGCAGTCCAATACACCACTCAATGACAGCACAGGTGTCAACATGGGCTTCATTATATCGGGTCTCTGCATCAGTTTCGGCCTTCGCACTGGCGTCATCAGCCAGGACCTCGGCGGGTACCTCTTATCCCGCAATAGCCAACCCGCCATCTTAGGGTGGTCCTCAAAGGCGCCGGGGATCTCCGTGTGTCCCAGGGTGCAGCTGTCATGCACTGGAAAGTGTGCACACATATGCATGATCTGGAAGTCGTGTTCACACACAAATTGAACATTCAGCGAGTGGAATCCCTTCCTGTTTAAGAAGGGCACACCCTGATTATCTGATGCATGCAAGGCAACATGCAGGCTCTCGATTACCCCCTGGACCTGGGGCATCCGGCAATGGTCGAGAATCGTGCTGCCCAGGCATCTTAATGGGCTTGCTCCAGCTCAAAGTTTTTAAAAATAAATTTAGAGTACCAATTCATTTTTTCCAATTAAGGGGCAACTTAGCGTGGCCAATCCACCGACCCTGCACTATTTTGGAGTGTGGGGTGAAACCCGAGCAAACATGGGGAGAATGTGAAAACTCCAAACGTATAGTGACCCAGAGCCGGGATTGAACCTGGGACCGCGGCGCTGTGAGGCAGCAGTGCTAACTAATGCGCCACTGTGCTGCCTCCAGCTCAAAGTTAATATAGTCAGCTGCCCAGGCATACAGGGCATCATGATTTCACAGATGCACTTGTGGGCTGTGGCTTGGGAAATGCCGCAAAAGTCCCCGCTCGACCCTGGAATGAACCATTGCATAAATGTTCAGGGCTGCGGTGACCTTCAAGGCCACCGGGAGCGGGTGTCCTCCTCTCCCACGGGGTGCCAAGTCTGCAAGGACATGGCACAGGTGCTGTACCACTTGTAGAGATGGAGCCTCCTGCAGCACACGCTGTCTTCATCTCATTGGATGACCAACAATGCCTGTAGACCTTGGGCAGTTACAGGCATCCTCCTTGGCCTGCCGGGCAGCAGGATCTGCAGGGTGGGAGGGGGCCCCCTGCACATGGTGCCGCATCCAGCCTGCATTGATACTGCTGCTTTCTTCGGCATCTGGCCGCCTGGACTGGCACCAGCACCATGAGAGCTGCCACTGCGGGGTCAACAACACCATCCATCTTGGCTTCATCACTCACCGAATGAAGGAGCTGCGCTCTGAAAGCTAGTGTTTCCAAACAAACCTGTTGGACTTTAACCTGGTGTTGTAAGACTTCTTACTGTGCCCACCCCAGTCCAACGCCGACATCTTCACATCGTAAGTATTTGGAGGAGAGAGACTGACAATCAGTTAGGGCTTCCGCCCCGGGTCCCTCATATCCCATGGGCCTCTCCACCCTTGCGTGTTCCGCCTTCTCTCAGAGTGCCATCCACTGAGGCAGTTGTTCTGGAGGACGCCGCTCTGCACACTCACCCCCCTGGCCGCAGCAGGAGCCCCTAGACCCTGGACCCCTGACCGTGCTCAGATGCCCTCCCCTGATCCACACACGCACCCTCTGGTTGCGGGTACATCCCCAGTGCTGAAGCCCAGCTGTAGGGTGTTTGATTGTTGGATGCGGCCTATGTGGTGTTGACACCTCCAGTGTTCAGGCCAAGTGTCCAGGCCTCACATGTTGATTGAAATGACAGGCAATAACGCTCGTTTGAGACATGACGCGCATACCCATAAGAATGCACTTGAGAATCTTTTATCTATTAAATGGTCAACAGTAAGAAAGATTTGAAAGTCAACCACGGAACATTCCACATATCACACTAACTATTAAACAATAAGGAAATGTCACCGCTCCACATTGGTACCAATAAAAGCTACATTAGCTCATTTTCACAACAAACGGAACAGAAACGGAGAATAATCCTGTAAATGTGTTATCGTGTATAAATGATCTGTGTATTAATGTGGTACTTGTTCCACGTAGCAGAGCCATTCTTCGTCTAGGAGCCGCAGCTGTGCAGGTCCAATCTCACCAGAACCAAATCCTGGCATCCACATGTTCCACTGACACTCAAGGTGCACTTGAACATTCTTGACTTCCAGCGTGTTTTGACCCGCGGTGATGCACCAGTTATATGCAGCACTCACCACACCAACAACAAAAGCATCAGCAATCTGCGAAAACATTTTGTCAACGGCGTCATCAGGTAGCCCATTTGGATTAATGTCGCGCATCAGGTCCCTCAGCATCTTCTTGCTTCTAACCGGATTGCCTTCTGGTCTGATACATCCCCCTGAGCCTGGTGTTCCAGGATCCAGGCATCTTAGAAAAAATTGTCCCGACTACAGAAATGGAAAGAAACAGCAACAGCATTTGCAGCCATAAGCAGTAGCAAGCAGCAAACACAACCTGCAGCTGTGAAGAGCTTTCACAACTAACAAGGCCAATTTATCAATACCAATAGCCTTCAGCTATGCAACCAGAGGCTGCCCACAGCCAAAGGGAGTGCAGACGGCAAGCCCCTCACCCCCCACACCCGATATATGCTTCCCAACCCCCCACCCAGGCCCACTCCACCTGAGGGGTCCCCACTGTCCGAACACTGGGACAGCACTTCCAGTGCCCCTGGGCTGCATGCCGGGGTTTGGAAGTAGCTACTCACCTCCTCAGCTCCTCTCAGCAGACATTGCTAACATCCTGTTTCAAATAGGAGTGCTAAATGGGGCTGGTTTAGCACGGGGCTAAATCGCTGGCATTGAAAGCAGACCAAGGCAGGCCAGCAGCACGGTTCAATTCCCGTACCAGCATCCCCGAGCAGGCGCCGGAAGGTGGTGACTAGGGGCTTTTCACAGTAACTTCATTTGAAACCTACTTGTGACAATTCGCAATTTTCATTTCATTTCATTTCAAATGGCACCTGCGCGACCACTCGCTGGGGAGCCGGTTAGTTCCCAAAAGGCCGTTAGATTGGGCTTCCATCTCGCTAATGCGATGGAGATGGCTCCTAATTGGTATCTCACCACATCTGGGCGGGATCTGGAAGCTGCCAACGGCAGCAGGCTGGTTAGATCAAGAACCAGCTCGGCGTCTGGCGTTGATCCTAATTTTGGCCTCTCACGATTTAACCGGGTCTTGGGGCTAAAGGGATCTCCGAATGGCCTCCTCCTGTTTCTATTTTCAAACGTGGACGTTAAATGATGCCCAAGGTATTTGCGCAGCATTGTCCTCCTTGGCTCTTCTCCAGTGTTCCATAGATTCAATGTGGGAAATGCGTTGGTATTTATGTAGATTGACTCATTAACATTTGACGATTTGAATAGCTAAAAACTGTGGATGAGTCGGGGTGTATTGATGTCAATGCCTATTTATGAGAATAAATAACTTACCCTGGAATAAGTGCAAACAACAGGCATGGGGCTGGTTTAGCTCACTGGGCTAAATCACTGGCTTTTAAAGCAGACCAAGGCAGGCCAGCAGCACGGTTCAATTCCTGTACCAGCCTCCCCGAACAGGCGCCGGAATGTGGCGACTAGGGGCTTTTCACAGTAACTTCATTGAAGCCTACTTGTGACAATAAGCGATTTTCATTTCATGTCAGAAACAATTTTTCAAATTTGTCTTTAGCTTTCCAAGAACAATTCCATTGATATTCATCCTTTCTTTTTTTTTTTACTTACATTTTTGCGATCAAACAAATGATGCCATGTTCAGCAGGTTGATGCCGCTTTGTGTCCTTTTTTTAAATTCAGAATGTTTGGCTTTGTCACATTTGTAATTGAAACATTGAACTAAAGGTGAACAACACGAGAACTGTTTGGAGGCTAAATATTATTTTCCAGTGCCACCAGTAAGTAGCATTAGTAATAAAAAAAGAGTTTTACCCCGTAAAGCTACTGCTCAAAACCCAATGATTTGGGCACATTTTGCTCAGACCTATAATTCTGATCAGGTGACACATGTGAATTATATCTCATTATTTAAAAAATATATTTTTTTTGAGTACCCAATTCATTTTTTCCAATTAAGAGGCAATTTAGTGTGGCCAATCCACCTTCCTTGCATATCTTTGGGTTGTGGGGGCGAAACCCACGCAAACACGGGGAGAATGGGCAAACTCCACATGGACAGTGACCCAGAGCCAGGATCGAGCCTGGGACCTCAGCACCGTGAGGCAGCAATGCTAACCACCATGCTGCCCATATCTCATTATTAACAGGTGGATGTAGGGAGGTTTAGTGCTGGGATATCTCCCATGCTGGGAGGCCTCTATGTCTGAACATGACATTTAAAAAAATGACTACTTTAGGACTGTAATTCACTTTAGTGGTCCTAAAATGGCATTATAATCCTGAGCATTTTGCAATGATCAATAACTGGACAGTATCAGGTATTGATTCAGATTAATAAGGTTCTTGAAGCAGACTAACAATCCTTCACTTTATAAATACAGGTGCAGGTTAAAGCAACAAGGAATTTCTGGTGAACATTTATGAATCAGTGGTTAGGCCTCAACTACAGTATTGTGACCAATTCTAAACATTGTGCAGTAAGACGCCCATCATATCTACACTGGCTCCTAAATGAGCATCACAGCTTAGTGCCATTCTCCTGGTAACTTTTTTCATAGTGGCCATGGTGGGATTTGAACCCATGTCCCATGGTATTAGCCTGGGCCTCGGGAATACCAATCCAGCTACATTACCACTACACCGCCACCGCCTTGCATTCCTAGTTGTTTTACTAGGCATAAAGTTATTTAAAATAACAGGTAAAGGATTGCCAGAGAATCATACAGCACAGGAGTGCACTTACTGCATCTATGCGATAGTACTGTACATTTAGTTATACCCACCTGCAAATTCTCAATAAACCGGCACTTTTCTTTCTTTTCATGTATATATCTGGGTTATCTTTTGAAAGTTACTATTGAATCTGCTTTGGCCCCCTTTTTTCAGCCAGTGTATTCCACATCGTAACAACTTGCTGTTTGAAAAAATAATTTCCTTTCTGGTTATTTTGCCAATTTTCTTAAACCTGTGTCCTCTAGTTACCACCCCATGTGCCAATGGAACAATACCATTCATAATCTTGAATACTATTGTTAAATATCCCTTAAATTTCTTTGCCTTAAAGAGAACAGTTCCAGTTTCTCTAATCACATTCAAGTTCACACTCTTGCAGAGTAGGATTTGAACTCATGTTCACTGGATTATCAATCCAGGCCTCTGAATTACTTGCCAAATAGCATAACCATTGAACTATATCTGTTATATAGCAGGCAAGTCTTAAGTATGAGTCATTTGTAGGCTAATAGATTGAAATGTAATCATGAAACACTAGATCAAAGCACTAGATAAAACAACTGGTGGTGCAGTGGATTTGTGTGTTGCATTGCCGTAGCCACCCTTTCTACATCAGCTGCTGCTAAAGCAGTGAGACGGATGATTAAGTATGGCGAGACCTTGCATATTGAGATAAAGGTGTGCTTTAAATGCTACATTTGTTACAGTTATTAAAGATATGGGGCTGGATTCTCTGGTCGGCAACTGCAAAATCGCGTTCGGCGACGAGCCGGAGAATCCAAATTCACGACAGAATCGGGGGCGGTGCCGCTTCTGCGATGCTCCGCCCCATCCAAAGCGGCATACTCTGTGAGTATACCGCACCAGGTATCCACGGCCTCAGGTCATTGCCTGAGGCCCGCCCCCCGATGCTCCGTCCCCGAGTTCCCGACAGCGTGGGACATGTGTGGTCTCACCCGTTGATACCAATCAATCCAGTCGAAACGGTAGTTAACAGGAACTGTGGTTTTAATCAGCTAGAATGTGCCCACCAGTAGCTCCTCCCACACTGAGAGGCTGTCCCGGATCGATGGGTTATATACCTTCTCAGAGGGGCGGAGCCACAGGCTGAGCCAACAACAACATCAACACAACAACAGGAACAGTGAGTAAATACAATAATATATACAACAGCCATACGTAGCTCACCACATTCACCCCCTGTTAAAAAATAGGCCAGCAGAGGTGAAGTGGACTCACAGGTTCAGTCTCACAGGAGGGTGTATTGTCCGCTGTGAACGTCGCAGTGTAGGCGCTGGCGTCGAGACCTTCGACTCCGGGAGCACATCGTCCTCACAACAGGGTCTTGGACAGGGTGACGGTGCAGGGGCGGTGCTAATGGACCCCGGATGAGTTGATGGGGGTAGATGGGGAGGTAGAAGGAAGCGATGAGGTGATGGTGGGCGCAGGGGTACCCGTGGGGGCCAGGTCCCTGAGGGATACTGTGTCCTGCGTACTGAGGGTTTGCATGGAGGGGTCGGCCTTAAAGCTCCTCACGTGCTTCCGGAGGAGTGCCGGCCCAGGAATCGTGAGCCAGGTAGGAACCGAGACCCCGGAGATCGACGTCCTAGGCAAGACAAATAGCCGGTCGTGAGGGGTCTTGTTAGTGGCAGTACACAACAGTGACCGGATGGAGTGGAGCGCGTCAGGGAGGACCTCCTGCCAGCGGGAGACTGGGAGACTTCTAGAACGTAGGGCCGGAAGGACGGCCTTCCAGACCGTAGCATTCTTCCTCTCCACCTGCCCGTTTCCCCTGGGGTTGTAGCTGGTAGTCCTGCTCGAGGCGATGCCCTTACTGAGCAGGTACTGACGCAGCTCATCGCTCATGAATGAGGATCCCCGATCGCTGTGAATATAAGTGGGGAAATCAGAACAGGGTGAAGATGCTGTGCAGGGCCTTGATGACTGTGGCAGAGGTCATGTCAGGGCATGGGAAGGCGAAAGGAAAACGTGAGTACTCATCAACACCGTTGAGAAAGTACACGTTACGATCAGTGAAGGGGAGGAGCCCTTTGAAATCCATACTGAGGCGTTCAAAAGGGCGGGAGGCCTTCACCAGGTGGGCCTTGTCTGGCCGCTAGAAGTGCAGCTTGCACTCCGCACAGACTTGGCAGTCCCTGGTCATGGCCTTGACCTCCTCTGTGGAGTAGGGCAGGTTGCGGGCCTTGACAAAGTGGAGAAGCCGGGTGACAGAGGTCGTTGTGGATAGCCCATAACCGGTCAGCCTGCGCGTTGGCGCAGGTGCCACGGGACAGGGCATCTGGGGGCTCATTGAGCTTCCCAGGATGATACAAGATGTCATAGTTATAGGTGGAGAGCTCAACCCTCCACCGCAAAATCTTGTCATTCTTAATTTTGCCCCGCTGCGTGTTGTTGAACATGAAGGCAACCGGCCGTTGGTCTGTGAGGAGAGTAAATCTCCTGCCGGCCAGGTAATGCCTCCAGCGCCGCATAGCTTCCACAATGGCTTGCGCCTCCTTTTCAACAGAGGAGTGTTGAATTTCAGAGGCATGGAGGGTATAAAGAAAAGGCGACAGGCCTCCCTGCTGATGTGTTGAGTAAGTTGGTTCAACGTTGACTGCAACTGGATGCAGTGAAACTAGAAACAGGCTTCCGACACAGGAGATGGTCCAACACTGTTTTATTGAACTACCTGATTGCTATACATAGTCTGCTATGAGTTGACACTCTATCAATCTAACTGATAACCTCCTACTGGCTTGACCAGACTAACTCTCTACCTCATGGTGATAGTGCTCACTGGCTTGTGCACTCTTACTATCTCAGTAGCTGTGTCCTGTAGAGAGAGAGAGAGTCTTAATGCCCTGTGTGCTTTATAGTGGTGGTGTCCTGTCTGGTGATTGGTTGTTATGTGTCGTGTGTGTTCATTGGTTATCCTGTGTGTCAATCACTGCCTGTCTGCATCTTATTATATACATGAGTGGATATTATGACACCTGCCTGGTTAAGAGTGGCTGCCAGGGCAAAGTCAGACGCATCGCTTTCCACCTGGAACGGGATGGAAACGTCCACGGCGTGCATCGTGGCCTTGGCAATTTCGGATCTGATACGGTTGAAGGCCAGGCGGGCCTCAGCCATCAGGGGAAAAGTGGTGAACTTAATGAGTGGGCGAACTTTGTCCGCGTAGTTGGGGACCCACTGGGCATAGTAGGAGAAGAACCCCAAGCACCTTTTCAGGGCCTTGGGGCAGTGGAGGAGGGAGAGTTGCAGGGGCGCATGCATTTGTGGTCAGGCCCTAGGACTCCGTTTTCCACGACATAACCGAGGATGGCTAGCCGGGTTGTGCGGAAAACGCATGTCTCCTTATATGTCAAATTAAGGAGTCGGGCGGTACGGAGGAATTTTTGAAGATTGGCGTCGTGGTCCCGCAGGTCATGGCCGCAGATGGTAACATTATCCAAGTACAGGAATGTGGCCCGCAGCCCGTACTGGTCGACCATTCGGTCCATCGTTCGTTGGAAGACCGAAACGCCGAAGGGGACCCTGAGGAAATGGAAGAGACGGCCATCTGCCTCAAAGGCAGTGTATTGGTGGTCCTCCCGCCGGATAGGGAGCTGGTGGTACACGGACGTCAAGTCCACCGTAGAGAAGACTTGATACTGCGAAATCTGATTGACCATGTCAGATATGCGGGGGAGAGGGTACGCATCGAGCTGCGTGTACCGGTTGATCGTCTGACTGTTGTCGATGACCATCCGGTGTTTCTCCCCGGTCCTGACGACCACCACTTGTGCTCTCCAGGGGCTATTACTGGCCTCAATGATCCCTTCCCTCAGGAGTCGCTGGACCTCTGACCCGACAAAGGCCTTGTCATGAGCAATGTACTGTCTGCTCCGGGTGGCGACGGGCTTACAGTCTGGGGAGAGGTTCGCGAAGAGTGAGGGAGGGTGACCTTCAGGGTCGCGAGGCTACAGACGGTGAGAGGGGGCAGGGGTCCCCCGAACTTCAGGGTTAGACTACGGAGGTAGCACTGAAAGTCTAAACCCAGTAGGAGAGGGGCGCAGAGATGGGGGAGGACGTAGAGTTTGAAATTGGCGTATTCAACGCCCTGTATTGCCAGGTTGACGGTGCAGTACTCCCGGATCTGCACGGAGTGTGATCCGGAAGCTAGGGACATGACTTGAGAGACGGGGAGGACCCGGAGGGAACAGCGCCTTACCATGTCCGGGTGGATGAAGTTATCCATGCTCCAGGAGTCGAAGAGTCAGGACGTTGCCTACCCATTGAGGCTGATGGCCATCATTGAGCTTTGAAGATGGCAAGGTTGGGACTGGTCAAGTTGAATGGAGCTGAGTTGATGAGTGTCGTTCTGGTCGCAAAATGGCGGCGTTGACGAAGTCGGACAAAATGGCTGCCCCCATGGATTGCACACGGCGTTCGATGTCGACGAAGTTGGACAAAATGGCTGCCCCCATGGATTGCACACGGCGAGTGACGTGTCAGCAGAGGGCGCTCCGGGCAGGCACAATGCCACGCTGCATGGTCTGAGTCTCAGACTGGGCTTGACAGGCTTTTGGCTTTCGATTTTTAGGCTTAGCTAGGCATACTTTAGCGTAGTGCCCCTTCGTGCCACACTCGTTACACGTGGCATTGCGAGCCAGGCAACGCTGCCTGGGGTGCTGGCCCTGACCGCAGAAGTAAAAGCATGGTCCTCCGGAGCTGGACGGCTGTCGCGCAGCGCAGGAATGAGGCACGCCTGGGTCGGGTGATGGCTGCGCCTCCGCCGTCCCCGAGGATGCAGCGTGGTCGGATGGGAAGGCATTCAGGCTCTGGAAGGCCATTTCCAGCGAGGTAGCCAGCTTCACAGTCTCCTCGAGGTCGAGGGCCACCTTTTCTAGAAGCCACTGCCGGATGTAGCTGGACCGGACACCTGCCACATAGGTGTCCCGGACCATCAGCTCCGCGTGCTCGACCGCTGTGACCGTCCTGCAGTTACAACTGCGGACTAATACTCTCAGTTCACGTAGGTATTCAGCGAATGACTCACCTTGGCGCTGACGCCGCATGATCAGGAGGTGTTGAGCGAGTACCTCGTTCACCGGACTCACGAACTGTCGTTTGAGCAGCGCCACTGCCTCTGTGTATGAGGCCGTATCTCTGATGAGCTGGAAAATCCTGTGGTTCACCCGGGCGTTGAGGAGACGCTGTTTAATTTCCCAGGAGACCTCGGCGGCGAAGGAGCTGAGGTAGGCCTCAAAGCAATTGAGCCAATGCTCAAATATTGCCAAAGCCTCCGGCGCCTGTGGGTCAAGATCGATGCGTTCTGGTTTTAAAACTGCTTCCATGTTAAAAAAAATTCTAGCTGATTAAATTGATACCAATCAATCCAGTCGAAACGGTAGTTAACAGGAACTGTGGATTTAATCAGGTCGAATGTGCCCCCCAGTATCTTCTCCCGCACTGAGAGGCTGTCCCGGATCGATGGGTTATATACCTTCTCAGAGGGGCGGAGCCACAGGCGTAGCCAACATCAACACAACAACAGTAACAGTGAGTAAATACAATAATATATACAACAGCCATACATGGCTCACCACACCCATCAGGAACTCGGCGTGGTGGCTGCGGATCCAGTTCAGCGCTGCCACAGTCGGGGAGGGCTGATCCGCAGGCAGAGGTGGACATATTCGGGGCTGGGGACACTGTGGCGGGGTGGTCCGGGGCGGGCGGCCGGCCGAAGGGGTGGACTATTTCGCTGGCCGGGTCCGCGAGCAACATCCGCCATGAATGCACGGCGCGGCCACTGCAGTCCGCCGCCGTGCGCATGCACGGCCACGGACCCAGCAATTTTCCAGGCCACATCGGCAGCTGGAGCCGGGTGCTCTACGCTGCCTTCCTGCTAGCTCCCCGCCGGAACGGAGAATCGTTGGCTCTTTCATGACAATGTCGTGAAACGCCACCGTTTTCACGCCGGCGTGGGGACTTAGTCTCCTGAACCTGAATCCAGCCCATGATTCTGGTGAGATTAAAATCTTACCATATATTAAAGTCTAAAAAAAATAAAGGGTGGGATTCTCCGTGAACCGGCGGGGTGGGCCACTCCGGCGCCGAGGAGTGGCGTGAACTACTCCGGCGTTGGGCCGCCCCAAAGGGGCGGAATCCTGCGCATCTTCATGGGCTAGTCCGGCACCAGAGTGTTTGGCTCCACGTGAGCCAGCGCGGAAGGGCTTGCCAACCGGCGCCGAAGGGCCTCCACCGGCCGGTGCGAGTTGGCACATGCGCGGAAGCGCCAGCATGTGCTGGCACCATCCCGGCACATGCGCAGGGGAGTTCTTCTCGGCACCGGCCATGGCGGAGGTTGACAGCGGCTGTTGCGGAGGGAAAGAGTGCCCCCACGGCACAGACCCTCCCGCGGATCGGCACCCCCGGGGCCAGATCCCCTGCGCTCCCCCGAGGAGTCTGCAGGCCGCCCGTGGAGCCAGGTCGCGCCGGTAAGGGCCTGTTATGATTTACGCTGGCAGGACCAGCTGAAAACGATCGGCCACTCGGCCCATCGCAGGCCGGAGAATCGCCGGGGAGGGGGGGCGCTGCCAACGCCCCCTGACTGGCGCGGCGCGATTTCTGCCCCCACCAAAACCCCGGTGCCGGTGAATTCGGCAGCCGGCGGGGGCGGGATTAACACCGCCCCCCGGCGATTCTCCGACCTGGCGGGGGATCGGAGAATCCCGCCCAAAATTTTTATCGAATCAATTTGGAGTAATGTTCTTTTTAAAAATAAATTTAGAGTACCCAATTCACTTTTTCCAATTAAGGGGCTATTTAGCGTGGCCTATCCACCTAACCTGCATATCTTTGGGTGTGGGGCGAAACCCACGTAAACACGGGGCGCCATGAGGCAGCAGTGCTAACCACTGCACCACCGTGCTGCCCCAGGAGTAATGTTCTGAACAAGAGAGCAACTCAAACTGTAAGAAAATAAAGCCTTTTTGGTAAATAGATCCAAATTAAAATTAGCCAAAATTCTGAAGATTACAGGTTCCCTTCTGAACACTGCATCTCATTTTACCAGGCAACAATGGTAAAAGGTGGAGAATAAAAGAGCTCTTTCTACACTACCGTGAACAACTGTCCATGTAATAAAAATTTAAATCATAATGGTAAAGGCTGTAGGGCCCAGACTTGGGCTGGGGTTTTGTCAACAACCTGTCATTTCATTCCCTACGTCATAACCAGAACTGTGGTCACTTCCGTTGTCACGATTTTTACCTTTTCCAATGAAATTTTACTTAAAATTCTAATGCCGGTCGTGTGCATACAAACAGATTAAAATGAATGGCTGGGGAGCTTTTCATTGGTGTAACCCATCATTTGGTGACAATGCTGCATCTCTAGGTGGCCTATTAAATCGCTTTCTGGTAAACAGGGACTCTGCATTATGGCCACAATTTTCCTACCCAACTACATTGGCATTAATATAAAACTTGAGAGCGTAAATATGGCATGGGTGTTTCTCAAAATTAAATTTCACTTGTACATATTTCACATCACATTGGTTTCACTTCATCCATGTGTGCATCATTGTTATTTGTTGAAGCAGTTCAGTTAGAGAGCTAGGTGTACTGGCATGTCTTGTGGTTGGCACACATTAATATCCATAGGGAGTTTGGGACTTTTCCTTTGTTGTAGAAGAAACAAAGTTTGTGCTTTTGTGTAATCTCTGTATTGAATATCCACATCAGTCTCCAGTGTTGTACTCTTTGGGATGGGTGGATGTGCATTCCCTGCTGCCCTTCTTTCTATGCACAGTAAGGGGCACAGTCCGAGATCACTCTCAGTGGGGATAACTGAAATGTTTTACATCAACTCAGAGACCTGAGTAAGGACTCCGTAGGCCAACACCCTGAGATGGACATATATATGGACATTTTTCACACCACTGTTTCGACCCCTCATGTTCTTACCTTGACAGACTGTCCCCACCATTCCTCCCACTCCACCCCACACAACGCCCTTCTCACTTCACTCCTCTCTATCGTAGACCCCACTGCAAAAGCCTCTTCACCACTCACTCACCCTTACCATTCCCGAGTCTTCATGCAAGGGTCCATTCCTATGCTCCCTTCCCTCTGCCATTGGGTTAAACAAGGAAAAGCGCTGACCTTACACACATCTGCACAAAGGCGACATGTGCACTTTTAAATGACTGCTGTCGAAGAGCCAGGCGATTCTCACATGGCACTGACTTTATCCCAAAAGGTAGGACTTATTGAAAACTGTTTCAAATTAATGAGTATTCATGGCATGCATGAGTATTGCCAGTATGGGTCCGCCACAAGCCAGCATCATTTTAAACACACCGCAAACACACCGTTGACTCTGTAGCTCAACCCACCATTTTCATCCCACCTAATTAAGTCATCTCGCACGCTATGTTTCCCGCTCTTGTGGTCTCCATAAAATGCCCCCTTTTATGTGGGTAAATTAAAGTCCTGTATTTGAAAGCTGGGTGATTGGTCATGACATAAATAGATATTGACAGCTATGCCTTAACATTACAATGTTTTACTTCGACACTTACAGGTTCAAGGAACTTTAGGAGAAATGGAATCTAGTGCTGTTCAGCATACTCATCTTAGATTTAAAAAATTGAATTGGTTGTGACAATAAATGTAACTGGTACTGCTCTGTGTGTGATCAAAGTGATCACATGGATCCAATAATTTTATAAAACTGACCAAAATCAGACAGGTTAACATTTAAAGAAAATTATGATCAAGCATTCAGGCCCTTTTTATTTTGCATTTTTTTTTTCTTGTCAAAACACAAGAGTATATCGTTACTGTTTTTAATCTTACAGAGAATGAATTTCAGGATTACCTGTTAAGGCAGACATTGGTACGTGGATACAGTGAAAAGCTTGGACGCTGTGAAGCACCAGATAATTGTCACGTCAACCCGACAAAGGTGAGGCTTCGTGGCTTCATTAAATAATTCCATTGTAAATGTGCTCATTGGTGCAGTGATACTCACACCTCTTAGGTCGTAGAAGTAAATGCTTTACTTTTAACTGGGGTTACTTTACAATTTGCTGTACGACAAATTTAGCGGCCACTAATTGGTTTTATTTACAGTTCAATTCATTTTCTATTTTCAAAGATACACACAGTGGCAGTAGCCATTCATTCTCTTTCTGCTCAGAGGTGTTGACCTGTTAGAAATAAATAGGATTGTTTCTCTTTATATTGGACAGGCAAATGTTATATGTAAATGTTACAGACTTCTCTAATAATATCAATCATTTCTAGGCTATGAAGTCCTGCTATATTGATGTTAAAGAGCAAGGTTGATAATCAGACAGTCAAGTTATCTTGCCCTTAATTTGAAATAACTATACACACCAAGGGCATCATCACTAGTTAATTGCATTATGTATGAGATCCATCCATTCTTCTTTTACCCTACATTTTAGAGTTTTTATTGGATTTTCTATACAATTGCGATCTGAATAAGAAGTGCTTTCCTTAAATTTGCCAGTGTCGCTTGTACAAAATTCTAATTTTTGCCTGTTGCAAAGAACATCAGACTTAAATAAAAAGCTTTGATCACACACCACAAGCTCAGGTGTAGGTAGGAAACAAGGAAGAGTGCAGAAGCAGTGGAAGTTGCAGCAATGATTGTTTGGATACATTTGGTGATGGCAGATATAATGTTGCACTATATTTCTACTTTTTAATAACTACAGCTGGCAAAGATTACATTTTTTTAAATAAAGCCCATAAATCATGCATTTTATTGCTGCATATTGCAAAGCAATTTTATCGTTTAGTGGCTGCATCCAAATTATACAGTTTCAATGTGCTGCAGAAATTAGTTTAGTTCAGAGGGTGTTTGTGTGTCAGAGTCGTCGTTCATTTAGAACAGAAGTGATTTCCCCTCTCAGAAAAGTGACTGAAATAGAAAGCTTGGTCGAGTCAATCTAACCTGATTTATCTTTGCAACAGATATTATAAATTCATTTTTTCGTCTATTTACCACAATACAATGTTGTGAGAGATTAAAGATTTATTATTGTTATACACTGCCAAATGAAATTTAAAATAACGGGAGAGATAGATGCAGCAAAAAAAATCACATTGATGCTAATTCTACCAGCTATAAAATACACCAGTTGTGTCTTTTGATAGTTTAATTTATGAAGGCTAGTTGTTAAAAATCACTAAGTGCGGCACGTGAACTACTGAAAGAAAATGAATAAATGGTATATATATTGATGTAACAGCACATAATATAGTGTGTTGGGGAGTTCTTTCTCTCAGTAGACCATAGTAATCAAAAGTAATGAACCTATTATGCATAGGGCCTCAGAGAGCATCGTATTGCCATTTGAGTGCAGCACACAAAAGGTTTATTAAAGGAAATTAAGGTCCATCATAGCCACACCTGCTCCCCTATTATAAATCTAATACAGGTCACTGCTTTCAATCACAACACAACATTAGATAAAAGAGTCATGTTTCCATTTAACTAAGGTAACAGCACATCCTGTTCACTCAGTTCCTTTTTGAGAATGCAAAAACCAGAGATGATCTTCATCTCGCAATAACTCAGAGAAGTTAATAAAATCAGTGCATAACAGTGCAAAACTACTGAGAAAAATAAATCTTTGTTTTATTTGTTGTGAGTCCATGCTAAGGTGAGTGCTAGAAATCATAGGCAATAGATACCATTAACATCTCTCACCATGTTACAGATGGATGCAGACAGTGAGGAAAAGAGACTGCGCACACGCTCCAAAGGATCTCGGGGTGAGTTGGTGAATAGGTCTTAAATCACTTTGCTCCACTCTTAGGAAAGAGGTCAGTTCCTGTGGAGAACTCCTGATGGGTTGGCACTGAATTAACATTGGCTTATCCCATTGTGAGGCATTCAACAGAAGAGATGTATTGAACAGAAGTGAGGTAGTGCAGTAATTGTACCAGATATAGTACTATTAAGTTTAATAAATAAAAATAATGAGTCACATAACAGCCTGATGATCTTTAAAAATGTATGTGCAAGGTACGTACAAGCCCACCTTTGCTATAAACAATTTTATCCATTCAAAATGTATTTGTTAGCATGTTGACCGCAATATTAAAATAAATAGGTTTTGGTGATGATTGGACCACTTAATTTTTGAATAATGTTCAAACTGCTGGCAATGGCTACCAACAGGTAAAGTAGTACTCCTGCTAGGATTAACACCAGATAATGGTTTAATAATCAGGAGCTAAAATAAAGTAATTGATGGCGTAAGGTGAGTGATTAACCTGTCTCCTGAATTTTGAGTTTTCCAGTAACAGCAGTAGCTGAACTCATTACTGCATCACTGAGTTTAAAAATAAATTATCTTTGTGAACGATCACCTTTGGTGTGACAGGAAGATCCCACGAGCAGAAGGGTCAGAAAGTCCCAACCTCTCTCTCTGCTGCCCAGCCAGTGGAATCTCATCTTAAGCAGTCCGATGATCTATTTTACTGTTGTCCTTTGTTGAGGCTTGGGGGAATTGTGCCTCTCCTCTCCTGGGCTTTGGGGGTTCCACACACGTCATGAGCTAGGTTTCTATGGATATCTCATGTCACCTCCCTGATGCACTTGTGAGTGGCTGACGGGCAAACACCATACATGTCTCTAGTAGAGCCTTGAAAAGACCCACAGGCATAGCAGTTCAGTGCATGGTCACTTTTAAAACTACCAACATTGGATTGCCTCCCAATCCACAAGGACGTAGTTCATCCTGAAGAAGCTGACATAGGTGAATGATGGAAGTTTGCGACATCGTCAGCCATCTCTGACATTGGCTCTCTGACACTTGCGGGTAGTTACATGCTTGCAGCATATTTGATTGCATATTGTAACTCAAATGTCACACTGACCCCTGGTTGCCAGCATCCTGAATTGTCTGACCCTCTTGTGCACCTTGTTGTTGTTCTGACTGTTGCTGTGACTGGCCCTATACAGTCCTCTGCCAGTTCCACTGCAGGTGCACCAGAGATAACAGAAGCACAGGCTGCACCTATTCCACCTTGTCTGACTGAATTGATCCTGCGAACAAAAGCCAGGCAAAGACCTGATCAGCACAGTCTTTAAGGACACACCCTTGTGTCATGAGTACTTTAGACTGATAGGGAAAACGATACTTAACATCAGCCACACCCTGATTTCCACTCACCCCACCATGAGCTACTCCAACCTCGGGCTTTACTCCACAGAACTCTTCTTTTTGTCACAGCCATGTCCATGGACCCTCGCACAATGACCCTGGACCTGGAAGCCATCCCCTGCATGCTTCCTCAGTCACCTTTGAACTCCTTCCATCACCTTTGACCTTCACTCCACCATCCTTGTCCTGCTGTTGGTGATCCTTGACCCATCCCACTATCCATCACTCATCACCAACTACGATTCATGGTAGAACCCGCCCCCGACACACAAGTACTACACCCCCCAACCACGGTAATCCTTGCCATGCCATCCAGCATCTGAAAATAATGCTCTATCATGCTTGGCCTTGCCTCTCTTAGCCCCCGACCGTTAGGACTTCACCATTACCTTCCCTGTATAACAATATAGGGGCTGGTTTAGCACAGGGCTAAATCACTGTCTTTTAAAGCAGACCAAGGCAGGCCAGCAGCACGGTTCAATTCCCGTACCAGCCTCCCCGAACAAGCGGCGGAATGTGGCAACTAGGGGCTTTTCACAGTAACTTCATTTGAAGCCTACTTGTGACAATAAGCGATTTTCATTTCATTTTTTTTCAATTGATGTCCTTCAGTCATGCTTGATCGGCCATCTGTAGACATTAACATTCTCTGTGGAGGCCAGCTTCCTGCCTCTGTCCCCCATGAGACTTCCTATAGCTGCCATCATTGTTTGTCCCCGCGTCCCTCCATCATCCATGACCTGTTTCCCTTTCAATGCCAGACACACTCACTCATCAATGCCTCTCCAACCCTGTTTCAACAAAATTCCCCATACGAGAGGAGCTCCTACTGAGTACAATACCTCCAGGATGACTATCTCACCTGCTGCACACCACCATTAACCAGCCGTGAATCTGAATGCATATGTTTCTCATTTGTGTTTTGATTCGCATACATGACATGCTAATATATTAAAAAGAGCTTCCCATCACTTACCATCGGGAAGCATGATCCACCCTCAGTCCAGCGCCAATTTAACACCCAACTTTTATCCCATCGATGGGAAACTGACAATTTCCCCCCAGCCTAATTAAGTGCCCGCCTTCCATGTTTCCTGCTCCTGGAAGCTTCACAAGATTCTACCCCCACAACAAGAAAAACAGTGGTCCTAATATCGAGCCTGAGGGAATCCCATTACCTACAGTTCAAAATAGAACTGTTAACCACTATTATTTTCTATCGCTCAGCTAACTTTGTATCCATGGTGCCACTGTCCATTCTATTCCATGAGCTTCAGATTTCCTGTTAAGCTTATTATGCAGCACTTTAGCAAATGTCTTTTGCATTTCCATGCACACAACATCAACTCCATTAACCTCATCATCCCTCACTGCTCCCGAATAAAGTTAGTTCAACACAATTTGTCCACAACAAATCTGTGCTGGCTTCCCTTAATTACTTGTCCAAGTGACTCTTTATTTTGTCCCAAATTATCATTTTTAAAAGCTTTCCCACCACCGAGGTTGAACTGACTGGCCTGTAGTTCCTGGGTTGATCCTTCGATACTTTCTTGAACAAGGTGTTCTCCAATCTCCTGGAACCACCAATGTATCTGAGGAAGAATGGAAGACTATGATGTTGCCACAAACATTGCCACCCTTACTTCCTCAGTGATCGAGCTTTGATGTATCCCTTGGTGACTCACAATCTTCTGGTGCACGGAGCCTATCTAATTCCAATTCTCCTCCCACATGTAGTGGTGCAGTAAGGCAGGTTTTTGTCTGTTTCCACAGCCTGTTATTCCCAGAACAGGTCACTCGTCTGTCGCCAGGTGCTTCTAGCTTGAGGGGTGGTATTCCACATCAAGCATGGCTGATCAGGAGTTGCTCCTGCACTTACAGCCAACCATTGGTGTGTAAGGAAGGACGCCTCGGAGGGCTGATGCTGCAAGGCAGTATGTGTAGAACTCAGAAATAGGAAGGGTACAGTCACAATAATGAGGGTAGAATATAGGCCTCCCAACAGCCAGAGGGAGATAGAGGAGCAAATATGTAGACAGATTTTGGAAAGATGTAAAAACAACAGGGTTGTTATGGTGGATGATTTTAACTTCCCTTAAATTTACTGGGGCTCACTGAGTGCTTGGATAGGACAGAATTTGTAAGGAACATCCAGGGCACGGTAGCACAGTGGTTAGCACTGTTGCTTCACAGCGCCAGGGTCCCAGGTTCGATTCCCGCTTGGGTCACTGTCTGTGCGGAGTCTGCACGTTCTCCGCGTGACTGCGTGGGTTTCCTCTGGGTGCTTCAGTTTCCTTCCACAAGTCCCGAAAGACATGCTTGTTAGGTAATTTGGACATTCTGAATTCTCCCTCAGTGTACCCGAACAGGTGTGGCCACTAGGGGATTTTCACGGTAACCTCATTGCAGTGTTAATGTAAGCCTACTTGTGACAATAAAGATTATTATTATTATAGAGAGTTTCATTAAACAATATGTAAACAGTCCAACTAGGGAAGGAGCTGTACTTGACCTGGTATTGGGGAAAGAGCCCGACCAGGTGGTCGATGTTTCAGTAGGGGAGCATTTTGGGAACAGTGACCATAATTCTGTAGCTTTTAAGGTAATCGTGGAGAGAGATACGAGTAAGTCTAATGACAACAATATTAGGCAGGAACTGAAGAATTTAGATTGGGATGGCTGTTTGAGGGTAAATCAACATCTGACATGTGGGAGTCTTTCAAACATAAGTTGATTAGAGTTCAGAACTGACATGTTCCTGTGAAGATGAAGGATGAGAATGGCAAGTTTCCGGCACCTTGGATAACAAGGGAGATTGTGAGCCTTGTCAAAAAAAAAGGAACCATTCGTAAGGTTGAGAAGGCTGAGAAGCCCGTGAAGAATATAAAGAAAGTAGGAAGGAACTTAAGCAAGGAGTTAGGAGGGCTAAAGCGGGTCATGAAAAATCCTTGGCAAACAAGACTAAGGAGAATTCTAAGGCATTTTATATGTATATAAAAAGCAAGAGGGTAGCCAGGGAAAGGGTTGGCCCACTCAAGGACAGAGGAGATAATCTATGCGTGGAGCCAGAGGAAATGGGAGAGGTACTAAAGAGTATGTTGCATCAGTATTCATCGAAGAGAAGGACTTGGTGGATGATGAGTCTAGGGAAGGTTGTCCATTCAGGGTCATGTCGATATCAAAAAAGAGAATGCTTTGGGCATCTTAAAAAGCATTAAGGTACATAAATCCCAGGACCTGATGGGGTCTACCCCAGAATACTGAGGGAGGCAAAGAAGGAAATTGCTGGGGCCTTGACAGAAAACTTTGTATCCTCATTGGCTACAGGTGAGGTCCCAGAGAACTGGAGAATAGCCAATGTTGTTGGTTTGTTTAAGAAGGGTAGCAGGGTTAATCCAGGAAATTATAGGCCGGGGAGCTTTACGTCAGTGATAGGGGAATTATTCAAAAAGATTGTAAGAGACAGGACTTACTCACATTTGGGAACAAATGAACTTATTAGCGATGGCCAGCAAGATTTTATGAAAGGGCGGTTGTGTCTCTCTAACTCAATCGAGTGTTTTGAGAAAATGCCGAAGAGGATCGATGAAGGAAGGGCAATGAATGTTGTCTACATAGACTTTACTAAAGCCTTTGACAAGGACCCTCATGGCAAACTGGCATAAAAGGTGAAGTCACACTGGATGAGAGGTGAGCTGGCAAGATGGATACAGAACTGGCTCAGTCATAGAAGACAGAGAGTAGCGGTGGAAGGGTGCTTTTCTGAATGGAAAGCTGTGACTAGTGGTGTTCCGCAAGGATCAGTTCGTAGTATATACAAATGATTTGGAGGAGAATGTAGCTGGTCTAATTAGGAAGTTTGCGGACGATACGAAGATTAGTGGAGTTGCGGATAGTGGAGAGAATTGTCAGAGGATACAGCAGGACATAGATTGGGTGGAGACTTGGACAGAGAAATGTCAGATGGAGTTTAATCCGGACAAATGTGAGGTTATGGATGGGATTCTCCATTGGCTGACACCGAAATCGCAAAACATGATTGGGCGGAGAATAGGTTCCGATGCCAAAATCGCGGTGGGCCCCGAATTAACGCCAAATCGCCATTCTCCATCACCCCGACAGCGGCGTCAATGCGTTCCGGAACCCGTTTACATTGAATACAGTTTGCATGTCATTAGCAGGCCTAACCCGGTATTCTCTGGGGCCTCTGCGATTCTCCGCCTCCAATGGGCCGAGTTCCCATCGGCGCGGTTCACTAGTGCTTTTAAAAATCCTGAAACTGGCTTTGTGGCTGATGAGGGAGAGAGATAGAGGAGGTAAGACACAGGGTGGCGGAACCATGGGCTGCTGGGCCAGATATTGGCTGGGCTGGCTGGGGTGGGGTGGGCCCTGCCAGGGCTGGGGGAGGTGAGGGGGCGATGGGGGTACAAGCCAAGTGGCCGGTGTGACCCCCATGGGACAGGGGCGGTGTCCAGTCACGGACCGCCATTGCCACGGCCTGCAAGGCAGCCATCTTGTGCACATCCCAATGACCACCAACCTTGGCCCCTGGTTCTGCGAAGAAACACCTGCCGCATGGGTGCCCCCAGCCCAAAACCCAAACCTCTGCCATACCCAACCCCTCCTGGCCGCCACCCACAGACGGCCCACCCAGAGCAACACCCAATGTAGCCCCTATGGGGCCCAGGCATAAGCCGCAAAACGTACCACTGGCAAGAGCAGTGTCAGTCGATGGTACCCCTGGCATCAGGGACAGGAGCTAGGGCCAGAGGCCCCCACGGTACCAGGCATCGACGGGGCCAGGGGTGCAGAGTTTGGGGGGGGGAGTCATTCGGGGGCAGAGCCCGCAGTGCCAACTGGGGCTACCATGTAGCCCGTTGGACCTGGTTGGGAATGGGGGTACGCATCATGCTGACATGCCGGCCTTTCACCCCCTGCAGACAATGGATATTGGAGTTCAACCAGCAATGGTGGCCTTACTGCTAGTCACCGGAGTCCTGGGGGATGCACTGCAGCTGTTGAGCTGGAGCTGCTCGAGGAGGAGGAAGCGTCAGCAGCAGCGTGTGCTGCAGAGGAACAGGCGGCAGCCACCCAGGTTGGAGAGCAAGCTGCCCAACAGGCGAGAAGGATGAGGTGCCAATGAGGCGCTGCATGAGGCCTCGTGTGTACCGGCAGCATCTGTCATTCAAGGACCTTCTGGACCGGGCTTGCTGTCAAAGACTCCGGCTGAGTAGGAAGACAGTGTGACATAACTGGCGCACCTGGTATTGGGGCATCTGGGGGAAGGCACTCGCTCCTGGTGGACATAAAGGTGATGGTTGACCTGAATGTTTACCGCACCGGGTCCTTCCACATGGCTAGTGGGGACCCGTCCGGGATCTCACAGACCTTGGTGCACAGCTGCATCCGCGCTGTCGTTGAGGCCCTATGTGCCCAGGTGGCTCAATACATCTATTACAATGTGGATCGACCCCACCAGGATTCCCGAGCAGCAGGGTTCACCATCATGGCTGGGACACTCCGAGTCCAGGACACCAACCGAAAGGGGTTCCACTCGATGAACGTGCAGCTGATATGTGATCATCGGCTGCGCATCATACCCGTCTGCGCCCAATACCTAGGCAGTATGCACGATGCCTTCATCCTGGCACACTCAATGAATCCTGACATGTTCGTGATGCAGTCTCCCCCCCCCCACCCCCTCTCCCCACCGCACCCCGGGTCCTGGACGATAAGGGTTAGCCACTACAGTCATGGCTGATTGCACCTATCCAGACACCACAGACCGATGCAGAGACCCGCTACAACATTGCCCATACAGCAACCAGGAGCATGATGCTTTGGCCACCTGAAGATGCAGTTCAGGTGCCTGTACTACCCTGGAGGGACCCTCCAGTATGATGCTGAGAGGGTCGTCCGAATCGTGGCGGTTTGCTGTGTCCACCACAACATCGCACAGTAGAGGGGTGATGTACAGAACGCTTTAGTTTAGACAGGCATCATAGTCGTCACAGGCTTGGAGGGCCAAAGACCCTATTTCTGTGCTGTATTGTTCTTTGAGGACGACCCCGCTATCTAATTGGACTTTGTTTTATTTTGGGGCCTCAGTGTGGAATGCCCACCAGTCCTCACCAGTGCAGGAAGAGAATGGCGCCCCAAACTCAACATCCCTCAATGTGGCCACCAGACCTTCCAATGCCCCTATAAGGGGTCATCAAGTACCCCACAGCCCACCTAATAAGGGCAGGGCACCCCTGGGCCTGATCCCCATCCCCAGCCTGGCAGTGTCCTTGCGAGGATGACACCCAGGTGCCACTGCCAGTGTGCCCCAATGGCACTGCCAAGGTGCCCAGGTGGCATCAGGGTGCCAGAGTACCACCTTGCCCAGAGCCCAGTCACCCAGGGGAGACCCCCCACCCGCAAGTGCCGTTCCGCCTAATCCATATTTGTGGAGACCAGTGCTCGCCTGGGGTCTCCGAAAAGTCTCTCACGAGATTTACCGGCAACATCCCGACCCTAGTAATGGTGTGGCCATTAGATTGCGCCCTAAGTTTTCATGCTGCCTGCATCAGAAGTCATGGGAGAGTTTAATCTGAGATTCCCAAGCCTGATTTGAAATGGAAGAATCATTAATGGTCATAAAACTTTAAAGAAAACAACCTAAGTGAGACGGAATCCTGGTTGAACCGTTTTTTCCTGCACACTCTTGATTCTCCTTGGTGTTAATCACAATTTTCACCCTCTCCAAGCCAGGAATTTTGAGTATCGTGGGCAGAATTATAACGACTAAGGGGAAGTGGGGTTGGGTGGGTGTTGTGGCAGAGTGGCGGGGGGTTTGAATTAAAGACTCATAAAGTGGGGTAGAGTTAGGGACATGGCATAATCCTGCTTACTTCTGGGTTTAACCCTGATGTATTTGCAGGTGAGCGGGGAGCCTCCATGGAGCTGTCAATTAAGTAATTGAATTATTCAAAGATGTAATTACCTGAGAATTTAACCCAGGAGTTTGCTTTGACAGCCAGTGCACAGCTTTCCAGTCACGTGTGGAATTCACCAGGGTCAACCAATTGAGAGCACAGCAAGAGTGCTTCTTCAGTGAAACTGGCAGGCTGGGAAGCCTTTAAACAGTGAAACTGAAAAGTTGCAGCCCTGTCTCGGTGAGAGGATGATCCTCACAATCTTCTAAATTGTTACTTACATTGATTAACAGGTGATTTCAACTTGTAGGAAGTAATGTTACCTGTCTTGGATTTCACTCACTTTAACCTGCACTTCCCTAATCTCTGCCTTTACTATGGTGTGGGAGCAGCTTACGCAGGTCTACCTTGCACCTTTGATGAAGAGCAGCAGAAGCGACACCAGCAGCAACACTAGCTGCCTTCTCCCCAATCACAGACCGGTCAACAGAGTTGGGCATTGAGATCCAACTTGAAGAAGGCAAAGTCACTAGCATGGGGTTTACAGGTACAAGATCAGTTCTCTCAACATGTGTGAGCACTGGTACTTCAGGAGGCTCAGACTTTCACAACAGGTCAGTGCTGAAATCTGCAGCTTCCTTCACAGTGGGACAGCTGAACACATTGCCAATGGTTATCAAGGTACCGATCAGATCCCAACAATTGTACTGCAGGACCTTCAGGTATGAGTGACAGTCCTGGGAGGAGAGCGTGGGGGAGCCTTCCCGGTCCTTCTTTACATTTCTGTGATTACTGAAGCCTCAGGAATCGGTGTATAGCTCAGTTGTTCTGATCCCGGGTGGGCACCTTTAATTAGGAATCCATCCTTTGACCGATTTGGTTCATCATTTCACCTGCCCCTTCTAACTAATCAGGAACGCCAAAATAGAATGCTAATGCCGTGGTTAAGTTAAAGAACCTTGGCAAAACCAGCTGACAGAACAAACAGTTCGGGTCTGTTCAGAAAAACATTCACCTCATTTGAATGTTTTGTGTGAACAAGTTGGTGGTGTTGGTAATGTTTGTGGCTGATTTCTACCACATAATGGTACAGTTGACATTGAACTGTGCTTTGCAGTGTTAGACTTCTATCCTTCATTGGTGAAGTATGTATCTGGTTTTTGTTATCGGGAATAAAGAAATGGCAGAGAAATTACCCAAATCAATCTACGAGTTTACTGATGACACGACCCTAGTGAATCGGATCTCAAACAACGATGAGTCGGAATACAGGAGGGAGATAGAGAACCTGGTGGCGTGGTATAATGACAACAATCTCTCCCTCAATGTCAGCAAAAATTAGAGAGCTGGTCATTGACTTCAGGAAGCAAAGTTTTGTACACACCCTGCCTGCATCAACGGGGCCGAGGTGGAGATGGTTGACAGCTTCAAATTCCTAGATGTGCACATCACCAAAAATCTGTCCTGGTCCATCCACGTCGACGCACAACCAAAAAGGTACAACAGCGCCTATACTTCCTCAAGAAACTAAGGAAATTCAGCATGTCCACATTGACTCTTACCAACTTTTTTAGGTGCACCATAAAAAGCATCCTATCTTGATGCATCACAGCCTGGTATGGCAAATGCTCAGCTCAAGACCAGAAGAAACTTCAGAGAGTCGTGAACACCG
Source organism: Scyliorhinus torazame (assembly GCF_047496885.1). NCBI lineage: Eukaryota > Metazoa > Chordata > Chondrichthyes > Carcharhiniformes > Scyliorhinidae > Scyliorhinus > Scyliorhinus torazame. The sequence continues at coordinate 134,032,691 of NC_092717.1, forward strand.
CCCAGTCCATCACAAAAACCTGCCTCCCATCCATTGACTCTGTCTACACCTCCTGCTGCCTTGGGAAAACAGGCAGCATAATCAAAGACCCCTCCAGCCGGCGCCATGTGTGTCATCGGCGTGCGCATGCGCGGCCATGAACCCAGCCATTCTCCGCCCCTTTTCGGTGCGGGAGTGGGGGGGGTTTCACCCGGCGCCGTTGCTAGCACCTTACCGGTCACGGAATCAGTGAGGGTTCGGACCCGATTTTGGCATCGTAAAGCACCCATTAATTCTTTGTTTCAGCCGGCACTTAGCTGCTGAAACGGAGAATCCAGCCCTTAGTCTCCCAAACGGAGAATCTCACCCTTTGGTTTAGCACAGGGCTAAAGAGCTGGCTTTTAAAGCAGACCAAGGCAGGCCAGCAGCACGGTTCAATTCCCGTACCAGCCTCCCCGAATAGGTGCTGGAATGTGGCGACTAGGGGCTTTTCACACTAACTTCATGTGAAGCCTACTTGTGACAATAAGCGATTTTCATTTCATTTCATTTGTTTCTGACTTTATGGAAGAAGATGTAGAAATCGTCCCGAAAATACTAGAAGACCAAGTGTTAGTCCACATGAGGAACTGAAAGAGATCAGCATGAGTAAAAAAAAAGTAGGTCTGGAAAGTTAATGGGACTGAAAGTTGATATATTCCTTGGACCCAATGACCTACATCCTAGAGTTTTGAAAGAGCTGGCTGTGGAGATAGCTAGCAGAATTGTCTGTTGGTGGGATCCTCTGGTCCACCGACAGCACACCTACGCCCACGGGTTTCCTGACGGCATGAAGTGGCCATACTGGGAAACCCCATTGACCGGCTGTGGAACTGAGAATCCCGATGCCGGTTCATTGCGCCTGAAAACGTGGCTGGCGAGCCGGAGAATCCCACCCCATGAATGTGTTGGTGATAATCTTCCAAAATTCTATCGATTCCAGCATGGTTCCAGCAGATGGGAAGTTGGTAACTGTAACCCCAGTATTTATTTAAAAAATGAGGGAAAGAGAAAATAGGAAACAACAAACTTGTCAGCCTAACATAAGTCAAAAGGAAAATGTTAGAGTCTATTGTAAAGGATGTAATAACTGCACACTCAGGCATGAATGCTTTGGACGGTGGGGACTCAGCCTCGACCATCTGGAGAGTCAGCATCTTCCTGCTGGCACTGGAGTATGCCCACTATCAGAAGATGGCTTCTGATGGAAGTGCACCCCCACCTCCCTAGGATTTAAAATTTTCCTATTCCCCTCCTGGTCTGTCATCCACTCGTCAATCTAAAAATTGAGGCTCAGCGGGAAAAGGTCCCAAGGTGACCACTTAAGGGCCTGAATTAGGGCAAAGATGAGCTTCTCTCATAAAAGCCTTCACTGCCCCACCATTAAATGGCTTCCAGGGAGGGACGGGCTGAATCCTGGTGGGACTCCCCTCTGTGTAATTTCAGGCTCCATTCCTCGCCTCAAAACAGGCTTTCCCACCCAGCGGGAGGAACATAAAATTGAGGCCATAGAAAATAATGATAGCATTGGGCGAGTCAACTTGGATTTATGAAAGGGAAATCCCGTTTGGCAAACCTTTTGGAGTTCTTTGAGGATGTAACTAGCAGAATAGATCGGGGGAACCAGTCGATGCGGCATATTTGGATTTTCAAAAGGCTGTTGATAAAGTTGCACGCACAAAACAAATTTAGAGCACAGGGGATTGGGAGTATGAAACTCGCATGGATTGAGAGCTGGTTAATGAACAGAGAGCAGAGAGTAGGAATAACTGGGTTATTCTCAGCTTCACTGTCTGTGACTGGTAGGATACCGACAGGATCAATTCTAGGGCCTGAGCTATTCACAAACCAAATCAATGATTTGATTGTGGGGATCTATTCTGATATTTCCAAATTTGCTGATGACACAAAACAAGGTGGGAATGTAAGTTGTGAGGAGGATGTAAAGAGGCTCCAAAGATATTTTGACAGGCTAAGTGAGTGGAAAGAACATGGCAATGAAGTATAACGTGGAAAAATGTGAAGTTATCCACTTTTGTAGGACAAACTGAAATGATGAGTATTTCTTAAATAGTGAGCAATTGAGAAGTATTGATGTCCAAAGGGACCTGGGTTTCATTGTTCATTAAAAGCTAACATGCAGGTACAGCAAGCAATTCAGAAGGCAACTAGTTGGGTTTATTGCAAGAGGATTTAAGTACAGGAGTAAAATGGTCTTGCTGAATTATGTATAGCCATGGTGAGACCACAGTGACAATATTGTTCAGAGTTTTGGTCTGCTTACCATAGAAAGAGATATACTTGAAGCAGAGGGAGTGCAATGATTGTCCACCAGACTGGTTCCTGTGATGGTAGGATTAGCCCATGAGGAGAAATTGAGGAGACTGAGCCTATATTCTCTAGTGTTTAGAATAATGAGAGGTGATCTCATTGAAATTTACAAAATTCTGACAGGCTTTGACAGGGAGATGCAGGGAGAATGTTTTCACTTGTTGGGGGCCTACGACTAGGGGACACATTCTCAGAATATGGAGTATGCCATTTAGGACTGAGATGAGGAACATTTCTTTTTACTCAGAGGGTGGTGAATGTTTGTAATTCTCTACCCCAGAGGGCTGGGGAGGCTCAGCCTTTCAGCATGTTCAAGATGGAAAACGACAATTTACTTCGATATTAAAGCTCTTCACGGATATGGAGATACTGCAGGACAATGACATTGTGGTAGAAGATCAGCCATAATCTAGTTGAATGAAAGAGCAGACTTGAAGGGCAGAGAGACCTACTCCTGCTCCCATTTCCTATGCTCCTAAATTCCTAAACTGAAGCTGAAATCATAAAAAGCACAATCACGTCACCTCATGACCTTTCATAGTCCAGGGAATACAAGCCTGGTTTTAATCATCTCATCTCATAATTTAACCTTTGGATTCCTGGTAACACCTGGTAACTGCGCAACACTTTTTTCTGAGGCTGTTCTATCTTTTTTAAGGTGTAGTGTCCAGAACTGTACACAGTTCTTTAGGGGCATGATTTATCAGCCTCATCATGCCTTTCGTGGAGTCACGACGAGGCCATTGAATCTCACGAGAGGCCTTTTGCAAGATTTGCGATGCTTGAGACGTCTCGCGAGATTCAACCGAACTTCACGAGATGTCACAATCTGGATCTCGCTCTCACTGGGTGAGATCCAGATCAGTGTATTTCAATGAGCCATTAGGCCTTTAGAGGCCCCCGGTGGTCAGCATTGGCAGAGTGGTAATCTGGCACTCCCACTGGCTCCTGGATACCGTGACACTGTCAGCCTGTCACCTTGGCTCTGCTGACCGGGATCCCTGGCAGTGCTCTGGCACTTCATGGGTTCCTAGGTTGCACTGTCAGGCTGGAAGGGGCACTGTCATAGTGCCAAGTGGGCAGTGCCAAGGTGCGCAGGTGCCAGGTTGCCCATGCCAGGCCCAGAGGTGCCTTCTGTTATGGGCTAGGGTTTAGAGAACCCCAAAGTGTATCATGAAGTTCACCTGACCCACAACTTTTAATAGATTGTGGTATGGGGAGCACACGGCCCACTCTGCAGGTGTGGTACAGCAGAAATGGAAAAGTATTTTTTAAAGCAAAACAATGTTTATTCTATGAACTCAAGTTAACCTTTTTAAAACATACAGTGAATATCTTAGCAACCATCAATTCAAATACAACCCCCAAAGAATACAACACTAAGTAATCCTTAATAACTTCCCAAACAACATGCAAAAGAAACCCTTTTTAACAGAAGCACATTAGGTTTACATTCCCTACTGAGAACATTTATAATTCTGAATTCACCAAATGATCAAGAGATAGTCTTTTCATGGCAAAGAGATCAACAGTACACCTGCTCTGTGTGGCTTCAGCTCCAACACTGAAAAAGAAACTAAAACACACCCTGCAGCAAACAGCTTAAAACGAAAGTAAAAAGCTGACAGACAGCTCCACCCACTCTCTGACATCACTGTAGTAGTAAACACCCCTTTCTTAAAGTTACTCTCACTACAGATATTTTATATACACACCCATTTCTTAAAGGTACTCTCACATGACACTTCCCATATGAAATGGGGTGAAGGGGTGCTTGAGGACCCTAGAAGAGAAAGGTTGGATGAAGTGGGGGGGGGGGTCCAGAGGCCATGATGAGGGGGGTCAAAAGATCGGGGCTACCTTTAAAAATGGCACCCAATCCGCAAATATTCTTCCTGAACTGGTGAGTTGAGCTCTTCAGTGCAGGAAATGTCTCAAAGAGGGGACTCAGCGGGGAGTACCTCACCGAGGCCCAAAAAAATGGCAAAGTGCCATGGTTGAATATTGGGGTGTTTCCTGGTGCTGCAGGTGCTGAGAAATACCCCGTTAAACGAGCCCAGAACTAGTCTCTGAACTTTATTTAGTTGAATCGCAACACTCTGGATGTGTTCTAACCACAGCTGTCAAAAGCTAGACCAAAATCTTCTCCTCGCTTCATATACTAACCCACCAGTTATTTTTAAAAAAAAATCTTTTTATTGGCATTTTCAAAATTATATACATTGCCGTTCATTTTCATTTGTTAATCCTCCTGTTATAACTACTACCATTCCATTAGCCTTTTCATTTTGTACTCGACCACGATATTTTAGTGCTCTCTATGCATAGACACCTAAATCTCTTTCGACTTCTACTCATAGCTTTTCACCATTTAAGTATTGCTCGTATCTCTCTTCCTTTGGTCCAAAATAGATTACCTCACATATACTCACCTTGAAATCCATCTACCAAATTTTTACCACTCATTTTATCTATCAATGTCTCTTTGTTATTTCATGCTTCTGTCTACATTATTTACTTGGTGTCACTGGCAAACCTGGATAGATGGTTCTTTATTGTGTTATCTAGTAATTAATATATAAAATGAATAGCTGAGGCCCCAGCATAACTTTTTGTGTGATATCACTGGTCACTTACTTCCAATTCAAGTACACACCCACTGTCCCTACTCTGTCTTCTCTGGTCAAACTAATCACTTAACTAAATCAATAACTTTTCTTCGATTCCATGAAATTTAATTTTACCTAACAGCCTCTTATGCAAAACCTTATTGAATAGCTTCTGACAATTCATATAAATGATATCCATTGATATTACCCTGCCTAGTACTTTCATTATTTCCTCAAGAAATTCAATTTGGTTTGCTATACATGACTTATCTTTTGAAAATCAATTTTGATTCTCTCAAAATTTCCTTCTTCCACCTTTACTTACAATGAGCAAAACTTCTTGCCAGGAACAAAACCTTGTCGAATGTTTGTATTTAATGTTGGAAAGAGGGTGTGTGTTTCTCTTTACTTTTCATCTAATGCCAGATTTCTTATATCACTTAAGAATATAGCTCTGGTTTCAAAATATTCACCAAATATCTAAGTGTGCAATTGCGAAGTTGCTTGATGCCAACATTTTCCTATAATGATAATATATAAAGAGGTAGAAATTCCTTTTGGCCAATTTTAGGGCCTGATATGGGTAATGTAAGCCCCAACTGGAGACATGTAGCTGAGATGAAACTGGGCCTTGGGTCTCATTTAGGTAATTTGTGCAGGCTATCAGTGCCCGGGTACATATCTACTAGAAGCTTGCCCATAAAAGGCAAAGGCCTGAAAGCAATTTCCAGAAAAGAGGTGAAGTGACAATAGTGGCGTGGTTGATCTTGAGTACTATGGATTCAGGGGAGCACACATGCTCCTACTATCCCCACAGGAACAATCTTAAAATGAAAATATTTTGGTAGTAGCCTCTGTTGAGGCCATATGTATTGTTGTATAAAAGAGTATGTTAGACTAAATCCCATAAAGGGTTAACTAGAATAGTCTGTGATGTAATTGAAGGATCTGAGAGTCTAGGAGAAAACGACATGGAAAGAAGTTAGAACAAGGGAGTGTTCTCATAACTGTAAATATGTCACAATGATGTGTGAGTGTTTGCAGCTCGCAGTCTTCGGGAATTATTGAAACTACTCCAGCCCAATAACACATAACATATGCTGGCAAGTGGTAAAAAACTGGTAATAGAAAAATCTCTCCCTCTACCAGAGAGTTTCTAGAATGTTGTAGGCTGACAACACGGTAGCACAGTGGTTAGCACAGTTGCTTCACAGCTCCAGAGTCCCAGGTTCGATCCCAGCTTGGGTCACTGTCTGTGCGGAGTCTGCACGTTCTCCCTGTGTCTGCGTGGGTTTCCTCCGGGTACTCCGGTTTCATCCCACAGTCCAAAGATGTGCAGGTTAGGTGGATTGACCATGCTAAATTGTCCTTAGTGTCCAAAAAGGTGGAGTGGGGTGACTGGGTTACGGGGATAGGGTGGAGGTGTGGGTTTGCATAGTGTGCTCTTTCCAAGGGCCGGTGCAGACTCGATGGGCCAAATGGCTGCCTTCTGCACTGTAAATTCTATGACTCTATGAAGCATGGCCAACATGGTTTAAGGCGAATCGCTCAATTTCGCACCACATCGGGTCTTGCAGCAAAGCCAGACTGTGAGCAGGTTTGTACATTTTTGTATACAATGGGTCACTGTGTGGACAATATTCTGATTACCCTGGGGATCGGATGAAGGACAGGCGCTCCAGTAGTTACTTTTCTTCTGTGCTTTAAAGTAGCTGTTATGGGGCGGCACATGGCACAGTGGTTAGCACTGCTGCCTACGTCGCTGAGGACCCGGGCTCGAGTCCCAGCCCTGGATCACTGTCTGTGTGGAGTTTGCACATTCTCCCCGTGTCTGCATGGGTTTCACCCCCACAACCCAAAGATGTGCAGGTTAGGTGGATTGGCCATGCTAAATTGCCCCTTAATTGGAAAAAAAAATTGGGTACTCTAAATTTATTTTTTAAAAACTAGCTGTTAATTCTCCCCAAACCTGTTCCTGCTGGTCCGAAGTCATTGATGCCTTGTGATTAGCACTGTGGCTTCACAGCGCCAGGGTCCCAGGTTCGATTCCCTGCTGGGTCACTGTCCGTGCGGAGTCTGCACGTTCTCCCGATGTCTGCGTGGGTTTCCTCCGGGTGCTCCGGTTTCCTCCCACATTCCAGAGACGTGCAGGTTAGGTGGATTGGCCATGATAAATTGCCCTTCGTAACCAAAAAAGGTTAGGAGGGGTTATTGGGTTATGGGGCTAGGGTGGAAGTGAGGGCTTAAGTGGATCGGCGCAGACTCGATGGGCCGAATGGCCTCCTTCTGCACTGTATGTTCTATGTTCTATGGACATATAATTCACTCTCCACAAGAGCACCACTGTGGAACACACAAGGCTCAATAAATATATCCAGAGACATGGGGAATGCACGAACACTTTAATGTGTACCAGTTAGCAGAAGGCTGTGAGTCTGGTAATCTGAAAGAAGAAATAATTCATAGCACAATAATTTTCAGAGTATCAGATAATTTGCAGTCCCAAGAAGACTTGACACTAACGAGGTGGTTCAATTAATTAGGCAAGCCGAGATGAGAGGCAGAACGCTCAGTCGTCAGAGGAGAGTAAGACAACCCAGTAGCCCAAGTTCCAAAGTAACTGATACAGTTGAATTTGGTGAACATTAAAAAAAAGAACATAGAGAGAAGGAGAGACATGTGACATGAAAAGCAGTTAATATTGGCAGCCCTGACTGGCTGTTGATGGTGTGGATGAGAAAGGCACAGGCACAGGAATTGTCCCACCAAAGAAGTTGAATGTCATTGGTGCAAAAAGATGGTTTTCAGCCAGTATGTCACAGTTAGCAAAAATGCACAGAACACTGAAAATGAAAAAGTTTTGAAAGGAAACAGAACCCGTGAACTTGAAGTTCACAAGACATTGAGATACCCTTCTTACGAGAGATTAAATAATTCAGCGGGAACTATTGAGAGCAGATTTCCTGGTAGAAGTTCACAGGGCACACTTTAAATTAGATATTAGAGTAGCAGTTTCAATTCTTTTAGACGCTGGACCATTGTTAAGTAAGAGGGTTCTTACCATCCTACAAAAAACTACATGGACCTAGAGGAACAGAACTGAAGATTTTGGAAGAATTAACAACTACTTTATGACACAGAAAGAAAGTAATTACTTTAAGGGAGCATTCTCATAACTGTAAATATATTACAATAAAGTTAGACAGTGGAATTCTTCATCGGCGGGATCCTCTGGTTAGCTGGCAGCGCACCTACGCCCACAGGTTTCCTGATGGCGTGAGGTGGCCACAATGGGGAACCCCATTGGCCGGCTGCAGGAAATTCCGCTGCTGGCGAGGGCGCGCTGCACTGGAAAACACGGCTGGCAGACCGGAGATTCCCGCCCAGAGTGTTTACAACTGACAGTCTTTTGAAGTTATTGAAACTACTCCAACCGAACAATACAATAATATATGTACGTTTACATGTACTTTGCACAAATGATATCTAATGTTTTAATCCATTACATAACTTCAGAGTGTGAATCTAAGAAACAATGAACACATTTATAAATATAACAGAGCATATGGCCCAAGATTATCCAATTATCGATCTTATTGGATGGTAAACTGTTGGTTGCATGCCCACAATTTTCCAATACTTTTGGCCAACAGTTTTAAGTCATGTGAATTCTGAAAGTTTTCCTCTCCTTTTAGTCACAAGGAACTGAATAACACAAAATCTGCAGTACAAGAAATATGGCAGAACATTTTAAAATATTACTACTATTATATATTATGTTCATTTTAAAATAAGCATACTCATTGATGCCAGTTTGCCTGTTCTCCCTTGGACTTACTTATTACTGTTATGGACCATGGTTTAGAGAATCCCAAAGTGTATCATGGAGTTCACCTGACCCACAACTTTTAATAGATTGTGGTATGGGGAGCACAAGGCCCACTCTACAGGTGTGGTACAGCAGAAATGGAAAAGTATTTTTGAAAGCAAAACAATGTTTATTCTATGAACTCAAGTTAACCTTTTTAAAACATACAGTGAATATCTTAGCAACCATTAATTCAAATACAACCCCCAAAGATGACAACACTAAGTAATGCTTACGCTGTCCTTTTAACATCCAGAAAACAAAAGAAACACCTTTTAACAGAAGCACATTAGGTTTTCATTCACTACTGAGAACATTTATAATTCTGAATTCACCAAATGATCAAGAGATAGTCTTTTGATGGCAGAGAGAACAGCAGTACACCTGTTTGGTCTGGCTTCAGCTCCAACACTGAAAACAAAACTAAAACACACCCTGCAGCAAACAGCCTAAAACAAAAGTAAAAAGCTGACAGAGTGCCCAGCTCCACCCACTCTCTGACATCACTGCAGTGGTAAACACCCATTTCTTAAAGTTACTCTCACTACAGATATTTATATACACACCTATTTATAAACACCCATTTCTTAAAGGTACTCTCACATTACACTACAGAGTCCAAAGTCGTTGCCTCCAATGTTTCAAATTCATTGGTTTATTTCTAAAGCAAACAGTAAAGTCAGCAATACTTTTTAGGGGTACTCTTCTGAAATCTTTGTTTTCCTTCTTAATTTAGATGGTTTTACAAAAGGTATGGAAAATGGGACTCTTTACCTCTGCAATATACTAAAGGCAGGTTTCCTTTTAAAGTTGAAAATGTTGATCATTTCTGATATCCAGAAAATAACTCATTTGGCCTCTCTTTGCCTCTCCCATAACTTCATAACACATATTTGCAGCCATGGCTCATCAGATGCCGTATATCATGTGACAATGCTGGAGTAATCTCGATTCGTGACCTAACATTTCAGTATTCAGCATATCTTCCTATGTTTGCTTTGCACTGATATGGTTTGAACATAACTATGAGCCTACTTTTTTCCCACTTACTGTATCTTTTGTCAAATTATTAGAATTGGGACGTAACTACAAAAAAATCAATAATTAAATGTATCTTTTGGGACCCAAAACATGTATTAATCTCAAGTTTGTTAGCCACTTTCCCCACTAATTTGTAAAAAATTGGAACACCAATTACAGATTTGTTTTAAGGGCATTAAGGGCAGGATTCTCCGGTATCCAGCGGGAGGCCGTACCGGCGCCAAAGAGTGGCGTGAACCACTCCGGCGTCGGGCAGCTCGGAAGGTGCGGAATCCTCCGCACCTTCGAGGGCAAGGCCGGCGCTGGGGTGATTGGTGCCGCGCTAACCGGCGCCAAAGGGCCTCCGCCGGCCGGCGCGAGTTGGCGCATGCGTAGGGGCACCAACGTGTTCCCAGAACCGCTGCCGTGATTCCTGTGCATGCGCAGGGGGTTTCTTCTCTGCGCCGGCCATGGCGGAGCCTTACACAGGCCGGCGCAGAGGGAAAGAGTGCCCCCACGGCATAGGCCCGCCCGCAGATCGGTGGGCCCCGATCGCGGGCCAGACCACGGCCCCCGGGTCCGGATCCCCTCGCGCGCTCCTGAGGACTCTGTAAGCCGCACTCAGAGCCAGGTCCCGCCGGTACAGATCTTGTGTAATTCACGCCGGTGGGACTGGCCGAAAACGGGCGGCCGCTCGGCCCATTGGGGACTGAAGAATCGCCGGGGGGGGCCACTGCCAACGGCCTCCGACCGGCGCGATCCCCACCCCCGCTAGTAAACCGGCGCCGGAGAATTCGGCAGCCGGCGGAGTGGCGGGGTGGGATTCACGCCGCCCCCCCGGCGATTCTCCAACCCGGCGGGGGGTCGGAGAATCCCGCCCTAAGAATTTGGAGTACCTTTTAAATGACAGAGAGGGGACTGGGAGCGGGGGCGGTGGAGGAGTATTTTTCAGAATGGGTCAGCACTAGAAATGACCTACTTCCCAATATTACACTGAAAGAATTCAGATCAAAGAGTAACTTAGTTAAAAACAAACTTTCAGCTCGATTCAGTGAAGCTTGCTCTCATACATTTGGAATAGAATGTTGTATTATTTAAGCCCTGTTACAGGATTTACGTATGTAACTATTGCTGATATCTCAGTGCAGTTCTGACAAAATGCTATATTGTCAGGACTGCTGTCTTCCAGATGAGACATTTCTGACTTTCAGGGAATGTAAAAGATCTCATGGGACTGGATGTAATGCCCCTCCCAACCAGGTACGTTTTCAGCAGGGGCCACATAAAATATGAGGGGTACCAAGTCCACTTCCTTACTGCCCACACCTAATATATTCCCCATAGGTGGCACAGTAACACAGTGGTTAGCACTGTTACTTCACAGCACCAGGATCCCAGGTTCGATTCTCACTTGGGTCACTGTCTGTGTGGAGTCTGCACGTTCTCCCCGTGTCTGCGTGGGATACATCCGGGTGCTCCAGTTTTGTCCCACAAGTCCCGAAAGACATGCTTATTCGGTGAATTGGGCATTCTGAATTTTCCCTCTGTGTACCTGAACAGGCGCCGGAGTGTGGCGACTATGGGATTTTCACAGTAACTTCATTGCAATGTTAATGTGAGCCGACTTGTGACAATAACAAAGATTGTTCTTACTATTATTATCATAATACCAGGGAGGGAGATGGGTAAGATGTCCATTAGTTCACCCGCCCTGAGGCCATTTAAGGCCCTTAACGTCCCAAATAAGTGACAATTAAAGGCCTCAATCCACCTCCAAAGCCATTAAACACTGGGCAGTCGCAGGCAGGTGATTGGATTTGTTTATTGTCACGTGTACCGAGGTTCAGTGAAAAGTATTTTTCTTCAAGCAGCTCGAACAAATCATTTAGTACATGAAAATAAAATAAAATAAAACAAAAATACATAACAGGTGCACAATGTAAATGCATAGACACCGGCATCGGTTGAAGCATACAGAAGGGTAGTATTAATCAGGTCAGTCCATAAGAGGTTCGTTTAGGAGTCTAATAACAGAGGGAAAGAAGCTGTTTTTGAATCTGTTCGTGCGTGTTCTCAGACTTTTGTATCTCCTGCCCGATGGAAGAGGTTGGGAGAGTGAGTAAACCAGGTGGGAGGGGTCTTTAATTTAGCTACCCGCTTTCCGAAGGCAGCAGGAGGTGTAGAATCAATGGATGGGAGGCAGGATTGTGTGATGGACTGGGCTATGTTCACGACTCTGAAGTTTCTTGCAGTCTTGAGAGAGAGAGAGGGAGAAGGCCATTTTCAAAACAGTTTCTGTGGAAAAGGTGGGAAGGTCGGGGGCTCATCAATCAGGGTGCATTGGCAGCAACCTGACCTCCCCTACCTGCCCCATAACCTGTCCCCCCTCTTTCCCCTTCCTTAGGCTACTCAATACCTCCCTGCCCTAAATAGCCAAGATTAACCAGCCTCTGATCAACATGATCCTCATACCGGTGCCTCCTTGCAGTCCCAGCAGCACCCCACTCCTGGGTTCTGGCTCTGTTGGTTTGCTAGATGTGGTAAACACCCCTAGTGGTATATTGTATGTATTACGGCACTGCCCGTATATTACAGGTACGTCAGTAAATCCCTGCCTGCTGGCTCCGTCCAGCAGGCGGCGTGTAAAAGAGTGTGCTCTCCTGCGCTGCAGCCATTCTGGTTCCAGCTACAGGAGGCACAACATCTTGTTCAATAAAGCCTCGATTGTTCCACTATTCTCGTCTCGTGGTAATTGACGGTACATCAATTTATTGAACAAGATTTTAAAAGATGGATTTCCTCATCAAGCCTGATCACCTGCAGCTGAGCCCTCACGCAGCCAACGCCATGTCCACCTTCGACCACTGGTTAGCCTGCTTCGAAGGCTACCTCAGAGCAGCCACTGCCAACGGCCCCCGACCGGCCGAAACTGGAGAACTCTCGGACTCGCAGAAGCTCCCTCATCCAGGATGCGCCCACCTACTCCGAAGCGATGACGCTCCTGAAGGGACATTACGTTAAACCGGTGAACCAAGTGTACGCCAGGCACTTCCTGGCCAAGAGACAGCAACTCCCCAGGGACATTCTGGACGATTTCTTAGGGGCCCTACAAACCCTCGGTAGGAACTGTGACTGCCAGGCAGTTTCGGCTGTCCAGCACACCAAACCTTTAATTAGAGACGCCTATGACACGGGCATGAAGTCTACGTACGTCCGCCAGCGACGATTGGAAGGGGGTACGCTCGATCCCGTTAGAAGTGGCCTCCCATAACCTGCAGTCCTACACCCCCGATCGCGCGGCACCCTTGTGGGCATCGTGGGCCCCACCAGCTGCCGACTCCAGCCGCGCGGCAGCCAGCCAACTCTGGGGGGCCCCAAGTGTTGTTTTTGTGGACAAAGCAAACATCCCAGGCAGCATTGCCTGGCACGGAGCGCGACCTGCAATGGGTGTGGGAAGAAAGGGCACTTTGTTTCCGTTTGCCAGGCCTGGTCGGACGCCGCTGTTTCTAGGCCTGCCATTTCTACACCCCCCCACGTGCGACCCAGGGGCGCCGCCATCTTCCCCTCCGCAAGCCACGTGCGGCCCGTGGGCGGCACCATCTTCCCCACCGCAAGTCACGTGCGGCCCATGGATGCCGCCATCTTTGATGCCGCCATCCATGTGCTCCCCGTGGGCGCCGCCATCTACGGAGCCATTTTGGACCGCCCCTCCGGACCCTTGCTCGTCTGGCCGTTCGCCGCCATCTCCGCCACCGCTGATCAGCCCGGGACCTCCCAGCATCTCCCACAGCATCTCCCACATCTCCATCACCCTGGATCAGTCTCGGCCTCGCAACCTCGCAACCGCTACGACAACGGTGAAGATCAACAGGCACGACGACGACCTGGCTCTTTGACTCCGGGAGCACAGAGAGTTTCATCCACCCCACTACGGTAAGGCACTGCTCCTTCCTGGTACACCCCGTCACCCAGAAAATCTCCCTGGCCTCCGGATCCCATTCCGTTGAAATCCGGGGGGTACTGTATCGCGACCATCACCATCCAGGGCGTAGAGTTCAGCAACTTCCGGCTCTTCGTCCTCCCCCATCTCTGCGCTGCCCTGTTGCTCGGCCTGGATTTTCAGTGCCATCTCCAAAGCCTGACTTTCGGCGGACCCCTGCCTCCCCTCACCGTCTGCGGCCTCACGACCCTTAAGGTCGATCCACCTTCCCTTTTTGCGAACCTCACCCCGGACTGCAAACCCGCCGCCACTAGGAGCAGACGGTACAGTACCCAGGACAGGACCTTCATCAGGTCGGAGGTCCAACGGCTTCTGCGGGAGGAGATCATCGAGGCCAGCAACAGCCCCTGGAGAGCTCAAGTAGTGGTAGTGAAGACTGGGGAGAAGCACAGGATGGTCATTGACTACAGTCAGACCATCAATCGGTACACGCAGCTCGACACGTGTCCCCTCCCATGCATATCTGGCATGGTCAATCGGATTGCGCAGTATCGAGTCTTTTCCACAGTATACTTGAAGTCCGCCTACCACCAGCTCCCCATCTGCCCGGAGGACTGTCAATACACTGCGTTCGAAGCAGATGGCCGCCTCTATCACTACCTTAGGATTCCCTTCGGCGTCACCAATGGGGTCTCTGTCTTCCAGCGAGAGATGGACCGAATGGTTCACCAGTACGGGCTGCAGGCCACCTTCCCGTACCTAGATAACGTCACCATCTGCGGCCACGATCAGCAGGACCACGACGCAAACCTCCAAAAATTCATCCATTGCGCCAAACCCCTTAACCTCACCTACAATAAGAAGAAATGCGTGTTCCGCACCAACCGCTTAGCCATCCTTGGCTATGCAGTGGAAAATTGAGTCCTAGGGCCCAACCCTGACCGAACTCCCTCTCCCCCACTGCCCCAAGACCCTGAAACGTTGCCTGGAGTTTTTCTCATATTACGCCCAGTAAGTCCCTAATTATGTGGACAAGGCCCGCCCACTCATCAAGTCCACAGTTTTTCCCTAGACGGCTGAGGCCCGCCAGGCCTTCAATCACATCAAGGCGGACATCGCCAAGGCCACGATGCACGCAGTCGACGAGTCCCTCCCCACCCAAGTGGAGAGCGATGCATCGGACGTGGCTCTGGCTGCCACCCTCAACCAGGAGGGCAGGCCCATGGCTTTCTTTTCCCGCACCCTCCATGCCTCCGAAATTCGGCACTCCTCTGTCAAGAAGGAAGCCCAAGCCATTGTGGAAGCTGTGTGGCGTTGGAGGCATTACCTGGCCGGCAGGAGATTCACTCTCCTCACTGACCAACGGTCGGTTGCCTTCATGTTCAACAACACGCAGCGGGGCAAGATAAAAAATGACAAGATCTTGAGGTGGAGGATCGAGCTCTCCACCTATAACTATGAGATCTTGTATCGCCCGATGAAGCTCAACGAGCCCCCTGATGCCCTATCCCACGGTACATGTGCCAGGGCACAGGTAGACCGACTCCGGCTCTCCACTATGACCTCTGCCACCCGGGGTCACCCGGTTCTTCCATTTTATCAAGGCCCGCAACCTGCCCTACTCCATTGAGGAGGTCAGGACCGTCACCAGAGACTGCCAAGTCTGCACAGAGTGAAAGCCGCACTTCTACCGGCCAGATAGAGCACAGCTGGTGAAGGCCTCCCGCCCCTTTGAACACCTCAGCGTGGACTTCAAAGGGCCCCTCCCCTCCACCTTCCGCAACGTGTACTTCCTCAACGTTATTGATGAGCACTCCCGGTCCCCCTTCGCCATCCCATGCCCCGACATGATTTCTGCCACGGTAATTAAAGCCCTGCACAGCACCTTCACTCTGTTCGGTTTCCCCACCTACATCCACAGCGATCGGGGATCCACTTTCATGAGCTGCGTCAGTTCCTGCTCAGCAAGGGCATCGCCTCGAGCAGGGTGACCAGCAGGTGCGTAAACGGGCAGGTGGAGAGGGAGAACGGGATGGTCTGGAAAGCCGTCCTGCTGGCCCTGTGGTCTAAAAATCTCCCGGTCTCCCGCTGGCAGGATGTCCTCCCCGACGGGCACCACTCCATCCGGTCGCTCCTCTGCACTGCCACTAATGAGACCCCTCATGAACGTGTGTTTGCCTTCCCCAGGAGGTCCACCTCCGGGGTCTCGCTCCCAACATGGCTGACAGTTCCTGGACCTGTCCTCCTCCGGAAGCATGTGCGGAGCCATAAATTGGACCCCCTGGTCGAGGAAGTCCACCTCCTACATGCAAACCCGCAGTACGCCTACGTGACACACCCCAACGGGTGCCAAGACACAGTCTCCCTCCGGGACCTGGCACTCGCTGGGTCCCCACCCACGACCCACGACCACCAGACACCGCTCCTTCCCCCCCCTCCCCCCCCGGTTGCCTCATTCACCCCTGCGCCACTCCAGCGAACCTTATCGCAGCCCCCACCCCAGCATGATCCGTCCTCACACTGGATCCACTCAGGGGTGATGAAGACAACACGCTGCCGGAGTCGCAGGTGACCAGGTCGGCGCCCACATCACCACCAGGACTGAGGCGATCGCGGCGGAGGGTCAAAGCTCCCGACAGACTTAATTTGTAATGTTTCTGTCACCCCTGCCGGACTCGTTCTTTAACAGGGGGTGAATGTGGTAAACACCACTAGTGGTATATTGTATGTATTACGGCACTGCCCGTATATTACAGGTACGATGCTAAATCCCTGCCTGCTGGCTCTGCCCAGCAGGTGGCGTATAAAAGAGTGTGCTCGCCGGTGCTGCAGCCATTCTGGTTTCAGCTACAGGGGGCACATCATCTTGTTCAATAAAGCCTCGATTGTTCCACCATTCTCGTCTCGTGGTGATTGATGGTACATCACTAGAGCTGCCAGCTAATCAAATTTTAATAGTCAGTCCATTTAGGGGGAGCAGGTGACGGAGCCAGGCAGTTCCCCCTCCCCCATAAAATCCAGCCCATGAGATTTTGATAAAGATGTCTCAGCCAACATTTTCCACCAAGTAACACTGTCAAAAACAGATCAACGGATTGTTAGTTCCCGTGCTGTATGTGGGATCCTGCTGTGTGCTAACTGGTTGCCATGACTGACACTTGTGAGTGATCTCAGGACTGTGAGACTCTTTGGGCAAATGGAAGGGGCTATATAAATGCAAGTATTTATTTAATTATTTAAGACAAAACCTGTTTCAGGTAGATCATCATTTTGGACATCAGCTGATGTCCAAACCCATTCCTTTTCTTTCTTACTTCTTTAACATATTAAATATGAAAAAGAAAACAAACTCTAGAAATTAAAATGATTGATAACACTTACAAATATTTAAAATATTCTTATGAAAATAGATTTATGGTTCTTCTAAGAAAGCAAGTGTGTTGAACATTCTTATGCCATTTTTGCACAGTGTAATTTACAAGTGTTAAGTGTTTTGTGCAGATATAAGACGTGTACCATTGCATATATAATGCTAAAATGGCTAAAAAGCCATGTCCAGAAATTCTTTAAAATGAACGATAAATATTAATTTAGCCAACCCTACACTGGCCAATAAAGGGGTGCTTTATTTAGCATAGCCTGTAAAGCTTTGGCAAAGCTGTGACTAGACCTCAGACTGGTATCAGTGACAAAAAACTAGAACTGCTGTATATTATATCACTTAGAATCAAATGTATACAACGAATGCAGTGTTCCCAGTCAAAATGAACTTGCAATGACTTAACTATTAACATTGGTGTGAACTTAAGCTCAACTGTGGTTTTGACACTACAGCTGGAGTCATCACAGGGAGGCAGGTGCAAACAGCAAAAGCTCTTGTAGTGGAAATGTAAACTTACTTGTTTTTATTCTCATGTTCCCTCTGTTGACAGTTCCAGTGGAGCCTGTGGCACAGGAGTTGAGGTAAGGAAGCTATGGGTCATATACTCCATTGCTATTTGACATCATCAGAGTTATTGATTGATTGCTGGGATACATTGTGGAATTTTAATAATTTGATTAGAAAGCTTCCAAAATATGTCTCCTAATAAATTACAGGCAAGAAAGTGAATGTATAGGCAAATGATAAAGCTGAATTACAAGTGGCAGTAACACTTCAGCAAGTGATCGTTGCTATTCCAGGATAAGAAAGGTTTGAGTAATAGTACTCCTGTGTTTCTGAATACAGAGATTAATACTAAAGATTAGATAGTAAATGGCAGAAGAGGCTTTTTAAAGATTTAGTTGCTTTAAGTCACAAAAACACATTGGCTGGATTTTCAGCCAGTCAAAATGATCCGAGGGCACTTTAAAAATGATGTGCGGACCTTATTCCAGGAATTCCGACCTCATTCCTGAGGTTTTTGATTTTCAGGAGGGCCTTTTATAAGTGCTGGCTGGTTCGGGTCGTGAGCCTGCACCCTGGACCACTGATATGGCCATCACCATTGTGGGAATAGGTATGTCCTAGTCTTCTGCAATTTTCATTGACCGAGGCCGGCCTTACAAAGAGTCTTGGTGCCCTCCCCCCACCATGCCAAGGTCTGCCCCCTCCTCCCCACTAACTCCTATGGCCCTTCATACTGCCCATTCAAAGATATGGCCCCAATCAACCTCTATACCCTCTTGTGCCTCATGCCAAGGTGTGCCTCCCACCCGACTCATTGTTCCCTCAATGCCAGTGTGTGACCCCACCAACCCATTATGGCCCCTCATTGCCCCATTGCCAAGGTATTACCCCAAACACCACAATGACCCTTCTTGCCCCCATGCCAAGGTATGTCTCCCACCCGCCCCTTATAGCCTGCCATGCTCCCTGCCAATGCACGTCTTCCCACCCACCTGCTATGGCCCTTCTTTCCTCAGTACCAATGTATGCCCTCCACTCATTATGGCCCCTCACCCCCACAATGCCAGGGTATACACCCCCCCCAAGCAAGCCCTATAGCCCCTCATGCCCACATGCGAAGGTACAGCTCCCACCAATCCCTATGGCCTCTCATGCTCCCATATCAAGGTATCCCACCAAACAATGTTCATGCGCCCCATGCAAAGCTATGTCACTTCCATGTCCAAACACCTAGATATTGTATAGAAGTATCAATCAGAGAGCCAGAGCCATCAATCAAGCAATGATTTCCCTGGGCCTCAGGTATTTCAACTGCCAAATAGATTTCTGGGCTCTCAGCCAAGCCTCATTGTGTATTCTTGGCTGAGAACTCAAATATCTATTAAAGTACTAAAACACAGAAACCCCAGGGAAAACATTATTTGATTGACAGATCTTGCCCTCTGCTCTTTGTTGACAATTTTTTTCCCACAAAAAATGAATAGGTTTCAAGTGCTTTTTGTTTTTGCTATTGATACTTCAAAGTGTTTGAATGATTTATACCTTCATTGGGTGGTAGTAAAATATTTTTTCCAGAAAGTGAAAAGTTATCAATAAATTACTTTGTAAAGCTATTATAACACATCCTACTGCCACTATAGTATTCATTGTTTCTATGCACTGCCCATGCTTTGAAGTACCATAAGTTTGCATTGGTGACATTAATGCCCTATGGCATTCGAGACCATAGGGGTTTTTAAGGAGACATACTTTAGCATGGTACGTATGAGGGGTCATAGGGGTTGGGTAGGGGACACATGTTGGCATGGGAGCTTTAGGAGTTGTTTGGGGCATACTTCTGCACGGGGTCATTTGGGGCCATATTGGGGGTGTGGGCAGGGCATACCTTGGCATGGGGGCATGAGACGCCACAGGGTTATTATTTGGGGGAATGTAGATTGGCTTGGGGCATGAGCGGCCATATGGGGTGAGGGGCATGAGGTGCACGAATGGGGAAAGTGGAGCACCTGGGGCAATGAGAGGTGAGGGTTGGAGAGCCTATGTGTTTTTATTTTAACTGGGCACAGTCCCACAGCACTGAGCCAGCCTTTAAAACAGCCTGCTTCCAATTCCAGATCACACTCCCCACAATGAAAACCGTATTATTGTAGGAACCTTCACTTGAGGTGGGCAGGCTGAGCCAGGAATCTTCCTCACTCCCACTACCTGCCCTGAGGATTAAAATCTAACCCATTGTTGGTGTTTCTGTTTGCAAGGCAGTAGATCTGGATTATAAATAATTGGAACCTGTTCCAATGAAGATGGACAAGACTACTGGCAAAGATTTAATACGGGTTGAGTTTTAAGTTTTTAAACTGTGCAACTCTTAAGTGTCCATTTGCGGCTAAAGAGAATAAAATGTCCTCTTCATGTATAATACAACTGAAAATATTGTGATGGGAAGATTCATCAGCAACATATAATTCAGCAAATTTTCATCTTTGGTCCACATACAGTTGGAAATATAACAAAATCCCTGAGAAGGGGGTTGCATTCCTGGTTCAACTGGTAAAGGTAATGCCCGAAAATGAAGCTGAAATATGAAGACCAAAGATTGATATCCAAGGTCTGTGCTGGGCTAACTGAATGCAAAAGAGATGAAAAAGTTTGACTTTTGACCCTGAGCAAAGATGAAACTCAGTTCTACTGTCCAATGGTTCTGGCTGGAGTGCCTGTATTCATGTGCATGGTGATGCTGAAGGAGACGATTGGGCTTGGTTTTGACGTCCTATGGTCAAAAATCCCTTGACATTTTCTGTCTGGGCTCAAATACCAACTGGAGAAAGACACGAGAGGGAGGTTGACATCTGTGGAACTGTACCTCAGAAAGCAATGGAAAGCTAAAGCAGGCAGAGAATATAACAACCAGCTGAGCAGATAACCTGAGTTTTATGCCACTATTGAAGTTGAACGTTCCAACCATAAATTTTAAAAGCGTGTGTGATGAATTTCTTTTAAAGAAAATAAGCATTTTAAAAATATATATATACTTTAATGAGATTTTTGTGGACAAATAAGAAATATAACAAGTATTGTACCAATATTATTTTCTAAACCATGTCAATTATATCATGAATGACATGACCATATAATTGTTTGAAGTAGTTTTGTTCACACTAATACCTGAATGATGGCACTTGAAAATAAAATCTGAGAAACAAACGCTTGGAGACAGGGTTGTAAGCCCCATGTGTGTTTTCCAGCGACAGAGGCAGCTCGCCATTGGTCATTGACATTTTGTGTGGTTCACCTATCGTGCCGGTGGGTTCCTCCGGGAAACCCATCGCTGAGGGTTGCCTTCTGGGAAGGCTGTAAAATTCCACCTTGGAGATATGGCTGGGTCAATCTATCCCTAATTTTTAATGATAAACAGTCAATAGTTATTTCATTTGTCCAAAAATACAGGTTAGGTAAATTGACCATGATAAAATTGCCCCTTAGATTATCATAGAATTTACAGTGCAGAAGGAGGCCATTCGGCCCATCGAGTCTGCACCGCCTCTTGGAAAGAGCACCCTACCCAAGGTCAACACCTCCACCCTCTCCCCATAACCCAGTAACCCCACGCAACACAAAGGGCAATTTTGGACACTAATGGCAATTTATCATGGCCAATCCACCTAACATGCACATCTTTGGACTGTGGGAGGAAACCGGAGAACCCAGAGGAAACCCACGCACACACGGGGAGGATGCGCAGACTCCGCACAGACAGTGACCCAAGCCGGAATCGAACCTGGGACCCTGGAGCTGTGAAGCAATTGTGCTATCCACAATGCTACCGTGCTGCCCTCCGTAGTGTCCAAGGATGTGCAGGTTAGATGGATTGGCCATGTTAAAATTGCTCCTTAAGAGTCCAAGAATGTGCAAGTAGATGGGTTACAGGGATAGGGTGAGGTGTGGGCCTTATTAGGGTGCTCTTTCAGAGGGGCAATGCAGGCTCAATAGCCGGATGGCACCCTTCTGCACTGTAGGAATTCTGTGGATTCTATGGGCGGGATCTTTCGGCCGCACGCATCCGGAAAGTCCCACCCGAGGTCAATGGGCCTTTACATAGTCCCCATCAGGTTCGCGGCGATCTTGTGGTGGGCACGTTTGAAAAACCCAGCTGTATATGTTTAAATATAATTAAATAGAGTTTATATTTTCTGACAACTTACAATTTAATATTTCATGATATTTTTCTGTTCCTTCATGAACGGTGTGGGTGAGTGGTTGACGTGGTTGCAACCTCTCAATTTATCACCACAATTACCCGCATGCACACACACAAGCACACACAAATGCACATGCCCTCACACACATAAATTCCAATAAGAATCACCAGACAGTGGCTAACATGGAGATCATGGTTGTGATCAGTTCGCTCACTATGAATTAAATTATACTGGGCAGCCCAACCTATCGCTGAACTTGAAAAAGTTAGATTGGGGGGTGATGTAACATTAGTTCTCAGGACAGGCCATATCCAGTGTGACAGCAGCCTAAATTATTTTTAGGGAACTCGGAGGAACATTGCTGTTCTATCTGGTTGCATAAAACTAACTGAGGACATCTTTTTGTGCTCTGTTTTGTTTGGACCATCAATTGGTACCAAGTCGATGTTGTGTGGTGCATGCTGTACCCAGTTAAGGTGTTAAAATAGCATTGGGTCCTATTTATATCATAGGATCCACTTTGTATCCCTGCATTAGCTTCAGGCAGCTGCCTAGGATGACAGTTCAGAGAAGCCTGTCAAAATGTTGGTGGTTACACTGATGACAGGTGTTATGGCCAGGTGAGAAGGGGTGTACTGGCTCCCTTTTATTCAACCTCCGTAGTTGGCCGCAAGAAAGGTTAAAGGTTCTTTTCCACGAGGATATGCCTTTTCCAAATCAGGATATATTTCACTATTTAAGCTGTGAGCAATAAGGAGCTAATCAAACAACGTTTCCTTGAGTCAAATAAACAGCAATTTATTAACCACTAATCCTAGAAAAATAATAAAAAGATGACATCAAGCATTTGGCCCTCACGCAGTCATTAGGACATGCACATCTGAGCACATACACAGACACACTGTGAGCGGGTCGTCTGTGGCAGGTACTGTTCCAATATCCAGTAGTTTGCACTTTTAATGTTAGTTACAAGTTACAGTTACAAGTTTTGATGGGTGTCTGGATGATAGGAAATGTCTCTCCCTTCACACTCCCCTGAGAGTGAGTTGGTGGTTTGTCATCGGTGAACTGAAAAATATTGGCAATGTCAGCGACCCCAGCTTGAAAGCGTCCTGAAGCATAGAAATTGAGAGGGATGGTGATTTTCAGTTACTGCCAACTTTGTCCACGCCCTGCTGTGCATTTCCAGGTCCAGTTGTAGGAGGTGGCTCAGCTCGGTCATCACGTCCTTGCTGAAACGTAGATGTTCCTCCTGGGGAGATAGGAGGTGTAGTCCCTGAATACTATAGGTAGGTAGATAGGGTCTTCCAAATAGAGCCGTCCTCTTCCCTCAGTGTACGGCTTCATCTCTCTGCTGTATGTGCTCAGTAGATGTAGATATTTCATTCCCACTGCTGAAGCCTGTTATTTATTTCTGTTGTTTCATGAATAGACAAACAACTTTTAAACAATAAATATTTCCATGTTAATTTTTAAAATATTTACATTTTCTAATTGATTTGATCTAATGTATGAAAAGGTTTCATTTGAAAGGTGAACTTTAAAACACAATGCGGTTTTTAAGTTACAGTTTGAATATCTTTTTTAATTTTGGGGATGAAGTATTCATTTAAAATCATTGTAGCTGTGTGACTGGGCTGATGGTACACTGATACTTGGGTGAAGGGAGATGGGGTGATGGAAATCCAGACCAATAGCTTCTCTGAACCATTGTTTCCCAGATTATTTCCAAGCACAATCCTGGATCCAAATCATCCTTAGAGTGACAATCACGGTCGGGATGCCACTCTGCTCCTTTTTACTTAACTTAGTCTGGAGCTTAACTTCCGGTGACGGGATGTGCTTCGCGGATGCACAAAAGGTAGCTCTCCTCCTAAAAACCCCAAATTAGGCTCTTTTATGCAAAATAGCCCGATAAAACTGGGAAACAAGTATCCTCTCATCCTACCTAACAACAGCACAAGAGGCGATGCCGAGTCACAGGAGCTTCAGAGGCTGCAAAGAAACAAAAAGCGTCAGAACCAGGAGAAACAAGCAGTCGAGACAGCAACACTCGAGGTGACTACGTGCTGGTCACACCAGAAAGAGAGGGGTCGGGAAACTGCACACCAGAGAGTGGATGGAGGAAATTCCTCACCAAGGTGCTAAGGGAGGAAATTAAGACCAATATTAAAGCGGTAGTCAGGATGGTGTTCACGGAGGCCCTGGCCACCATGCAGGTGACTCTGGACAAGGTAGAGAGAAAACTAGAGGCCAGGGGAACACCATCAAGGAATTGGAAAAAGCCTCAATGAATCAGAGTGACTGGATTGCCACCCTAGAGATGGAAATAGCGAGGATTGTGACAACGCAGGGAAATCTAAAGGGGAAATTAGAGGACCAGGAGAACCGATCACAGAACCAGAACGTAAGGATAGAGGGCCTGCCGAAGGCAACCAAAGGCAGGGACCGACCGCACGGTCTATGTGGCCCAGATTTTGGGAAACCTGGTGGAAAGGGACAGCTTCACCAACCCGCCAGACATAGACAGAGCCCATTGGTCGCTCCGGCCAAAACCCAAGGCCGGAGAGCAGCTGAGGGTGATAATTGCTAAAGTGCACGGGTACCAGGACCAGGAAAGAATCTGGCACTGGGCCAGGTAAACAAAGACTTGCAACTGGGAAGGACACCAGATCAGGATATATCAAGACATTGGGGCTGACCTGGCCAAGAGCCGGACGGAATTCAACAGAACGAAGGCAGCTCTGTGCAAGAGCAAAGTGAAGTTTGGGATGCTGTACTCGGCCAAACTTTGGGTCACATTCCAGTGCAGGGAGCACTTTTCACGACCGGTGCAGGATACATTTGTCGAAGAAAATAGGCTGGGAAAACAGCAACAAAGACAATGGTGAAAACATCACCCTAAGAGACTGAAATGATCTGAGAGAAGCTGTGCGTGGGACGCTACTGTCTCGCTCTGAATCTGGGAGCTACAACATAGGAAGGAAGGGGTGAGGGCAGCGGAGCACAGGAGAGGGTGAGGAGGATGAAAAGAGGAGAAACCATATAGCGGGCAAAGAGTAGGCCCCAGGAGGGGAGCCACCACACTAGTAGGAAAGCTAGCACCAGGAAAATGTGTGAGGGTGGGGGTGCCCCGCAGAGGAGAGATGGCCTTGCGATGGGGAGATGTTACACCACCAGGGGCTAGGGGGATAAATGGTGGGGGGGGGGGGGGGGGGGGGGGGGGGGGGGGGGGGGCGAAAGAGTAGGAAGAGGGTACGACAATAGGATCAGGAGGGAGAAGACGGGTCGAAACAAAAGCATAAGGGAAACAAGGGGGGGAAGGGCTCTTGGATGGCGACAGCAGGCCACAAGTGAAGATATGGAACAAAATGGCAATGTAAACAGCCACTTTGGAGGGTCCCCAAACAAAGGGAAAACCCGGAGTGCAGGGGCTCATCCACATGGCGTGCACGCAGTTGGTGGC
Source organism: Scyliorhinus torazame (assembly GCF_047496885.1). Taxonomy (NCBI): domain Eukaryota; kingdom Metazoa; phylum Chordata; class Chondrichthyes; order Carcharhiniformes; family Scyliorhinidae; genus Scyliorhinus; species Scyliorhinus torazame. The sequence goes on from NC_092717.1 coordinate 134,058,028, forward strand.
CATGTTGGATGGTGCCTAGGCAAATGGAAACCCCAGAGCGCAGGGATGCAAAAACCCCCATCAGAATAGTCACCTGGAGCATCAGGGAACTTAACGGGCCAGTGAAAAGATCCAGTGTCTTCCCCCACCTGAAAAGTATGAAAGCTGACATAGTCTTCCTCCAAGAGACTCACCTGAGAGAGGAGGACCGACTGCGGGTAAGAAATAGCTGGGTGGGACAGATGTATCATTCTTGCTATGAGACCAGAGCTAGGGGGCTAGCCATATTGCGAAATAAGAGGACATCATTTACCGCCACAAGGACGGTTACGGACCCAGGGGCGCAATACGTCATGGTCAGCGGTGTCCTGGAAGGGTCACCAGCGGTCCTGCTTAATGTTTATGCTCCAAACTGGGACAGCATGGAGTTGATAAAGAAGACCATGGCGGGAATCCCCGATATAAATATCCATTAATCATGGACTAATCATGGGCGGGAACTTTAACAGTGCATAGGACCCAAGGATCAAACCCCAAATCAGGGAAAATGTCAAATATGGCAAAAGAACTGAACACATTTATGGAGCAGTGGAACCATGGAGGTTCACATATCCAGGGGAGAAGAAGTTCTCCTTCTTCTCCCAAGCACACCGGGTGTTCAGCGCATCAACTTCTCTGTAGTGGGGAAATTGGTATCTCCAGGGGTAGTAAGAGCGGAATACTCTGCAGTTGTAATCTCCGACCATGCTCCACAATGCATGGATGTGAGGTTGGAGACGGGCCATGCTCAACGCCACCCATGGAGGTTGGACATGGCTCACAATGCTGATAAGGCATTTTGCAAGAAAATAGCACAGCCATAGATGGGTACATCTAAAATAACCAGAATTGGGAAGTCTCACTCTCCACTATCACCATTCCTGTCTCACCAGCAGAACAGACCCAGCAGAGGTTGCGGCAAAGTGGTATACGGGAGGGAGTTCCGCTGGGAATCCTTAACATCGACTCTGGACTCCATGGAGTCTCATGGCTTCAGGTTAGACATGGGCAAGGAAACCTCCTTCTGATTACCATGTACCGGCCACCAACAACTGATGAATCAATGGTCCTCCATGTTGAACACCACTTGGAGGAAGCACTGAGGGTGGCAGTATATGTTCTGTTTGGGGGACTTCAATGTCCATCACCAAGAGTGGCCCGGTAGAACCACCACAGACTGAGCTGTCCGGGTCCTAAAGGACATAGCTGCTTGACTGGGACTGCAGCAGGTGGTGAGGAAACCAACAAGAGAGAAAAAACATACTTGACCTCATCCTCACCAACCTGTCTGCTGCAGATGCATCTGTCTATGCAATATCGGTAGAAGTGACCACTGCACAGTCCTTGTGGAGACAAAGTCTCATCTTCACATTGAGGATACCCCCCATCGTGTTGTGTGGCACTACCACTGTGGTAAATGGGATAGATTTCTAACAGACCTAGCAGCACAAGACTGGGCATCCAGGTGGTGCTGTGGGCCATCAGCAGCAGCAGAATTGTATTGAACCACAATTTGCAATCATATGGTTCAGCATATCCCCCACTCTACCATTACCACCAAGCCAGGGGATCAACCCTGGTTCAGTGAAGAGTGCTGGAGAGCATGCCAGGAGCAACATCATGCATACCGAAAAATAAGGTGTCAACCTGGTGAAGCTACAACACAGGACACAGTGTGCCAAATAGCATAAGCAGCAAGTAATAGACGGAGCTGAGTGCTTTGACAACAAATGCATCAGATCTAAGCTCTGTAGTCCTACTACATCCAGCCGTTAAAGGTGGTAGACAATTAAACAGCTCACTGGAGGAGAAGTCTCCACAAATATCCCCATCCTCAATGAAGGAGGAGCCCAGCACATATGTGCATAAGACAAGGCTGAAGCATTCGCAACAATCTTCAGTCAGAAGTGCCGAGTGGATGATCTATCTCGGTCTCCTCCGGAGGTCTCCAGCATCACAGATGTCAGTCTTCAGCAAATACGATTCACTCCACGTGATATCAAGAAATGGCTGAACGCGCTGGATACTGCACAAATATGGGCCCTGGCAATATCACGGCAATTATACTGAAAACATATGCTCCAGAACTTGCAGCACCCTTAGCCAAACTGTACCAGTACAGCTGCAACACTGGCACCTACCCAGCATTGTGGAAAATTGTCCAGGTGTGTCCTGTAGACAAGAAACATGATAAATCCAACGCAGCCAATTACCGCCCTATCTGCCTATTCTCCATCATCACCAAAGTGATGGAAGGAGTCATCAACGGTGCTATCGGCACTTAATCAGCAATAACCTGCTCACAGACGCTCAGTTTGGGTTCCGCCAGGGTCACTCAGCTCCTGACCTCATTGCAGCCTTGGTTCAAACATGGGCAAAATAAATGATTGCCAAAGGTGAGGTGAGAATGACTGCCCTTGACATCAAGGCAGCATTTGACTGAGTATGGCATCAAGGAGCCCTAGCTAAACTGGAGTCAATTAGAATCAGGGGGAAAACTCTCCGCTGGTTGGAATCATACCTCGCATAAAGGAAGATGGCTGTAGTGGTTGGCGGTCAATCATCTCAACTCCACAACATCACTGCAGGAGTTCCTCAGGGTCGTGTTCGAGGCCCAACCACCTTCAGCTGCTTCTTGAACGATCTCCCTTCCATCATAAGGTCAGAGGTGGAGATGTTTGCGGATGTCTGCATAATGTTCAGCATCATTCGCGATTTGCCAGATAATGAAACAGTCCATGTCCAAATGCAGCAAGGCCTGGACAATATCCAGGCTTGGGTTGACAAGTGGCAAGTTACATTCATGCCACACAAGTGCCAGGCAATAACCATCTCCTACAAGAGAGGATCTAACCACCGTCCCTTGATATTCAATCGCATTGCCATCGCTGAATCCCCCACAATCAACATCCTGGGGGTTACCATTGATCAGAAACTGAACTGGATTATCCACATTATTACTGTGGGTACCAGGGCAGGTCAAAGGCTAGGAACCCAAGGCGAGTAACTCATCTCCTGGCCCCCCCAAAACCTGACCACCATTTACAAAGCACAAGTTAGGACTGTAATGAAATACTCTCCACTTGCCTGGATGAGTGCAGCTCCAACAACACTCAAGAAACTCGACACCATGTAGGACAAAGCAGCCGTTTGATTGCTCCCCCTTCCACAAACATTCAAACCCTCCACCACTGATGAACAGTGGCAGCCGTGTGTACCATCGACAAGATGGACTGCAGTAACTCATCACGATTCCTCAGACAACAGCTCCCAAACTCATGACCACTACCATCTCGAAGGACAAGAGCAGCAGATACCTGGGAACTCCACCACCTGGAGGCCCACCTCCAAGACACTCACCACCCTGACTTAGAAAAATATTGCCTTTTCTTCACTGTTGCTGGGGCAACATCCTGGAACTCCCTCCCTAACAGCACGGTGGGTGTACCTACACCTCAAGGGACTGCAGCGGTTCAACCATCGCCTTCTGAAGGGCAACTAGGAATGAGCAAAAATGCTGGTCTAACAGCGATGCCCACATCCCGTAAACAAATAAAAAAAAGGTTCTGGAAGGTGCTGAAAGCCGTGATTAGGGGTGAGATATTCGCTGATAAAGCACGCAGAGACAGGCAGCAGAGGGCGGCTAGGCAACAACTGGTCGATTCCATACTGGGGATGGACCGGCCATACTCTAAGGCCCTGACCATTCAACTTCTGGTGGAGAGGAAAAAGCTACAAATGGACTTTGACCTGCTCTCCACTTTCCACCAGCTCTTCCAGACACAAGGGCCTTCTAAGAATATGGAGACAAAGCCAGCCGCCTGCTGGCTCACCAGCTGAGAAAGCAGGCAATCATGAGGGAAATAGCTCAGACCAGGGGCAACAATGGCAGAGTAGTAACCTACCATAAAAAGGTCAACGAGGCATTCAAGGCCTTCTACCGGGAACTGTACACCTTAGAGCCCCCCGATGGGGACTCGAGGATGAAGCAGTTCCTTGATAGATTAGACAAGCCAGTCATGGGGGAGGATAGAAAGTGGGGGCTGGAAGCAGCACTAGAACTAGGAGAAGTCATGGAGAGCATCAACTCCATGCAGATGGGGAAGGCCCCGGGACCAGATGGATTCCCGGCAGACTTCTACAAAACATTCGCACCAGTACTGGTTCCGCACTTGCAGGAGATGTTCACAGACTCGCTAACAAGGGGCACACTGCCACCAACGCTAGCACAAGCCTCAATCTCGCTGATACCCAAGAAAGCCAAAGACTCGACTGAATGTGAGTCCTCCAGACACATTTCACTCCTCAATGCAGACGTGAAAATACTGGCCAAGATCTTAGCCAAACGATTAGAAAACTGCATGCCAGAGGTGGTCGCAGAGGATCAGACAGCTAACATCAAGCACCTGCTGAGTGTAATAATGACCCCCCGGAGAGAGAACACCAGAGGTGATCATCATCCTGGCACAGAAAAGGCAGCATTGAATGGAAGTGTCTCCTGGAGGTACTGGAGCGGTTTGGGCTCGGAGCAGGGTTTACCACTTTGGTGCAACTCCTGTACAGCGCTCCCATGGCAGGGATGCCCGCTGTTCCTGCTCCTTTTTGCCCTGGTGATCAAACCACTGTCGATCGCCCTCAGAGAGGCGAAGAATTGGAAGGGGACCCAGAGAGGGGGCAGAAAGCACAGAGTCTGCTCCTCTACATCTTGGACCCCAAAAGCAGAATGAAGGGCATCATGACTCTCCTGAAAGAGTCTGGATCCTTCTCGGACTACAGACTCAACTTGAGCAAAAGTGACATTTTCCCAGTGAACCTGCAAGGGAGAGGGGCAGGACTGGAGGAACTACCATTTAATCAAGCCCAAAATAAATTCCATACCTAGGGATCCAAATTGGCCATGACTAGATACAGGTCCACAAATGGAACCTGGCTAGTGTGTGTGTGTGTGTGTAGGGGGGGGCAGGGGGGGGGGGGGGGGGTTGCGTAAAGAAGGACCTGCAGTGGTCCTGGTTGGGAGGGTACAGACGATCAAGAGGAACATACTGCCGAGATTCCTCTTACTATTCAGATCCATTCCGATCTACATTCCCAAGGCCTTTTTTACCACAATAGACAAAATGATGGTGGCGTTTGTGTGGGTGGGGGTATGAATCCAAAAATCCCCAAGCGGTTTTACAGAGAAAGAGAAGCATGGGATGCCTGACCCTCCCTAACTTGCAATACCACCACTGGACGGTCACAGCGGAAAGAGGGAGAGGATGGATAAGAGAGGCAGAAGGAGAATAGGTAAGGATAGAGGGGAGTTCCTACAGAGGAACGTTCCTCTGGGTACTTGCCATAGCAACACTCCCATCCCCGCAAGCTAAGCACTCTAAAAGCCCAGTGGTAATAGCCAAGCTCTGGTCATGAAACCAGCAAAGACAGCACTTCAGCCTGACCGAAATGTCCACCATGACACCCATCTGCAACAACCACAGGTCCATGTCAGCCACACTGGATGTCACCTTTAAATGGTGCAGACAGGACGAGGGGTCATTGACAGTTAGGGACTTCTATACAGATGACAGACTAGTGACATTATAAGAACTGACGGAAAAGTTGCAACTGCCCAAAGGAAATAAACTACAACATTTACAAAACAAAAAACCTCGTCCGCAAGGAGATGACAACATATCGACGGATGCAGAGACATTCAATGATAGAGGAACTGTTGGACTCGGGTGACTTAGGTGGGGGAACTGCAGGGACATGTATGAACAACTGTTAGAAGAGGCACGTACCCCACTGGACGAAACATGGGATAAATGGGAGGAAGAACTAGGGTTAGAAATAGAATGGGGACTCTGGAGCATAGCACTGAATAGGCAAACTCCACTTCCACATGTGCAAGGCTAAGTTTAATGCAGCTGAAAGTGGTACACGGAGCACATATAATTAAAACCCGAATGAGCAGGTTCTTCTCAGAGGTGGAGGACAAATGTGAACGGTGCCAGGGAGACCTGGCCAACCACACCCACATGTTCTGGGCATGCCCCAGACTCGCCGGGTTCTGGACAGCCTTCTCTGAGGCAATGTCAAAGATTGTGGGGGTGAGGGCAGAGCCGTGCACAAGAGTGGTAGTCTTCAGGGTATCAGGCCAGCCAGATCTCTTCAAGGGGAGGGGGGGCCGACGGCTTTGCATTTTCCTCCATAATCGCCCGCAAAGAATTCTGCTCAGCTGGTGATTAGCAGCACCACCCAAAGCTGCAGACTGGCTGTCCAACCTGTCAGAATTTCTCCAATTGGAGAAAATCAAATTCACCATCCGGGGGTCGGAAGAGGGCTTCCCCAAGATGTGGAAGCCATTCACCAACCTGTTTCAGGACCTGTTTCAGGACCTGTTTGTAGCCAAGAGCCAATAGAGCGTTGTGGGGGGGGGGGGTGAAACAGACGAGCCATGGATAGGAAAGGGAAGAGAAGGGGGAGCAGTGGAGGGGGGGAGGGGGGGTGTAAAAACCCACAAGAAGACCGAAAATGCAAGGGGCTCAGAGGCAAGGGAATAAACCCAAGGGCAAAAAGAAGACTAGAGGGCGTAATTACAAACGATAAAGCACAAGCCAGGGCCAACAACAGGTAATGCAGCAGAGTCCACAGCCACCAAAGAGAGACGAAGCAGCCAGCTGTAAATATATACAGCGGACCGAGTCTGTTCACACTCTTTACTATTATTGTTAAATTTCTTTGTTTTCTTGTAACCCTTGTATTGTATAAACTAGAACTGCATCCGGATTACTTTCAGTGAAATACTACTCGCTGGTATGACACTTGTAACTTAATGTTCAAGCTAGAAATATACAATATAAAATGAATTGTCAAATATATAATGTGAAAATCCAATCATAACACTTTTGAAAAAGCTTCGTCTGGAGCTTCACATTTCTGGTCTGATCCAGGCTGGGAAATGTCCATCGCAGCTGCACCTGGAGGCCGTGCAGGATCTCAAACTCACAGCACAGATTGAGGTGATTTGGCCTAAATCTGCAGCTGCTCTCTGAAGGAGCAATTCACCTAGTGCCTTTCCCCCATCTTTTCCTTATAATCCAGTGCTTTCTTCCTCTAGAATGCCTCAATTGAATCTGCCTCTATTACTCTCTCAGACAGTGCATTCCAGATCTTAACCACTCGCTGCGCGAAAAAGCTCCTTCTCCAGGTTTCTTCTCACGCCTCCTTTGCTTCTATTGCGAATTACCTTAAGCCTGTGCCCTTCGGTTTTGATTCTTCCACCTAGTGGACACAGTTTTTCCAGATCTATTCTGTCCAGACCCCCAATGTTTTCGAATATAATATCCCCTCTCAGCCTTCTCTCCTCCAAGGAAAACAGTCCCAACTTCTCCAACCTACCATCACAGCTGAAGTTCCTCATCCCTGGAACTATGGTTATGAATCTTTTCTGGACTTCCGGGTGCGGCTATGCAGAGCTAGGTCGCATATTCGGTAGCTCCCGCTTGGAACGGTCTTTTGGGCTCTTTTACAGGGCCCCCACGGCATTTGTTTGACATTTCCCGGTGTGGCAAGAAGGCTGCAGCATTCCCCTGACAGTGTCCCCCAGGAATGTTGTGTCTTTTGGCTACCAGACCCGGCAGAAACAGTAAAAGATTTGGCTTTGGCTGCAGGTTTAGACAAAAGCCTCTTCCAGCATGCAGGCGGGGGAAGGGCAAGCTTAAAGCAGCAATCTGACTTGACTCTATCAAAGGTGAATTCTAGCAGCAGAGGGAACAACTGTGAAAAGATCTACCAAGGCCATTGAAGAAGCAGGGACGAGGCTTCCGGTGGCGGCCATGGAAGAGTAGGTCGCGCATTCGGCAGCTCCCGTCTGGAACTGACTCTCAGACCTTTTTCAGGAGTTTCCATAGACTTTATAAACGGACCAGAAGTGTAACGGCCAAAGGAGCGGCACTGGAGCAACGGGAGAAGCAAGGGAAAGAAAACAAAATGGCGGCGGCCAGGGACAAAGGGGAGCTGCAGGAGTTCATCAAGCGCTGCTTCAAGGAGCAGCGCGAGGAGATGCGCAAGGAGATGTTGGCGCCTATGCTTTCGGCAATTGAAGGACTCGGGATCACCCAGAAGGTCCACGAAGCTAAGATCCAGGAGGTACAGAAATGAGTCAGTCAGAACGAGGACGAGCTCGTGGGCCTGGCGGTGAGAGTGGAGCAGAACGAGGCGCTACACAAGAGGTGGGCGGGAAGACTCGAAGACCTGGCGAACAGGTCGAGGAGAAAGAATCTGCGAATCCTGGGTCTCCCTGAGGGAGTGGAAGGGGCTGATGCTGGGGCATACGCGAGCACGATGCTCGAGGCGATGATGGGCACGAAGGCCCCTTCGAGGCCACTGGAGTTGGACAGGGCACATCGGGTGCTGGCGAAGAAGCCCCAGGCAAATGAGCCGCCAAGGGCGATGGTGGTGAGGTTCCACCGGTTCACGGACAGAGAGTGGGTCCTGAGATGGGCCAAGAAGGAGCGGAGCAGTAAGTGGGACAATGCAGAGATCTGAATATACCCGGACTGGAGCACGGAGGTTGCAAAGCGGAGAGCGGGTTTCAACCGGGCCAAAGCGGCGTTGTACCGGAAAGAAGTGAAATTCGGAATGCTGCAGCCAGCGCGACTGTGGGTCACATACAAGGGCCAACACTATTACTTCGAAACGCCTAAAGAGGCGTGGACCTTTGTACAAGCCGAAAAGTTGGACTCTAACTGAGGGTTTGTGAGGGTAGGGGGGATGTTTGAGGTTTGATGTGTGATGGTTGTTGTATATAGGGGGTCAATCACGCGCAGGAAATGTTACATGGGCTGGGGGAGAGAGACAAGGCCATGACAGGAGCTGCACCAGAGGGGGCGGAGCGGGCTTTGGAAAGCGCGGGGTGTTTTCCCGCGCGCGGGAAGAAAGGCGGGAAGGGGAACGAAAGAATGCATATGGATTGGGGGACTCCCACGCGGGGAGGTCAATGGGACAGCGGGGGAAGCCGGGGTCAGCAGGCGTCAGCTGACTTACGGGAGTGACATGGGGGGAGCAAAAAAGCTAGACAGGGGTCTAGCGGGGGGGAGGGGAGGGGGGAAGGGGGGGGGGGGGAAGGGTTGCTGCTGCACTGGCCGAAAGGGAATGGGACACAAAAGAGGTGGTCGGGACGGGGATCCCCCGTCTGGGGGACTGGAGGGTGAGGGAGGCGTGGACACGGGACTGGCCCAGAAAAGGAGATGGCTAGTCCGCGGGGCGTGGGGGGGGGGGTGAGAGCCCCTCCAATCCGGCTGATAACGTGGAATGTGAGGGGCCTGAATGGGCCGGTGAAGAGGGCTCGAGTGTTCGCGCACTTAAAGGGACTGAAGGCGGACGTGGCCATGCTCCAAGAGACACACCTGAAGGTGGCGGACCAGGTCAGGCTAAGAAAGGGATGGGTAGGACAGGTATTCCACTCGGGACTGGACGCGAAGAATAGAGGGGTGGCAATATTGGTGGGAAAGCGGGTGTCATTTGAGGCCAAGACTATTGTAGCGGACAATGGAGGGCGATATGTAATGGTGAGCGGTAGGCTGCAAGGGATGTGGGTTGTGTTGGTAAACGTATACGCCCCGAACTGGGATGATGCAGGATTCATGAAGCGCATGTTGGGGCGCATTCCGGACCTGGAGATAGGAGGCCTGATAATGGGAGGGGACTTCAATACAGTGTTGGATCCAGCACTAGACCGCTCCAAATCAAGGACTGGAAAGAGGCCGGCGGCGGCCAAGGTACTTAGGGGGTTTATGGATCAGATGGGGGGAGTGGACCCATGGCGGTTTGCAAGGCCGCAGGCCAGGGAATTTTCTTTCTTCTCCCATGTACACAGAGCCTACTCACGGATAGATTTCTTTGTTCTGGGTAGGACGCTTATCCCGACGGTGGAGGGGGCGGAGTATTCGGCTATCGCCATTTCGGACCATGCCCCACACTGGGTGGAACTGGAGCTGGGAGAGGAGAGGGACCAGCGCCCGTTGTGGCGGCTGGATGTGGGACTGCTGGCGGACGAGGTGGTGTGTGGGAAGGTGAGGGGGTGTATCGAAAGGTACTTGGAGGCCAACGACAACAGGGAGGTGGGGGTGGTATGGGAGGCGTTGAAGGCGGTGATCAGGGGAGAGCTAATTTCCATTAGGGCTCATAGGGAGAAGACAGAGGGTATGGAAAGGGAGAGGTTAGTGGGAGAGATTTTGAGAGTGGACAGGAGATACGCAGAGGCCCCGGAGGAAAGATTACTTGGGGAAAGACGACGGCTCCAGACGGAGTTTGACCTGTTGACCACAGGGAAGGCGGAGGCACAGTGGAGGAAAGCGCAGGGGGCGACCTACGAGTATGGGGAAAAGGCTAGTCGGATGCTGGCACACCAACTCCGTAAGAGGATGGCAGCGAGGGAACTAGGGGGAGTCAAAGATGGAAGGGGAGCCACGGTTCGGAATGCGACGAAAATAAACGAGGTATTCAAGGCCTTTTATGAAGAGCTGTACAGATCCCAGCCCCCAGCGGGGGAAGAGGGGATGAGACGATTCCTAGATCAGCTGAGATTCCCGAGGGTGGAGGAGCAAGAGGTGGCTGGTTTGGGGGCACCAATTGGGTTGGAGGAGCTGAGCAAGGGTTTGGGGAGCATGCAGGCGGGGAAGGCCCCGGGACCGGACGGATTCCTGGTGGAGTTCTACAGGAAGTACGCAGACCTGTTGGCCCCGCTACTGGTGAGGACCTTTAATGAGGCAAGAGAGGAGGGGACCCTGCCCCTCGACAATGTCGGAAGCGACAATTTCTTTGATCCTAAAGCGGGACAAGGACCCACTGCAATGTGGATCGTACAGGCCGATCTCGCTCCTCAATGTGGATGCAAAGTTGCTGGCAAAAGTGCTGGCCACGAGGATCGAGGACTGTGTCCCGGGGGTAATCCACGAGGACCAGACGGGATTTGTAAAGGGCAGGCAACTAAACACCAATGTGCGGCGGCTCTTAAACGTGATAATGATGCCATCGGAGGAGGGAGATAGTGGCAGCTATGGACGCGGAGAAGGCCTTTGACCGAGTAGAGTGGGAGTACCTCTGGGAGGTGCTGCGCAGGTTTGGGTTTGGGGTAGGGTTTATCAATTGGGTTAAGCTCCTTTACAGAGCCCCGATGGCGAGTGTAGTGACGAACCGGCGGAGGTCGGAGTACTTTCGACTGTACCGAGGGACAAGGCAGGGGTGCCCCCTGTCCCCCCTGTTGTTCACATTGGCGATCGAACCACTGGCCATGTCATTGAGGGAGTCTAATAAATGGAAGCGGGTGGTCCGAGGGGGAGAAGAGCATCGGGTGTCGCTGTATGCGGATGACCTGTTGCTGTACGTGGCGGATCCAATGGAGGGGATGGTGGAGGTCATACAGACTCTAAGGGAGTTTGGGGAGTTTTCGGGCTATAAGCTCAATGTAGGGAAGAGTGAGCTCTTTGGATTACAGGCGGGGGACCAAGAAAGAGGGATAGGGGACCTACCGCTGAGGAGGGCAGAGGGGAGCTTTCGGTATCTGGGGATCCTACATAAACTGAATCTGACGAGGTTGGTGGAGCAAATGGAGGAGGATTTCAAAAGATGGGACATGTTACCGCTCTCGCTGGCGGGTAGAGTGCAGTCGGTCAAAATGGTGGTCCTTCCAAGGTTTCTGTTTGTGTTTCAGTGCCTTCCCATCGTGATCACTAAGGCCTTTTTTAAGAGAGTAGGCAGGAGTATTATGGGGTTTGTGTGGGCGAATAAGACCCCGAGAGTAAGGAGAGGGTTCCTGGAACGCAGTAGGGACCGAGGAGGGTTGGCGCTGCCAAACCTGGGGAGCTACTACTGGGCAGCAAATGTGGCGATGATCCGCAAGTAGGTTATGGAGGGAGAGGGGGCGGCATGGAAGAGGATGGAGATGGCGTCCTGTAAAGGAACGAGCCTGGGGGCGTTGGTGATGGCACCGCTGCCGCTCTCGCCGACAAAGTATACCACGAGCCCGGTGGTGGCCGCAACGCTAAGGATCTGGGGCCAGTGGAGACGGCACCGGGGTGCAATGGGAGCATCGGTGTGGTCCCCGATCAGGGGTAACCACCGGTTTGTCCCGGGGAAGATGGACGGGGGGTTCCAGAGCTGGCATCGGGCGGGGATTTGAAGAATGGGGGACCTGTTCATCGACGGGACGTTTGCGAGCCTGGGGGCACTGGAGGAGAAGTTCGAGTTACCCCCGGGAAATGCCTTTAGATATATGCAGGTGAGGGAATTCCCGTTGCTCCCGGCACAAGAAGTTCAAGATAGGGTGATCTCGGGTGTATGGGTCGGGGAGGGCAAGGTGTCGGAAATACACCAGGAGTTGAAAGAAGAGGGGGAAGCGCTGGTAGAAGAGTCGAAGGGTAAATGGGAGGAGGAGCTGGGGGAGGAGATCGAGGAAGGTCTGTGGGCTGATGCTCTAGGTAGGGTTAATTCCTTCTCCTCGTGTGCCAGGCACAGCCTGATACAATTTAAGGTGGTCCACAGCGCACTTGACGGGGGCGAGGTTGAGTAGGTTCTTTGGGGTAGAGGACAGATGTGGAAGGTGCTCAGGGAGCCCGGTGAACCATGTCCATATGTTTTGGTCATGCCCGGCACTGGAGGGGTTCTGGAGAGGAGTGGCGGGAGCAATATCTCAGGTGGTGAAAGTCCGAGTCAAGCCAAGCTGGGGGCTAGCAATATTTGGAGTAGTGGACGAACCGGGAGTGCAGGAGGCGAATGAGGCCGGCATTCTGGCCTTTGCGTCCCTAGTAGCCCGGCGAAGGATCTTGCTAATGTGGAAGGAGGCGAAGCCCCCCGGCCTGGATAAATGATATGGCTGGGTTCATAAAGTTAGAGAGGATTAAGTTCGCCTTGAGAGGGTCTGCGCAGGGGTTTTACAGGCGGTGGCAACCGTTCCTAGACTATCTCGCGGAGGGTTAGAGGAAGGTCGGTCAGCAGCAGCAGCAACCTTATGCGGGGGGGGGGAGGTCCTGGGAGGTGGGGGGGAGAGGGGGGACTGCCTGGGAGGGTGGATGAGCAAGAGATAACATGAAGGGTTGGGGAAACTGGCACGTACGGGTGAGGGCCAGTGTACAAATCTGTGTAAATATATAATTTTGCCATGTATATATCTTGCTCTGCGCGATTTCTCGTTTTTTTTTGTTACGGGGGGGCGGGGGTTATTGTTTGTAAGGGAGAAAAATTGTGTTAAAAAACTTGAATAAATATATATTTTTTTATAAATGAATCTTTTCTGCACTCCCTCCAATGCTTTCGTATCTTTCTTAAAGTGTGGTGCCTAGACACGATGCAATACTCCAGTTTAGGCCAAACCAAATAAAAGTTTAACATCACTTCCTTACTCTTGTACACTATGGCCCTATCAATAAAACTGAGGGCACTGTAAGCTTTATTAACTGCTTTAGCAGCAGCTGGTGTCACTGCTGCATCCGCGAGATTGGGAGCTTCATGGAGAGCACATTTATAGTTGTGGTTACCCTGCAGTTTAAGAGTACGCAAGGAGAGAGAGAATGGCTGACCACCAACGTACGAACATGCAATCCAATGAAGCGATGCCACATCAGAGGCGGATCGGAGGGGTAGCCACTAGGTTCAGTGGTGGGGGGGAGCGGTTAGGGGTCGTTGGTGTGTGGGGGGTGTCGGATAGGGGTCATCAGAGGGTTGGCGTTGTAAGGGGTGCAGTTCAGGGAAATAGATGACGGTTGGGGGAGTAGTCAGCTGGTCGGGCCGGGAGTTTTGGTGGGGGGGTGTTTATCGTATGGTCAGGAGGGCAATCCGAGGATGGGGGACAGGAGTTTGATGAGGTGCGACAATACTGTTAGTCTCTCTTTTCTTCTCACTACGTCACCATTTCTATTTATACTGGTACTTATTCTGATTTGTGTTTGAATTGTCAATCTTCCTGACTCGTTTGCCTGACCTGGTGAACCTTCTGTCAATGCCTTTTGCAGAAAGCTATGCCACTAAAATAAATTGTTCCTGTTGTATTTTCAAACTGCTACAGAAAGAAACAACTATTATGCCAGATTTTATCAAGAGTTTGGTTGGTGACCTTTGATCTTTAAAGGATATGAGTCAGTTGCGGTGCCATGCTGTGCATTTGCTGTTTGTTTGGCATGAGACTCCTGCACAGGTTGGAGTAGTCTGTACATTTTAAAGGTTAGAACTAATTTATGTTACTGTGTCTCTGAGCTTTCTGTACAAAGTTAAGCCCCATCTCTTCTTCCTGTTCTTCGATAGTAAATATGCAAACAAGCTTACTGACTGTGTCTGGCAATATTCCATCCTGTGTCTGCTCAAACTGTGATGCAGAATGGAGTCAGAAGCCACAGGATTTTAGCCAGGCATCAACTAAATTGGAGAAAATTGATAACTCACTAATGCCTATGGGTTAGGGTGCAATTATTGATTTCGGAGAACAATTTTATGAGTCCAGCTGGAAAATCAAGACCAGTGCAAACCCTGAACTTGTGATATGTGCTCCCAGCAGGCCAGAATCCCAGCAGGGAGTGACCACGTGAAAATTACCCCAATAATATGAAACCAAATTCTTAACGTCAGTAAAACTGAAAAAAATTGTAAGTTTGCAAGTTTTTGTAAGTGTCAAGTAGTTAACTCTCAATATATTTTCCGACAACTTCCGGTGGCAGCCATGGTGTGAGTCGCAGCTCCCGCTCGAGGCTGTTTTTTTGGACCTTTTCCCAGTTTGTAGGGTGGATGTTTTGCGGAAAAAGGGCAGAGGGGTGATTGGAGAAAGGTTTGACTCCACTGGTGGGGCTGGTAGATGGATCCACGGACCAGGAGTGAGTCAAGAAAAAAGGAGCAGTTGGAGAATTTTCATGTGACACAAGGTCAAGGTGGCGGAGGGTCAAGGGTCTGCTTTGCCTGCCCAATGGTCGCGGGACCAATTGGTGGACGTTTTAAATTAAAAGTTTAGCCGACAAGAGGAGGGAGGCCCAGGTGGACCTAGCCAAGGCGGTAGAACTGTTGAAAGCTGGAATTGACCATGTGGAGCAGAGGTTGGCATCCCAGGGCCAGGCTATTCGGAAAGCGGAGGAGGCAATGGGGCATCACGAGGATCAGCTTGCCTCGTTGGCGGCCGAAATAGGTGTGAAGCGGGAGACTCTGAAGCGGCTAAGGGAGAAGGTGGAGGCTCTGGAGCACACTCCCGGAGGCAGAACTTAAGATTGTGGGGATGGTTGGAGGGAGCGAACACTGGCACGTACTTTGCCAAGATGCTGGAAAAGTTGATGGGGGAGGAAGCCTTTGACCGGCCCCTGGAGGCCGACCGAGCGCACAGGGAGTTGATGAGGAAGCCACAGGTGAATAAGGTGCGACTTCACCGGTTCCTGGACAAGGCAGAGGCAGACAAGGAGGTGCACCTGGGAGGGGAGGGAGCATTGAGTGTACCAGGACCTGGGCGCGGACCTGGCAAGAGGAGAGCCGGCTTAATCGGTTGAAGACTGCTCTCTTTCAAAACGGGGTGCTTTGGGTGACTTTTAACAGCCGAGAACATTATTTTGGAACACCAGAGGGGGCGATGGAGATTTTAAGAGACAATGGACTGGCTGATGAAGGAGGACATTGAACTGTGGAGGAGAGGTGAGGAGATAAGTGCTTTTTCTGTTTTTTCCTGTATCTTTTTTATCGGTGGTTGGAGAACTTTTGTCCTTCGAGATGTTTTGTTGCGATTGAGGGTGAGTGCACCTTATTTTTTCTTGTTGCATTGGTGGTTACGAGATGTGCGAGCGGTGGGAGGGTAATTAGCGGGGGGTAGGAGACTTAGGCACCTTGGGTGGGGCTGCCAGGCTAGTTGAGCGGGCTAGTTACCAGGAGCGCAGTGGGGGTGACCAATGTGGTTAGTACAGTAGAGGGGGATGGGGTAGTTTTGGTTAAGGGAAGGGCGGAGGGGTGAGCTGCTGACAAAGGTGTTGTTGCTGTGGCGTAGCGTGGGAGGGAGTGGTGACGGTGGACATCTGAGGGTGGGCCTGGAGGGGGCATGGCATGGGCTGGGAGCTGACCCAAGAAGGGGTATGGTTGATTGGCAGGGGAGAAGGGTGGGGTGCCCTCCGACCAGGCTGGTCACATGGAACGTGAGGGGGCAGAATGGGGCCCTTAAATGGTCGCTTACCTGATGAGTTTGAAGGTGGACGTGGCTTTCATACGAGAAACACATTTGAGGATCGGGGTTCCGACAAGGCAAAGGAAAGGGTGGGTAGGGCATGTCTTTCATTTGGGATTAGACACGAAGATGCGGGACATAGCGCTGGTGGTAAATAAACCGGTGGCATTTGAGGTGGGGAATATAGTAGCAGATTTGGGGTGAAGGTTCGTGATGGGGTTCACCAGTGGTCCTGGTAAATGTTTATGCCCAAAATTGGGATGATGTAGAGTTCATGAGGCGAGTGCTGGGGAAGATTCCGGACCTGGACTCGCACCGACTGATTATGGTGTGGGAGCGGACTTGAACACGGCTATTGATCCAGGGTTAGACTAGTCGAGCCAGAGGTCGGGGAGGGTGTCGGCGGTGGCGAAGGAGCTGAAAGGATTAATGGAGTGCATGGGGGGAGTGGACCCGTGGAAGTTTGGGAGCCGAGGGCAAAGGAATTTTCGTACTTCTCCCATGTGCACCGGGTGTACTCTCGGATTGATTTTTTTGTGGAACTAAATTATACAGGTGAGGTCTCGGCCACCACGCTGTGGGAGGCACTCAAGGCAGTGATTAGGGGGGAGTTTATATCGATCTGGGCATATAGGGAGAAGGAGGAGCAAGCAGTGATGGCAAGCTTGGTGGACGTGATCCTGCAGGTGAACAGTAGATATTCGGTGGCTCCAGAGGCAAGATTGTAGAAGGAGAGGCAGAAGCTCCAGATGGAGTTCGGGTTGGGGTCCACGGGGAAGGCAGTAGGGCAGTTGTGTATGGCCAGCCGGGCAGTGTATGAGTAGGGGGAGAAGGCTAGCAGGATGCTGGCCCACCAACTGAGGAAGCAGAAGGTGGCGAGGGAGATTGGTAGGGTGAAGGACTGTATTTTGGAGGGGTACTGGATCCGCTGGGGGTGAACGGGGTAGTTGAAGAGTTTTATAGGAGGCGTTATAAATCGGAACACCCGACTTGGGGGGGGGGGGGGGGGGGGCGGGGGGGGGGGGGGGGGTTGCAGTGATTCCTGGACGACGGACTGGAGTTCCTCAAGGTGGAGGAGGGCCTGGTACAGGGGTTGGGAGCACCTATCAGACTGATGGAGGGTAAGGAGGCGATGCAAGCAGGGAAGGCACCGGGCCCAGATGGTTTTTGGGAGATCTGGAGCCCCTGTTGGTAAGGGCATTTAATGAGATGAGGGAGAAAGGGGAGCTTCCCCCTGAGTTATCGCAGGCCTCAATAGCTTTAATCTTGAAGAAGGACAAGGATCCGGAGCAGGGTGGGTCTCACCGCCCGATATTACTGCTGAATATAGACGGCAAGTTGTTGGCAAAGAACTTGGCCTCGCTGATTGAGACTGTGTGCCGGGAGTGATAGGAGAAGACCAGACGGGGCTTGTAAAGGGGAGGCATCTGGCGGCCAATGTTAGGCGTCTGTTGAACATTATAGTGATGCCTTCGGAGGGATGGAATGTGGAGGTGGCGGTCGCTATGCACGCAGAGAAGGGGCGGGATTCTTTGTGAACCGGCAGGGCGTGAACCACTCCGGCGTCGGGCCGCCCCAAAAGTGCGGAATCCTCTGCACCATCAGGGGCTAGGCCGGCGCCGGAGAGTTTGGCGCCACAACAGCCGGCGCGGAAGGGCTTGGCGCCATGCGAGTTGGCACTTGCGCGGGAGTGCCAGAGTGTGCTGGCGTCATCCCAGCGCATGCACATGGGGGTTCTTCTCCGCACCAGCCATGGCGGAGGTTGACAGCGGCCGGTGCGGAGGGAAAAGAGTGCCCCCATGGCACAGGCCCGCCGGCGGATTGGTGGGCCCCGATCGCGGGCCATGCCACTGTGGGGGCACCCCCCAAGGCCAGATCCCCCCCCCCCCGAGGACTCTGCAGGCCGCCCGTGGAGCCAGGTCCCGCCGGTAAGGACCTGTTGTGATTTCCGCCGGTGTGCCCTGCCAAACACGGGTGGCCACTAGGCCCATCGCGGGCCGGAGAATCGCCGGGGCGGGGGCGCTGCCAGCAGCCGCCGACCGGCGCACCGCGATTCCCACCCCCGCCAAAACCCCGGCGCCGGAGAATTCAGCAGCCGGCGGGGGTGGGATTCACGCCACCCCTCCGGCGATTCTCCGACCCGGCGGGGGGTCGGAGAATCCCGCCCAAGGTCTTTGATCGGGTAGAATGGGAATATTTGTGGGAGGTACTGAGGCTGGCTGTGTTCAGGTGGGGTGTTATGAACTGGGAGTGTATCAGGAACTGGCAGCATGTGTAAGGATGAATCGGGTGAGTTCGGGGATGAGGCAGGGATGCCCATTCACCCCATTGCTCCTTGACTTGGTGATACAGCCACTGGCAATGGCGCATAGAGCATCAAGGGTATGGAAAGGGATTGTGCGGGGTGTGGGGTAGAGCATAGGGTCTCACTATATGCTGACAACCTGTTTTAAATATCGGACCCATTGGAAAATATTGGGGTGACCATGGACACGTTGGTGGAATTCGGCCAGTTTTCTGGGTATAAGTTAAACATGGGGAAGAGTGGGGTCTTTCCGATCCAGGCAAGGGGGCAGGGGAGGAGGTTGGGCGAGCTACCGTTTAAGGTAGTGTGGACAGTTTTAGGTATCTGGACTTCCAGGTAGCACGGGGATAGGAGCAATTACATAATTTGAATTTGGCCCCATTGGTGGAGCAAATTAAGGGGAATTTTAAGAGTGGGACGTGTTCCCGCTGTCATTGGCGGGGTGGGTGCAGTCCGTGAAGATGACGGTACTCCCGAGGTTTTGTTTTGTATTCCAGAACCTTCCGATTTTTATCTCAAAGGCCTTCTTTCGGAAGATCAATACATTGATCTCAAGGTTTGTGTGGGTGGGTAAAACCCTTCGGGTGCAGAAGGTGCTGGGGCAGGGACGTTGGGGGGGGGGGGGGGGGTGGATTGGCCTTGCCAAACTTAATGAATTATTACTGGGCGGCAAATATTGCCATGGTAAGGAAGTGGGTAGTGGGGGAGGGGTCGATTTGGGAGTGGATGGAGGCAGCCTCGTGTAAGGGCACTATTGGGAGCACTGTTGATGCCGCCTCTGCCGTTCTCTCCGGTCAGGTACTCCACAAGTCTGGTAGTGGTGGCGGCCCAGAGGGTGTGGAGACAGTGGCGCCAGCACTGAGACTGGAGGGGGCCTCGGTTTGGGCTCCGATCTGTGGGAATCACAGGTTTGTCCCGGGGGGGGGTGCTAGACGCGGAGTTCCAGGGGTGGCGGTGGGTGGGGATTGAGTGGTTTGGGGACTTAGTCATGAGGGGCAGCTTTCCGAGTTTGGAGGGACTGGTAGAGGAGTATACGTTGCTCAGCAGGAACAGGTTCAGGTACTTACAGGTGCGAAACTATGTGAGGAAAAAGGTACTGTCCTTTCCTGACCTGCCGTCCCCAGGGTTGCAGTGCAAAGTGGTGCCGAAAGCAGGGGTTGGTGAGGGCAGATTATCAGAGATTTATAAAGAATTAATGGACTGGGAGGGCGCTCCGATAGGAGAAGTTAAGTGGAAGTGGGAGGAAGAGCTGGGGAGGATGCTGAAGCCTGGGTTATGGGAGGAGGTTCTGAGAAGGGTGAACGCATCCACTTTGTGTGCCAGGCTATTCAATTTAAGGTAGTCCACAGGATGAATATGATGGTGGCCAGGATGAGCAGGTTTTTTGAGGGGGTGGAGGATAGGTGTGGGTGATGTGCGGGGAGGGCATGTGAACCATGTCCACATGTTGTGGGCCTGTGCGAAGCTGGAGGAAATTCGGCGGACGTTCGCTGACGTGATGTCTGAGGTGCTGAGGGTAAAGGGGTCCCAAGTCCAGAAGTGGCGATTTTTGGAGTGTCGGAAGACCCGGGAGTCCAGAAGGTTTCCAGGGGGTGAGAGAGGCTGATGTTTTGGCCTTTGCATCTCTGGTAGCCCGGAAACGGATCCTGTTGGGTTGGAGGGGCTCGGAGCTGCCGAAACGGGGGGTGTCGGTGAGCGACATCACAAAATTCCTTAGGCTGGAAAAAATCAAGTTCACCTTGAGAGGGTCTGTGGAGTGGTTTGCCCAGAGATGGAAACCGTTTATCGACTTCTTCCAGGATAGTTAAGCCAGCAGGGGGGATGTCAACTTTGGGTTTTTTTTTAAAAAGAGGAGGCAGAGAGAGGGTGAAGGGCATGTCGGGGGTGGGGGGCATGGGTGTTGGTTATTTATTTGTTATGAGATTTCCTGTTTGTTCTGTTTTTGATTTTGGTTGTGTTTGATGTATATATATAAATGCCTCAATAAAAACATTAAAATAAATATATATATATATATATTGCTAATTGCCTACTTCCCTTTTATAATCACCATTCGACTGAATGACAATCTTGTCTTGTTTACGGGACAAGGCTCCAGTGCACATTAGTGCACAGTATCATGTGCCTTTCTATAATAGAGCAAAGATTCCTGCACTACAGAGGGATGGTGTGAGCAGCCAACAACAGCCATTTTTCCAGGGCTTCTGTTTACCTGCCATTGAATGTAAGGGTAGCTTGGGAGCACCCCAACGACATTTCCCCCACAAGGTAATCGTGTATTTAGCTGCATGTTTCACCCTGGTATAAAGCCATAGTTTTATTCATGTCTCTTCTTCGTCTGTGACTTAAGAAAATCATGGACACATTTAGTAAATTGGCTAGGCAAAGAGTGAAAAGGAAATGGTAGCCGTTGTCTCAGTAAAACATCTGCAGTTGTCTCTGTAAAACATCTGCAGCTGAAACCAAATGAAATCACCTTCCCATGCAAAATTTAAGGCTCCTCTGATTCCTTTTCTTCCATCATTAGTATCAGCCGCATTCACGCTACCCATGTGAGTGAGAAAGATTATTTCTCTTGTAGATTTGGCTTGATATTTTAGTTTAGCTGTGTGATCTGTGCCAAGTCCTTTCATCAACAAATGCATCATTGCAAAACAGTCTTTTGTTTGCTTGCCAGTCACATCCCAGTGTCTCTGCTGCCTTTCCACTAACAACGACAATGCATCATGTGAGTTCTGAGAACATTTCTGAGGAAAATAAAAGAAAATAGTTCAGGAGCTTTTAGAGCTGATTATTTCCTGGAACGGTAAATGTTTTTGCTGCTCAGCATAAAAAATGCACAATAGATCATAATTCTCCGTTATCTATCTCTCATAATGGAAGCCAAAGTAAGAGACACCAGAAAGGATAAACTCCGGATTCAATAAGCTGGATTCGCATCAGGCAGGTCGCGGGAGTCAAGAAAATTCCTGGCTCAGCGCAGCCAACTCAGGAGAAAGTGTCACAAAGACGGGATTTTCATTGTCGGAGGGGTGGGGTTGTTCTGAGCTGCAGTCGGGCCAGCTGACCCAAGAAATAATTCTGAGGCAGCCACGGAGGTTGCTGAGTGTGGAAGCAGTCTGTTTAAACCACCCACATCGCTGCTGTGGGACTTTGTCCCCATTGTAATAAAAAAAGAAAGGCCCTCAGCCCTCACACCCTCCCTTTGCCCTCCACATTCTTCCCATGTCCAATATTTACCATCTCAAGCCTCCATCCACCCAGTATGGCTCTTTTTCAAGCCCCCAATGCTAAGTATGCCCCCTACCCCCACCCACCCCCTATGAGGCTCAGGTGTTTTAGTATTCTAATGAATGTTTTGGGTGCTCAGCCAAGAACATATAATGAAGCTTGGCTGAGAGCCCAGAAAGTCATTAACCTGTTGAAACACAGGGAAAGCATTGTTTCATTGACAGCTCCAGCTCACTGATCTATGTTGTCAATTTCACAATAATTTACACAAGATTAAGCAATTTCAAGTACTTCCAGTACATGTTGTTGATACTTTAAAGGGTATGGATGATTGCCACTTTTATTGGACTGCTGTAAAAAGCCATGTTTTAAAGAAAGTGGGAAGTTATCAATGAATTGGTATCTTTAAAGCTGTTTTTTGCACATCCTACTATCACCATATGGATCATTGCTTCTATACTGTATATAGTGGGTAATTCCTTTTATTCATTCAAGGGATGGGGGCTTCACTGGCTAGGCCAACATTCATTTCTCATCCCTTAATGCCCTTGAGAAGGTGGTGGTGAGTTGCCTTCTTGAACTGCTGCAGTCTATGTGGTGGAGTTAGACCCAGAGTTACGGAGGAAGTTCCTGGATGTTGACCCAGCGACAGTGAAGGGCCAGTGATATATTTCCAATTCAGGGTGGTGAGTGGCTTGGAAGGGAACTTGCATATGCTTGTGTTCTCAAGTGTCTGCTGCTCTTGTCCTTATAGATGGTAGTGGCCGTGGCTTTGGAAGGTGCTGTCTAAGGACCAATGGTTAAATCCTGCAATGCATTTTGTAGAGGTTGCACACTGCTGCTACTGTGCATCAGGGGTGGAGGGAGTGAATGTTCGTGGAAGGGTGAAAAAAAGTGGCTGCTTTGTCCTGGATCGTGTCAAGCTTCTTGAGTGTTGTTGGCATTGCACTCATCCAGGCAAGGCCTTAAGATATAGATATAGGAGCATAATTAGGTCATTCGGCCCAAGTGGAGAGTATTCCATCACACTCCTGACTTGTGCCTTGTAGATGGTGGACAAGCTTTGGGGAGTCAGGAGGTGAGTTACTTGCCACAGTCAGGAGGTGAGTTACTAGCCTTTGACCTGCTCTTGTCGCCACCGAATTTATATGGCTAGTCCAGTTCACTTTCCAGTCAATGGTAACCCCAGGATGTTAATAATGGGGGATTTAGTGATGGTAATGTCACTGAATGTCAAGGCGCAATGCCTATTCTCTCTTGTTAGAGATGGTCATTATCTGGCACTTGTGTGGCGCGAACATTACTTGCCACTTGTCAGCACAAGTCTCGATATTGTGCAAGTCGTGTTTCATTTGGACATTACTGCTTCAGTGTCTGAGGAGTCACAATTGATGCTGAACATTGTACAATCGTCAGTGAACATCCCCACTTCTGACTTTAAGATGGAAGAAAGATCATTGATGAAGCAGCTTAAAATGGTAGATCCTGGGACACTACCCTGAGGAACTCCTGCAGTGATGTCCTGGAGCTGACATGATTGACCTCCAACCACCACAATCATCTTCCATTCTGCCAGTATGATTCCAACCAGCAGAGAGTTTTTCCCCTGATTCCCATTGACTCCAGTTTTCTCAGGGCTCCTTGATGCCAACTCAGTTAAATGTGGCTTCCTCACCTCGCCTCCAGAGTTCAGCTCTTTTGTCCATGTTTGAACCAAGGCTATAATGAGGTCCGGGGCTAAGTGACCCTGACGGAAACCAAAATGAGTGTCAGCGAGCAGGTTGTTGCTAAGCAAGTGCCACTTGATAGTGTTGTTGATGATTCCTTCCATCACTTTACTGGTGGTCAAGTGTAGATGGAGGGGGCAGTAATTGGCCGGATTGGATTTGGGCCGTTTCTTGTGTACAGGACATACCTGGGCAATTTTCCACAATGCTGGGTTAATGCCAGTTTTGTCTATGTACTGGAGCAGATTGGTTAGGGGCGCGGCATGTTCTGGCGCACAAGCCTTCGGTACTGCTACTAGAGTATTGTCAGGACCCATTGCCTTTGCTGTGTCCAGTGCCTTCAGCCGTTTCCTAATATCATCTGGCGTGAATCAAGTTGGCTGAAGACTGGTATCCATGACGCTGGAACCTCTGAAGAAGGCTGAGATGGAGCATCGTCACGGCATTTCTGGCTGAACATTGTTGTGAATGTTTCAACCTAATCTTTTGCACTGATGTGCTGCACTCCTCCATCATTGAGGATGGGAATATTTATGGAGCCTCCTACTCCAGTGAGTCGTTTAATTGTTCACCATCATTCATGGCTGTCCGTGGCAGGATTGCAGAGTTTAGATCTGATCTGTTGGTTGTGGATTGCTTAGCTCTATCACTTGCGGCTTTTGCTGTTTGGCATGCAAATAGCCTTGTTTTGTAGCTTCACCGGGTTGACACCTCACTTTTAGGTATGCCTGGTGTTGCTCGAACATGCTCTCCTGTACTCGTCATTGAACCTGTGTTGATCGCTTGGCTTGGTGGTAATGGTAGAGTGGGGGATATGCCTGGCAATGAGGATACAGATTGTGGTTGAGTATAATTCTGGTGCTGTTGATGGCTCACAGCACCTCATGATTGCTCAGTCTTGCTAGATTTATTTGAAATCTATCCATTTTAGCACGATAGTAGTACCACACAAAACAATGGAGGGTATCCTCAATGTGAAGACGGGACTTTGTCTCCACAAGGACTGTGTGGTGGTCACTCCTACCAATACTGTCATGGATAGGTGCATCTGCAGCTGGCAAATTGGTGAGGATGAGGTCAAGTATGTTTCTCCCTCTTGTTGGTTTCTTCACCACCTGCTGCGTTCCCAGTCTAACATCTATGTCCTTTAGGACTCCGCCAGCTCTGTCTGTGGTAGTGCTACAGAGCCATTCTTGGCGATGGACATTCAAATCCCTGCACCCAGAGTATATTCTGCGCTCTTGGCATCCTCAGTGCTTCCTCCAAATGGACTGATTCATCAGCTGAGGGGGTGCAGTATGAGATTACCTTGTCTATGTTTGACCACTTCATGGGGTCTGAAGTCGATGTTGTGAGCTCCCCAGGCAACTCTCGCCCAACTGTATACCACTGTGGCACCACCTCTTCTAGGTCTGTCCTGCTGGTGGGACAGGATATACCTAGGAACGGTGATGGTGGTGTCAGGGACATTGTCTGTAAGATAGGATCCCAACAGTATGACGATGTCAGGCTGTTGCTTGACTAGTCTGTGAGACAGCTCCCCCAATTTTGACACAAGCCCCGAGATGTCAACAGGACTGGGTTTGCCATTGTTGTTTCCAGTGCCTTGATCAAGGCTGGGTGGTCCATCCTGTTTCATTACTTTTTGTACATTTTGGAGCAGTTGGGCCATTTCAAAGGGAATTTAAGAGTCAGACACATTGCTGTGCTTCTGGAGTCACATGTAGGCCAGACCGGGCAGATTTCTTCCCTAAAGGACATTAATGAACCAGATGGATTTTTACGACAATCGACAATGGTTTCTTGGTCACCATTAGATTTTTAGTTCCTGAGTTTTTTTTATTGAATTCAAATTCCATCACCTGCCATGGTGGGGTTCAAACCCGGGCCATCAGAACATTACCCTGGGTCTCTGGATTACTGGTCCAATGATAATACCACATGCCATTGCCTTCCCCTTAATGGGCACGAAAGTGCCACAGCTTGGCCTGTGGAGGGTTATGAGAGCCATCAAGGCTGTTTGGTGGCATACTATGGCATGGAAGAATAGAGCTTTTGAACTGACCTTTCTAAAGATCTCGTGGTACAGACTGTAGTTCATGACACCTTTATGGTGCTGTGAAGCAGAGCTTTTTGAAAAGCTCGTCTGACTCCATGAAAATTGTGAAAGACTATTCATGCCTATCCCTGCAATGGAGCTGGCCAGGTTGGGAGTGCAGGGCACAGCACACAACCTGAACAAGCCTACATACTTACCAAGCTCTTCAGAAAATCAGAAACTCCAAGAATGGGGTCAAGAATCCCATAAACAGTAGCTGCTCGCGTTTTTTAAAAATATATTTTTATTCAGAAAAAATGTCAACTACAGCATACAGAATAGTTAAGCATATTTATACAACTTTTATAAAACTATCCCCCCCACAAAGCCTCAACTAACCTGGAATAACCCAGAACGTTCTCCACGCCAGCCCCTCCTCCCCCCTCTAATTGCTGGCAACATACAGCTCCTTAAAGAAGGTAATGAACGGCATTCACCTCGAGTAAAACCGTTCCTCCAATCTCCTAATGGCCTACTTAATTATTTCCAAGTGCAGGAATTCTGACAAATCCCCCAGCCATGCCGATACCCTCCATCCAAGCAAGACTCGCCTCTGGGCTGCTAGTGAGGCAAAGGCCAAGACCTCCTAAATGACCGCCACCATTGGGCACGACCCCACTCTATCTCCGAAAATCTTCTAAATTGTTTCAAAGAAAGAAACCCAGAAGTTAACCAGCTTAGGACAAGACCAAAACATGTGCGAGTGGGTTGCCGATTCCCTTCAACAACACTCAAATCTATCCTCTACACCCGGGAAGAACCCACTCAAATCTCAAATGTGCCCTGATCAAGTGCGCCCTATGCACTCCTTTAAACTAAACCTTTCAGACAAGCCTCATTCCACCTCCATCCCATCCAAAACCAAACCTAACTCTTCCTCCCATTTCCCCTTTACTTCCAACAGCGAAACCTTCTCCATCTGCATATGTATGTCTGATGTCTTCCCTTCCTCTATCTCATCGAGAGACAACACCTTTTCAATAAGTAACTGTGTCAGCAACCAGGAAATGAAGAGAGCTCCTTACAAACAAAGTTTTGCACCTGCAATTATCTGAAATCATTCCCTCTCAGGAGTTGAACCTTCTCCACTAATTCCTGCAGCTCAGCAAATCTACCCTCCATGAACAAATCCCTAAACCTCTCAGTCCCCTCCCTCTTCCCGATCTTCTCCGTCGAGTCCATTCCAGCCACTATAAACCTATGATTCCCACAGATCCGCTCCAGTTGTGACATAGAACCTAATTTAAAGTGCTGCCTGAATTGATTCCATATACTCAGAGAAGCTGTTACCACTGGGCTTGAAGAGAACCTAGCCGGAGAGAATGAAAGAGGAGCAGTAACAAGTGCTCTCATCTTGAACCTATTTAAGAAGCTTCCTTCATCCGCCCCATTCGCACTCCGACTCCCTAAACCACCCCCGCACTTTCTCACTGTTGCCACCCAGTAATAATACATCAAATTGGATAGCGCCAACCTATCCGACTGCTTATCCTTCTACAAGAAAACTCTTCAAACCCGGGAGGTCTTACCCACTCAAACAAATTAACTTGTTGACCCATCTGAAAAAGAGAGTAAGGAAGAAAGACTGGGAGACATTGAAACACAAACAAAGTTTTGCACCTGCAATTATTACCTGAAATCATTCCCTCTCGGGAGTTGAAACTTCTCCACTAACAAGAACCTCAGAAGAACATTCATCTTAACCGTCTGCACACTTCCCGCCAAAGACAACGGGAGGACATTCCACCTCTTCAAGTCTGCCTTCACCCTCTCTACCAGGTTGGCCAGGTTCAACTGATGCAACGAGGCCCAATCACGAGCCACCTGTATTGCCAGATACCTAAAACTAGCCCTGGCCAGCCGAAACGGTAGCTTCTCGCATCCCCGAAGGATTCACCAGGAAAACCTTACTCTTGCCCACATTAGATCTATATCCTGAGAACAAACCAAACTTTTTTAATACCTCCATTATTCTCCCCACATGAGAGAGCGGATCCGTAACATATAACAACAAATTGTCCGCATACAGAGACAGCCTATGCTCCCTGCCTCCCCTCTTTATACACTTTCTTCAGGCTGATGACCTATGTGCAATGGCCAACGGCTCAATCGCCAAAGCAAAAAGGGGAAAGTGGATATCCCTGCTTTGTAACCCCTATTTAAGCGAAAGTACCCCGAACTCAATGCATTGGTATGTTCACAGTGGGGGCCCTGTACAAAAGCCTAACCCACGAAATGAAATTAGGCCCAAAACCAAATCGTCCCAATACCTCAAAAAGGAACCCCTACTCCACCCAATCAAACGCTTTTTTCGTGTCCATGGAGATGATTACCTTTGGATCGACACCCGAGGAGGGTGACAACACCACATTTAGCAGTCTTCTAATGTTGACCGACAACTGCCGGCCCTTTGCAAAACCCATCTGATCTTAAGAAATTACCCCGGCAGGCATCCCTCCAAAAGGGTTGCCAGCACCTTAGCCAGTAACTTTGCACCTGCATTCAATAGAGAGATAGGCCAATATGACCACAGTCCTTAGGATATTTATCCTTTTTCGAGATCAGGGAGATTGATACCTGCGCCAGTGTGGCTGGTAACACCGCCGGAACAAACATTAAACATGCCCAATAGGTTTGGTCACAACACAGTCACGAACTGTTCATACATTTTCTGCAGGAAATCCATCCGGGCATGGTGCCTTCTCTGACTGCATTGAACAAATACAGTTAATAATTTCCTCCAACCCATGCGATACCTCCAACTCCTGTCCTCTTTCCCTTTCCACCCCCAGGAAAACCAACTCATCCAAAAACTATATCATTGTTGAGTCTACCTCCAGAGGCTCAGACTTGTATAGCCCCCAGTAAAAGATCTCAAACACACCATTGACCTTCTCCGGTTCAGAAACCAACTTTCTCCCCGGGTCCTTAACCTGGGCTAACTTCCACAAGGCCGCCTCTCCTCTCAACTGGTGAGCCAATAACTGGCTAGCCTTCTCCCTATACTCATAAAATGTCCCTCTTGAATGACGAAGTTGGCTCTCCAGCTTCCCCGTCCACACTAACTCAAACTCCATTTGTAGTTTCTTCCTCTCCGCTAACAGCTCTGCCATTGGTGCAGCAGAGTATTGGCGGTCCAACTTGAGGATGGAATCCACCAACTTCTGTCTCTCCACCTCACCAGACTTATGTCTATGGGCCTGATGCACGATCAATTGCACAAAGACTAAAGTTGGGTACAACTGTGGCTTTAAATGAAATGAAATGAAATGAAAATCGCTTATTGTCACAAGTAGGCTTCAAATGAAGTTACTGTAAAAAGCCCCTTGTCGCTACATTCCAGCGCCTGTTCGGGGAGGCTGTTATGGGAATTGAACCGTGCTGCTGGCCTGCCTTGATCTGCTTTCAAAGCCAGTGATTTAGCCCTGTGCTAAACAGCCCCCTGTGCTAAACAGCCCCCTTTATTACAGTCAGATGCGTGGCCTCCTGCTGCAGCTGGCGAAATGGCAGGGCACTGGAGGTCATGCATATTTAGACAGTTCTCCGTGGGCAGAGCCAGCCGGCAGGAGCTCCCGGTGAACCTGTAGTGCAGGTCCTACCTTACATCTCCTATTACAGTGGTTCACCACATTCACCCCCTGTTAAAAATGAGTCCGGCAGGGGTGATGTGAAACGATATACAATTAGTGCAATTATGTACAGTGGGAGGGAAAGAAAAGTCCATGTTGACGGTCCGGAGTCCGTCAAAGGTTCAGCCGGTCTGGTGCTTCGTTGGGAGCGGCGTAACGGGGGCGGCGAAGTCGGTGCTGGCGGTGGTGGAGGTGGCACCGATGGCGGTGGTGGCGGTGCTGATGCTGGCCAGTGATCGGGGAACTCCGGGAGCGTGCAGAGGTCCTCTTCGTCCTCTTGTGCGGAAAAGGGGAGGGGGGTGGGGGTCTAGTGGGGTCAATATTGCCGGCTCTGTGGGAGGTGGGGGGGGGGGCGCATTGGTGGGGGGGTGTGTTGAGGTGGAACCTGACGGTGCCAGGTCCCTGAGTGAGACAGTATCTTGGCGGCCGTCGGGCAACTCAACGTAGGCATATTGAGGGTTGGCGTGGAGCAGGTGAACGCTGTCCACCAAGGAGAAGGACTGGTCCTGGAGCAGCGAGCCAAGTCGGGAGCGACACCCCGGATGTGGACTTCCTGGGGAAGATAAAATCACGTTTGTGGGGTGTGTTATCAGTGGCGGTGCACAATAGTGACCGGATGGAGAGCAGAGCGCCAGGGAGGACCTCCTGCCAGCGAGAGGCTGGGAGGTTCCTGGACCGTAGGGCCAGCTGGACGGCCCTCCAAACCGTCCCATTCTCCCGTTCTACTTGCCTGTTTCCTCGGGGTTGTAGCTGGTCATCCTGCTGGAGGCTGTACTCCTGCTGAGCAGGAACTGACTCAGCTCATCGCTCATGAATGAGGATCCCCTGTCACTGTGGATGTCGGCGGGGAAACCGAACAGAGCGAAGATGGTGCTGAGGGCCTTGATGATGGTGGCAGACGTCATATCGTGCATGGGATGGCGAAGGGGAATCTGGAGTACTCATCGACCGCACTGAGAATGTACGTGTTGCGTGGAAGGAAGGGGTCCTTTGAAATCCACGCTAAGGCGTTCAAAGGGGTGGGAAGCCTTCGCCAGGCGCGCACGGTCCGGCCGGTAGAAGTGCGGCTTGCACTCCGCACAGACCTGGCAGTCCCTGGTGAGTGTCCTTACTTCCTCAACGGAGTAGGGCAGATTGCGAGCTTAGACCAGATGGTACAATCGAGTGACCCCCGGGTGACAAAGGCTGTCGTGTAGGGCCCGGAGTTGGCCTACTTGTGCGCTGGCACATGTACCTCGGGAGAGGGCGTCTGGGGGCTTGTTGATTTACCGGGGCGATACAAGATCTCGTAATTATAGGTGGAGAGCTCGATTCTCCACCGCAAGATTTTATCATTTTTAATCTTGCCCCGCTGCGTGTTATTGAACATGAAGGCTATCGACCGTTGGTCCGTAAGGAGAGTGAATCTCGTACCGGCCAGGTAATGCCTCCAATGCCGCACAGCTTCAACGATAGCTTGGGCCTCCTTCTCGACGGATGAGTGTCGAATTTCCGAGGCATGAAGGGTGCAGGAAAAGAATGCCACGGGTCTGCCTGCCTGGTTTAGAGTGGCGGCAAGGGCGACGTCTGAAGCGTCGCTTTCTACTTGGAAAGGCAGTGACTCGTCCACTGCGCGCATCCCGGCCTTGGCAATGTCGGCTCTGATGCAGGCGAAAGCGTTTTGTGCCTCGGCCGCAAGGGGGAATTGGGTGGACTGAATGAGTGGGCGGGCCTTGTCCGCATAGTTTGGGACCCACTGAGCGTAGTAGGAAAAGAACCCCAGGCAGCGTTTGAGGGCCTTGGGGCAGTGGGGGAGGGGAAGTTCCATGAGCGGTCGGGCCCGAGAAGTCCGTTTTGGACTACATAGCCGAGAATGGCTAACCGGGTCGTGCTGAACACACGCTTCTCTTTGTTGTAGGTCAGGTTGAGAAGAGTGGCAATGCGGAGGAATTTATCGAGGTTGGCATCGTGGTCCTGCTGGTCATGGCCGCAGATGGTGACATTATCTAAATATGGAAAGGTGGCCCGCAAACCGTACTGGTCGACCATTCGGTCCATCTCTCTTTGAAAGACCGAGACCCCATTTGTGACACCGAAAGGGGCCCTAAGGAAGTGGTAGAGGCGACCGTCCGCCTCGAAGGCAGTGTATGGACGGTTCGACTTCCGGATGGGGAGCTGGTGGTAGGCGGATTTCAGGTCAATTGTTGAGAAGACCCGGTACTGCGGAATCTGTTTGACCATATCAGATATGCGTGGGAGGGGGTACGCGTTGAGCTACGTGTACCGATTGATGGTCTGGCTGTAGTCCACGACCATCCTGTGTTTCTCCCCAGTTTTAACCACTACCACTTGGGCTCTCCAGGGGCTGTTGCTGGCCTCGATAACACCCTCCTTAAGCAGCCGCTGGACTTCGGACCTGATGAAGGTCTTGGCCTGGGTGCTATACCATCTGCTCCTAGTGGCAACGGCCTTTCAATCCACAGTTAGATTGACAAACAGGGAGGGGGGATCGACCTTGAGGGTCGCAAGGCCGCAAACCGTAAGGAGGGGTAAAGGCCCGCCGAATTTGAGGGTGAGGCTCTGGAGGTTGCACTGGACGTCCAGGCCCAACAGGAGTGCAGCGCAGAGATTAGGAAGGACATAGAGGCGGAAGTTACTAAATTCTACGCCCTGGACCATGAGGGTGACAGTACAAAAGCCTCGGATTGGGACGGAGTGGGATCCGGAGGCTAGGGAGATCCTTTGATTGGCAGGGTGGCCCGTGAGGGAGCAGCGCCTTACCGTATCTGGGTGAACGAAGCCAGGTTGTGCGGGCGAGATTGGTCCAGCGTCATCGAAGCGAGCTGCGGATAGCCATTGGATGCTTCGGGTGGCGACCGTGTGCGTTTCCGATGTTGGGATGTCCGGAGACCCTGTGGGGGACAAGATGGCGGCACCCATGGTGCGCACATTGCGGGGTCGGGACAAGATGACGGCGCCCCTTGTGCGCACATTGCGGGGTCGTGACAAGATGGCAGCGCCCATGGGGCGCACGTGGCCGAAGGGGGACAAGGTGGCGGCGGCCATTGGTCGCACATGGACCAATGGAGAAGATGGCGGCTCCCATTGTGTGTCTGGCGTGGGGGAGGGGGCGATAGCGGGCGCGATCGCAGCGACTACGCGGGCCTGGCACACTGCCACGAAGTGGCCCTTTTTACTGCAGGCTTTATAAACTGCAGTGCGGGCCGGGTAGTGTTGGCGGGGGTGCTTCTGCTGACCGTAGAAGTAGCAGCGGGGACCCCCGGGGTGCGCGGATTGGCGTACGGTGCAGGCGTATTGGGAAGGCAGGGCCCCGGCTGAGGAGGTCGTCGGCGGGATCCCGGAGGGGTAGGAAGGAGTAGAAGGCTGGGCAGCGCGGCGGGAGGGGTACAATTGTACGTTACGGGATGCGACCGTCATGGAGAGCGCCAAGGTTTTTGTCTCCGCCAGTTCGAGCGTGACCCCTTCCAGTAATTGTTCACGGATGCGGTCCGACGCAATCTCTGTCACGAAGGCATCGCGCATGAGGAGATTCGCGTGTTCGGCGGCCTGACAGTCACAGTCCCGGACGAGTGGAATTAGGGCCCGCCAGAAGTCTTCGATGGACTCACCAGGTAGTTGCGAGTGGGTGGCGAGTACATGCCTGGCAAGAGCGTGTTCGCCTTCTGCGCGTAGTGTTCCTTAAGGAGTTCCATTGCTTTTTTGTAATTCGTGGCGTCTTGGATCAACGGGAACACGCTGGAGCTCAGTCTGGAGTACAGGACGTTTATCTTCTGAGCCTCCATTGGCTCGGGGTCCGCAGCCTTGATGTAGGCCTCAAAACATGTTAGCCTGTGAATAAAGTCTTTTCTGGCGTCGGGCGAGTGCGGATCCAGCTGCAGGCAATCGGGCTTAATTCTGATAGCCATTCTGTGGAAAATCTGACTAATAAATTGATGCACGATCAATTGCACAAAGACTAAAGTTGGGTACAACTGTGGCTTTATTACAGTCAGATGCGTGGCCTCCTGCTGCAGCTGGCGAAATGGCAGGGCACTGGAGGTCATGCATATTTAGACAGTTCTCCGTGGGCGGAGCCAGCCGGCAGGAGCTACCGGCGAACCTATAGTGCAGGTCCTACCTACATCTCCTATTACAGTGCTTCACCACAGGGCCTTAAATGAAATTATCTCCAAACTGATGACTGTATTCAGAGCTTCCCAAAGTGTGGAAGGTGAAACCTCCTTATTCTTATTAAAATGCACATAATTTACAACTGCAGAATCTATCTCACTGGAACGAAGGAGGTTGAGGGGTGACCTGATAGAGGTCTACAAAATTATGAGGGGCATAGACAGAGTGGATAGTCAGAGGCTTTTCCCAATTACTAGGGGGCATAGGTTTAAGGTGAGAGGGGCAAGGTTTAGAGTAGATGTACGAGGCAAGTTTTTTTACACAGAGGGTCGTGGGTGCCTGGAACTCGCTACCGGAGGAGGTGGTGGAAGCAGGGACGACAGTGACATTTAAGGGGCATCTTGACAAATACATGAATAGGATGGGAATAGAGGGATACGGACCCAGGAAGTGTAGAAGATTGTAGTTTAGTCTGGCAGCATGGTCGGCACAGGCTTGGAGGGCCGAAGGGCTTGTTCCTGTGCTGTACATTTCTTTGTTCTATCCTCTCATAAATTAGCCCCTCACCCGCAAACAGCCCTGTGTCCACCAGAGTCTCTGAAAGTGGCCCGTCTCCAATCACATATCCACATAGTGTGGGGTGTGATCTGATATTACAATCGCGAGTACCCTGCCCCTACAATGCCAGAGGGTAAAGACTTCCCCACTACAAATAAATCAATACTGGAGTAGACCCGATGCACATGCAAAAGAAAGGAAAACTCCTCTCTCGGGTATCTAAGTCTCCACGGGTCCACTCCCCACATCTATCCCTTGAAAACTCGCAATTCCTTACCCACCCCCGATGTCACAACGGATTTGGGCTTGAGCTTTCTAGCCTGGGATCTAACACACAATTATCTCTCCTCCCATGATTAACTGTTGTGAGTCAAGCATGCAGATGGCTGCCAGCACCCTTATGATGAAGTCCGTGTCATCCCAGTTTGGCGCATATATGTTCATCAAGACAGCTGGATTGCCCGCTAATGCCCCACTCATTATCATATATATCCGCCCTGAGTCCACCAAAATATTAGCCATTGAAAAGGCCACTATCCAATTGATTAGCACCCCGGTCCCCCTCGTCTCGCATCAAAATTTGAGTGGAACACTTGTCCCACCCACCCCATCGCCAGTCTTGTCTGATCTCAGACTTTCAGATGTATCTCCTGCAAGAAAACCACGTTTACCTTCAACCTCGTTAGATGGGCAAACACTTAGCAACTTTTCACTGGTACATTTAACCCCCTCATGTTCCATGTAACCAGCTTGATTAGGGGCCCTACTATGATCAGCCATATCCCACCCGCAAGGAAGTCCGACAGCGCCCCATCACGCATCGGCTAAAGGCTCACCAAAGATGTATGCCTGCACCCCCCTCAAACCAATACATCAACAAAGAAATCTTTATCGTCAGCAATCTACCCCTCCCCCCTCCTGATTCCTACACTCCCCCTCCCTGTCCCCCTGAGCACCAAACACCCCACCCAATTCCCATCAACTCCCACCCTCCCTTCCCCATCCCAAACAAAGAAAATCCCCCCCGAGGCTCGTCACCCTACTGAACAAAACAAAAACCTCCAGATAACCAGCCACAGCTCTCTCCCTCACTTCACACTCGTTAACTAGCATAACTGCTATCAGGGCAATGCCCACCATGGGAAAAATTAAAGTTATAACACCATGAATCAGCAAACAGCCCCCCTACTCGAACCCAACTTTAATATCAAACAATCTTGGAAGGAAAAACCTATACCCACACTCAAACCCTATTCACCCAACATTACCAAGAATACCCGACAATACAGTAATAAACATAACAAATAATACAGCAAAAACATATTGAAACAATGTAAGAGCCAACATTCAGGTGTAGTCAACAACTTCATTCAATCCTCCTTCAGTCCATGCTTCTTTACAAAGTCGTTCGCTTCCTCCGGCATGGCGTAATAATGAATAGCTATGTTTGATGGCCGGACCTGGATACTGACATCGAACAGATGAATCCGCAGTGTTCCATTTGCCAGGAGCACCAAAAGCCCCCTCGATCGTGCCCCTTCAGCCCTGGGAGTGGGCGGTTGCCCTTGGGCTCGGGTGCACGCCGACTTTGCTGGTCTGTTCCTGGTCCCGATGTTTCTTCTTTTTTTTTTTGATAAACAATTTTATTGAGGCATTTTGGCAAAACAAACAACAACAATACAGAACAGTGTGCAAAGAATAATCAACACAGTGCAAAAAAACAGCTCTCCTCCCACAAGGACCCGCCTAACTAACCGCCTAATCTACGTTACCCTAACCCCACCTCCTTCTGCACTGTAAATTCTATTATAATCTCAGGGAATTTATTATAGAACTCCACTGGATACGCATTCGGCCCCGGGGCTTTACCCGATTGCATGGCCCTCAAGCCCATCAATATTTCTTCGGTCCTAATCCGGGTCCCAGGCCCGTCTACCAACCCCCTACCCACTTTTGGGATGGTCAGTCTATCTAGAAAGCGCCTCATTCCCTCCGGCCCCGTGGGGGGGGTTCCGAGGTATAAAGCTTACTGTAGAAGTCCCTGAACACCTTGTTCAGCCCTGCCGGATCTCCTACCAAGTTTCCCCGCCCCTCGACTACCTTCCCTATTTCCCTAGCCGCCTCCCTTTTTCTCAACTGCTGTGCCAGCATTCTACTGGCTTTCTCCCGATGCTCGTAGATCGCACACCTTGCCTTCCTAAGCTGCTCTACTGCCTTACCTGTGGACAACACCCCAAACTCCATCTGCAGTCTTCGTCGTTCCCTTAAAAGTTCTGCCCTCGGGGTCTCCGCATACCACCTGTCTATCTGTAAGATCTCCTTGACCAGTCGGTCCGTTTCTGCCCTATCCGCCCTGTCCCTATATGCTCAAATCGAGATCAGCTCCCCTCTCACCACTGCCTTCAGCGCCTCCAGAGCACAGCAGCTGAGACTTCCCCTGTGTCATTGACCTGCAGGTAAGTTTGCATACATTTCCTCAAGCTCTCACATACTGCCTCGCCCGCCAGCAGACCCACCTCTAACCTCCAGTGTGGGCGCTGAAAGCTTTCCCTACAAACCTGTAGATCAACCCAATGTGGAGCATGGTCCGAAACAGCGATCGTCAAATATTCTATGTCCGTCACCCCCGCCAGCAAATCCCTGCTCATGATGAAAAAATCTATTCAGGAATACACTTTATGAACATGTGAATCGAACGAAACTCCTTCCCCGTCGGCTGACTAGCCCTCCATGGGTCAGCCCCCCCCCCCCCATTTGCTCCGTGAACCCCCTCAGTTCCTTGGCCATTGCCTGCACCCTACCCGTCTTTGAGCACGACCGGTCCAGGCCAGGGTCAAGGACTGTGTTAAAATCACCTCCCATAATCTGCCTGTGCGCGTCCAGGTCAGGTATCTTCCCCAGCAGTCTCTTAATAAAATCCACATCGTCCCAATTTGGGGCACATACAGTGACCAAAACCACCCTCATCTCCTCGAGCTTGCCACTCACCATGACAAATCTGCCTCCCCCATCCGAGATTGTACTTTGAATTGCCTACTCGTTTGTTAACCAAAATGGCAACCCTCCTGGTTTTAGTATCCAGCCCCAAGTGGAAAACCTGGCTTATCCAGCCCTTCCTTAATCTGACCTGGTCAGCTATTTTCAGATGAGTCTCCTGAAGCATTATTACGTCCGCCTTCAGCCCCTCAGATGCGCGAACACACGTGCCCTCTTTACCGGCCCATTTAAACCCCTAACGTTCCAAGTGATCAGCCTGGTTGGGGGGCTCTGTGCCCCCCCCCCTTCACCGATCAGCCATCTCCTTTCTTGGGGCCGCCCCCTAGCCCCTGTGTCGCGCTTCCCCTGGCCCGCCTCCTGGCAGCCTCCACGCCCGACCTCCTCCATGTTACCAAACCCAAGCCCCTCCCTCGTCAGCAGATCAACTACCCCCTCCCCCCCTCGCAACAGCACCCTGTAACCTAACCCCTGCCATAAATTAGCTATGTACACACACCCCAGCTGGCTTCCGTAGACCAACTCACCCAGCTAGCCTGGTGACTCTCGACTCGAGCGCCAACAAGTCTCCCACCTATTGCTCCCTCTAACCCATCCCCCCGCCCATCGCCACCACTTTCCCAAACCAGCCATCCTCGAGCAATTGCTCTGTAAACAAAACAAGGAACAAAGAAAACCCCAACACTAGTGCAATTCAAGTAATACAAAGTAAGTAATAGGCACTTCCAACCACCCCAATCAGAACCCAAAAGGCCCCCAGCACCCAATACCTTAACTTCCCTCTTTTCCAACGAAAACCCGAATACAGAAGAAAAAAAAACAAGACACAAGAAAAACATGTAGACATCGCTTAGTAACTTTTTAACTTAAGTCCAAAAGTCCTCAGTTCGGCACCAGTCCTTCTCTCTTGGCGAAGTCCATCGCGTCCTCGGGCCCCTCAACATAATGGTGCTGTCCCTCGTGCGTGACCCAAAGGCGCGCCGGGTACAGAAGCCCAAACTTCACCTGCTTCTTAAACAAAATCTCTTTGACTTACCTGTAGCCTGCCCTCCTTCTGGCCACCTCCACGCTCAGGTCCTGGTAGATGCGCAAGACACGGTTGTTCCAATTGCAGCTCTGCGTGCGCTTGGCCCACTGTAGCACCCACTCCTTGTTCAAGAACCTGTGGAACCAGACCACCATCGCTCGGGAGAGGGCCCCCGCTCACGGCTGCCTCACCAGCGCTCTGTGCACCCTGTCCACCTCAACCGGGTGAGGGAAGACATCATTCTCCAACAGCTTCTGGAATATGTCTGCCACATACGCGGCAGCATCCACTCCCTCAGCCCCCTCTGAGAGACAAACGATTCTTAAATTCTGCCGATGAGACCTATTTTCCAGGTCCTCCACCTTTTCCAGAAGCCTTTTTTGTTGGTCTTTCAACCTCCCCATTTCCACCTCCATCACCGTATGGTGATCCTCCTGCTCCTCCAGCGCCTTCTCCAGCTTCTGGATCATCCGATCCTGGGCATCCAGCCTATGCTCCAGGCGCTCGATTGATTTCTGAATCGGGTCTAAACTGTTCCGTTTCAGCGCAGTGATGCCCCCTTGGATGACCTTCAGCAGATGCTCCGTTGTTGGCTTGGCTCTTGCGCCGGGGTCCGGATATCGGCCATATTGCCCTCAGCAGCAGCTTCTTCAACTGTTTATGATTCTTCCTCCTTCTTAATTCCATACAACTAAATCGGGAGTCAGTGCCCGAGTGCCTATGCCTTCAGATCCAGCGCTCAAAAGTACAAAAAAGTCAGGGAAAAAGGTCCAAAAGTCCGACCGGAGCGAGAGCCACCAAATGTGCGACTTACTCCTCCATAGCCGCCACCGGAAGTTCCCGATGTTTCTTCTTTTAATAGATGCCCATTCCACGTAGTTAGAGATTTACAGGATGCGGCGATCACCTCCCATGCGACGGTTGAGCAGTTGTGTGTCTCTTCCTTGACGCACGGCTTGCCTGAGGTCCTCGTCATGCACAATGGGGCTTTCTTCAGAAGTGATGAGTTTGCCACGTTCCTGAAGACCAACGGCATTCGACATGAGCATAATGCCCTGTACCACCCGGTGTCGAACAGGTTGGCAGAGTGTGTCGTGCAGACATTTCAGCGGAGGCTCTGGAAGCAGACTTTGGGTTTGATGGACATGAGGCTGGCTCTTTCCTCTTCTCCTATTGGACCACACCTCATGCAGTGACTGGGGTTCCCCCAGCTGAAATGCTCATGGGCCGACATCTTCGGTCGCACCTTGACTTGCTGTTTCCTAATTTCGGTGCGAAGGTGCACCATAACCAGGAGTTGCAAGGGCGTTGCCTTGTTCAATGTCAAATGCCCTGGCAATTCACAATTGGTGACCTGGTATTCAACTGCAACTTCGCTGACAGTCCTCGCTGGCTCTCGGGGGCTGTCTTTTGTCGGACGGGACCTGTCTCTTACCAGGTTCACGGTCTTGGCCAATTGATGAAAAGGCATCTGGATCACATTCGATCATGAAGATCGCTCCTTCATAAGGTTCCTTCTGTGCGACCCGTCCTGGATCATCTGGACCCGGTACCGGACTAGCCTGTTGTGGCGCCCCAAAGATGTCTTGATGCCGACATGCGGGACGTCGTCTCTTCCAATTCCGATATGGAAACACAGACTTCTGAAGTCTCATATGCGGAGTCGACTGTACAGCTACTTCCAGCCTACCGTCCTCCCCGGAATTCCTGTAGGAAACTACGTGCCCCTTCGTGGTATACATCTCCGGACCCGGCGCCTCAAATTCACAACGGCCCGCCTGCATCAAAGAGACTCCGGTGACCTCCTCGCCTACAGCCATCGGGGCCTCCTTTGGACTTTGGGGGAGGGATGTCATAGCCCAACACACGGAACTTATGGGGGCCGGGTGATTGTCTTCCCCGTGTCCCTTGCGGAGTACGAGCTCCCTCGTTTAGGTGGCAGGGTAAACTCTACCCATATTGTGTACAAGGTCATCCAGTTCAGCACCGATCATTAAGGCTCAGTTGGGATCGATTGGGAGCTGTGTATTATAGCCTTGGAAATAAACCCACTTATCTTTGATACAACTTGGCGTGGACTCCTTGTGGCTTGATAAAACCCAAGTTAACCTGACTCAGGGAAAATCCAGCCCAATGTATCAAAGTTATTTCTCACTGAACTCAAGTTTATAGTAGCATCTATATTCTGATCATTGTCAAAGATGCCATTACAATAGTATTTTGAAAATCAAGCAGCGTGAGAAAGGAACTGATTAAAACCTCCGATTAGTATGAGAGAGGGTATCGGGAGCCGACTCTTATGAGACAGCTCTACAATAATTTATTCAAAGATGCTATTGTGAATATAATATTATGTTTTTGAACAATTTCACAAATATAAAATAGATTGCAAACAAAATGAAGTTAAAAAGGATGGAATTCATCACTGGCATTTTGCTTCACCTGGGCAACTCCCAGAGTCAGCCTATTTTTAGTTAGGCATATTTTTGCTCTTGTGAACTTTTTGATCTCATAATCAGAAACTCTCACCATTGCAACAATTAAAATTTTTGGGAAAACAGGTTTATTGGATTAATCCAGGATGGTATTTTGCCTCCCTGGTATCAAGGAGGTCATGGAGATGATTTTTTAAAAATTATTTTACCGGATGTGGGCATAGTTGGTTAGGCGAGCATTTATTGCCCATCCCTAGTTGCCCTTCAGAATGTGGTGGTAAGTTGCCATCTTGAACTGCTGCATTCACTGAGGTGTAAGTACACCCACTATGCTGTTGTGGAGGGAATTCCAGGATGTTGCCCCAGTGACAGTGAAGAAACGCCAATATATTTCCAAGCCAGGGTGGTGAGTGACTTGGAGGGGAACCTCCAGATGGTGAGGTTCCCAGGTACCTGCTGCTCTTGTCCTTCTAGATGGTAGTGGTCGGGAATTTGGAAGATGCTGGACTGGATTCAGTGATTGTGAGGCTATGCCCTGACGTTGGCGTGGGAATGGTGGCATTTTACGCCCGAAGATTTGGCTCAAAACGGCCACCGATCCCCCGTTTGGCTGGGGGCTAGCAGCCGAGTAGCGTAGAGCACCCGGCTCTAGCTGCTGATACGGCCCGGAGATTTGTCGGGTTGGTGGCCGCGCATGTGCACGGTGGCGGCCTGCAGCTGCCGCGCCATGCAACATGGCGTTGGCCACGTGCGTACCCGGCCTGTGAAATCGTGTCCCCCTTTGGCTTGCTAGCGAGCCCGGACCACCCCCCAACAGTGTCCCCAACCACTGATAAAGTTCCCCCTGCCCGCGGATCGGCCCTCCCCCGACTGTGACGGCGCTGGACTGAGACTGCAGCCGCCACGCTGATTTCCCGACTGCTGAGACTCGCGCCGTCGGGAGCTCGGCCGATCGGGGGTGGAGCATCAGGCTATGTCCTGAGGCCGTCGATACGCTTTGGAGTGGTTGGAGCAACATGAAAGCAGCGCCGCCCCTATTTGGTTAGAATCAGGTATTCTCCGGCCGATCACCAAGTGGGATTTCGGCGTCGACGACCAAACAATCCCGCCCGCTGTCTAAGGAACCTTGACGAGTTTCTGCAGTGTATCTTGTAGATGGTACATATGACTGCCACTGTTCATCGGTGGTGGAGGGTTTGAATGCTTGTGGAAGATGTAGCTATCAAGCGGGCTTCTTTGTCCTGGATGATGTCGAGCTTATTGAGTGTTGTTGGAACTGCACTCATCCAGGCAAGCAGAGAGCATTCCATTATACCTTGTAGATGATGGACAGGCTTTGGAGGGTCAGGAGGTGAGTTACCCGCCGTAGGATTGTTAGCCTTTGACCTGCCCTGGTAGCCACAGTATTAATATGGCCAGTCCAGTTCAGTATATGATCAATAATAACCCCCCAGGATGTTGATAGTGGGGGATTCAGCAATGGTAATGCCATTGAATGTCAAGAGGCGATGGTTAGACCCTCTCTGTAGGAGATGGTCATTGACTGGCATTTGTGTGGCACGGGTGTAACTTGCCACTTGTCAGCCCAAGCCTGGATATGGTCCAGTTCTTGCTGCATTTGGATATGGACTTCTTCATTAACTGAGGAGTCACGAATGGTGCTGAATATTGTGCAGTCATCTGCAAACATCCCCACTTCTGACCTTATGATGGAAGGGAGGTCATTGATGAAGCAGCTGAAAGTGACTGGGCCTAGGACACTACCCTGAGGAACTCCTGCAGTGATGTCCTGGAGTTGAGATGGTTGACCTCCAACGACCTCTTTAAGCCATGTTTCCATTATAGTGATGATATCATTTTTTAAAAATAATACATTTAGAGTACCCAATTCATTTCTTTTCCAATTAAGGGGCAATTTAGCGTGGCCAATCCACCTATCCTGCACATCTTTTGGGTTGTGGGTGCGAAACCCATGCAAACACAGGGAGAATGTGCAAACTCCACACGGACAGTGACCCAGAGCCGGGATCGAACCTGGGACCTCGGCGCCGTGTGGCAACAGGGCTAACCCACTGCGCCACCGTGCTGCCCTCATAGTGATGATATCATGATGTCCTGTGACTATCTATGCCCTCAGCTCATCAGTTGTAACTGCTGTACTCGGTTTATTTACATACATACCCGTTAACCTGTTATCACTGCAAAATTCCTGTGCTGTATGATTTCCAACCAGTGCTGCTTCTGCCTTTCAAAGTCATTCCCTAATCTCCTGTTCCCTGCCCTGAATTTGCCCTGAGGGTCCCACCCACCTGCCAATCTAGTTTAAATCTCCATTCCCCTAACAGCACTAGCAAATCTCCATGAGGATGTGCCTCTCAGTGTTATACAGCTTGATAGATCCATCCTTCCCCAGAACCAGTCCCAATGCCTCAGAAATCTGATGCTCCCCACCACATGAGTTTTCCAGCCATGTGTTCCAACCACTCAGTTCTCCCATTTCTATATTCACTTGCACAGCGGACTGGGAGTTAACCTGAGATTACTGCTTGAGAGTTTTTAATTTTCATTCTCCTTCCGAGCTCCCTAAAGTCTACGTTCAGGACCTCATTCTTTTCCTTACCTAAGTCATTGGTACAAACGTGGACAATGACCTCTGGCTGATCGCCCGCCCCCAGAAGAATGTCCTGCACCTCGGTCTCCTCTGGAGGACCCAGAATAACAGATGTCAGTCTTCAGCCAATACAATTCACTCCACATATTATCAAGAAACAATTGAAGGAACTGGATACTGCAAAGGCTATGGGTCCTGACAATATTTCAGCAATAGTACTGAAGACGTTCTCCAGAACTTGCCGCAC
Organism: Scyliorhinus torazame; assembly: GCF_047496885.1. Classification (NCBI taxonomy): domain Eukaryota; kingdom Metazoa; phylum Chordata; class Chondrichthyes; order Carcharhiniformes; family Scyliorhinidae; genus Scyliorhinus; species Scyliorhinus torazame. The sequence continues at coordinate 134,101,180 of NC_092717.1, forward strand.
CCCTAGCCAAGTGGTTCCAGTACAGCTACAACACTGGCATCTACCCGGCAATGTGGAAAATTGCCCAGGTGTGTCCTGTACAAAAGAATCAGGACAGATCCAGCCCAGCCAATTACCACCCTATCATTCTACTCTCCATCATCAGCAAAGTGATGGAAGGAGTCATCAACAGTGCTATCAAGCAGCACTTACTCAGCAATTACCTGTTCACGAATGCTCAGTTTGGGTTCTGTCAGGATTACTCAGCTCCTGAACTCATTTCAGCCTTAGTTCAAATATGGACAAAAGAGCTGAATGACAGAGGTGAGGTGAGAGTGACTGCCCTTGTCATCAGGGCAGCATTTGACCGAGAATGGCATCAAGGAGCCCTAACTAAATTAAAATCAATGGGAATCAGGATGAAAACTCTCCGCTGGGTGGAGTCACACCTGGCACAAAGGATGCAAGGTGCCAGATTGGCACTGCCAAGGGGTGGGGCCTTAAGTGGGGGTTGGGGATTTGGGGGGAGGGGGGTTTGCTGAAGGTGCGTACTGGGGGGTGAGTGGGTACTAGGGGGGTAGAATTGGAGTGAGTGGGGGCTGAGAGGGGAATGGAGGGGCATTGGGGGGCAGAGTTGGGAGGAGTGGGGGGGGTGAGAGGGGAATAGATGGGGTGAGGGGAGGACTGAGAAGATGAGGGTGGCTGAATGGGGTGCTTGGAGGGCTGAAGGGGGGTTAAGGATTCTGAGGGAGGAGGGCCTTTCCTGGGATTAGAGTGGGTGGGAATTGCCCTGCCAGAGATCCGGGGTTTGAGGGGGTGCGGGGTGCAGCTATTAGAGAATGGCGCGCTCTTTAAAAATGGGGCTCCGATCTCAGAGGTGTGGAATCTGTCAGAAAGATTAGGTCCCGCCCCTCTCAGTTGCAGCGTGGACCTCGATGTGCCATGGAATGGCACGGAAAAGCCCATTCTGCAAAAAAGAATTTCCAAGTGCCATAACTTGGAACCAAGCACCATGGGGTCGCTCCTAGCACCAGCAGGAATCCAACTGGCGGCAGCACTTAATCGGGGTTTAGGAAGGATCGTACACTGAGGCTAAAATGCTCAACTCATGTAGAAGGTACCTGGATCTGTCCCTGAAGTGCTGGAACCTGCAAGGCTACAGAACAGGTGGGGATGCAATTAAGCGCGTCTAGCTTCTTTTTTTCTCTTTTATGGGCAGCCAGACACGATGGGTTGAATAGCCTCTTTCTGCTTTGTAATCTTTCTGTGGTTCTAATTGATCCAACGAACCAGACTAATTTTCAAAAAAAGTTTTGTAAAAAAAATAGTAGATTTGCAGTCTGTTTTCTGACCTCAGCATTGTTTTCCCCAAACCACATGACACAAATATTTCCCCATGTACACCTGATGAATCTCCACATTATTTCCAATAAGTCATCAATATAATAAAATGGATTATCACATGCTTTTAATTTCCTGAACTTAAGTGTAAACCAAAAAAGCAGTTTTCACTGCTCCTGTCATTTTGAGTGAGATCAGTGATTTCCCACTGTCTTCTAGGACTGACATCTGTTGATATGTGAGTAGTGAGATTGCCAGTGGGAAGTGTTATCATTGCTGCACCCTCTGTTGCTTGCATGACTCAGAGATACTGTTGATGTAGTATCTTTTAAAGTGAAATACACAAATAAGATATGGATCCCAAAGATGAGGCTTGCTTGTAATGTATTTGTGTACAACAACAGCTCAGCACTGGTAAAGCAGGTTACTCTCCAGCTAAATGACGTTTACTCAATTTTCATAATAATTTTTCATACAGTACAAATAAACAATGAATGCATTGATACAACAAAACTAAATATTTAAAATATGAAAGCATTTAATTTCTGAACTCTAAATTAAATCTGATTGAATCAGACCTTGGACTTGGAGTGAACTGGTAAGAATAGCTTCACTGTTTCAGAAAGTAAGAGTCTCATTTTATTGTTAGTGCTGGCTTCAGATTCATTTACAATCCAGAAACAGTGAAAGCATACGTTCGAGAAATATTTTAGCTCTGATCAATCCATGTGGTAACTTGCTCACCATTATTTTCCGAGTAATACATATAACAGGTAAACAACTGGGTTTGATGGTTTCAAGAATAGTTCCATTTAAGATAGGAAAAACATTGTTCTGTTAAAATAGTTAATAGAATCAAATCTGCAATGTAGAATATTGTGACAGTCTTAAACGTGATCTCAATATATTACTAACAATAAAATAGTCATGTCATCACATCCAAAAAATGTTCTTTGCTTCTAAATTCAGTCTTGACTATCTATTATTTATTAATTGTTGACTATTTTATACAATAATCAAAAAGTGATATATATTTTAAATATGTTCCAAGAAAATGAGTATTTAAACATATATGCATGGACTATCCACTCCATGTTTTAATGCACTTCCCTGAAATTAGCATAATCTGTGCATAAAATCACAAATTCTATGTGGATTGCAATCAGTGCAACTTGAGTTTCCACAATATTTTTCATTTGTTTGAAAAAGATTGTACTAGAAGCAGGCCCAGGCCTCATGTTGCGGGGCTATGCCCCTTTATTTTTGACAATATGGCATTTCAACTGACTAGAAATTTTGTGATTTGAACCGAGACAGAGCAAACTGATTAAAAGTTCAAGGCCACATTCCAAGGTGAAGGTGAGAAACTAACAAATCACTCTGAGGAAAGGACATTAAAAATGCAATGTACTGGATATTGAACCAATGGCTGCCACAGCCAGACAAACCCACAACCTCTTGTCAATACACAAGGGGTGAAGTATTTCAAGGCAAGGCTGTCAGCCACTAAAGAAAGATTGCAAGGGACACAGGCAGGGTCTAGAAAGTCTAGAAGCCAGGACATCTACCAGCTAACCGATATCTTATAATAATTGTAACATCTGACTGCATCCATGAAACCAACTAACCTAAATTGGCTGCAATGTTTAAATTCTATGCCTCAAGGAAAATCAAAGGACACTTAACTGTCTATTCTTTTAACATGTTATTAGATTCTAAGCTCCCTTATTTCTAAAATGTGTTTCTGGGCGAGATTTCTCAGCTGTTCATGTGGGGGGGATCATCCTGGACTGCTGACGGCGGAACCCCGCCGCAGGTTTCCTGGCGGCGTGGGGTGGAGGGACCAGAAATCCCACCGGTGTGTGTGTGTGAGAGATGGGGACTGGATGAGTGGCAAATGCTTAATGTCACCTTTTTATTATTTTTCTTGGGTTTAGTGGTTAATAAATTTGCTCTTTATTTGACTCTGGAAAACCTGGGTTGATTGGCTCCTCATTACTCACAGTTTAAAGAGTTAAATTCATTCTGATTTGGAAAAAGGCATATCGGCGTGAAAAAGAAACTTAAGCCATATTGTGACCAACCGAGAAGGTTGAATAGAGAGGAGCCAATTCAGCCCTCCTCACCTGGTCATAATACTCAAAACTGATCGTACTGAGGCTGAAATAATCACCATTGGAAGTTTCCATTGATTGCTTTCATTTGTAGGCACCAGGAGATAAACTAGAATGTTTGAGTACAAGAAGATTAATAAGCACATTTTTAAACGTTTGGATTTATAAAACATATGCAAAAACTGATCACTGTGTCTCAATCTAACTGGTAAATTGATTTATATATATTAAATGCCATTTCAGTTATTTAGAATTGGGGTTCTCACAGATGGCAAATTCAGACTATGATTTTAAATGCTTATTTGATGTTATATACTCAATTTAACTGTTGTAGTCAAATATTACCAAGTTACCACTCTGAAATATATCAAGGAGTATTTTTAATGAGCTTTTTTTACAATTACATTGTCGAAGCCTGCCGGTAGTACTTGACTAATTCATAGTAGTTTTTGCATTCAGCAATATGTGTATCAGTTTGAGCAGAATCTGTGAGAGAATGCAGTTACCAAAATTGGCACAATTTATACGGTGGATTCTCTGATTGCACCAAAGTGAAAAGTCCACCTTAAAATTACCATTCCCAAACAATGTAAAATGCCTACTTTTTAGCCTGCTACTTTGTTACTTGCAGAAGTCGAAAATAAACTTAATCTATGTAATTTAAATTTAGCAAAATGAGAATTTGTATATAATAACATTTCAAAGTGCCATGCCTGTAAAGTATTCATTATCCTTTAGGGCTGGATTCTCCGCCCCCGCCATGCCACATTTCTTGCCCGACCCGCCGGTGGGATTCTCCGTTATGCCGGCTGGTCAATGGCATTTCCCATTGTGGGGCAGCACCATGCCGTCGGGAAAGCCCCCGGGCGCCGGCAAAACAAAGAATCACGCCGGTGGAGAATTCCGCCCAAGATTTGTCAAATTAATTGTATTGGAGGCAGTCCAGAGAAGGGTCACTGTGTTGATTCCGGGTATGGAAGGATTTTCTATGGGGAGAAGTTAAGCAGATTGGGCCTGCACGCATGAGAAGAATGAGAAGTGACCTTATTGAGACATGTAGGATTCTCAGGGGGCTTGACAGGGTACATATTGAGAGTTTTTCCTCTTGTGGGAGAGTCTAGGACCAGAGGGCATAATCTCAGAGTAAGGGTCATCCATTTAATACAGAGATGAGGAAGCGTTTCTTCTGTCAGACAGTCATGAATCTGTGGCATTCTTTACCTCAGAGAGCTGTAGAGGCTGGGTCAGTTTGTATGTTCAAGACTGAGATAGATAGGAAAGTGAAGTCAAGAATATCTGTCAACTTGGAAAAGGCTCCCGCAGTTCCATGAAGTCAGGGTTTTTTCAGGGGGCCTCCGGATTTTCAAAAAAAATTCTTTAAATTTTTAAAAAAGATTTTTAAAGTTTCCCGCGAAATCGGGAGCAGGGGAACTGGGCCCTCGGGAGAGGAGCGATCTGGCGGCACCCCCCCCCCCCCCCCCCCCCCCCACGCACGGCAGAGAGCACAGGGCAGGACAAACGGCAGCCAGGGCCGAAGCGAGGGCCAAACCTGCAGGGAGGAAGGAACGGAGGAGCGACCGACCCCCCCCGCCCCCACCAGCAGGAGAGCGCAGGATGCGACGAGTGGCGGCCTGGACCGAGCAGTGGCGACCGACCGACCACCCCCCCCCCCCGGCGGTGACCACCACGAAGCAGGAACAAAGAGGGACTCCGGACCAGAAGCCACTCTATCTCTCTCGACCTGGGTGAGTGAGGGAAAAGGAAGGAAAAAATAACTTTTGCAAAAACAAAACTCTGAAAAGAAAACTTTTAAACTTCTAAAACTTTTTTAAAAAAATTATTTTTGCACTTTTCTTGTTCTCACCCAAAACAAGTTCACCTGAGAAGAATTTTATAAAAGAGGAAAAATAAAGTGGTAAAGGAGAGAACGGAGGGAAGAAGAAAAAAGGAGGGGGGGGGGAGAAAATAAATCAATGAACAAATAAATAAGGGGGGGAGGGGAAAAAAAGGGGGGGAAAATGCCAGATGGGAGCCAAAGCAGAGGGAGAAGGGGCACCAAAGGCAGACGGGGCAATGGGCGAGCCAATTAGCGAGCAAAGCGGCAGAACGGAAGTATCGCCGCAAGAAAAAGAGCTGGGCAGACAAGTGCATTCTCCCCCGGGCCAGGGGGAGCTGGAACTGGAAGGCAGTCTTTGCCGATGCGCTGAGGGAACATCAGCAGATAAACAAGGCAGAGGCTAGGGCAGACATAGAGGCCACAGAGCCGGCAGCAATGGCCAAGGCCCTGGTGGAGGTGCAGCAGGCTGTGGGCAAAGCAGAGGAGAAATTGGATGCCCAAGGGAAGAAACTGGAAGCCCAGGAGGCGACCATCAAGGAGCTGGAGAAAGCAGCGACTGACATGAGCGACCGGATCACGGCCCTGGAGAGGGAGGTGGCGAGACTGGGCACAACACAGGGGAGCCCGAAGGGCAGAGTGGACGACCAGGAAAACCGCTCGAGGAGGCAAAATGTCAGGATAGTGGGCCGACCAGAGGGGATCGAGGGTAGAAACCCCACGGCATACATGGCCGAGATGCAGGGCAACTTAGTGGGGAAGAAAACCTTTCCCAGCCCACCAGAAATGGACAGAGCACACCGGTCGCTGCGCCCAAAGCCCAAAGCAGGGGAACACCCGAGAGCAGTTATAGCTAAACTGCACCAGTACCAAGATAGGGAAACAATCCTACGCTGGGCCAGGAAAAACAGAACCTGCAAATGGGAAGGACATGCCATTAGAATTTACGAGGACATTGGGGCAGACCTAGCCAGGAGACGGGCCGAGTTTAATAGAGCGAAAGCAGCTCTTCCCAAGAGCAACGTGCGTTTTGGTATGCTGTACCCAGCGAAACTCTGGGTCACATACCAAGAAAGAGAATACTTCTTTACAGCCCCTGCCGAAGCAAACAAGTTCGTCGAGGAACATGGGCTGGAAAACCACCCGCGAAGGTAGAAATGAGGGGCCCCTGGCAGGGGGCAACAACACGCCGAAGGGGGAGGAGGGGAGGGGTGAGGCAACGCCAGGCCCCCCCACCCCCGCCACGGCGAGCGCACCCTGAACAAAGAACAAACCATTGCCCGAGGGACCGCTTCAGGTGGGAGGCCAGGCTCCAGCACGAGGGAACGAGAATAGCGGAGAAGGGAGAGCAAGCAAGAGGAGTGCAGGGTAGGATAGGGGAAGAGCGGGCAGAAAACCGCAGAGGCCGGGCAGGGGAGAAGCGAGACAGTAACTCCCGAGAGGGGGCCACCATACTAGCAGGAAAGCTAGTGCCGGGGGCATGCAACAAAGCAGGGCCGCACCGCGCCCCCAACAGGGGGGAAGGCGCCAGGCTGGAGGTGGGGGGGGACCACTCAACAGAGACGGGAGAGCAAACTGGGACAGGAGCAGGGGAAAGAGGGACAAAGGAGGGGTACAAGGGAGAGGGGGGAAAGGGGAGAGACCAGGAAGGGGGGGGGGTGGGACACAGGGAGGGAGAGACCGGGGAGGGGCGACACAGGGAAGGAGGGACAAACAGGGCTACAAAAGGAATTGTGCTACAAAATGCCACAACCAAGGGCTCGAAACAAGGAATCGCTGCAAGCACCCACCCAGTACGGTCTCTGGGCGAAGGGAGACCCCAGAGTGCAGGGGACTACCCGCATGGCGGACAGACAGTGGGCGGCCATGTCGGGTGCCCCCGGGACAAAGGGAAACCTTGGAGCGCAGGGACCCAACCGCATGGAGGGAGCAGTGACAGCGGCCATCCTGGACGGCCCCCTAACAAAGGGAAACCCCGGAGGGCAAGGGGGCGCGTCCACCAGGTACGTATGGTTAATCCCACGGGAGTGAGGGGGCAGAAGCCCCCCCACCAGGATAGTCACCTGGAACGTAAGGGGACTCAACGGCCCAGTGAAGAGATCCAGAGTCCTCACCCACGTAAGAAATATGAGGGCCGACATAGTCTTCCTCCAAGAGACACACCTGAGAGAGCAGGACCGACTGCGGGTAAGAAAGGGCTGGGTGGAATAAGCCTACCATTCCTGCTATGGAACAAGGGCCAGGGGGGTGGCGATATTGATCGGCAAGAGGACGATGTTTAGGGCGACAAAGACGGTTACGGACCCAGGGGGACGGTACGTCATGGTCAGCCGGATGGGGCACCGGTAGTACTAGTTAACGTGTACACAACCAACTGGGACGACATGAGCTTCATCAAGAAGACCATGGCAGAAATCCCTGACATAGCGACACATCGACTAATCATGGGGGGGGGGGCTTCAACTGTGCACAGGACCCAAAGACAGACAGATCAAACTCCAAAACGGGGACAACCTCAAGCATGGCAAGGGAACTCAGTCACTTTATGGAACAGATGGGAGCGGTGGACCCCTGGAGGTTTGCCCACCCGGGGGAGAAGGAATTCTCCTTCTTCTCCCCAGTACACAACGTATACACCAGAATTGACTTCTTTGTGGTAGGGAAAATGGTGCTTCCAGGGATAGACAAGGTGGAATACTCCGCAATTGTGATATCAGACCACGCTCCACACTACATGGACGTGAGGCTGGAGACAGGCAGGGCCCAATGCCCCACATGGAGGTTGGACGTCACCCTACTAGCTGACAAGGCCTTCAACAAAAGGTTATCACGGGCCACAGCAGAGTACACAGAGAACAACCAGAACGGGAAGGTCTCACCCTCCACGTTCTGGGAAGCACTAAAGGCCGTACTAAGAGGGGAAATCATCGCTTTCAAGCGCGAAGAGATAGGGAGGAAAGGGTGGCGAGGCAGCAGCTGGTCGACTCCATACTGGAGGTAGACCGTAAATACTCCGAGGCCTCGACCGTAGAGCCCCTGGCGGAGAGGAAAGAGCTACAAAGGAACTTTGACCTGCTCTCCACCAGGAAAGCAGTGCACGAACTCCGCCAGGCACGTGGGACCCTATACGAATACGGAGACAAAGCCAGCCGCCTGTTGGCACACCAGCTAAGAAAGCAGGCAGCCACTAGAGAAATTTCACAAATCAGGGATACCAGAGGCACGCTAGAAACAGAACCAGAAAAGATCAACAAAACCTTCAAGGCCTTCTACCAAGGGCTGTACACCTCAGAGCCCCCAATGGAGGAGTCTGGGATGAAACGGTTCCTTGATGGACTGGACAAAAAACTGGGCTTGGAAGCACCACGAGCACTGGGAGAGATCATGGACAGCATTAGCTCCATGCAGGCGGGGAAGGCGCCGGGACCCGATGGGTTCCCGGCGGACTTCTACAAAATATTTGCTACAGCACTGGCCCCGCACCTGCGGGAGATGTTCACAGACTCGCTAGCGAGGGACACAGTGCCGCCCACGCTAGCACAGGCCTCAATCTCGCTGATACCTAAGAAAGACAAAGACCGAACAGAATGTGGGTCATACAGACCCATCTCACTGCTGAATTCAGAAGCCAAAATACTGGCCAAAATCCTAGCCAAAAGGTTAGAAGACAGCGTACCTGAGGTGGTCGCAGAGGACCAGACGGGCTTTATCAAAGGTAGACAGCTTACCTCGAACATCAGGCGCTTGCTGAACGTGATAATGCCCCCCTCCGGGGAGAGAACACCAGAGGTGATCGTCTCCCTAGATGCAGAAAAGGCCTTCGACAGAGTCGAATGGAAATACCTCATAGAGGTACTGGAGCTGTTCGGGCTTGGAACAGGGTTCACCTCCTGGGTAAAGCTCCTATACAACACTCCTATGGAGAGCGTACGGACCAACAATACCAACTCCCTATACTTCCAGCTGCACAGGGACACCAGACAAGGATGCCCACTGTCCCCGCTGCTGTTTGCTCTAGCGATCGAACCACTAGCAATCACGCTCAGAGCAGCAAAAAACTGGAGGGGGATCCGAAGGGGAGGCAGAGAGCACAGAGTCTCACTCTATGCAGATGACCTGCTCCTCTACATTTCGGATCCACAGAGCAGCATGGACGGAATCATCGCGCTCCTGAAAGAGTTTGGCGCCTTCTCGGGCTACAAACTCAACATGAGCAAAAGCGAGATCTTCCCGGTACACCCACAAAGAGGTGGGGCAGCACTAACGGGACTGCCGCTTAAACAAGCCCGACACAAATTCCGCTACCTGGGGATCCAAATAGCCCATGACTGGAAAGGGATCCACAAATGGAACCTCACCAGTCTGACAGAGGAAGTAAAAAAGGACCTGCGAAGATGGAACACACTCCCACTTTCCCTCGCGGGCAGAGTCCAGATGATCAAAATTAATGTGCTGCACAGGTACCTCTTCCCATTCAGATCCATCCCGATCTACACCCCAAGGCCTTTTTCAAAGCACTAGACAAACTAATCATGGCGTTCGTATGGGGGGGAAGAATGCTAGGATAGCAAAGAAGGTCTTACATAAAACAAAATCCAAGGGGGGGGCTAGCCCCCCCAAACCTACAACTTTACCACTGGGCGACGACGGCTGAGCGAATAAGGGGATGGATCAAGGAGCCAGAAGCCGAGTGGGTGCGCGTGGAAGAGGCCTCCTGCATGGGGACCTCCCTCCGGGCCCTCGCCACGGCGCCGCTCCCATCCCCATCCCCACCCAAAAAACACTCCAGCAGCCCGGTGGTAATAGCCACTCTCCAGTCCTGGAACCAACTACGGCAACAATTTGCCCCAACCAGAATGTCGGGTAAAGCTCCCATCTGCAACAACCATAGGTTCACGCCAGCGCTGACTGACGCCACCTTCAAAAGGTGGGGACAGGACAGAAGGACACTGACAGTCAGGGACCTATACACGGACTGCAGGATCGCAACACTGGGCGAACTGACAGAGAAATTCCAGCTAGCCAGGGGGAACGAGCTAAGGTACCTGCAACTAAAAAACTTCCTACGAAAGGAGACAGGGACATACCCACAACCACCACGACAGACACTACTGGAAGAGTTACTGGACGCAAACATACTAGATAAAGGAAACTGTAGCGACATGTATGACCGACTGGTTGAAGGGTCCAACACCGTACTGGACGCAACAAAAATGAAGTGGGAGGAGGACCTGGGAATCGAAATAGGGTGGAGACTCTGTAGCGAAGCACTGCATAGGGTCAACTCCACCTCCACGTGCGCAAGGCTCAGCCTGACGCAACTAAAAGTGGTACATAGAGCCCACTTAACAAGAACCCGTATGAGTAGGTTCTTCCCGGAGGTGGAGGGCAGATGTGAGCGGTGCCAAGGAGGCCCAGCCAACCACGCCCACATGTTCTGGTCCTGCCCCAGACTTGTGGCGTGCTGGACAGCCTTCTTCGAGGCAATGTCCAAGGTGGTGGGGGTGAGGGTGGAGCCATGCCCGAAAGTGGCGGTCTTCGGGGTTTCAGACCAGCCAGATCTATTCCTGGGGAGGAGGGCGGACGACCTTGTCTTTGCCTCCCTGATCGCCCGCCGTAGAATCCTGTTCGGCTGGCAGTCAGCAGCACCCACCAAAGCTGCAGACTGGCTGTCCGACCTCTCGGAATCTCTCCAAATGGAGAAAATCAAATTTGCCACCCGAGGGTCAGACGACGGCTTCCACAGAACATGGGACCCATTCACCCAATTGTTCCGGGACCTGTTTGTGGCCAACAAACAAGCAGGAGAATAGCCAGGTAGCCAAGAAACAGGGGAGAGTAGCCAAAGCATGAGAGGGAGAGATAGACCAGGAGAGGGGGCGGGGGGGGGGGGGGGGGGGGGGGGGCGCGGCGGGGCGGGGGTTGGGGGGGACGACGACAGCTAAATCTAAGAGGAAGGAAAGGCGAGCCACGGGGGGGGGGGGGGGGGGGGGGGGGGGGGGGGGGCAGTAGCAGGGGGAGGGGGGTAGAGGGAAGAGAGAGGGATCAATAGAGGAGAGCCAGGGAGGGGGGAGGGGGGAGGCAGGGAAACGTTAACAAACTTAACGTCCAAAGGAACAGGGAAGACGGGAGGGCTGCAGAAGCGGAAGTGCGCAGAAGTGGAATGAGATGACAACGGCAGCGAACTCCGTCTGGGAGAAGCAAGAACGACAACACCACGAACAGATGCCTACTTATGTGTGTAAATAATTTTTTGTACAGAGCTGCGGCTGTTGAGCGGGGACATAATACCGTCCGATGGCTTCTCAGGGAAAATTAAAACATCAGCAGCAGCAGTGACCCATAGGGGAGTTGGGGTGAGTGCTCCGTTGGGAGGGTGTGGGAAGACTGAGGCGCGTGGGGTCACGTCTAGTCAGTTGCTATTGTATATTCTCTTTTTGCACTATGTTAATGTTCACTCTATTTTGCTGTGTTAGGATTATTACTATTATGAAAAACTTTGAAAATTTTAATAAAAAAATATATATTTTTTAAAAAGACTGAGATTGATATATTTTTAATCAGTAAGGGAATCAAGGGTTATGGGGATAAGGTAGGATATTGGAGTTGAAGATTATATTAGGGACTGGATTCTTCGCTTCATGGTGCCAGAATGGTGCCTGGTTCAGTCAGCCGTTGCTACAGTTTGTGTTTAAAATGCACCCCTCTGGTGCTACTTAGAGACTCCTGGCTACTCATATTGCTAGTGCTCATTGCGTCCTGTGAATGCTCAGAGTCTCTAGTCATTTGGGAGCCCACCCAAGCTGCCCCAGCTGCATCAGCAAGGGGATCGGCATGGTCAAGCTCAATCAGTGGCCCACTAGGTGTTGGCATTCCTCAGAAGCACTGCCCCACTGCAGAGGGAGCAGGGGATCAGCAGAGCTCACCCCAATCAAAGGACACCTGCACCACGGCCTTTGGAACCCTCCCTGGCTCTGTGCCCCTCTCAGGGCATAAGCCTGACCAGTGATCCCACCCCTCAGGTTCACCACCTGTCCCCTCCTGGTGAGGCTGACAGCGTTGACTTCCTCTGCCACCAGGCAGAGGCAGTCCTGTTCAGGAGTGCGAGGTGGAATCTGCGGTCCACCCAGAGGATGGCCGGTGGAAGATTGCTGATTTTCAGTGGAGGAGGTTGCAGAGGGTCTTCCAATTCGGCATGGATGACATTAGTCTGGGTTGACTGGCTGATAATCACAAATTTTTTTTTTCCCTTGAAATGTGAGCATCCCGACCGGCAATATCAGGTTAATTCTATGCCGTCGGGAACTCGACCAGTCGGGAGCGGAGGATCGCTGGGCTGGCCTCTGTCAATGGGCCCTCGACGCACGGCGTACTCCGCGATCACGCTGATTCTCAGGTTCCTGAAAATCGCAGAACCGGCACCAGGCCCGATTTCGGCATGAACGTGGGTTCTCTGCCCCTGTGCCGAACGTGATATTGGCGCGGGGCTGCAAAGAATCCTGCCCCTCATTTGTTCAGGCCTTTTTTTTAACATTGGCCTGCAAAATGATTCTTGCCATACCAGTTGCCACATGTTTTTCCTTAAGCAGGGCTTTGCCGCGGCACATGTCGTTTGCCACATCGCGGACAGAAAATCTGGATCAGTTTGGCTGCTCAAAATGGCCACCCGCACTGGGAGCACGTTTCTTATTCAGCTGCGTCGCCACACGAATGGTGTCTGTTGCCTTTTCTGCCTGCGCCAAAACTACGGAGATTCTACATGTCGAACTGCTTTGCAGCAAGCTCACTGGCGTGACATATTTGAACGGCACTTTGAAGTTTCAGGTCTGTTTCGCGTGGTAGCCACTCAAGATCTTTATTATTGGAGATTCCAAAAACTATCTGGTCTCGTATCATTGACGACTGGAGTGTGCCGAAGTTGCACGACTGCACTTTCAATCGCAAGTCAGTGAGGAAGCTAGCGAATGTCTTCCCCGCACTCTCGGTACACACATGAAATTTATAGCGCTCGAAGGTTTCATTTTTTCTTGAGGTGCAATGCTGATTGAATTTCTTAAGCACTCATTTGAATATTTTGCCATCTGCTTCATCTTCAAATGCAAACGTATTGAAGGTATCATTTTCTTGGGGACCTGCTACAGTGAGCAGCAACGCGATGCACCTCTCATCGGGCTGTGCCTGCAGACCAAAGGCTGCAACATAAAGTTTAAACTGCTGCTTAAACCACCTCCAATTTTTTGTCTACATTACCGGTAAACCAAAGCTGTTGAGGAGCCTTTATACCTTTCATTCCAGGCTTCGAAGTTTTACCGCGCATTGAGCACAAGATTCCAGTAGCTTGCAAGGTGAGTCACAAAGATTTGTTTTCTTTCTTATCCTGCAGCGTTATCTTCATTGGTTCGAATTTTCTTGTACAGAATCTTCAGGTTCTGGTTAAATCGTCACAATTGGTACCATGTCATGTTCTGTAGACTGGCCGAAGTTAATGATGAACTACTGAATATTTAGTTTAGAATAATTTATTATATAACAAACTGCGTGGTAAGATAGCTAGGATAAATTAACTAACAAATAACTAACACTAAACAACTCTCGTGAAACTCCTACAAATACGTCTATCTCCCAGCACAACCAACTCCCAACTCCCGGATCACATGGTGACATGATGGGTTTACAATGCCACCTAGTGGTCAGAGGTTGTGCATTACATTATGTACATACTTACATTATGCATATCATCACATGTGCAAGCTGTCAGTCATAGCCTAGTAAAACTAATTTCACATTGATGTGAATTAGAGTCCTTCAGATCTGAAGGTGTGTAAACCCAGTTGATGTCATTTTCTCTTTCATGGAATTTACAGGTGCTGAATTCTCAGCCTTCGCCAGCAGACAGATTGCACAATTGAGCTTTAAAGCTGTGATTTTTTTTCACTGTCACTAGCTTCCAGGCAGAGGTCTCTGTAATGGGGACTTCCAGGCAGGGGTCACTTTAATGGGGGACTTCCAGACAGGGTCGTCTGTAATGGGGGGCTTCCAGGCAGGTGTCTCTATCATGGGGTGATTCCAGGCAGGAGTCAACATAATGGGTGGCTTCCAGACAGGGGTATGTCTTATGCGGGTGGTCTGTGGTGGGAGGTCGGGGGATCGGGTCACCCTCGTACTGTGGGGAGGTGACCTAGAAAACCCCATGGTGGGGTGAGTGGCAGCTGGACCTTGCTACTGAGCCACGCACTCAAGATGGCAACCCGATAGCGGGATTCGCAACGGAATCCCAACATGAACGCAAATTAGTGTCAAATCATCTCCGGCAGGTGAACATAGTCTCTCAAACGGAGAAATCAGGCCATGAATATTAGGCATGAGTTGTGAGTGATGGAGATTGCTGGTGGATGAATGATGAAGGTGCAGTGACCTAAAAAGTGTGTGAGCTTTGTGGTTCAGTTGATGGAATGTGATACTTTGAAAATAGGTTCACTAATCCTGGCCGCTTGTGTGAGGTCATTAGACTTATTTCAACACTGCATCCAGGCCCTCGAGGGTAGACCCCTGAAATTTGCCACAATGGCTAGATGCTGGCTTTGATCTGCACAGCTATATGCTCACATTCCCTTCTGAAAGTTTTGTCTGGAGGGCATCCGGGCCCTCTGTACAGAGAAGTATTTTGTACCTCAGTTGACCTCTTGCACCAACCTCCATTGCTTTGCTTGAGAACAGGGGAACCTCTTTTAACCATGTTGTGCCAGTCTGTGGTTCTTCCAGGTCAACATCACTTATGCAGCCAAATCCAGAATCTGCTCCTGCCCGAATATACCTCCTCTTCACGAGGTACTGGCTGGTTTTAACTTACTTGAATCCATGCTCGCCTTTCATGATTTTGAATTTCAGGTGTCCAGCTACTAACTAACCTGCTTAGTGCTTATTGGACACAGCAATCATGACAGTAATGTGCAGAGAATATAAAGTTTGCATGTTGGCTGCATCAGATGGAACAGGTACAGAGCAATTTGTATCATGATTCCAGCTCCCGTTTCATGTTTTATCCAAATTTTGCTGCCGGATCTTTGGCGAATAATAGCACCAATAATTTAAGTTAGCCAGTGGGAACGTATAAAACACCAGCTATATTTTATCCAGCTGTTAACCCTAACTTTATTTCTATTTTGCTGAATTCATTGCAAATACAAGTAAGGACTTCTGAGCAAAATTGAAAAAGAATAAATTGACAGTATGTTAGCAATGATTAAATATTTGGCAGTCAGTTTAAAGTCAATTCTGTGACTTTCACTTTAGTAATGGAGAGGGATAGGTACGTGCAACAGGGCAAGGTTTACAATTGGGGGAAGGGTAAATACGATGTTGTCAGACAAGAATTGAAGTGCATAAGTTGGGAACATAGGCTGGCAGGGAAGGACACAAGTGAAATGTGGAACTTGTTCAAGGAACAGGTGCTACGTGTCCTTGATATGTATGTCCCTGTCAGGCAGGGAAGAGATGGTCGAGTGAGGGAACCATGGTTGACAAGAGAGGTTGAATGTCTTGTTAAGAGGAAAAAGGTGACTTATGTAAGGCTGAGGAAACAAGGTTCAGACAGGGCATTGGAGGGATACAAGATAGCCAGGAGGGAACTGAAGAAAGGGATTAGGAGAGCTAAGAGAGGGCATGAACAATCTTTGGCGGGTAGGATCAAGGAAAACCCCAAGGCCTTTTACACATATGTGAGAAATATGAGAATGACTAGAGCGAGGGTAGGTCCGATCAAGGACAGTAGCGGGAGATTATGTATTGAGTCTGAAGAGATGGGAGAGGTCTTGAATGAGTACTTTTCTTCTGTATTTACAAATGAGAGGGGCGATATTGTTGGAGAGGACAGTGTGAAACAGATTGGTAAGCTCGAGGAAATACTTGTTAGGAAGGAAGATGTGTTGGGCATTTTGAAAAACTTGAGGATAGACAAGTCCCCCGGGCCTGACGGGATATATCCAAGGATTCTATGGGAAGCAAGAGATGAAATTGCAGAGCCGTTGGCAATTATCTTTTCGTCCTCACTGTCAACAGGGGTGGTACCAGGGGATTGGAGAGTGGCGAATGTCGTGCCCCTGTTCAAAAAAGGAACTCGGGATAACCCTGGGAATTACAGGCCAGTTAGTCTTACTTCGGTGGTAGGCAAAGTAATGGAAAGGATACTGAAGGATAGGATTTCTGAGCATCTAGAAAGACACTGCTTGATTAGGGATAGTCAGCACGGATTTGTGAGGGGTAGGTCTTGCCTTACAAATCTTATTGAATTCTTTGAGGAGGTGACCAAGCATGTGGATGAAGGTAAAGCAGTGGATGTAGTGTACATGGATTTTAGTAAGGCATTTGATAAAGTTCCCCATGGTAGGCTTCTGCACAAAGTAAGGAGGCATGGGATAGTGGGAAATTTGGCCAGTTGGATAACGAACTGGCTAACCGATAGAAGTCAGAGAGTGGTGGTGGATGGCAAATATTCAGCCTGGATCCCAGTTACCAGTGGTGTACCGCAGGGATCAGTTCTGGGTCCTCTGCTGTTTGTGATTTTCATGAATGACTTGGATGAGGGAGTTGAAGGGTGGATCAGTAAATTTGCAGACGATACGAAGATTGGTGGAGTTGTGGATAGTAAGGAGGGCTGTTGTCGGCTGCAAAGAGACATAGATAGGATGCAGAGCTGGGCTGAGAAGTGGCAGATGGAGTTTAACCCTGAAAAGTGTGAGGTTGTCCATTTTGGAAGGACAAATATGAATGCGGAATACAGGGTTAACGGTAGAGTTCTTGGCATTGTGGAGGAGCAGAGAGACCTTGGGGTCTATGTTCATATATCTTTGAAAGTTGCCACTCAAGTGGATAGAGCTGTGAAGAAGGCCTATGGTGTGCTCGCGTTCATTAACAGAGGGATTGAATTTAAGAGCCGTGAGGTGATGATGCAGCTGGACAAAACTTTGGTAAGGCCACATTTGGAGTACTGTGTACAGTTCTGGTCGCCTCATTTTAGGAAGGATGTGGAAGCTCTGGAAAAAGTGCAAAGAAGATTTACCAGGATGTTGCCTGGAATGGAGAGTAGGCCTTACGAGGAAAGGTTGAGGGTGCTAGGCCTTTTCTCATTAGAGCGGAGAAGGATGAGGGGCGACTTGATAGAGGTTTATAAGATGATCAGGGGAATAGATAGAGTAGACAGTCAGAGACTTTTTCCCCAGGTGGAACACACCATTACAAGGGGACATAAATTTAAGGTGAAAGGTGGAAGATATAGGAGGGATATCAGAGGTAGGTTCTTTACCCAGAGAGTAGTGGGGGCATGGAATGCACTGCCTGTGGAAGTAGTTGAGTCGGAAACATTAGGGACCTTCAAGCAGCTGTTGGATAGGTACATGGATTACGGGAAAATGATATAGTGTAGATTTATTTGTTCTTAAGGGCAGCACGGTAGCATTGTGGATAGCACAATTGCTTCACAGATCCATGGTCCCAGGTTCGATTCCGGCTTGGGTCATTGTCTGTGCGGAGTCTGCACGTCCTCCCCGTGTCTGCGTGGGTTTCCTCCGGGTGCTCCGGTTTCCTCCCACAGTCCAAAGATGTGCGGGTTAGGTGAATTGGCCAATGATAAATTGCCCTTAATGTCCAAATTGCCCTTGGTGTTGGGTGGAGGTGTTGAGTTTGGGTAGGGTGCTCTTTCCAAGAGCTGGTGCGGACTCGAGGGGCCGAATGGCCTCCTTCTGCACTGTAAATTCAATGATAATCTATGATTAATCTAGGACAAAGGTTCGGCACAACATCGTGGGCCGAAGGGCCTGTTCTGTGCTGTATTTTCTATGTTCTATGTTCTATGTTCTAAAGGCATCTAACTTAATGAGCAGAATGTAGCAACATATGTTTTAATAAGAATGATAGAAGTGCCAGCCAATGAAATGGTAGTTTGTTGAGTTAGAGCATTGTTCTTACTACCAGCATAGAGCAGCGAACGAAACAGTAAATTATTCAGTTGTTCGGTCATACAGGTCACTTTAACCTGAAAATAATGGGCGCGATTCTCCGAAATGGAGACAAAGTCCCGACGCCGGAATGAAAACCGGAGTGTTTCACTCCGGCGTCGGAGCCCGCTCCCAGCCCCCTATTCTCCCGCCCCTGGGGGGCTAGGAGCGGCGTCGCGTATTTTACGTGCGCTGGGCCTTGGCGCCGTGTAAAAAGCGGCGTCGCGTAAATGACGTCACCCGCGCATGCGCAGTTGCCGTCCTCCCCAAGGCCGCCTCGAAAGAAGATGGCGGATGGATCTTGCAGGGCGGCGGAGGAAAGGAGGTCCTCCTTTAGAGAGGCCGGCCCGCCGATCGGTGGGTACCGATCGCGGGCCAGACCCCATCGGAGCCCCCTCCACCCCGGTGCAGGAACCCCACAGGCCGCCCCCCCCCCCCCTCAGCGTTCCCGCCGGCAGCGACCAGGTGTGGACGACGCCGGCGGGAACCCGTCGTGTTGGGGCGGCCGCTCGGCCCATCCGGGCCGGAGAATCGCGCTCGCCTTTTGCAAATGGCGAGCGGCGATTCTCCGAGCGGCCAGGCGTGATTCTCGTGGCGCTGGTTTGGGGGGAGTGGGAGAATCGTGTGCGGGTGTCGGGGCGGCGTGGCGGGACTCGTGCGCCGCTCCGGCGATTCTCCCACCCGTCGTGGGGGGGGAGAATTCCGCCCTAATCCTTTGGCTTGTTTCATCCATTCACTTTTTACAAAAAGATTATTTCTTCTTACCTGTCAATTAACACATTTTGGGTATGGTTGTCAGCTAGAAAGCAATCTATCGCTGTCATAACCGCACAGTCAAAGGTATTCTTATATACGCATTGAATACAAAGACAGGTTTGGACACAATTATTTATTACTTAGTTCCTCACTTTCCTGTTACCCACAGACAAAAAACTATTGAATGCAAGGGCATTGTTGTGAAAATCTGGTTTATAATTCATATGTTTTAAAATGTCATACCCAGTACTGGCATGTTATAGTATGAACTTTCAGTCAACACGTTAATAGTTGGACATAAACAAACTGTTAAGATGGCTGCCACAAATCATTTGACTTCTAACATTTGGACTACAGACAGTAACAAGTCTCTGGAAAATACATAATTAAGTGTGGACGTGGGTGAAGGTAGCTCACAGCAATTTGTAGAATTCATGCATCTTGTTGCTTAAGAATGGACTAGCATCTATAAACTATGCCTGCCTCCCTGTTTCACAATGAACAAAAAGGAAGATCGAAATTCAGTGGCCATTTTAAATTTCCCATTGTGTCACAATAGCATCCCCATCCAAACTAGATTGTGTGGGCCGCAGAAGTGTTAACCCAGTGGTCATGTGATTAAAGCTGGTTTCAGGAATTGTATATTTATTACCACAGGATCCAGATCCAACAAAAGCATTTGCCATCAGCCAACTTGAGAACCAAACTCAGAAACTAAGTGCCAGTCATCAAGCAGCCAATGGACTTTAGCTGCTTTAGTTTCAAAGTTCACCTGAGAACCAACCTTCTAGATATTCAACTATGAGAAACCTCACAACTTGCTGCTGACCCTTGCTTTACAAGACCCTTCAACTTTAAATCATAGAATCCATTCAATGTTCAAAATCCACAGCACTGACATGTGGGAGACTGGAAATTGTAAATCTGAGACTGAATTAGCCAATATCTGTAAAAATGGACTATCTTTATCTGTATTCAACCATTGTGTGTATGTGTGAGACTGAGTATGTGATGTGTTAATTTGGAGTAATTGTGAGAATAAATTACCTTCTTCATTTTAAACTCATGAAAGCTTGCTGCCAAATTATTTAAATTTGGTACTCACTCCAAGGGTAAGAAAAGAGACACATCTTTCCGTACAAAACATACTGATTGCCGGAAGTAAGAGAGTGAATACAATTTGTCCATGACAAGAATGGGATTTTTAGTTTCTGCACTATAACCTTTTGGTTGGAGATGGATGTGTTAAATGTGAGGTAAGTGGATATTGGTTGAGAAACTTGTAAAATCAACTCTGATATAAATGTAACTCAAACATGCCTGGGTGTGTTACACTTAAAAGATAGTCTGTGTTTATTTTGCAAGGTCAGACTTGATATTGAAACAATCTTGAATAAAGAATTATGCATCTCTAAGTTTGTATTGGAGTCATTAGAAATATAAATAATACCATGGGTTGCAGAATCAAATAGTTGTGTTAAAAGTAAAATAATTTGTTTGTATTTCTGTTTGAAACATTCTAAAGCATGCCACTCTACCATAGATGCAGTGATTCAAGATGGTGTCTTGGTTGGAAGGTTCTTTTACTTAGTTTATCTTTGTGTGTTTGCTGATAGAAGCAACCAGTTCAGTTTGGGAATCGACAGCGCCAGTTGCAAATTTGGTCTTGTGTAAGCTGCAATTTATTGAGTTGGGCGAGCTAAAGCAAATTAATGTTAGCCAAGTCTGCATTTAAACAGAGAAAATACGAACTTTATTGTTCACTGTGCAGAATGCGGGTGGGGCTCCAGGAATGTGGGTGGGGAATTAATGAGAAATGTGGCTGAGGAATGTGTGTTGGGGAAGAAGCTGGAAGATTTGCCTAGTTTGAAGTTACAGGAAGAAGCTTTGTGGCAAAAAGCAGTCAGCTTGAATAGTTTGCATTGAAAGAGCTGCGCAGAAGCTGAGAGATCAAACTGGGAAAAAGCAGTTTATAATTCTTGGGCAACATGGTAGGGCAGTGATTAGCACTGCTGCCTCACAGTGCCATGGACCCGAGTTTGATCCTGGCCCTGGGTCACTGTCCAAGTGAAATTTGCACATTCCCCCTGTGTCTGTGTGGGTTTCACCCCCAGAAGCCAACGATGTGCAGGATAGGTGGATTGGCCATACTAAATTGACCTTTAATTGGATTTTTTTTTTAAATAACAATGTTTTCGAGGCTATTGTGTTAAGTTAATGGTGCTTACTTTGTTTAATTCTTCTTGATATGTAGTAAAGTTTATTTGTGTTTTAAAATATGAAATTGTATGGCATAGTGCTATCAGTTCATATTCCAGATCTTGTTTGTTTTAAAATGTTAACCATCACTAACAGGATTGTAGCAGCATCACTGAGACTCTTGAGTAGCTTGTCCCAAAAGAGAGTCAGTTTTAGTTGCTGCAGTGACAACCAATAAGTTACACAGTGTGATCAGCTCAGAATACAATCAGATGCACAAACTTGCATTTATATGGTGCCTTCTTTCACAAAAGCATTTGAAAACTTTTCAGATATCTTTCCTTCATAGAACTTGTCACTATAAACCCAAAAAGAAACAGATGGCAGCTGAGGAAGTGCAAAACACTGCCCGAGATCTGCCTCAAACACAATGGGAGAAAATTTGTGTGTTGAGCAATTGTACGCCAATTTGCATATGATTTAAATTGCATAACCTCTTCAAATTCAGTCAGGTGGACAGAGGATGTTTGGCTGCTCATTGTGCCTCTGTTGTGCACCGAGCTATTCGGGAGCAGGGCGCAAGGAAGTCTACCTGAACATGTCCACACTATTTCTGTTGGCTGCGCTTCGATGAACCAACTCGGTAGATAAAGTATTGGCACTTGAGCCAGTTTAGAGTAGAACTGATGGTTTAAAATTTCACATTAGTGTATTCTGGTGGTGAAGAATTTTTGCAGACACCACCATGTCACTTTCCTTTTGCTCTATGTGCATAGCTTTGGCCTTAATTGTGTCTGCCAGAAACAATAGGTAACATAAAAATGAAATAAAAAGCAGAAAATGCTGGAAAACCCCAGCAGGTCTGATAGCATCTGTGGAGAGTGAAACAGGGTTAACGTTTTGAGTCCATATTGTTTCTCTCTCCACAGATATTGTCAGATGTGCTGAGTGTTTCCCACATTTTCTGTTTCTATTTCAGATTTCCAGAGTCAACATGAGTTTGCTTTGAACGTAAAAGTGAGCTCTGGTGATAATTGTGCATTCTGGCTGGAACGTAAAGACTACGGTTAAAAATAACAATGCAGAAATTCAGGAAGTGAAAACAAATGTTGATCTGTCGAAAAGGCAGATCTGGCAAAAGTGATACTGGCAGTAAGGGCTTGAATTCTCCAGCCATTTGGGATTCTCTTTTCCCCCTGGCAGCGCATCCCCACCCAAGGGTTTCCTGGCAGCATGGGGGTTTTCAATGGGAGACCCATTAACAAACAGCAGGAAGTGAGAATCCCGCTGCCAGTGAATGGCGTGCCGTCAAGAAACATGCTGCTGGGAGGCCGGAGAATCCCGCCCATGTATTTTAATGGTTATTTATGGGGCAACACAAGTATATCCCATTAAATTAAGTTGATAAAAATCTGGACGAAAGCCATATGATTTGGAAGGTCAGAATTAAGAAGTGCTAACAAACGGTTATTTTTCTCCTGTTTTGCTTCTTCTTATCACAATAGTGACTCGAATGTTGATGTTGGTTAAACAGACCCTGGGAACCCTTGACTACCTCACATAAATTGTCACCATCATACCAAAATACATCCGTAGTATTGCTGAGGTATTGTGCTCATGCTAATTTTTTCGTTAAATTTACCAAGGAGAGGAATTTCACCCAAGAGACGGGAGGCGGAATTCTCCAGTAATAGGGCTATGTCCCCACGCCCATGGAAAAATCTGAACAAATCACTCTGGACTTACCTGGAGTAAGTCCAGGGTGATTCTGCGATTTCCAGGGGACTTGCAGGGCCCCGGAGTACGCCTCGCAGCTCCGGCTGCCGATACAGGGCCCTGCACTTCTGGTCGGGGGTCCGCGAATGTGCACGGCAGCGGCCTCAGTCAGCCGTCCCACGTGACATGGCCGCCCACACCGCGGACCGACACCAAGAAGATAGGCCCCTCCCAGATTGCGCGTGCCCACTGATCGGTGACCCCCGATCGGAACCCTGGCCGTCCTGGTGGACCTCCCTGGCGAAGGATTCCCCCACCAGGGCGGCCGCGGACTGTGTCCGCAGCTGCCACGAGTGCCCGCTGGCTGGAACCATGGGAGAACCACGCCGGCCGCAACTCGGCCAGTTGACTTTGGAGAATCGCCGCGGGGGCCTTTTCCAACGGCCCCCGCCCTGCGCCGCGACGACCGCGCTCGCCCAATTCGCGGCGATTCTCCGGCAACCGGAGCGGCATCGGATCCTATCACCGGTTTGACGGCCATTCTCCGCCCCACACTGACCGCGATTCCGGTGCGGTGGCTCAGAGAATCCCGCCCGGGATATTCATTTTTCTATTTTCCCATTTTCTGCCAGCTGTCCAGATTTTCCAATTTTCATCAGGACATTCATTTATGCAAATGTTATTGACCCTCTTCCTACCACTCAGCCTGTGGGACAGTGCAAGCCCCAAAACAGTCCATGTTATTATTATATCGAGCATATGACACCCATATACAGCATTGTACAAAATACCAGCTGCTATTTACAAAGTAATCGTCAGATGTGTTTAGATTACTGCAACATTGCTACATTCTGGAACTCAGTTACAGGATAAATTAAATGTTTTCTACTTGTCCCAATTAATTACTGTGCAGAAGTGTGAAATCGCGATCGCTGCTCCCCCACCTTCCCATAAATTCTGCCACAATGTTACGAATCGCTAATCCAGTGTCATCACGCTGGTCTCGACAATGCGGATGTTAGGGGGACACCCATATTGGCAGCCTGCCCGCCATTTTTAATAAAAGAATTAGCAAGCTATTGATCCTGTTAATTGGCCAGTCGACATAGATTTTACAATGTCCATACCATTTTTCAGTGGTGCATAGATGAACAATGTTCAGAGGGAGTTACTCCAGGTATGAGGAGGCATTGCAAATGCAAATAAATAAAAAAGCTGCAGGCTGGAATATGGCTGACTCCAGCAGCAGAGTAGACTGGAGAAGGTGGGAGAGTTTGTTAGTATAGCCAGATACTTGAATAATTGTTTTGAGCCTTCAATGGGAGATAGATGGTGAAATTCTCCGTTTGGGAGACACTGGGAAATAGTGGGCAAAATTCTCCGTTCGGTATAACTTTTACCATTTTTTCATACTTTTCTTACGTTCTCTCCCCCCCCTCAGCAGCCATGGTGTCCAGTCCCCGTTTGTAAATACCTGTAGCAAACTGCGCCCATGTGACTTCCACCTGAGAGGGGCGGATCTCCATAGAGGCCCAGAGCATTCTGGATCAAGTACGCTAAATACATTTAAATGCATGCAACTGCCTGGTTTGCATGCCTCTGCTGGTGTGGGGAGCAAACCTCATTACCACCACCAGGGAGGGATTGGAGCATGGCTCCAGGATCGGCGCCGGGAGCGGACCTCGATTCTGGCCAGACATCGGATTCTCTTCCTGATCTTTGTTCGTGTTTGCAGCACCGTGGGGTGGACAATTTCGCCCAGTGTCAGGAAACGGCATCTAGAATAGGATGTAAGGTTAATTTTCTGCACTCCAATCTTGAACCCTAAGAATTAGTGGCCCAATGGGAATGCCAGGGAAATCTCCCGCTCCATTGAGGATGAGAAGGAAGAGGGAAACTGGCCAAGCACAGGTGCTCACTGTGGTTCAGGCAGTTGTTGAACCTGCTGCTGAGGACGGGTCTGCAGAGGGGAGATGTCCGCAGCAAGCCAGCAAAGCTAGGCAAAGGCACAATACTGCCAACAGAGTATACAGGATTAGGGTGACCTACCTCCAAGTGTCAGAATGCCTATACCCAAGAAGACTGCTCTCTCCATGGACATGGTCATATCACTGTGTGACATGTTAACTGGAGAGATTGCCTCAAATTGTGTTGCTGGGCACCCTATACCTGTTGTTATGACACCCTGGGCTAGATCGTAGTCAATTGCAGCCCCACTTGACCTGGAGTCACAACACAAGTGAATTAACCAATAATTCTTGGAAGAAATACCCCAAGGGCTGGATTCTCTGATTGCTGACTCCGAAATCGTGTTCAGCGATTGGCCGGAGAATCTGTTTTTATGCCAAAGTCGGGGGCGGTGCCATTTTTTGGATGCTCTGCCCTCTCAAAAACAGCGTAATCGCAGATGGGCATTTGCTGTAGCCATCAGGGGGCACCTCAGGGTGCTACTGATGGAGACAGTCACTCTTCTGCCCCTCTGCAATTACCACAAATGCTTCAGAGTCTCATAGAAACAGCTGAGCTTCCTGCCACTGTGCAGGAGACTCCCATCACACCAGGCTCTCATGGCCTCATGCGAACAGAGGATGTCCACCAAGGTCATCCCAGGCAAAGGGGTATAAGGGTAACCATGAAACCATTAAAAAATATATAAATTTAGAGTACCCAATAATTTTTTTTTCCAATTAAGGGGCAATTTAGCGTGGCCAATCCACCTAACCAGCACATCTTTGGGTTGTGGGCATGAAACCCACACAGACAAGGGGAGAATGTGCAAACTCCACATGGCCAGTGACCCAGGGCCGTGATTCAAACCCGGGTCCTCAGCTCCACAGGCAGCAGTGCTAACCACTGTGCCACCATGTGACCCCATAACCATGAAACCATTGTCGATTGTTGTAAAAACCCATTTGGTTCGCTGATGTCCTTTAGGGAAGGAAATCTGCCGTCCTCACCTAGTCGGGCTTACTTGTGATTCCAGATCCATAGAAATGTGATTGACTCTTGAAAGAAATGCCACTCAAATTGAAGGCAATTAGGGATGGGCAACAAATGCTGGCCTTGCCCACATCTCATGAAAGAATAACAAAAAAAAATTACATCTCTTTAGTGCCACTCCAATCAACCACCCCAGCACCCCACCCCCCAGAATCCCCCATTGCCATAAATTTCTCTCCCAAGTGTTGCTTCGTACTGCTCTGTGCACTAGACTGTAGACAAACCCGTACTTGATACATTTCACCCCTCATACCCATCCATATAGGTTTGTCTGTGGAATGGTGAAACACTCACATTGGCAGATCGGAAGAGGTAATTTCCCTAATTCTGCTCCTATACCTTATGAACTTATTCAGAACTTTTATGGCACTGCAGCCATGACAACTCCATGGCAGTAGAGAGCTCCAACAAAATTGCTTTGGTGTGGCTGGGAGATCTCCTCTTCCCATCAGCAGTCATGAGGACCTGCTGCCAATCTCTCACAGCCTAGAGGAGGACTCACAGGGACTTATCGTCAAACTGTCCAGGCCCTTCAATAGCCGCCCCCTCCATTCTCTGCACAATATTGTGTCCTTGCAGCCTCTGCAGTGAGTGCAGAGTTAAAGAGTAGAATTTGAGTGTTTTCCTAAACACTTGTTGTTCAAAAGGGGAATGGAACAGGTGTTTTCAAATGTTCTTTCCTCCCTGGCACAATAGCCACCAAACTTTAAAAGCAAATTCTTACTTGCTGCTGGGTCAATGGATTTAGTTCAAACTTCTGCCTCAGACCACGAATTGTTGTGTGACATCAACCCATGCCAGGGTGCCTTTAAATAGGAGGCTGCGAGCGACCTCCAGTTCATGACCTGATCCCTCTTTCCCTACGCTGGAGTCCTGATTGGGTGCGCTGCCCACCATTCTCGCAGGTTGTTGACTGGCTTCCTGCCAAGCAGCCACTAATTGTTTGAATAACACTCTACTGAGTGGGCATTGGTGAACTGCACAATTGTAGGTCAGATCCTGCCAAAAAGTATAAATTTCTCCCCCAAGTGTTGCTGTTATAAGTTGTGTTCTACCAATAGAATTTTATTTTTGTGAAAATATGTCACAGTTTGTGAAAATTGGACATTGAATTTAATTGAACATCTCTGGGATTACCACTGCCTGCAAATTTCCCTCCAAGCGATACATCATCCTCACTTGGAAATATATCACCATTCTTCACTGTTATTGAGTCAAGCTTGAAACTTCTATGCTAACAGCACTTTGGTGTATCTACACCAGACAGACCACAGTGGTTCAAGAAAGCAGCTCACTACCAACTTCTCAAGAGCAGTTAGGAATGGGCACCAAATGCCAGCCTCCTCAGCGATGCCCACATTCCAAGATCAAATTAAAAATAGCCTCCTACCGTTTCCAGTAAAAATAAAGGGAGAGATGTTCATTCATACACTGCCACTTCTAATGGCATGATGCATAGAGACTTGGGTGTACTCATACATGAACACAAAATGTTAGCATTCAAGTACAGCAATCAATTAGGAAAGCAACTGGCATATTGTCCTTTATTCCAAGAAGATTAGAGTACAAGAATAAAGAAGTCTTTCTCCTGTTGTGCAGGGCTTTGGTGAGACCACACTTGGAATACTGGACAGTTTGGATCACTAGATTGGTCCCTGGAGTGAGAGGGCTGTCCTATGATGAGAGATTGAGTAAATTGGGACTATTTTCTCCAGAATTTAGAAGAATGGGGGATGACCCATTGAAGCGTTAAAGATTACAAAGGGGCTTGACAGGGTAAACACAGAAGTTGTTCCCTTTGGCTGGGGAATCTAGAACAAGGAGTTGCAATTTCAGGATAAGGAGCTGATCATTTAGATTTTAACTGAGAAGAAATGTTTCACTAGTTCTGTGGTGAATCTTTCATATTCAATCCCTCAGAAGATTGTGAGTGCTCCTTGTTGAATATATTTAAAGCTGAGATGGACAATTGTTTGGTCTCTCAAGGGATCTGGGGACAGGGAGGAAAGTGAAGTTGAAGCCCAAGATCTGCCATGATCATATGGAGCAAGCTCATTGGCCATATAGTCTACTCCTGCTCCTGTTTCTTATTTTCTTATATTCTTATGCAGATTTATCTGGGACAGGCAGTGCAGTGGGCCGCTAGCTGTACAGCCTGTACACTATTCCTTACTGATATTAGACAAATCACATGAAGAATGCTGCAAACCATGCAGGTAAAGTCCTGTGGCACTGCTTTCCTCAGTGAATCAATACAGTCCGCATAGCAGTACTTAGTAATAGTACATAACACTAGAAGCTGCACTATGTAAACAGAATACTCTCCCAAAGTTTCTGTAGAATTTGTCAGAATTTCATGCAAAATTCAACAGTATGTAGTCAAATACTGAGGAAACAAAACAACAAGAAATAAGATTTATTTTTGCATTGAATGACTTGTTCATTGCAATGAGAACTCACAGAAAGGGAAAATGATCTGATCCTGGCCTTGCACTAATCCAGTTCATGAGCCTTTACACAGTGTTAGCACATTTCAGTCAATTTTTGTAATATGTCTTGTTTTAGCTTCAGTATAAATTGAAAGTCAGAATTTGCTTCAGGTATAAGTTTAATAAAATTATCGCAAAGCAATACTCTTCAGTATACTACAGATAAGCTGAAATAGTTTCCAATAGTGATGTTTGATAATATTGTGGCATATAACCGGAAAGAGCAATTTATATGCCCTTATGAATTATAAATCAATTCTAAAGAGGCAAATCTTAAAACAATATTATTTAGACATGAAATTAAATTTACCAAAGGGGATTTTGATTGGCTGAGAAGTATGTCAAAGCACTTCATCCCAATCTATCATCAGAATATGTATTTACATCAAAGCTTCTCCTGCAAGGTGAATAAATGCCACATAGCATAATGTGTCATGTATGCAACTTGGTACTCGTGAAAATATATTTTTATATTAACATTCATGTACAATTATCTGCAATAAAGAGCAATAATACCCAACAGAATTAAATAAGGTAGCTACATGCACTCATTTCCCTTTGCACCATCAATATTGGCCCATTGATCATTCTCACTCGCAAGTAGTTGCCACTTAATATGCCTCTGTTGTCTCTTAGCTAGCCCACATAGGAAGGAGATTCTCTCCGTTTTGACAATCCAGCAACGTGCTGCAGTATTACGCAAACATCATCTTCTTTGTACACCTTGTTATATTTACACACAAAAATATGTTTAATTGTTCATTTTGTTTTCCTTTAAAGTTTACACAATTGTTCTGTGGCAAAAAAGAGAAAGATGCAGGAACAGAAAATTGGAGCATCGGTAAACAAAAGAAAATCCCTGTTGATGAAACCTCGTCACTACACTCCTAGCAAAGACGGTGAAGAAGAAAACAAAGAGGGTAAAGACTCTGTTGAGATCCTAACACGAATAGAGGAAGTGGAAAACAACAGTCACTTGTTAGGTATTGCAACAAAAATATCTCATATTACATTGCAGTCCAAGAACTATTTTCAAATAAGTTATTCAAGTCTAAATAAGCTAATCAATGAATAATCTAACAATATCCTAATGATGTATTTACTTTTTAATGGTGTTTTTCAGTAGTGTAATTAAAAAAAGACATTGCCTGGATTCTCTGCTGCCTGCCGCTGGTAATGGGTTTCCGAATGCGGCGGAGAATCGGGTGTCAGGTAAAAAGTGGCTTGGCACCTCCAGCCCCATGCTGACGGTGGATTCGGGGTTATCGCCCATGCACAAGCAGGAGGATGAAAGTCGGTCTTAATGACCCATTTTCATCCACATAGTGGACCATGCACCAAATTCTCTGGACCCTCGCGATTCTCCGGTCCTCTGCCCTGGGAATCATGTGGGCACTGATTGCAACAGGTATGGACAAATGTGGCCTTGACATGGTGGACGTCGCCATGGACGGACCAAGTAACCCCTTAAGGGAGTTGACCCAAATTACACTCGAGTGGCACCCTCCTCCACCCCCCCACAATGCCAGACAAGTCCACTCCACCCCCACCAGATCGCTCACCCACAGCTTCCCCCGAAGCCACCAATATAGAACCCCCCCCCCCAGAGACGCCCTAAATAAAGAGGACTCCCAGAGACCCCCTGAGTAAGGGGACCGCCCACAGAGATGCACTGAATAGAGGGGCCCTCCCGCAGGGACCCCCTGTACAGGGGGACCCCCACTGAGAGACCCCCTAATTGAACAACCCCCCTCACTGAGGGACCCCCTAACTAAAGGAAACCCCCACAGACCTCCCAGAAAAGAGACCTCTGTCTGGATTCTGGAGAATAGTCCAGACAGGGTCAGTGAAAAAAATTACTGTTGTAACATTCACCTGTTCATACACCTGTTAAGTCAGACAGAGGAAGCACCAGCACCACATGTCATTCCTGGAACGAGAAAAGCAGTGACCTGTGTTTAAACTCCTCAGATCATAGAGCTGCATTTCTGTTAGCGGATTGTGATTAATATCTTCCATGAACACAGGTGTACGCCTTGCTTCATTAATCTTCCTTAATGGATGAATGACTCTGATGTGCTGTAACCACAATGTTTACAAACATCAACCACTTTCAAGAGAGTTCAGTGCATTCAAATCATCCCCTCACATTTGAGTGATTGTGAAATGCTGAGCTGGAAATTCACAGCTCTGGGGGTTGCGGGTAAGGAGGTCCCTTTAGTTAGGCGGGCTCTGGGGAGGGCTCATATTCAGGGGGTCTCTGTGGGGCAGGTGGGTCGAATCACCCCCATACTTGGGGGAAGGGGGGACCCAAAATATCCAGGGTTGGGGACCTAATCCACGATGCTAGGGGGCTGCTTTGTGATTCGGGGTGGGGGACAGCTGCAGGACCTCGTAATCAGGCTGCCCGCTCAAAATGGCAGCCTGATAGCGGGATTCCCTTGGGGATCGCTCACAATTCTCGCCATGTATTGCTGAGGATTGGGAATCGCTTCCTGGAGTGCAAATCAGGAACAATTCAACTCCGGTGGGAGAACACGGGCAGGAACATTCCCCCACGCCGATTTCATAATCAGCGATCGGGTGGAGAATTCCTTTTTATGATGGAATCGTGCCTGTTTTCGCATGCTCCACCCATTCCCAAACCACGTCATCGCGGCACACACCGCACGGCATTGGGACAGCCTCAGGACGTTATCTAATGGCACACCCCCAGTGCTCTGCACCCCATGGTTCGAGATCCCGACCTCGTGGTTGACTCATGGTCTAAGTGGTCGGGAACCCGGCGTGGCGGCTGCGGACTGTGTCCAGCTCCACCAAAGTCAGGCGGGAGCCATGCTGCTGCCTGGGGGACTTCGACGAGGGCTGGGTGGACTGGTGGGAGGGGCTGTCCAGGAGGCACTACGAGCAGGTTGGATGCGTGCACGGCCGGTGCCATGCTGTACGGCGCAATCGCTGCAGGGTGTCGCCATGCACATGCGCGGCCATGTACCCGACAATTCTCTGCCCATTTATTTTATGGAGGCCGGGCGTTTTACATGGCGCGGCTGCTAGTCCCTCACTGTTCGGAGGATCGGTGCTGGGGCCGCGCCGATTATTTTTGATGTAAAATGCCATGAATCCACCGGACATAGCCTGAAAATCATAGAATCCAGCCCATAGTCTCCCGAATGGAGAATCTGGCCTATTGTCATGTAAAGATGCACTTTCACCAGTTCCAGTACTCTGTGGCTAATGGGGATACATCTGAGCTCTGTGTAACTTAGCAACAGTAGTAATTGTTGTTTTGTAGTGCTTTTACTGGGAAAAATTCTTCCTTTTGAAACGTTCAGACGTGGCCAATGTAATAGATAGAAAACCAATTCCATGAATCATGCACAATCAAATGCAATTCTGTTCTTTTTTCATTTTTATGTACCAAGTTACATTTGTACAGTATTTTCTAATTCCGTGTCAGAATTACAGCCACATTTTCACTTGCCTACTATTATTAAAATATTTATATTTTTTGATAATGAAAAATAATGGTTGTTTGCGAAATCTTCTAATTTGCATCACAACATGTAAAATGTGCGATTAGGTGCTATTAACCTGTAATCTACAATCACGGGCAGAAAATGATGAGCTATAAAAAATATCTTGCCCTCATCTTTATTAGCTATAATGCTAATTTGATATTAATTCGCTGAAATAATAATAGAGTCCTATAATTTTTTAGGACAGAAAGGAGTCATTTGGTTATTCATACCTGTGCCAAATTTCTGAAAGAGCTATCCACATAATTCAATTCGTTTGCCTTTTTCGATGTAGACTAAGTTAAAAATTTATATCTGACATTATGAAATCTGACATTCTGTTATCATTTTTTGTGACACTTGTGAAAGGAATATTTTTTCCATTATAAATTCCTATGTGCATTTAGAACAGAAACTGCCCATGTAGAGTTATAATGCTCTACTATACAGTCCCACTGTAATAACCAGCACAGGACATACCGTGTGAGGATGATTGTTTTCCCCATGCACCTTGAGGAGTACAAACTTCCCCGCTAGGGGCGGGGTAGCTTACCCTTGCTTGCATAAAAGGGCGGCTGGTCTGGAACAGACCAACAAGAGAAGAGTACCTGGTGAGGTTCCACTGGTACTCATGTATATCATTGTTGCAAAATAAATGTTATTTACTTTTGCTTACTTTGGACTCCCGGGCCTCATTCAACCCACCAAAGGAGATGCTAAAGTATCTAATTTCAACAGCTTCCAGCTGTCTATGGCAAAGCTCCTATCCTCTGCTTCTGAAATCGCTACAAATTTTGCTATTGGATTTTAGATAAGAGCAAATAAAAGTGTGATATGAATAAGGATAAACAGTATCATTTCAAAATGGGGACTGAATTATGCTTGCACATTCTGCTTCAAATGTCCCAAGTTCTCCAATTCCACTTCACCTGAAGACGAAACCAAGGCCCAGATTTGGCTGAAAATCATAAGTCCTGCCCCCAAACATGACACTTCCCATTTTTGCTGCATGGCTGATTTCAGAACCATCCATTATCACAATAAGGTGTCTGCCATTTCACAGTTTGATTGACAGATACAAGTGGTTATAGATGCTTTGAAATTGGACTTTGAATTCCAATGCTTGTTATTATAATGAATTGTTCACTTTCATGGCATGTTTGTTATAAGGCATTATGCAGTTGAAAGAATGTAAATGTAGTAAATGGGTTTTTATGCTTGAGAGTGTTTTTCACCATAGTGAAGTCTGCAATAATCAGAACTTTGTTTTATCTAATCTCTGAGGTCTGCTCTGAGGGAAGAGGTTGACATGCAGGAAACAAGGACCATGGGGGTGAGGACAGGGGCATAGTTTAGCCTGATGGATGAGGGGGTCATGAGCCAGTGGGTACAGGGGCCTAAGTTGGCATAGTGGCTATAAAGATCCATACGGGTGGGGACAGGGCATGCGGTGGAATAGGTTGGCATGGAAAGTATGTGTGGGGGCTGGGGGTGGGGGAGGTGGTGAAGGCTGGAGGAATCTTTTATGTTTTATTCTTATTTTTGGAGTGCCAGAGCCCGAGGCAGGCTTTCCGTCCATCTTGCCATGGCATCCAGCAGCCTCCTCACCTCTTTGGAATCACTTGCCCTGACTTCTAATCTAAAATATAGATCTAAAATATCAGAGAGTAGTTTATTGTATTGAACAAAAGCTTCCTAACAATATGTTTGTTTTCTAGAAAACAGACTTCAGCAATCAGCACATGAAAATCTTCAAATGGACCTTCCAGAGAAAGATAATGATGATTTTAACAGCTACCAGGAGTTGGTAGCTAAATCACTTCAAGATCTGGGGAAAATTGCAGAAGATGCAGCAATACAGAGATCCACTGAAAGTAATTTAAATGACAGTGGGGTACAGTCTTTGGAGGGAGAAAGTGATGCAGATGAAAGTCACGCATCTATCATTTTCACGAAAGATAGGACACCTATATGTGAGAAAGAAGTGATGTTACATTATTCCTGTGGAGAAAATAATCAAATGCTTTCTGAAGATATCTATGATAACTGTGACCAGCCCCAGGATTTATCAAAACCTTCTAACATGAGCAAGCTCAAAACCTTTGCAGTCCAAAGTTATAACCTGGGTTGTAAACCTAGGGACAGTTTAGAAGCAAGAGGGAAGGAAATTGAGACAATAGAAGTTGTCCCACAAGAGACTGCCTACCAGAACATAGTTAGCAATATTGGAGAAGCACAGAACTCAAACCCAAACATTTCTATTGGTAAGATGGGGTCTCCAAAGACAGATGATGACTGCACTTCTCAGATATCTACAACCACAGAAGTTTCAGAAGTTTTTGACACAGCAAAGGGGAACCTTAGTCTTCTGGAACAGGCGATTGCTCTGCAGGCAGAGCAAGGATACATCATAAAGGGAACACACAAGGAAAATGAAAGGATCTTACTAGAGAAGCTAACTGCAGGAAACCAGCATTGCAAAATCATTGACATTGGCATAAGGAAGAATTACTCCAGCAGAGGTAAACTGCATCTTTTTCCTTTTGCAGGACCAATTTTCAATTTGCCCTTGAAAATAAATGTCTGCTGCTCTGGTCTGTTTTAACTGGCATGGCCATGACCTCTATTTCACTTGGCCACGGTCAGTACTGCTGTGTGATAGCATGTGCATGGGATTGGTCTTAATTTTCCCCTCAGACACAGATCTCTGATCCTGGGGCTAAGTGTTGACGCCATCGTAAACGTCGTCTCGTTTCTCGACGGCGTCAACATGGCCTCAGGATCAGCAATTCTAGCCCCTACAGGGGCCAGCACGGCACTGGAGCAGCCCACGTCGCTTCAGCTGCTGATCCCGGCAACAACTGGGCGCATGCGCAATGGGACCGGCGCCAACGTGCGCATGTGAAGTGGCTTCCTTCTCCCCGCCGGCCAGGACGCAACATGACGCAGGGCAAAAGGTGCCAGCGCAGAAGAAAGGAGGCCCCCAGCCCGAGAGGCCGGCCTGTCGATCGATGGGCCCTGATCGTGGGCCAAGCCACAATGGAGGCCCCCCTGGGGTCGAACCGCCTCTCTCCCCACGCCGAGATCCCGCCGGCTAAGAGCAGGTTAGAACGGCGCCGGCGGCACTCAGGTTTTTTGTTACGGCCGCTCGGCCCATCCCGGGCGGAGAATCGCTGTGGAGGCCCCATAGAGCAGGCCCCGGCCGGCGCCAATGGCGCCAATTCTCTGCTCTGTGGAGAATCGCGTCCCGGCATCGGGGCGGCGTGGCGTGATTCGCGCCGGTCGCAGCGATTCCCCGGCCCGGCCCCAGGCTGAGAGAATCCCGCCCAGAGTGCTTCACTGCCATGTAGTGTTCCATTTAGTAGCAAGCAATTGATGCAACTTACTCAGTCATATCAGGTGAATTTCAATGTCAGTCATGAGTATGATTCAACTCTACAGGGTGGTAACCTAGCCACCCACTCCATGAACTGTCATACAGAGATGAGGGGATGAATTTCTGTGGGGGTTCTCTCAATCGTCCGTTGTTCTTTCACCAGAAGAATCTTCTAATACCCATAAAATGACATAAATGTGAGTGCAGTTTCTCAAGGTTTGTACAACTCTTCTTCCAAAGTTAGGGCAGACAAATAGGAAAATCCTACAAAAATACATCCCCTTGATGTTTTTGTGCACATTCTTATTGTCAATCATCATTAATATCAGTCACTTGGTGACACAGAGTTTGAATATTGCCAAAAAGAGAGGCCAGAATTTAACACTGTGTTCCCCCTCACGTTGGGTTCTGAGGTGGGGCAGGAGCATAAAATTGCATGGAAGAGATTTACTCCGGGATCCTCCCCACCCAATCTCAGATGCAGTTTTACAGTGGGGCAGGTAGGATCTCGGGGGTGGGGGGGTCCATGCCCCTATTAAGGCCACTTGATGACTTTTTCCCACCCAACATCAATTATTAGGCTGGCAGGCGGATGTTGGAGCAGACAGAAAAGGTCTTCTCCCTGCACACCCTCCCCCCCACTTACCTCCCCTAATACCGAGATTGTCGTCGTCGTCCCCCCCCCCCCGTCCGTCCCCCCCGTCCCCCCCGCCAAGGATCTACCCTACTGCCCCTGGGACCTCTGGCACTTAGCTGAAGTGCGGTCTCGTGACTTGGGCTCGGGCATGGATCTGCAGTATGTTTTCCGGCCACTACAGCGTTGTGCCGAGAGGGACCACTTGAGAGCTGTTGGCCAGCAGCTCTCCAAGGTGGAACTTGCATCAAAGGGCAGATGGAAGTTCTGCCTGCTGCCAATCAATACTCAATTGAGTGTAAAGTGTCAGTGGGCCTGTCAGAGTTGGCTAGGATGTGTTCAGACCAGAGACATTTTGCTAAGCTTTTCTTCTTGTAGTCATCAGGACAATCACAAGAATACCAAATTTCAAATGACCACAACAATTTATACTATCAGAAAATAGGGTGTTGAAAGGTTGACAAGTCGACTCTGATTGTCCAAGGCATTGCAATGGAGAAAGCACAGGGAACAATAGGCTCTCCAAGCCCTGTTGTAGTTCAGAAAAGATGCAAGGCTTGAACATATTCCTTTTGATTGCCAAATACAGGACTCCACAGATGAATGTATGTCACTTCGTGATTATCTTAAATTGTTTGTTAGTATAGCTTTTAGCACACTCAGAATTGCAAATGCTGTCTGAATTATGGAATGATATCTAACAGGAGCTTTTTGTTTTGGGTTCTGCAACAGGGGCTGGTTGCTTAACTGTCTGTATGCTGCTTATTGTGAGCAACTGAAGGAACATGCTGTTTGATTCGATCAGCCAATCACTGCGATGCCCATATACCTGGCATTGCACTGGCAGTGAAATTCATATGCCACATTGCTCAATTGTATGCTGGACAGAACATTATTTTGGATTGACAGCAGCATCCTGGTAGTGGAAAATACCACTCTCTCCTCCTGTAGTGTAAATTGTTCTGATTGTTTGAAATTTGGCATTCTTATGTTTGTCCTTATGAGTGCAGGATGAAAAGTTCTCGCAATATATTGCTCTTTTCAACAATATTCAATTGGTTCCATCACAGTTGCACATGTTTCATTCCTACTGGCAGTTACTGCATCATTTATTCAGGACCATTCAGTCATTTCCTTCACTCATTGAAAAGAAAAACCACGTCCTTCACTAGACAGGGAATTATATAGAATTTACAGCATTGAAACAGAACATTCAGTCCAATTGGTTTAAAATGGTGGTATGGTGGTTGCGTTTTACCCAAGTCTTAATCTAAATTTATCCTTTTTCACTTACTCGCTTATCCAGCTTTCTCTTAAATGCATGTTTAGATACCCCTGCACTTAGTAGAGTTCAAATGCAAAACTCAGTGGAATACCGATGGAACCCACGCATAAGACGGGACGAAGTCTTACAACACCAGGTTAAAGTCCAACAGGTTTGTTTCGATGTCACTAGCTTTCAGAGCGCTGCTCCTTCCTCAGGCTCCTTCCTTCACCTGCACAACAGCTGCTAGGGTGCCAGACTGGCAGTTACAAGATGCCCAGGTGCCAGTTGGGAGTGCCAGGGTGCTACCTTGCCCTGACCCCCGACCACCGAGGATCTCCAGTGGCCTGGAAACCCCGAGGTGCCGTTATGCCTGGTTCTCGTTGTGTGAACTAGTACCAAATGGTGCCCTGGTGAAGTCTCCCAGGCGTGGTCGGTGAGTCCTGGGCTAATTTAAATATTCAGAGATGGATCTTACCCAGCGAAGGTGAGACTCCGATTGTGCCTGGTGGAGCGAGTTGGGTGACTTATATGAGGTTTCGCACACGGCACAGACCCCGATTTGGAGCTCACGCGTGATTCATCTGTTGCACCCGGCTCTGAGCCCAGCACAACAGCTGAATTGAGCCCAGAGTAAAACATGGATAGCTAGAGTTTCTGTGGGGATTTGCTTGACGCCAACGCAAAACATAAGAATACTCTAGAGAAATGGAAAAATCTACTGCAGAATATGTAATGAATAGAGACAAGCAGCGGAATTCTCCGTTCGGGAAACTAAGTGCTGATGCTGAGACTGAATCGCGAGTGTTGTACGTGGACAAAAGCGGTGCCAGTCCCGGAATGATTCAGGTTCCGTTAATGGACTAACATCGGCATCACATAGAGCTTACCAATCCATGCCGACCCTCATCCCAGCCAAGATGATGGTGCAGGTTGCTCTGGAGCTCTCCCTCAAAAACATCAGGGATCTGCGAACACAGATGTTGCAATCACGGACGTACCCAGGAAACTGGCACACACCTTCATGATGCGCCTGGCGTGAAGGCGTGATCACAAACGATCTGGACATCAAGGGAGTGGTATCCCGTACAGTTTAAAAATGGAGCCCCATGCCACCATGGGGAATGCAGAGCCACGTGGGTGCAGTCAATGACACCCTGCACCTGCAGTATGCCTGCTACGTGGGTGAAGCCCATGGCCCAGCCACCTGGTCCCGTTCTAATTTAAAAAAAAATTTAGAGTACCCAATTATTTTTTTTCAATTAAGGGCCAATTTAGCGTGGCCAATCCACCTAACCTGCACATCTTTGGGTGTTGGGTGAAACCCATATAGACACAGGGAGAATGTGCAAACTCCACACGTGCAGTGAACCAGGGCTGGGATTCAAACCCGGGTACTCAGCGCCGTAGGTTGCAGTGCTAACGATTGTGCCACATGCCATCCTGTCATGTTCTAAGTTGATGTGCGCAAATAGTGCATCTGTGACCTCCCTTATGAACTTGTGCACTGTTGACTGGGAAAGGGCATAGGTCCTGAAATGAGCCACTGGCATAGAAGTTCACAGCAGGGCCACAGGCAATGGGTGACATCCCAGCCCAGGTGGTGCCAACTCTTGCATCAGCTGGCACAGTGGTCCATCATCTCCCGGGACAGGACAGTCTTCTCCGACATTGGACCTCTGACATCTGGAGCTAGGAAGTTCTATGTCAGAACATTCGTGGCTGGTTGGTGTCTCCTCCCAGGCTCCGGCATCTATTTCCCTGAAGATTAATGTGTCCTGCCACCCCATCTTCTTTACGGCCGCTGGTCCTGGCTGCGTGCAGAGGGACATCAATGTCTGCTGGTCGACCGCAAACAAAAGAATTGACAGCTAGACTGATAGACTGACACCATGCTTCTCCAGAATCATAATCTGACAGGGAGAGAACATCAAAGTGTGCAACCCCAACCCCCCTCTCCCCCCACCATGGGTGAGGAGTGAGGGAAGTTGAGTGCATTCAATGGACCTGCATTATAACTCAGGGGGAAACAAGTCGCTGCCATCCGTCATCTCTTGAACGGGGTGACTGAAGAATGAATTCACCATAACACCTTGCATTGGGGGCCACATCTGTGTTACCTCTCTGTTATGTAGATGTGAATATGAGCCTTGGAGTTCAATGCTTGTGGGCTCGGCTTCCAACTATTTTGATCAATATAAATAACCAAGTAAACTAAATCAAATAAATTAAGGGTCAAATTAATCAGACAGTCCCTTAACGGTAAACTGCCTTAAACAAAAAGTGATTCACAAATTAAACTTAAAAATATCAAACCAAAATGTGATTAAAGGGGTCAATAAGGCATCCCAACCCCTGCGACACCCAAGAGGTACCAAAGATCTCCAGGGAGGCAGTGGATATTGCATGCTCCCACTCCAGTGACACCTGGTCGCGAATGTAGCCGTGGTAGAGGGCCTGACAGTGGGTGGGACACCCCCCTCGATCGCCTGCTCAAAAGCAGGTTCAAAAGGGTTAGAAATTGGGTGCCAATCAATGGCACACTCAAGCATTGCAATGCTGACTAACTTGGCACAATTGACTGATTAAGGATAGATCAGGGATGTGATCAGGCAACTGGTTTCCCCTTCTTGAAGATGAGGCACGCTCGATGCATGTGAAGACTGAAATTAGAATGTCAATTTCATCCTTGGAGGACACTCAATTCCCCCAGCTCTCAAGGGCTGTGGATTGAACAAGCCTTCCAACTTGAACAGTCAGCCACCCTTACTCTACTCCCTTACAGCCTGGCTTTCATAACCAGTGGCCTTGAACTTCCAGACATCTGGGGCGGGATTCTTCGACCCCCCGCCGGGTCGGAAAACCGCCGGGGGGTCGGCGTGAATCCCGCCCCTGCCGGCTGCCGGATTCTCCGACGCCGGGGTTTTGGCGGGGGCGGGAATCGCGCCGCGTGATTCGGGGGCCATTGACAGCAGCCCCCCGGTGATTTTCCGGCCTGCGATGGGCCGAGTGGCCACCCGTTTTCGGCCGGTCCCGCCAGCGTAAATCACAACAGGTCCTTACCGGAGGGACCTGGCTTCACGGGCGGCCTGTAGAGTCCTCGGGGGGGGGGGGGGGGGGGGGGGGGGGGGGCGCGGGGGGATCAGGCCCGGGGGGATGCCCCCACGGTGGCCTGGCCCGCGATCGGGGCCCACCGATCCGTGAGCAGGGCTGTGCCGTGGGGGCACTCTTTCCCTCCGCAACGGCCGCTGTCAACCTCCGCCATGGCCGATGCGGAGAAGAACCCCCCTGCGCATGCGCTAGGATGACGCCAGCACACGCTGGCACTCCCCCGCATGCGCCAACTTGTGCCGTCCAGTGGAGGCCCTTTGCCGCCGGCTGCCGTGGCACCAAACATTCCGGCGCCGGCCTAGCCCCTGAAGGTGCGGAGGTGCCGGAGTGGTTCATGCCACACCTCGGTGCCGAAGTGGCCTGCCCCGCCGGTTCACGGAGAATCCCGCCCCTCATTCCCTCGGGCTTCACAGTGCAGCCTGAGTGTGGGGGTTCATTCTCAGTTGTCCTCCCCTCTGTTGAGAGTCTGCATAGAACATGGAGCATACAGTGCAGAAGGAGGTCATTCGGCCCATCAAGTCTGCACCGACCCACTTAAGCCCTCACTTCCACCCTATCTCCATAACCCAATAACCTCTCCTAACCCTATTGGACACTGAGGGCAATTTAGCATGGCCAATCCACCTAACCTGCACGTCTTTGGACTGTCGGAGGAAACCGGAGCATCCGGAGCAAACCCATGCAGACACTGGGAGAACGTGCAGACTCCGCACAGACAGTGACCCAGCGGGGAATCGGACCTAGAACCCTGGCGCTGTAAAGCCACAGTGCTACCCATTGTGCTACCGTGCTACCTCAACCTCATGCAGACCTCATGAGGTTGGAAAACATCCCTTGTCAGAGTGCCCCACTCTGCCCATGCCGCCTGACATCACCCATGAACTTCACAGTCACACCCCAGAGCTGACCCTATGGATTAACCTGCACCCAACCACTTTTCAGCTACACTCTGGAAGAGCAATCCCTCAATGGTGATATTGCCAAAAGCCCAGCAAGGAGGTCACCGGAAGGCTACCTACATACCAGCCATCAGACCCCCTTAACCCGAGATGGTTCCAGCCTGAAGGGCCGCTAAGGCCAGCAATCGACCCCATCCCACAAGATGCTGATACTAAACCACCCCCTCCAGTCCTGGGGTCAACTTATCTAGGTCTCTCGTGTCATCTCCGCTGCCCGCTCTGTGACTGGCCCCCTGAAGGGTGAGCTATACACTCACCTCCGATATCCCATTTGGAGGTGAGGTCACCAGGTTCTTGTTCTTATACAGTTGTCTTAAATCATGCTGGAGTGGCCACACTGGCAACCAATGAATATTCAAGTCCCAGCGGGAGGGCTTGCTAATATATTATGTATTTGTTGTGAGACCTTGGGCTAGTGCGCAGTCAATTCAACTTCTACTTGACCCCGAATCACAACACAATTGAATTAACCAATAAATACCCGAAGTCTTTGGCCATTGGCTGCTCAATAATTACAGTCACCAGGTTTGAAAATTTAAACACAATAACTTTTTATTTTTAACAAGATCTATAATGACATATGCAGCAAATACAACTGGTTCAGAAATACAGCAACTCACAGCCTTTCTGGAGAGAGAGAGAAAAAGAGCATATCCTCCCGCTGAGTGTCCAGGATTCAAACTAAATTCCTTGGGTCTCTGAAAATCATTCCACTCGAGTTGGTTCCAGTCACTGCCTGTTACTGGGCAGAATGTGGCCTTCTGACCATTCCATTGGCCACCAACCAATCAATCGAACAGAGTCCCACTCCATCTCTCGGATGCCAAAAAGTCTGGGTCTTGCTGTCCAAAGATAGCAGCACCAAATGTTGTAACTTCTTGAATTCCGCATTCTCTCTGCTGCTTGACTTAAAGGCATTAAGCATCCATGGATCAAAATGATGTCAGCAAAAATAAAGAAAGGGGGGAAAAGGGAAACATCAGGAAGGACCCTTACATATTTAAATGAGGTTCCAGGCCTTCCATCCGAGATTCTTGTTTTGCCACTGGCAAGGGGACTAGAAAATCAGACAATGTAATCTCACGGGTGAGAATTGTGTTTCCCGATTCTCTCAGTATTTTCCATCTGCCTTACCGTTCTCAGTGAAGGCTAATGTAGGTTCAAAATTCCATCCAGAGGGTTGAAATCTGAGTTTTGCGGCAATCACATTTGTTTTTGAGTCCAGCACTAAGTGATGATGGAGAACTGGACGCAAATTATCTCTAGTGTTTCTTCTATTTCTCTCTCTCAGGGCTACAAAAACATGTCGGTCCATGTGTTTTCCCCTTTGTTAATGCCACTTCAACGGGTGTCCAATCGCACTTGGAGTGATTGATCCATCAATCTTTTGTCTCTCCGTTACTGAAGTAGCTTCTATCCATTTTGTTATTCCCAAAATGGTGCACATTGAAATCAGCACAATACAGAAGGGGAATGAATGGTGGATGCAAACCAGCATCATGTCATTCTACCATGGAGCAGATTGAAGCTTCAACATCCTGCATCAATGTATTATCATGGGACTGAACCCAAAAGCTGTATTGACTTGTATAGACTCCTGTACAATAAAACAAGTAAATGGTTCCCTGCAAAATGTTTATCTACAGTTTTTTGAAGTTACTTTCAGTTATTTAACATCTGACTTTTCATAGTGGTGGACGAGAAACTTATTAAATATGCTTACATTTTGAGATAAAACCCATTACTAGCTGTAATAAAACTTGGATCTGGTTGTCACTTAAATATAACAAGGAATATTTCTTATTGGAAAAAAAAAAACCAATTATCTTCTGATGTGGTTGTTCATGACTGATTTTATGTTTGTGATTATGCAATTGATATGAGCAGAAACTTGAACCATAAAGTAAATTCGGAACATTAGCTCAATTTTAACTTCAGTTTATTGCTCAACACAGCCAAAGCAAAAACACAATCACATAATGTTTAATTAAGGGATCTTTACTGACACTTGGCTTTATCCTGATACTTGCATGGTTTGACTGTTTAATATTCCCATTCTTCAAAGCAACAGTTACACGTTCAGGATTATTGATATATAAAGGGGCTGACCAGATGGGTGGATTTCTGCTAGTTTGTCACTGCTAATGCTCTGCTGATTTTTACAGATTCTATTAGATCTGACAAAAAAGAATCGAAGTGTCCAACTCCAGGCTGTGATGGCAGTGGTCATATTACTGGGCTATATCCTCACCACCGGAGTTTTTCAGGCTGTCCTCACAAAATGAGAGTGCCACCAGACAGTGAGTAGACAGCAGTGCAAAATACTTTTCAACTTCAAACCAAACTTTACACCCACATGCAATATATATAATTCACTGTTGCATGCAGTTGGTTTATTAGGAACATTTAAAATCTCTGTAGCTATAATGGAAAAAAAGCGTATGCACAATATTTGAATTAAAGGAATGAAGGCGTCT
Source organism: Scyliorhinus torazame (assembly GCF_047496885.1). NCBI lineage: Eukaryota > Metazoa > Chordata > Chondrichthyes > Carcharhiniformes > Scyliorhinidae > Scyliorhinus > Scyliorhinus torazame. The sequence continues at coordinate 134,144,936 of NC_092717.1, forward strand.
CAATCTGAGTACTGGCTACAGATTAGTTGAACATATGGGGTTTAAACAGACCAAATGTTCTGCTTGGCAAATCTAGTGCATTGATATGATTATAGCTCATGGCTTCACCCTGTTACTTAATGATTCCAAAGTCAGCACATGGGTTAAAAAAAAAAGAGGAAAGCAGAGTTCTTCAATCTGTAATGCGCCTCCTGGCTTAGAACTGAATGATAGCTCATTTCATAGGCTCAGTAGACAATGTCAGTCACTCCCTAAAGTTATGTGAAACAGTGAATTAGCTATTTGATTAGTTTTAAGCTGTTTAAATTGTTTACATATGTTTATAATTATGAAGAGAGTGTAAAGTCTGTATCAAATGTTATTGTGGCAAATTAAGGACAGCAAAAAATAGTTGTTTGGTAATACAGAACTTAAGTACTGCTGCAAAAAGGCACATGTTGTCAAAGCTTTACATCTTGCACGTATCATGACATTCGCAAGAATACCAGATGTGTAGGGAACAACAATTTATATATCATGAGAAGAGTGCTGATTGGTTGGCAAGTGGGCTCTGATTAGTAGAGGCATTGCCATGGAGAATGCACCAGTTAACTGATGACTGACAATTGGTGTCAGAGCACTGCCCAGGCATGTCCCCCTCCCCCTGGGGGCTATACTTAGCTTTGCGCCCCCAAGCGGGTTCCCCCCAACAGCTTCCATTTCTCAATAGCTGTAGTCCTTCGGCGAATAGGGAATTCCTTACCTGGGGGGACCATATGGCGGGAAAGGCGTTAAAAACATTTAAATTTATTTAACCTTGTGTCACCGGCAAGGGGTGAGGAAATCAGAAAATGAAATCTCGCCAGCGCGAATCTCGCTTTCCGATTCTCGCAAGATTTTGCATCCATGACGAACCCGGGTGCAAATATGACTGAAATAAATATTTTTTTTAAACTTCTATCTATAATTTATTTCCAATTAAGGGGTAATTTAGCGTGACCAATCCACTTACCTTGCACATCTTTGGGTTGTGTGGGTGAGACCCATGCAGACATGGGGAGAATGTGCAAACTCCACATGGACAGTGACCCGGGCCGGGATAAACTCTGGTCCTCAGCTACGTGAGGCACCAGTGCTAACCGCTGGGTCACCGGGCTGTCCTATGAACGTCTATCTAAAACTGATGGATTTTCACTTCCAAAATTTCGGAACACTGAATCCAATTGTAGCATTGCGCTATAAGAGATCATCTAAACTAGCGCAGGCCTAGGAACCTGGGGCTTTCTCGTCTGTATGACTCAGCTCTTCATAGGCCAAACTCACTGAGTCATCATTGCCATTTTTATTATAAATTAATGTAATTTTTCCTCAAGACTTCTGTTCCATCTTTTCTGACTATTTTTCTCTTAAAATAAATGTTAAATATTTCAGTACATTGGCAAGCTTGTTCAAAAATACTTCAATGATTGATTTTCCAGCTAATCAAAAGCCCAGATGTTTTCAAACACAAAGGAGCATATTTTCCTCTAACACCCACAAGGTTAAATATATTTCACTTGTTGGTTGGTAACTGACAGATAATAGGCCTGCAGGCTGGTGAACAGGGGCGGGATTCTCCGACCCACTGCCGGGTCGGAGAATCGCCGGGGGCTGGCGTGAATCCCGCCCCCACCGGTTGCCAAATTCTCCGGCACCAGATATTGGCGGGGGCAGGAATCGCGGCGCGCCAGTTGGCGCCCCCCCCCCCCCCCCCCCCCGGCGATTCCCCGGCCCGCGATGGGCCGAAGTCCCGCCGCTGTCAACCCACGCCAGCCGGGTGGGTTGTCCCGCATCATCCCAATTCGGGGCATATACGTTAACCAACACGACCTCCATTCCCTCCAGTCTGCCACTCACCATCACATATCTGCCTCCGCTGTCTGCTACAATGTTCCTAGCTTCGAATGACACCCATTTCCCCACCAGTATGGCCACCCCTCTGTTCTTTGCATCCAACCCTGAGTGGAACACCTGTCCCACCCATCCTTTCCTTAACCTAACTTGGTCCGCCACCTTCAGGTGCGTCTCCTGAAGCATGGCCACGTCTGCCCTCAGTCCTTTCAAGTGCGCGAAAACTCGGGCCCTTTTAATCGGCCCATTTAGGCCTCTCACGTTCCACGTGATCAGCCGAACAGGGGGGCTGCCTGCCCCCCTCCCCTGTCGACTAGCCATCACCCTCTCTAGGCCAGTCCCACGTCCCGGTTCCGCGCACCCACCCGTTCCCCAGGCGGCGCATTCCCGCCCCGACCACCCTTTCTTTTACCAGTTCCTCTTCGATCTCTGCAGCAGCAACCCAGTTAACCCCCCCCCCCCGCTAGATCCCCATCTAGCATGATTGCTCCCCCCATATTGCTTCCGAAAGTCAGCTGACTTCAACTGACCCCGGCTTCTCCCGCTCTCTCCTTGACCCCCCCGTGTGGGGAACTCCCATCTACCTTGCGCCTATCTTCCCGCCATCATCTTTCTGGCGCGGGAACAAGAACAATAAGCCCCGTGTTCTCTATAGCTGTCCCGCCCCTTGTGGCGCAGCTCCCTCTGCCGCCCCTCTCCCATTCCCCATCCCCCGCCTATGTCTCTTCTTCCCCCGCACCGGCGCCCACATTTCTTAGTGTCCGCCCCCTCCCCAATTTACATCTCTATATACATCAGCATTGTCATTTCCCCTCTAACATCAGTCCCTCAGTTCTGATCCAGTTTCTCGTTTTTAATGAAGGTCCATGCTTCTTCCGCCGTTTCGAAGTAGTGATGCCTCTCCTGGTGTGTGACCCACAGTCGCGCCGGCTGCAACAGCCCGAACTTCACCTTCTTCTTGTGTAGCACCTCCTCGATTAAAACTCGCCCTCCTTCTCGCCACCTCCGCACTCCAATCCTGGTACACCCGTACCACCGCATTCTCCCATCTACTACTTCGTACCTTTTTGGCCCATCTCAGAACCACCTCTCTGTCACTGAAGCGATGAAATCGCACGATCGTCGCCCTAGGTGGTTCTCCCGCCTTTGGTCTCCTCGCAGGGACCCGATGGGCCCCTTCCACTTCCAAGGGGCCCGAGGGGGCCTCAGCTCCCATTAGCGAGCGTAGCATCGTGCTCACGTAAGCCCCGCCGTCCGCTCCTTGCACTCCCTCGGGGAGACCCAGGATCCGAAGGTTCTTTCTCCGTGATCTGTTTTCTAGGACTTCAATCCTTTCAATGCACTTTTTGTGGAGCGCCTCGTGCGTCTGCGTTTTGACCGCCAGGCCCAGGATCTCGTCCTCGTTGTCCGTCACCTTCTGCTCCACCACGCGGAGCTCCATCTCCTGGGTCTTTTGTGCCTCCTTAAGCCCCTCAATTGCTTGTAGCATCGGGGCCATCACCTCCTTCTTAAGCAGCTCCACACACCGTCTCAAAAATTCGTCTTGGTCCGGCCCTCATGTCGCCTGGGCTCTCTCCGCCGCCATCTTGCTCCTTTTTCCTTCTGCCTCTGGCCTCGAGGATTCTTCGCGAACTGGCCGCCGCCGCCGATATTTTTCTTTTTCGTTGGGGGGGACTCCCTGTTGTCTCACCCCACACCGGGTTTCGTCCCAAAAAAATTCCCCGTTGGGGCTCTTAAAAGAGCCCGAAGGTCCGTTCGAGCTGGAGCCGCCGAAACGTGTGGCTTAGCTGGTCATCGCCGCAACCGGAAGTCCCCATTTTTATTTTAAATACAAGTATCTCATCATTCCATAAGACCATAGGATATAGGAGCAGAATTAGGCCCATCGAGCCATTTGATCATGGCTGATATGTTTCTCATCCCCATTCTCCAGCCTTCTCCCCGTCACCTCTGATCCCCCTTGTTAATCAAACACTTATCTATCTCTATCTTAAAGACACTCAGTGACTTGACCTCCACAGCCTTCAGCGGCAATGAGATCCACCACCCTCTGACTGAAGAAATTCTTCCTCATCTCAATTTTAACGGACCATCTCTTCAGTGCCTCATGTTCTACTAAGTGGAAACATCTTCTCCATGTCCACTCTATCTAGACCTCTCAGTATTCTGTAAGTTTTGATAAGATCCCCCCTCATGCTTCTAAATTCCATCGAGTACCGACTCAGTGTCCTGAACTACTACTCATATGACAAGCCCTTCATAAAATAGAATTCTATAGAATTCCTCCAGTGCAAAAGGAGGCCATTCAGCCCTTCGAGACTGCACCGACCCTCGGAAAGAGCACCCTACTTAGGCCCATTCCCATACCCTATCCCCGTAACCCCACCTAATCTGCACATCTTTAGACACTAAGGGGCAATTTAGCGTTGCCAAACCAGCAAACGTTTGGACTGTGGGAGGAAACCGAGCACCCGGAGGAAACCTACACAGACACGGGGAGAACGTACAAATTCCATACAGACAGCCACCCAAGATAGGAATTAAATCTGGGTCCCTGGCGCTGTGAGGCAGCAGTGCCACTGTGCTGCCCTGTTCATGTTCCTAAACTCTGGCTCGGCAAAAAGATTTACATTTTATTTTAACATTGCATGCTTCCAGTAAAATGTGTGCTCAAACAAGAAAAGACACAAAGGTGATTCCAATGGTGTACCCCAAATGACTGTACCTTGTTGGAAGGATTAATATACAAGATGAAGGGCAGAATTCTCAGGCAGCGTCCGCCCGGCAACCGGAAATTCCCGCCCGAAGTCAATGTACCTTTACATGGTCCGCGTCCAGTATCTTGGCAATCTTGCGGCAGGAGGGGCGGAAGAATCCAGCCTGAAATCTAATTTATTTTTAACTGTAAAGCAACCAAATTTAATCTAATAAAAGCAAAATGCTCTGGATGCTGGATTGTGAACTTACCCTCCATCTTGACTCCACCCTCTTTTGTTTTCTGTTATTCGGTTCCCTTGGCTTCTCAACAGGTCCTCACCCTTCCCCCACATGGCCACTGTCCTTTGTTGTCCAGGTTTACACAATGACATCTGTTCTCCTATTACCACATTCTGCAAACCTACCTTTGCTACTATTAGCACTCTTGAGTTCCTAATGGCACCATTAACAGCCCCTTTGTCTCATGTCCATAACATCTTTGTCAATCTCGCCTCAACTAGGACCTATCACTGACTTTTCATTATCCCGCCTGCGCCCAAGTATATAATTCATCACATTTCTATCCCTTTTCAGTTCTGTAGAAGGGTCACATGGACTCGAAACATTAATTGTGTTTCAGTCTTCACAGATGCTGCCAGACCTACTGAGTTTATCCAGTATTTTCTGTTTCAAATTTAAACTAATTTGGGGTTCAAATGTACAGCGTTAAAATTGAAAATCAAGGGCAGCATGTTGCCACAGTGGTTAGCACTGCTGCCTCACGCTGTCGAGGACATGGGTTCAATCCCAGCCCCGGATTGATGTCCGTGTGGAATTTGCACTATTCTCCCTGTGTCTGCATGGATCTCACCCCCACAACCCAAAAGATGTGCAGGGTAGGTGAATTGGCCACGCTAAATTGCCCCTTAATTGGAAAAAATGCAAACAAAATTTGAAAATCAAAACCAAAATTGCCAGATATAATTTTGTTCATCTCCTGGCCGCTCACTCCAATGCTAGAGGTGAGAAACCTACAGTGACTAGTCCAGTCATATGCTTTACTTCCCCAACTTTAGCTGGCAAATAATCCAGCAATGTGGTCGGATGGAGCAGGTAGATGCTACGATGAAGGGCTAATACTGTGTTGATCCGCCTTCTTATCAATTGATGTGGAGAGTAGCTGCTTCCTGAATGCCAGAAATTGTTTTAAAAAGGATTCACATTGAGATCAGAGTGCACTCTTCAGTGCGGTAGTCAATGAATAAAGTAGACATTGGTTGGGGTGGTTAAATTGAACGTTTCCAGTTGAATGTTCTTTGAGAATTCAAATGTCATAGCAGTAAATTTGAGATGAAGATGTCAGTTCTGTGCGTGTTTATTGAAAATGTGCGCGGGAACTTTTTAAAGACTTACAGCCCTGAGTTAAACTGAAGAAATAATAAAATTCATATCAAAAACGTAATTATCACTAACCTAATGTTCAAACATGTTATCTGAATTTAATTGTCCTCCAGAACACTAACGTTTAACAATATTTAGCATTCATGTTCAGACATCCACCAATAATCCCACCACTTTGGTTTGGGGAAATCGCCAACTTAAACTCTGTTGAATTTAATTAAGTCACATTTTTTTCCAGTCTGTTTCCTTCCAATAGTTTCCAAGCCTCCCAATTCATTCATATTCCACAGCACCAATGTCAATCTTTCTCACTCTTGATTATCTTCCCCAGGCCTCCAGTCCCCTTCCTCAGTCTCTACCTGTTCATCCCTTTCCCTTCAGATTAAAAATGTGAGAGAGCAGAGGGAGTAGAGAACTGAGTTACACAAGCCAAAGCAAAACCCTTCTTACATAAGAACTAGTGTGGCTTCCTAGCCCTAAAAAGGAAATGTTGCTGTATATGGAAATGTTGATTCCTAATCCAGGAAGAAAGGAAGAAAATGAAGGCCAACAGGAGAGCGAGTGAATGCTGGAATTGATCATTATTGCGCTTTGGTACTTCTAGACTGCCAAAGTAAAGCTCACACACATACTTTCAATAAGAATTAAAAGCCTTCAAACACAAGACACAATAATGAAACCTTCCTGTTCTATATATCTGTTTGACCATTTAATTCCAGGGATTATTCTTGTGAACTTCCTCTGCCTAGCACATCCTTCCTTAGGTATGGGGCCCAGAATTGCTCACAATATTTCAAATGGGGTCTGACCAGAGCCTTATACAGCCTCAGCAGTACATCCCTGCTCTTGCATTCTAGCCCCCTCGACATGAAGCTAACATTACATTTGCCTTCCTAACCTCCGACTGAACCTGCATGTTAACCTTTAAATAATCCAAACTTGGACTCCTAAATCCCTTTGTGCTTCAGATCTACAAAGCCTCTCCCCATTTAGAAAATAGTCTATGCCTTTATTCTTCCTACGAAAGTGCATAATCTCACACTTTTCCCCCATTATATTCCATCTGCCACTTCTTCGCCCACACTCCTAGCCTGTCCAAGTCGTTCTGCAGCATTTCCGCTTCCTCAACACTATCTGTCCCTCTGCATATCTTTGTATCAATTGCAAACTTAGCAACAATGTCTTCAGGCCCTTCTTACAGATTATAAATCTGTACAATAAATGTATATTCTAAATGTATATCTTGAATAGTTGTGGTCCCAACATTGAACCCTGCGGAACACCATTAGTCACTAGCTGCAATGCTGAAAAAGAATCCGTTATCCCCACACTTTGCCTTCTGCCAGTCAGCGAATCTTCTATCCTTGCCAGTACCTTGACCCTAACACGTTGGGCTCTTATCTTATTCAACAGGCTCCTTGTCAAAGGCCTTCTGGAAAATCAAATAGATCACGTCCAAAGGCTCTCCTTTGTCTAAATTCCTTGTTACCTCCTCAGAGAATTCTAACAGATTTGTCAGGCTTGACGAAGCCTATTTTACCATGCACTGCCAAGTGCTCCGCAATCTCATCCTTAATTATAGACTCTAAAATCTTACCATTGACCGAAGTCAGGCTAACCTTCCTATAATTTCCCGTCTTCTGCCTCCTTCCCTTCTTAAACTGGGGCGTTATATTAACCATTTTCCAGTCCTCTGGGACCTTCCTTAACTTCAGTAAATCCTGAACGTTCACCACCATTGCCTCCACAATCTCCTCAGCTATCACCTTCGGAACTCTGGGGTGTAGTCCATCCAGTCCGGATGATTTATCCAACTTCAGACCTTTCAACTTCCCCAGCCCCTTCTCCTTAGTGATGGCAACTACACTCACCTCTACCCCCTGACTCTCTTAAAGTTCCGGTATGCAACTGGTGTCTCCATTGTGAACACTGATGCAAAGAACTTATTCAGTTCCTCTGCCATTTCTTTGTTCCCCATTACTACTTCTCCAGCCTCATTTTCTAATGGTCCAATGTCTGTTCTTGCTTCTCTCTTACCTTTTACATATCGAAAAAAATCCTTGCAATCCTCTTTTATATTGCTAGCTAGCTTACACACATACTTCATCTTCTCCCCCCTTAATGCATTTTTAGTTGTTGTGTGCTTGCTTTTCAAGGCTTCCCAATCCTCTGGCTTCCAACTAATCCTCGCCACATTGTATGCTTTTTCTTTTTCTTTTATGCTGTCCCTGACTTCCCTTGCCAGTCATGGTTACCTCGTCTTCCTCTTGTTTCCTCCCGCTTGGGATAAATTTCTGTTGTGCCTCCTGGATAACCCCCCAAAGCTCCTGCCATGCTGTTCCACTGCCTTCCCTGCTAGGCTCCCCTCCTAATCAACTCTGGCAAGCTCCTCCCTCATGTATTTGCAGTTACCTTTATTTAATTGTAAAACCATTACATCTGATTCCTGCAGCTCCCTCTCAAACTGCATGGTGAATTCTATCATCTTGTGGTCACTGCCCCCTCAGAGTTCCTTCACCTTAAGTTCCCTAATCAAGTCTGCCTCATTACGCATCACCAAATCCAAAATTGCCTGGTAGGTTCTACCACAAGCTGTTCCAAAAAAAACATCTCGTAGGCATGCCACAAATTCCTTTTTTTGGGATCCACTACCAACCTGATTTTCCCAATCCACCGACATATTGAAGTACCCCACCATTATTGTGATATTGCCTTTCTTATATGCCTTTTCTAACTTCTGATTTATTTTCTTATATTTAGTTTAAAGCCCTATCTACAGTACAAGTTATGCGATTCACCAGGACTCTGGTCCCAGCATGATTGGAGTGAAGACTGTCCCATCAGAACAGCTCCCTCCTTCCTCAGTATTGGTACCAATGTCCCATGAATTCAAACCCATTTCTCCCACACTGACCTTTGAGCCACACATTTACCTCTTTTAATCTTACTGATCCTGCACCAATGAGTTCATGGCTCAGGTGTAATCCAGAGATTATGACCTTTTTGGTACTGCTCTTTAATTTAGCCTGTAGCCACTCATATTCCTTCAGCACGACCTCTGTCCTTGTTCTACCTGTGTCGTTGGTACCTACATGGACCACGACAACTAGATCTTCACCCTCACACTCCAAGTTCCTCTGCAGCCCAAATGAGATATCCCCTACCCAAGCCACCAATACTTACCACAGATGTGTTCACTAGTAACTACAATGGGATCCACCAGCTCCCACATTATGCAGGTACAAAACATCGCCTGGCCCTACATCTCTATTTTATTTAATTTGTTTATACTTAGTTTTTTTAATTTCCAGCTAGTTTTTAGCCTTTCTAGTCTGTAAAATATTACTCCATTTTACCTTAAATGGGAAAGCAAATTAGAATAGATAATTCAGGGACTTCCGGTAGCAGCCATGAGCTGAGTGGGCGCACAAAAGGTGGCTTTCTCTTCGGAACTTCTTCTCAAGCCCTTTTAACCCATCACATAGCAAATGCAACCCCCACCCCCGTAACCAGCCACCAACCGATCAAAATGCCATTGAATGCTGAAGTGCCTCCTATTGGCCCTCTAGCGTCAGGGGTCCACCCTTCCTAATTGTAAATTGTGTTGGGTGACCCTGGGGGTGGAGGTTCAGGACCCAAATTCGATCTCAATGTTGAGGCCCTGCCACCAAAACAAAAATCCTTCATGATGGAAGAGACAAAAGGACATTCAGGAAATAATGGGGAACCAAGGGTCTAGTGAGGTTATGGAATTTCATATTAGTGAAGGTATACGACGGGAACATTAACGGGACTAAGTGGCAAAAAACAACCCCAAGACCTGCTGACTTACATCCCAATGTTTTAAAAGAGGTGATGACAGGGACAATCAATGGATTATTTTTTGCCATCCATAATTCGCTACATTTTGGAATGGTCCTCCAGGACTGGAAGGTGTCAAACGTGACCCTGCTATTCAGGAGAGAAGGGAGAGAATAAACAAGGAATATAGGACTTGTCGTGTTGGGTGTTCCGCTATACAAACGAACCAACACGTTGGTAGATGGTACAACTCTGTTTTATTATTCTTGATAACATCTACTGTATACTTCTGGCTGTGGTTCGTACTTTACCTGTTAACCTGTGGACCCAGCCCTTGCACTATCCCAGAGAGGCACTCAGCACATGGTGTATGTCTGAGTGGCACGCTGTGAGCTCTGTGCTCTGAGCTATCTCCTGCTGGAATGAACAGGAACTGTGGTGTTCCCCGTTTTATAGTGCGTGTGCTCTCACTGGTGATTGGCTGTGATGTTGCGTGTGTGTTGATTGGTCCGTTGATCTGTCCATCAGTATGTGTGTGTGTTTGCACCATGATATGTTTATCTGAATATCATGACAGGACTGTTAGCCTGACATCAGTAGTGGGGGAAATCTATTGTAAGGGAAATGATAACAGGCACTTATCATTCTTTACCTGACATTCCCTACAGGGAGCTGGAATGATGGCTGTCCAAAGGCCAATCACGTGAAATGATTTGCAAAGGCACACAAGCAGGAATCAAAAAGTAATCAAAACCACTTTTCGAAAGATTTACAGAGATCAATTTACAGATTGAGGCATCCACATGGGGTGAAGGTAGAAATTAAATTGTTGAAAATAGCCAGTTTAAAAAACATTGACTACTTAATCACTTAGCAGCATGTCACAATTTCTTTTCAGGGCACGTTCATCAAATTTTATTGATAACATCATTGTTAAAAAAACAGTTACACCTCATTGAACAACATGTAACTTTTTAAGGAGTTTCTAACTGCGATGTGAGAGGAGAGGGGCGTAGCTAAAGTTCTCATTGATTTCAATGTTAGATGGCCAAACCTCAGCCTGTAGTGGGGCCCTGGGAGACAGACTACAACTTTTGACCTGAGGCTCTAATTGTTATAACCTTCACGAGGACAATGGGGAAAACATTGTTGATCTCTCCTTAGGACGCGTGGAGAACGAGCTTCCCAGTAGGGGCGGAGTCCAACCAGTTGGAGCTCATTACAAAAAAACATAAAAGCAGGGCCTGGTGTCGTCAGTTCTCCAAGCAAGGATTGGAGTGGGAGTGAGTTGCTGCCTTCAGCAGAACATTGTCTGTAGTTAAATAAACCTCTGTTCTCTTACTGCCGGCTTCCTCAAGTTGCTAAACTTGCCATGAGGATGGGATGATGACACACCATTACAAGGGAATCCCACCCATCGCATCAGCTAAAATTCAGCATTTGGTGCTTCTGCTTGCCGCATATGAATATTAGTTTTGACACCGTCTGGGTACACAGATTGCCCATGCCAATGTCCTCAGCCATCTACCGTTGCCCATGAGTGCCCCATCCCCACCAATGGCGGATGACTATGGATACCTTGCCAGTGACGGCTATTCAGGTGCGTGCATGGACGCAGTGGGATCCGGGACTGCTTCATGCTGTTGAGTGGCAGAGAAAAGGGGACCTGTAGCTCTCCGGCCTTTTTCCCAGAATTATCAGACCTCAGAGTACAAGAAGGTGTCATACCTCTGGTAATGGCCAGGACATCCATGGATGCATCTACAGGCGACTTTTGTGAGATCATTCAAGGGATCCATGTTCCTCGTCATCATGGATGCCCACTCGAACGGCCTAGAGGTATCCGTCCAGGGCCACTATAGAAAAGCTTTGGGAATTGTTTAGCAACCATGGGATTCCTGAGATTCCGGTAACAGATAATGGGATGTCGTTCACCAGCGAAGAATTTGTTGCATTTACGAAGCAAAACAAGATTCGTCATATTCAAACCACCCAATGTCATCCCTCCTCTAATGGCCTGGTGGAAAGGGTAGTACAGACCTTCAAAAGGAGCATAAAGAAACAATCGCGGGTTCCATAGACACGCGGCTGGCACGGTTCATTTTTAATTATTGTACAACGCCACATGTGGCGACGGCCCCTGTGGAACTGTTGATGGGCCAACGACTTAGAACCCGATTGAGTCTCATGTCTCTGAGCCGCAGCAGGAAAGTGGAGGTGCAGCAGGAGATGCAGAAGAGGAACCATGACTTGAGGACACCAGGGCGGCAATTTCATTCAGGGGATGGAGTCTATACCCGCAATTTTGGTGATGTTGTGCTGGAGAGAACGGGTTCAGTCTTGTGCAAAGTCCAGGTTCAGGGGAGAGTTCAGTGAAAGAACTTGGACCACCTGAAGCATCAAGAACCCACACTTCATGATGCCCAACAGGCAGTATTGGCATCACCTCTGTGCCAGGAAGTGCCCCTCAGCCGGGGGACCCAGCTGTCTGGGTCACAGCACCCAGTCCAGCAGGAGGAGAATGCTGCTGGATTAGAGATGGACACTGAAGTGCCCATACCAACATGTGACATCGTGTCCAGGACCGAGGTCCCAGCAATACTTCTTTGGAGGTTGGCCAGGAAACGGCGGTCGACAAACTGATACACTCCGTCTGACCCAGAGCCACTGCAGGCAGAAGCACAGCCGCGGGCAAAGCGGTGCAGAAAGCCTCCACCGTTAGCAGCTGAAGGGGAACTTCGGACTTTGAGGGGGAGGGGTGTGATAGCCCCCACAAGAACCACGAGGAAACCTTTGTTGATCTCCTCATTGGACTCATGGAATACAAGCTTCAGAGAGGGGGTGGAGGCCACCCAGTTGGAGCTTGTTACAAACGAACGTAAAAGCCATCCCAAAGCAGGTTCTGGTGTGGTTCGTTGTCCCAGCAAGGACTGTATTGGGAGCGAGTTGCTGCCTTTAGCAGAATATTAATTAAATAAATCTCTGTTATCTTACCGCTGGCTTCCTCAAATTATTAAACTTTTTTTTTAAATTTAGAGTACCAAATTCATTTTTTCCAATTAAGGGGCAATTTAGCATGGCCAATCCACCTACCCTGCACATCTTTGAGTTTTGGGGCGAAACCCACGCAAACATGGGGAGAATGTGCAAACTCCACACGGCCAGTAACCCAGAGCAGGGATCGAACCTGGGACCTCGGCACCGTGAGCCGGCAGGGCTAACCCACTGCGCCACCGTGCTGCCCTCTCAAGTTACTAAAGTTACTAATCTACGGTCAAATCCATAGAATCCCTCAGTGTAGAAGAAGACCATTCAGCCCATCGCGTCTGCATCAACTCTCTGAAAAAGCACCCTACCTAGGCTCACACTCCTGCCCTGTCCCCATAACCCCACCTGACATGCACATTCCTGGACACTAAGGGGCAATTTTTTTAGCATGACCAATCCACCTAGTCTGCACATCTTTGGACTTTAGACAAAACCGGAGCACCTGGAGGAAACCCAAGCAGACACAGGGAGAAAGTGCAAACTCCACACAGACAGTCACCTGAGGCCGGAATTGAACCTGAGTCCCAGAGGAGTAATGATACCAAATGTTGACAGTTCCTCCTCAACACCCACTCCCCTGTCCCTGACCCCAACACTCGTTGAAATAATCAGGCCTCTTTGGCTTGGGCAGAGTCAGCACAGATTTATGAAAAGGAAATTGGTCTTGACAAACTTGTTTTTTGAAGTTATAACGTTGAGTGGGTAAGGAAGAGCAGTGGATTCTGTTCATTTGGATTTTCCAAAAACACTTGATAAGATGCCTCACAAGAGGGAATGACACAAAATTATGTCTCATGGGATTGCGGGGGTATATTTGTTTGGATTGAGGATTAATTAATCGACAAAAAGCTAATAGTAGAAATAAATGGGCCATTTTAACTGTAACTAAGTGTACTTCAAAGACTAACGCTTAGGCCTCAACCGTTTCCAATCTACATCAATTACATAGTTGAGGAGACCAAGAGTAATGTATTAAAATTTGCTGATGATACAGTGTTAAGAATGATAGTCAACTGTGAGGAATCTGCAGAAGGTCTGAAAAGGGATATAAACAGGTTAAGTGAGTGGGCCAGAACAAGACAGATAGAATATGATGTGACATGTGAAGTATCCACATGGGTAGGGAAAATAGAAAAGCAAATATTTTGTTAATAGCGAGAATATTGATATTCAGCTGGATCTGACTGTTCGTATACACAATCACAAAAATTCAACGTGCAGGTGCAGAAAACAATATGGAAGACGAATGTTATGTTTTCCGTTATTACTTATTGATTGGAGTACATTCCTAGTAAGTACAGGTTGGTCAGTTTAATATTGGTGGTGGGTAAGGACTTAGAAATAATAATCAGGGGAAAAATCAACAAGCACTTGGAGAGATTTAAATCGATTGAGGAAAGCCAGCATAGATTTATAAAAGCCCTTGAAAAGCAGGGAGGTTATGCTGAATCTAAATAAAGCTCTGTTTAAGCCACAACTAGAATACTGTGTCCAGTTCTGGTCAGCAAACTTTAGGTAGAATGTGAGGGCCCTTCATAGAATCATAGAATCATAGAATTTATAGTGCCAAAGAAGGCCATTTGGCCCATCAAGTCTGCACCGACTCTTGGAAAGAGCACCCTACTTAAGCCCACGCCTCCACCCTATTCCCGCAACCAAATAACCCCACCTAACCTTTTTTGGACACTAAGGGACAATTTAACATGGCCAACCCACTTAACCTGCGCATCTTTGGACTCGATTGAACGTGCCTCCATATTCTCAGATAATGCTGTGTGCAAAACATTTTTCCTCATGTCATCATTGCTTCTTTTGACAAATATCTTAAATCTGTGCCCTCTCATTCTTGACCCTTCCAACAATGGAAACAGTTTTCCCAGTCTACTTTTACCAGTCCCCTCTAGTTTTTGAATACCTCTATCAAATCTCCACTCAACCTCTCTACTCCAAGGAAACAGACCCAACCTCTCCAATCTACCAATGTAACTGTCATAATATACGCCAGTATATCATGGTGCAGACACACACACTGATGGACACACAAGACCAATCAACACACACAACACCGCAGCCAATCACCAGTTAGAGCACACTCACTATATAGACAGAGGGCATCAGAGTTCCCGCTCATTCGGGGTGCAGCCTCTCAGAAGGACAGAGCTTACAGCTTACAGCACAGATCTTCACCATGTGCTGAGTGCATAGACTGGTTAGGACAGGCATAGGTCTTTAGTTCAATCAAACATCATGCTAACCCACAGTGAAAGTATGTTCAACAGTTTCTAACTTAATAAAATAGTGTTGTACTATTTTAAGTGTCGGTGGCTTGTATGTGTTCCACGGATCCAGAGCACCCAACACATCATGGTACCAGGTGTTGAGGGATGTTAGAACCTCTTAGACCTACCTGCAAGTGATCTGCCTTCCACCAGCATACAGCCATCCTGCAAAATGGACAGCGTCCGCCCGCCGCCGCCGCTCCGCATCACCGGTAACCTAGGGGCCAACTGGAAGATATTCAAACAACGCTTCCAGCTCTACCTTGAAGCCACAGACCGGGAAGCTGCCTCAGACACCAGGAAGACTGCTCTCTTCCTATCCACGGCCGGGGAACATGCCATCCACATTTTCAATTCTCTCAACTTTGCTGATGGTGAAGATAAAATCAAAATTCAAGACGGTCCTCCTTAAGTTTGACAGTCACTGCGACATCGAGGTGAATGAAAGTTTCGAGTGCTATGTATTCCAACAGCGTTTTCAGGGTAAGGATGAACCTTTCCAGTCCTTTCTCACCCACCTCCGTACCCTTGCGCAGTCCTGTAATTACGGGTCCACCTCCGACTCCATGATACGCGACCAGATTGTTTTCGGTGCTCAGTCGGACCCCCTACGCCAGCAGCTCCTCAGGGTAAAGCAGCTCACCCTAGTGATTGCCATCGAGACCTGCGTGCTACACGAACATGCCACTAGTTGGTATTCCCACATCCAAGCAGCTGAAACGGCGCAGCAAGGTCCCCACGAGGCAGAACGGGTCCAAGCAATCGAGCAACTCCAGGGCCTAAGCCTGGATGAGGGTGGCCATTTTGCGCGATTTTCGAGGACTCCCGCACTTGTGCGCACCGAACGAGGGGACGGCGACGTCGATGAACGTACTGCGCAGGCGCGTACCACTTACAACTGTACTGTGCATGCGCGGTGGCGCAGCGAACGTACTGACGCTACAGCATGCGGCAACTGTGGCTCCGCCCACTTAAAGCGGCAATGTCCTGCCAAATCTCGACGATGCCTGCGATGTGGCAAACTTGGCCACTATGCTGCTTTATGCAGATCAGCTCAGCCTGCCAACTCTTGTCGCTCCAGCCAGCCTCGAAGGAATATCCGGGCCATTCAACCCACGGACACCGAGCCCGATTCGGACCTGCTACCCGATATTGACACCGAGGACCCAAAGGCGCCTTTTCGAGTCGGTATCATTACAAAAACAGGGTGTCCCCGAAGCAAAGAATCCAGCCTCTATCGGTGTACAGCATCGATTCGGACGATGAATGATGTGCCACCCTTAAGGTCAACCAGTCCCAAATACGAATCCGCCTGGACACTGATGCCTCCGCCAATCTCATTGCGCGGTCTGACCTCCAAAGCCTTTGTGTCAAACTAGCCAGCCTGCCAGCTATTAGATTATAATGGCAATGCCATTGCTGCCAGCGGCTCATGCCAACTTGAAGTGACGCACAGGTTACGCAAAGCCATCCTTCCCTTTGAAATCGTGGGCTCCTCGAAAGCGTCCCTGCTTGGCGCGCAGGCATGCAAGCTGTTGAACCTAGTTCAGAGAGTTCACTCTCTCTCTCCTGCTGACGCGTCTGCCTTTCAGGACACTGACTTCAGGGCGCAGCTCGACGCCATTATCAACCAGCACCACAACGTCTTTGAGGGCATGGGCATGGGATGTTAGAACCTCTTAGACCTACCTGCAAGTGATCTGCCTTCCACCAGCATACAGCCATCCTGAATATGACAAATCTTGTTTTGCTTCGTAAATGCAACAGATTCTTCGCTGGTGAACAACATCCCATTATCTGTTACCGGAATCTTAGGAATCCCATGGTTGCTAAACAATTCCCAGAGCTTTTCTATAGTGGCCCTGGACGGATACCTCTAGGCAGTTCGAGTGGGCATCCATGATGACGAGGAACATGGATACCTTGAATGATCTCACAAAAGTCGCCTGTAGATGCATCCATGGATGTCCTGGCCATTCACCAGACACACCTACAAGATTTTATTAAAACTGAATGCCACGCCTGTGGTGCACGCACCTCGCAGGGTCCCAGCACCCCTTAAGGACCGCCTCAAGCAGAAGCTGTAGGACTTCCAGAACCAAGGAGTGATTTCCAAAGTCACGGAACCGACCGACTGGGTCAGTTCCATGGTATGTATAAAAAAGCCTTCCGGCGAATTGAGAATTTGCATTGATCCCAAGGATCTAAATCGCAATATTATGAGAGAGCATTATCCAATTCCCAAGCGCGAAGAGCTCACATGAGAGATGGCTCGCGCCAAGCTCTTCACCAAACTCGACGCCTCAAAAGGATTCTGGCTCGATCAATCCAGCAGGAAACTCTGCACATTTATCACCCCTTTGGCAGATATTGTTACAACAGGATGCCGTTTGGGATCATCTCTGCATCAGAAGATGATAATAGGATTATGGAACAAATGATGGAAGGCATTGAAGGTGTTCGCGTCTATGTCGATGACATAATCATTTGGTCCACCACACCGCAGGAGCATGTTAGTCGCCTCCAGCGCGTATTCAGACGTATGCATGAGCATAGCCTACGCCTCAACAGGGCCAAATGCTCTTTTGGTCAGACAGAACTCAAGTTCCTCGGGGACCACGTCTCCCAATTGGGTGTGCAGCAGGATGCGGACAAGGTAGCTGCCATCACAGCTATGAAAACACCAGAGGACAAGATGGCGGTCCTCCGATTTCTGGGCATGGTCAATTTTTTAGGGAAATTCATCCCTAACCTCGCTTCTCATACCACGGCTCTCAGGAACCTGGTCAGGAAGACGACAGACTTCCAATGGCTCCTGCCCACGAGCGTGAATGGAGAGAACTCAAGGCAAAACTGACCACGGCCCCGGCCTTAGCTTTCTTTGATCCAGCAAAGGAGACCAAAATTTCAACCGATGCCAGTCAATCCGGCATTGGGGCAGTGCTCCTTCAATGTGATGAGGCCTCATCATGGGCCCCCATTGCATATGCGTCACATGCAGTGACCCCCATGGAGCAGCGCTACGTGCAGAGAGAAAAGGAGTGCCTGGGCCTTCTGATCGGTGTTGTTAAGTTTCACGATTATGTCTACGGACTTCCTCAATTCACCGTCGAGACCGACCATCGCCCGCTGGTCAATATAATACAGAAAGACTTGAACAACATGATGCCTCGCCTCCAGCGTATTCTTCTCAAGCTCCGGCTATATGACTTCCAACTGGTATACACTCCAGGCAAGGACCTCATCATTGCTGACGCTCTCTCCAGGGCAGTGAACACTCCATGTGACCCAGCAGGATTTGTCTGCCAGGTTGACGCCCATGTGGCACTCGCAGCCACCAATCTACCTGCCTCGGATGAACGCCTCGTCCAAATTTGCCGCGAGACGGCGGCTGACCCCTTGCTACAGCGTGTCATGCGCCACCTAACTGACGGGTGGCTCAAGGACCAATGCCCTCAGTTCTATAATGTCAGAGATCATCTGGCAGTAGTAGACGGGGCTCTTCTAAAACTGGACCGCATTGTCATCCGCGCCAGCTTGTCCTGGAACAACTACACGAGGGCCACCTTGGTGTGGAAAAGTGCCGCCGACGGGCCCGAGAGGCAGTATACTGGCCCGGCATTAATGAGGACATAGCCGACACAGTGCTCAACTTCCCCACTTGTCAGCGCTTCCAGCCGTCCCAACCATGTGAGACCCTGCAGCCCCATGAGTTGGTCACATCACCGTGGACCAAGGTGGGCATCGACCTGTTCCACGCATTGGGTAGAGACTATGTCCTGATCATGGGCTACTTTTCGAATTACCCGGAGGTGATACGGTTGCACGACCTCACCCCGTCTGAAGTCATTCGTGCATGTAAAGAAACCTTTGCTCGACAAGGCATCCCACTCACGGTTATGTCGGACAATGGCCCCTGCTTCGCCAGCCAAGAATGGTCCAACTTTGCCAGGCGGTACAATTTTGCCCATGTGACGTCCAGTCCCCTGTACCCCCAATCCAATGGCAAAGCAGAGAAGGGAGTACATATCGTCAAACGGCTCCTATGCAAGGCTGCCGTTGCTGGGTCTGATTTCTACCTAGCCTTGCTGGCCTATCGCTCCGCCCCACTGTCCGCTGGCCTGTCGCCAGCCCAGTTACTCATGAGTCGCACCCTGAGGACGACGGTGCCGTCCATCCATGTCCCAGACCTTGACCACGTTCCGGTCCTTCGCCGGATGCAGCTGTCTCGTGTACAGCACAAGGCGGCTCATGACTCCCGTGCAGCTGATCTCCCCGCTCTGGCTCCAGATGACAACGTCCGCGTCCATCTTTTTGCAACCGCTGTTGTCCTTCGGCAGGTGGCCCCCCACTTGTTCCTGGTTCGTCTACCGGATGGCTCTATTCTGCGCCGCAATCGGCGCGCCCTTCGTCTCGTTCCACGCTCGCCACGTGATCCTCCACTGTCGCCTCGCCCTCCTGCTGACCCTGCCATGGACTATGCAGAGCTCCCTGCCACTCTGCCTCCCCCTGACTTTGACACAGTCCAGCCCGCTCCTGAACCGGCGGCTCTCGACCCACCCTTGAGGCGATCAACCAGAATTTGTTGCCCACCTCAGAGACTAAATTTATGAACTTTTCGAATTTATGGACTCTCTGAATTGTTTTGTTGCTTTGTTTGATTGTTTCCCTGGTTTGTATATAGTGTTGATCTCATTACTCTTGTTGCATACTGCTTCTCTGCACCAGGCACCTTCCCATGTAAATAGCTTAGTTCTCATGTACGTAGTCCTGTACATATGTCTTCGCACCCCACACGTAGTTAGGAACATTCTCACCACACATTATTTATTGCCACATACATACATTTTTTTATAAAAGCGGCGATGTCATAATACACACCAGTATATCATGGTGCAGACACACACACTGATGGACACACAGCAAGACCAATCAACACACACAACACCGCAGCCAATCACCAGTTAGAGCACACTCACTATATAGACAGAGGGCATCAGAGTTCCCGCTCATTCGGGATGCAGCCTCTCAGATGGACAGAGTTTACAGCTTACAGCACAGATCTTCACCATGTGCTGAGTGCATAGACTGGTTAGGACAGGCATAGGTCTTTAGTTTAATCTAGCATCGTGTTAACCCACAGTGAAAGTATGTTCAACAGTTTCTAACTTAATAAAATAGTGTTGTACTATTTTAAGTGTTGGTGGCCTGTATGTGTCCCACGGATCCAGAGCACCCAACACATCAGTAACTAAAGTTCCTTATCTCTGGGACAATTCTCGTAAACTTTTTCTGCACACTCCCGATCTTCCCTCAAGTGCGGCAGCCAGAACTAGACTCAATATTCCAGTTGAGGATGTACCAGGGTTTTACCCAGGTTTAACATAACTTCTACGCCCCAATTAATAATGCCGAGGATACTGTGTGCTTTATTAACCACTCTCTCAACCTGTCCTGTCACCTTAAATGATTTATGGACAGGTCCCTCCACTCCTGTCCACTTTAGAATTGATCCCTTTATTTTATATTGTCTCTCCACATTCTTCCGACCAAAATAAATCATACTTCTCTGCATTAAATTTCATCTGCCACCTCTCCA
The DNA here is from genome assembly GCF_047496885.1 of Scyliorhinus torazame. NCBI lineage: Eukaryota > Metazoa > Chordata > Chondrichthyes > Carcharhiniformes > Scyliorhinidae > Scyliorhinus > Scyliorhinus torazame. The sequence goes on from NC_092717.1 coordinate 134,165,630, forward strand.
TCCATTCCACCAGCCTGTCCATGTCCTTTTGAAGTTCAACACTATCCTCCTCACAGTTCACAATGCTTCCAAGTTTTGTATCATCCGCAGATTATGACATTTTGCCCTGTATACCAAGTTCTAGATCGTTAAAATATCAGAAAGTGCAGATGTCCCAACATTGAACCCTGGCATATTTCACTACAAACCTTCCTCCAGCCCAAAAGCACCGGTTAATGACTATCCCTTGTCTTCAGGTTGCTACTATCCTTTTCATCCCCTGAGTTATAACTCTGCTCACAGATCTGTTGTATAGAACTTTTATCAAATGCCTCATGGAAGTCCATGTACACCACATCAACATAATTTACTACTTGCACCACAGCTCCTTAGAGAAATAGTCGGATTTCCCAGTCAGTGCTTTTGGGCACTGTTAGTTCTCTAAGCACATGAAAATTATCCAGGCTTTTCTTTAGTGCTGTTGAGTGAGCGGCTCAATTGGATAGCCTACGTTCGTCACTGTGTACTGTATCTGAAAATTAATGGCCTTACTGGGTTACGATCAATATTTTTCAAATGCTGGTGCAGAATAGTATTTTATTTATGAGACATTTGTAACTTTCCCTTCATGTCATTAATGGGTGAATGGAGAATACAGAATAGCCATAGGGCAGGATTCTCTGTTTGCCGACGGCGAGAACGCGAAATGCAATTGGGCGGAGAATAGGTTCCACGACAAAATCGCGGCGGGTGCCGATTTGACTCCAAATCACTATTCTCCATCGCCTCAACAGCGGCGTCAATGCATACTGGAACGCATGTACAGCAGACACCGTTTGCATATAATTAGCGGGCCCGACCCAGCATTCTCTGGGGCCTCCACGATTCTCCTCCTCCGACGGGCCATGTTTTCGACGGTGCGGTTCTCTCGTCCTTTTAAAAATTGTGAAACCAGCGTGGTGGCTGATGAAGGAGAGAGAGGAGGTAGGAGACAGAGAGGAGCAACTGCGGGCTGGTGTGACTGGCTGGCTGGGGTGGGGGAGGGTCCTGCCAGAGCCGGGGGAGGGGGGCTGACGGGGGCACAGGCCGAGTGACCGGGCTGATCCGAGTGACCGTCATTGACCACCTGTACTTGACATCTTGCTGCGCATCGCACTGACCACCCACCTTGGCTCCTGGATCTGCAGAGTGACACCGATCGTATGGGTGCCCCCACCCCACTCTCTGCCACCCCCCCACCCCTAAATGCCACCCTCCACCACAAACCCCCACCCGGCCACCATCCACGGCGGCCCACCCAGAGCAACACCCACAGTAGCCCCTACGGGGGCTGCGGTGCATACCCCTGGTGAGGGCAGTGCCAGCCAATGGGCACCAAGGCCAGAGGCCCCCATGATGCTGGGCACCACTGGGGCCAGGAGTGCGGCTATGGGGTGGGGGGAGGATCATGCTAACCGGGGCTACCAGGTAGACTGGTAGAACTGGTTGGGCACGGGGGTGATCACCATACTAACATGTCGGCCTGTATGCCCAGGCGGCTCAAGGCATCCATTTGATGTGGACCATGTCTACCAGGATACCCGGGCAACGTGGTTCGTCGCCATCACCAGGATGCCCCGGATCCAGGGGGTGATCGACAGGATGCATGTCCTCCTACGAGCACCTGCAGATGACAGGCCACTCTACACAAACCCAAAGGGGTTCCACTCAATGAACGTGCAGCTGATATGTGACCATCAGCAGTGCATCATACACGTCTGCGCCCAATACCTGGGCAGTGTGCATGACGCCTTCATCCTGGCACGTTCGGTGATTCCTGACATGTTTGAGATACCCCCCTGACTGGGGGGTTAGCTCCTGGGTGACAGGGGTTATCCGATGTGGTCGCGGCTGCTGATGCCTATCCGTAGTACACAAGCCAATGCAGAGACCCGCTACAACGACACCCTTGCAGCGACCAGGGGTGTGATTGTTGGGGGGGTGGGGGGGAGGTGGTGGTAGTCCAAGTTGCTACGGTGCTCTGGCACCTCCCCTGTGGGAGTCACCGGCATGGGCCCCATCACCTCCTCCTCCTTCGGGGAGCCCGATGGCCCTCGGGGTACTCCATTGGACAGGGGTGCGTGTGGAGCCATTCCCTTTTTAAAAAAAAAATTTTTTATTCTCCTTTTTCACATTTTCTCCCACATTTACATCCATCAACAATAAACAATAATCAGCAAGATATGTCAGTCCCCATAACAACAACGATCCCATCTACCCACCAACCCCCAAACCTCAACCCTCCTGTCCACTGCCTCTTGTAAAACTCCTCCTCCCAATCTCGGTTCCTTCCCCCCAACTTTCCACCCCGGCTAGACCACTCGGACCCTGTTCTGCCAGGCTCCGATGGCCGCAGCCCCTCCCCCCACTTCACTCCCGTTCACTGGCCGGCTTAAACCGGCCAGCGTGGAGGCCCCAGCCCGGGTCCCTTTCCCACTTGCCCGGCCCTAGGAAAGCCCAAAGATCCCCTTTTAGCACACAAACCCCGCATATCCGCCTACACCCCAACAAACCCTCATTTCGAGTGAAAGTCCCGTCCCTTCCCTTGTCCAAATATATACCACATTGGCTCCTTTAATCTCTACACCCGCGCGCAGTGATACAAAAAAGAAGAAAATACAGTCATGAGGTTACATCGGCACATGGCCATTCCTCAATTTGTCAGTTCTGCCACAGTCCTTCTGCTTTTGCAAACTCCTCCGCTGCTTCCGCCGTTCCAAAATAAAAGTCCCTGAGCTTGTAAGTCACCCTGGCTTCGCTGGATATACAATGCCGCACCGCACCTTGCTAATGTACAGTGCCCTCTTCACCCGGTTGAAGGCAGCCCGCCTCCTTGCCAGCTCCACCGTAAAGTCCTGGTATACACGTATACCAGCTCCAGCCCACTGCACCACCCGCTTCTGCTTGGCCCAGCTCAGGTCCTTCTCCTTCACACTGTACCTACGGAGGCACAGAGTCACTGCCCTTGGCGGCTCACTCGCCTTTGGTACAGGCCTCCACGACCGATGAGCCCAATCCAGTTCATATCGGGAGGGGTCCTCCCCCCCCCCCCAGTAGTTTTGCCAGCATCGCAACAAAGTACTCAGTCGGCTTCGGTCCTTCAACTCCTTCGGGCAGCCCCACAATCCTCAAATTCTGTCGCCTGGATCTGTTTTCCAGGTCTTCCATTTTTCCTCACAGATCCTTGTAGTATCCATCACCTTCCGCATCTCTTTCCCCATCGAGGCAAGTTGATCACCGTGCTGCAATAACGTCTCCTCCACTTCCTTCAGCGCCTCCCCTTGCTCTCGCACCTCCGCCACTGCGCTCGCCACCTCCGTCCTCACTGGGGAAACCGCCTCCTCCACCAGCACACTCAAAACCTCCCTCATTTCCTTCCTCACCGTCTCCATGCATTTCACAATCTGCGCCAACTGCTTTTCAAATTCCGCAGCCATCACCTTAGTAATTTCTTCAGCCATAAGCAGTGCGACCTTCCCTGGTGCTCCAGCCTCCATTTTTCCTGGTGACCCCGCGGTGACCTTTCCACTCCCCGACGGACCTCCAGCTGTTTTTTTTCCGGCCGTTTTCTTGCTCACCCTCGACATTTTTCTTTGTTCCTTTTTTCCTCCTGTGTCTCCACTGTGCCTCCTCCGTGCCTTCTCCCTTCTTCTGCCGCCTCCGCGGACCCTGGGACCGGGCTTAAAGTCCCGAAAATGCCGTTGCCGACCCGGAGCCCTCCATTATGCGGCCGCCTCCTGCCCGCCGTCACCGGAAGTCTCGTGTGGAGCCATTCCCGATGGCTCCTCCGACACCTGGCACTGTCAGCCCCGGAGGCCCGTTCTCATCTTGACCAGGGTCTGCACGCTCACGGCCATGGAGCTCAGGGAGTGGACCATCGCTGTCTGGGACTGCGCCACATCATGCTGTGACTGTGGCACCACCTTCTGGGTTTGTGTCACATCAGACAATGACTGCGCCATCTCCCTCTGGTACTGGGCCACATCGCTCTGTGTCTGCGCCATGCCAGCCAGCGCCTGGGCAATGCCACCAATGTTCCCAATCATGGCCTGCTGTGACTGGGCCGCATTCAGGAGCACCGCTGCAATTTCCAGGTGGCTCTGGGACATGGTCGCCTGTGAGGCGGCAACCCTGTCCTGGGCCTCAGCCAGCACCTGCACAGAGTGCCCCAGGCATTCCTATGACACGTGTGCCAACCCCCAAGCCTCCCTCCCCACACCACCCCTCACCCCACACCACCCTCATACCATCACCACCCATCCTCACCCCCACTCCCCGACATGCCGATCCATAGCCAAAACCATTACCCCTAATACCTGACCACGGATGCTAACTGTGCGGTGTTGGCCTGGGTGGCACACATGGTCGACACCACCTCCTGCTCCTTAATATGGTTGGACTCCTCCAACTGCCCCTGAGGTGCTGGATGCTCGCCGACAACCCCTCATGTAGTCCCTGGCTCTGCGGCTGCATCTTCACTATGGATGGGACTTTTCCAGAAGCTCAAGACCCTTCTAGATGGCAGCTAGTTCAGTTGGGGTTTGGCACACTTTTCATAAGGAACTACAACTAAGCGGGGTCTCACTTCCTCGCCCGTGGCCAAGCTCCACCTCTGCAACCCCCTTTCTTGCATGCTGCCGACCACACCCAGGGACCTCTTCTCAGCCACAGTGAGGTGCCGCAGATCCGGCGGCCCCCTTCCTGTCTTCTCCCGCTCCCGGCAGTTGTGCGCAGCCTTCTCCTGGGGAGGGGGGGTGGAGAAACAGAAGATAACAGTGTTAGACAGTCAGACTCATGCAGCCTAGGGGATGGGCAGCTGGTGGCCTCAGTGGCCAGGTCACCTGGCCAAGGTGGCCAGTGTGGGTACCGGCATGTGGTGCAGGGTGGGGGTTTGGCCGCCTTCCGGGTTGGGAAGGGGGTTGGGGTTACGGGTGTGTGGGACACGGGTTAGTGTCAGGGGTTGCTGATGGCATTGACCGCCTCTGCCATCTGTGCCCAGGCATGACGAAGGACAGCAGCTGGCAGCCTCTTTCAGGGTCACCCTCCTCTCCTCCACGGCGTCCAGGGGGATCTCCAGTTTGGCGTCGATGAAAGGGGATGTCGCTCTCCTTGCTGCCATTTTGTTGGTCGGGATGGTGTGTGTGGGGAGTGAAGTCTGTATATGCGGCTGCAGCTTTCAGCCTCCTGAGTGTCAATTGCAAAACTGGCAAATCCGGCGACATTTCTCATTCGAATTGATTGTGTTCCACGTGGCGTCAGTGCTAGCCCCTTAACAGTAGTGGAATCGGTCCAGGTGTGACGCCAGTTTTTCTGTTGTAAAAGTCGACGAATTCTGTGTTGGCGTCAAGACTTTGGGGAGGATTCTCTGATTGCCGACGCCGAAATCGCATTCGGTGATTGGGCGGAGATTCCCTTTTGACGCTGAAATTGGCGGTGCCTGATTTTGGATACTCCGCCCCCTCCAAAAGGGCATCATCGGTGTTTGCGCCGCACGCCATTGGGTCGGTCTCAGGACGTCACCTGAAGGCCCTCCCCTGATGCTCCGCCCTGGTGGCCCGACTTCTGAATGGCATGGATCACTTGTGTCTAGCGTCGCCACCGTCGGGGGCGGGGAGGTGGGGGGGGGGGGGGGGAGGATGGGGGAGCCGTTCAGCTGGCCAGGAGGGCTTTGGCGAGGGCTGGGGGAACTGGTGAGGGGTGGTCCGGGGGTGGCAAGGGGGGTTACAGGGGAACACTATCTGGCAGGCCGGTTCCGCGCGCGGCCTGCGCCATGTTGTACGGTGCGACTGCTGCAGGTCGCCGCTGTGCGCATGCGCGGCCACAGACCTGGCAATTCTCCATCCATACCTGCAGGGAAAGCAGGGGGTTTCACGTGGCATGGCTGCTAGCCCCCCCACCGGGCAGAGCATTTTGGTTTTATACTAGACACATGCTTCGGACATAGCCTCAAAATTGGAGAATCCAGCCCTTAGTCTGAGAAACGGAGAATCCTGCTGATAGAGTTTTACAGCACAGAAAGAGACCCTTCCGCCCATCATGTCCACGCCGGCCATCAAGGAGTTAACAATTCTGATCCGATTTTTCAGCTCTTGACCAGTAGCCTTGTATGCTATGACATTTCAAGTGCTCATCTAAATACATCATAAAAGTTGTGAGGGTTCCTGCCTCTACCACCCTTTCAGGCAGTAAGTTCCAGATTCCAATCACCCTCCGGGTGAAAAAGTTTTTCTTCACATCTCAGCTAAACTTCCTGCCCCTTAACTTAAATTGATTGCCCCTGGTTCTTGATCCTTCCACTAAGGGGAAAAGAACAATACAGCACAGGAACAGGCCCTTCGGCCCTCCAAATCTGTATCGGTCATGATATCAACCTTTGCCAAAACCCTCAGCACTTCCTTGTGCCGTATTCCTCTATTTCCATCCGATCCATGTATTTGTCAAGATGCCTATTGAACGCCATTAATGCATTTGCTTCCACAACCTCCTCTGGCAACGCGTTTCAGGCACTTACCACCCTTTGCATAAAAAACCTGCCTCGCATATCTCCTCTAAACTTTGCCCCACGGACCTTACACCTATGTCCGCTGGTGACTGTCCCCTCCACCCTGGGAAAGAATGCTTGCCAATCCACTCTATCCATGCCCCTCGTAATCTTGTAGGCCTCTATCAGGTCACTCCTCAACCTCCGTCTTTCTAATGAAAACAATCAGCCTATTCAGCCTCTCTGTATAGCTAACACCCTCCAGACCAGGCAACATCCTGGTAAATCTCCTCTACACCCTTTCCAAAGTCTCCACATCCTTCGAGTAGTGTGGCGACCAGAATTGTGCGCAATATTCCAATTGCGGCCTTACCACGGTTCTATACACTGTAACATGACTTGCCAATTTTTATACTCGATGCCCTGCCCAATTAAGGCATTACGTAAGCTTATGCTTTCTTTACTACCTTGTCCACTTGTGTTGCCACCTTCAAAGATCTGTGGACCTGCAAATTCCTAGGGGTACACATCTCCAAAAATCTGTCCTGGTCCACCCACGTCGACGTTACCACCAAGAAAGCACAATAGCGCTTATACTTCCTCAAGATACTAAGGAAATTCGGCATGTCCACATAACCTCTTTCCAACCTTTACAGATGCACCATAGGAAGCATCCTATCTGGCTGCATCACAGCCTGGTATGGCAACTGCTCGGCCCAAGACCGCAAGAAACTTCAGAGAGTCATGAACACAGTCCAGTCCATCACACGAGCCTGCCTCCCATCCATTGACTCCATCTACACCTCCCACTGCCTGGGGAAAGCGGGCAGTATAATCAAAGACCCCTCCCACCCGGCTTACTCACTCTTCCAACTTCTTCCATCGGGCAGGAGATACAGAAGTCTGAGAAGACACACGGACAGATTCAAAAACAACTTATTCCCCGCTGTTACCAGACTCTTAAACAGCCCTCTTATGGACTAACCTCATTGACACTACACCCCTGTATGCTTCACCCAATGCTGGTGCTTATGTAGTTACATTGTGTACCTTGTGTTGCCCTATTATGTATTTTCTTTTTTTCCTTTTCTTTTCATGTACTTAATGATCTGGTGAGCCGCTTGCGGAAAAATACTTTTCACTGTACCTCGGTACAGGTGACAATACATAAAATCCACACAGTACTCCAGCTGGGGCCTTACCAGCATTCTACACAACCTCCCTGCTCTTATATTCAATGCCTCGATTAATAAAGGCAAGAATCCCATAAGTCTTCTTAACCACATTATCTACCTGGCTTGCTGTCTTCAGAGGTCTGTGAACCTGCACAACAAGATCCCTTTGTTCCTCTGTACTCCCTAGGGTCTGACCATGCAGTGTATATTTACTTACCTTGTTAGTTCTCCCAAAATGCATCACCTCACTTTTCATGGTTTAATTCCATTTGCCGCTCTTCTGCCCATCTAACCAGCCTATCTATATTGTCCTGTAATCTAAGGCCTTGCTCCTCATTATTTATCACACTACCAATTTTTGTGTCATCTGCAAACTTAATCATATCTCCTACATTCGCATCAGATCATTAATGAATGTATACTACAAACAACAAGGGACACAGCGCTGATCCCTGCGGAACAACACCAGGGATTGGCGAGATTCTCCGAACCCCCGCCGGGTTGGAGAATCGCCGGGGGCTGGCGTGAATCCCGCCCCCGCCGGTTGCCGAAGTCTCCGGCACCAGAGATTCGGCGGGGGCGGGAATCGCGCCGCACTGGTTGGCGGGCCCCCCCCCCGCTCGATTCTCTGGCCCGGATGGGCCGAAGTCCCGCCGCTAAAATGCCTGTCCCGCCGGCGTAAATTAAACCACCTACCTTACCGGCGGGACAAGGCGGCGCGGGCGGGCTCCGAGGTCCTGGGGGGGCGCGGGGCGATCTGGCCCCGGGGGGTGCCCCCACGGTGGCCTGGCCCGTGATCGTGGCCCACCGATCCGCGTGCGGGCCTGTGCCGTGGGGGCACTCTTTCCCTTCCGCCTCCGCCACGGTCTCCACCATGGCGGAGGCAGAAGAGACTCCCTGCACTGTGCATGCGCGGGAATGCTGTCAGCGGCCGCTGACGCTCCCACGCAAGCGCCGCCCGGAGATGTCATTTCGGCGCCAGCTGGCGGGGCACCAAAGGCCTTTTCCGCCAGCTGGCGGGGCGGAGATTCGTCCGGCGTCGACCTAGCCCCTTAAGGTTGGGGCTCAGCCCCCAAAGATGCAGAGCATTCCGCACCTTTGGGGGCGGAGCGATGCCCGTCTGATTTGCGCCGTTTTGGCCACCAGTCGGCGGACATCGCGCCTTTTCCGGAGAATTTCGCCTCAGAGCTGGAGTAGATAAGAAGGTTCCAGGCAGGAACTGTGGAGTCTCCGAAGCAAGATAAACGCCTTACCCTTTCATAAAATTACTCACGTCCCTTTGTGTTCCCAGGAACCATCAGGATCTAGGGGCACGATTCTCCGAACCCCCCTCCAGGCCGGAGAATCAGCGGGGGGCGGCGTGAATCCCGCCCCACTACCCCTACGGCAGCTGCCGGATTCTCCGGCGCCGGTTTTTCAGCGGGGGCCGGAATCACGTCGCGCCGGTCGGTGGCCATTGGCAGTGGTCCCCCCGGCGATCCTCCACTCCGCGATGGGCCAAGTGGCCGCCCGTTTCCGGCCAGTCCCGCCGGCGTAAATCAAACAAGGTCCTTACCGGCGTGACCTGGCTCTGCGGGCAGTCTGCGGAGTCCTTGGGGGGGCGCGGGGTGATCTGGCTCTAGGAGGTGCCCCCACGGTGGCCTGACCCGCGATTGGGGCCCACCGATCTGCAGGCGGGCCTGTGCCGTGGGGGCACTCTTTCCCTCCGCGCCGGCCGCTGTAACCATCCGCCATGGCTGGCGCGGAGAAGAACCCCCCTGCACATGCACTGGGATCACGCAAGCACACGCTGGCGCGACCGTGCATGCGCCAACTCGCGATGACAACACTCCTCGGCGCTGGTATGGCCCGCCCCACCGATTAGGGGAGAATCCCGCCCCACATTTCCCAAATCTTTGTTCTTTCCGACAGCTGCCTTTGGGAGAATCCTGTGACATTGTCCTTTAATTTTTGTATGTCTGGCAAGGACAACAATTAGCTAACTAACGCCCAAGAATGGGGGCACATGTGGTGAATGTTCATTGGACAAGTTATCACAGGACTGTCAAAGAGCATGGAACAATGCACCAGTCAACCAGCCACAGTCAGCATTTTCAGGGCAGAGGGGAGAAATTTGAATAATGTCTTTTCATGATATTACTATCATACAGTAAAATTCAATGTCTCCGTTTGACTCTTTGCCTTCCTGCATTAAGCAGGTTTTCTTATACACGATACATCCAATGTAATTTTTTTATTTACATGCATTATGGTTAATGTAGGGGCTCGTTTGCTTAGCTGGCTGGCATGTGATTCAGAATAATGCCAACATCATAGGTTCAATTGCCATTCTGTCTGAGGTAGACATGGAACCTGCCCCCCACTCTGCCCCTGAGAGTGAAAGACAACAGCAAAGTATCAGTGGCCAAAACTGCCAAGAAAATGGTTCAGGATGAAGTATCAACAGACAATGAGCCAGGAACTTGCCTGCGGGCAGAGCACACGGTGAATGGTTAGTGTAAGTAGATGTACAGACAGATGATACACTCAAGAAAAAACAGTGAAATGAACCAGCATCATTCTTGACACCGACATGTTTTGTTGCATCTTTTCCTGTATTCAGTCCTTGCTATGCATGAGAATGTGCTCAGATGTCCAACCCCAGGCTGCACAGGAAGAGGGCACGTGAATAGCAATCGCAATTCACACCGAAGGTAAGCAGAAAATCCTTTAAAGTGAGAATGTCAGACAATCAAGAAAATAGCTAAATTAATGGGTCAGATCAGTTGTTTCATTACAGAGTTCAACCCATCTGAGAGGGATATGATTAAAGTTGTCTTTTTTGACTAAAAGTCTGAAGTGGGTTTCAGCAGTCACCTCCAAATAATAACACAAAATTGTAACTTTTCAGCTATCAAAAATAGTCAGAAAGAAAATTGATAATTGGAATGTCTTTTGTAGGTCAGAGCTTAACTTGTCACCAGGGCCATGTAAGAGGAGATTTATAGTGAATCTAACCAACGACTAGCTTTTGAATTAAATTCTTCGTAAAGATTTGTGATCCACATGTCTTGTCAGTCATTTTCGTGACGTGAGAGGGATCACATGTACCTCATATAAGATGCTACTTTTGCTGGTAAATGCCTTCACTGTTCTCCAGATTGGGAATAATATCTTCATGAAAGAAAACATGTTCAGATAATCAAAGGCTGGAGTTGGCTATTTGGCCGTACATGTTATGATGCCACTAACTGGGTTGAGGTTATTCCTTATTCGTGGTAGGCCTCTGGTCAGAGCCCTATCCCTCGAACTAAGAAGAATGGAGGGGATAGAAATGGGGCAGGAACCTATGCCTCACCTGCTGCTATTATTTGCATCCTACCTATGGGGGAGGTGAAACCAGAGGTGATTCCCAAAGGGACCCCAGAAGTGAAATTCAAGTTGTGATTGGAAGCACAGGTAGGCTGTGCCACCCAAAATCCTTATTGTCTTCACAGCATTCCTGCCCAATAAGATCAACATCCATGGAGGGTCTCCAGTTCATCCAACTTATGTTTAATGTACAAGCTGTGGAAACCCTGTAAATACGACATTTACACTGATTATTTGGCTTGACTGCCAAAGTTCTGGCAGACAAGCTGGAGAATTCCAATGAAATTTACCTCAATGTAACTATTTTAGTTCCTTTGACAATCCAAGTTGGGGTTAGTGATCAGTTTAACACCATTGTCCAGATACCAGAAATACTTTCACACCTCCCTTGTCACCTACTGATTTATTGCATTTGTCTATTCACCTGTAAATTTGGCTGTTGCAATCCTACAGCTCTGCCGATAAAGCAAAAACCACAGACACTCTCAGCAAAGTTCCAGTGCAGGTTAGGTTTCTGTGAGATTGGATTTATGTCCAAACAATTTTTGTTCACGGCTTTGAGCTTTTAGAAGTACAACAGAAGGGGTCCCCTTTGCCAATATGAGAAGTCCAGGACGAAGCTGTGAGGAGAATTTGTGTTAAAAGGAGCAAATTGTGAGAGGACTCCAGCCTAAATGAATGTGTTGTTCAGCACCCTGGAGAGGCAGACAGCCTCACAGTGGGCAAATGCCTTTGGCAAGACCCCTTACTTGAGAACATGGATGAAACAGTTGGTGATGAGTAATCATGATACACAACATTCAAATTGGATGTCTATAATATCAGTATGGTTAGCACAATCAAGAAGATGTGCAGCCCTTGCCAGGCAGCAGAGATTGTACTCACATGGATTTCTGTAGTTTTGGTTGCAGGCTCTGGAACTTAAAAATAATAATCTTTATTAGTGTCACAAGTAGGCTTACATTAACACTGCAATAAAGTTACTGTGAAAAGTCCCTAGTCGCCAGACTCCGGCGCCTGTTCGGGTACACTGAGGGAGGATTCAGAATGTCCAATTCACCTAACAAGCACGTCTTTCGGGACTTGTGGGAGGAAACCGGAGCGCCTGGTGGAAACCCAAGCAGACACGGGCAGACTCCGCACAAACAGGGACCCAAGCCGGGAATCGAACCGGTTGCTTCACAACTGGCGCTGTGAAGCAACAGTGCTAACCACTGTTAATGATGATGGGGTGAGGTTAGTCCCATTGCATAGTTGGTTTATTAGCTGATATATCTGTTCATGCACCACTCCACATGCCTGACAGAACATATTATTTTAGAAGACACCTAAAATTAGTTGGCTTGAAGAATTTTTGATTTATGTCAATCTCAGATGCGCAACCAAAGAAATGAAAGCCAAAGATATATTGTTCTTACATGTAATAATCCTGTCTGCACTTGCAATCAGCTTGGTGTCAACTGATGAGTGCAGTTGTATTGTTGATAATGATGTGGAGATGCCGGCGTTGGACTGGGGTGAGCACAGTACGAAGTCTTACAACACCAGGTTAAAGTCCAACAGGTTTGTTTCGATGTCACTAGCTTTCGGAGCGCTGCTCCTTCCTCAGGTGAATGGGGACCTGAGGAAGGAGCAGCGCTCCGAAAGCTAGTGACATCGAAACAAACCTGTTGGACTTTAACCTGGTGTTGTAAGACTTCGTACTGTATTGTTGATAGGAAGGGATGGTTAGGGTCGAAGGGGGCAGTGGGTGCCAGTAGGTTGGGAGAGTGAGGGTCCTGTGATGATACATGAAGGGACACTGAGGGTTATTGGAGGGTAGAAGGATGTAAAACGAGGCGTCTGGGGATTGGCACAGGGATGCGTTCCTTGGGAAGGTCAGAGACATGGACATTCACCTGCACGGGATGGAGGGTGATGTCGGATGGTGATGGGGTAACTGTGGGGAGATCAAAATTCACACCATGGGTTTAGTGGTCATAGGGGAATGGTGTGGGTCATGGGGAGAGGTTGGAAGCAGTTGGGTTCTATCTGAAGAGGTACACACATCATGGCCGCTTGCAGTCCTCTGGAGCCTTGTGATGCTGGGTGGGAATTGGGTCATTCTGGGTGGATGGAGCAGCAGGATAGCTCAACTGGACAATTGAAGGAGAACACCAACATGTAGTACTGATAACACTAAAGCGTTTTGACAAATGTGTGCAGAAAGGGCAAAGACTCAGCATTTATGGGACGCTTCTTGCACATGGCTCACTGTGGCCCTGGCAAAGATCCTTGCTTCCCTCTACATACATGATGCTGGGGGACATAGACTCAGCCTGGGGTGCCTCCCTAAAGGCGGACGGGCGGGGTGTGGGTGCACATGCTAAACAACTATGAATCACAATTAATAATAATAATAATCTTTATTAGTGTCACAGGTAGTCAATGAACACTGCAATGAAGTTACTGCGAAAAACCCCTAGTCGCCACACTCCGGCACCCGTTCGGGTACACTGAGGGAGAATTCAGAAGGTTCAATTCACCTAACAAGCACATCTTTTGGGGCTTGTGGGAGGAAACCGGAGAGCCATGAGGAAACTCACGCAGACATGGGGAGAATGCGCAGACTCCACACAGACAGTGACCCAAGCCAGGAATCAAATTCAGGTCCCTGGCCACATCAGATATAATTAGTATCGTCTATTTGGACAAGTGTAAGAACATTAAAAATGAGGCGCAACCACATGTGAAATCATAACTTGTTAATCTTTTGTTGCCTATTATTTCTTCCAAGCGTTCCCCTAGTATCTGCAGCATGGACGGAAGCAGCCTGCTGACCAGTTTTCTCTGTTGTCTTGGCAGACCTTGTCAGGCGTCCTCTGGAGACCCAAGGCCTGGAGTATCCTGGCTTACTTTAGCTCTCCAGCTGTGGGGCAGCTGCTTCCTATGTGGCCACAGAGGTTGGATTCGAAGGGATCACAGGCAAAGTAGATTCCAAAGGGCCAGACACCATCAGGGAATGCTGGATGGAGGTCCCTTGAGTGTCCAATAACAGTTCCTCCTCCCTTTGGTACCTGAGGGCCCTCTCCTGGCTCCTTGAGGAGAGCGGGCATCTTGAGGGAATTCTAGATGCCCTGCCCGCTATCACATACCACAGCAAATTTCAGCCACGGCTACAGCGATGGAGTCCAGGTCTGCACAGAGTTCTGACAGAAACATGACGTTCTGCTGGATGAGGTACTCCATGGTGCCCGTCATCCTCCCGATGGAGACTTCCATGCATATGCAAGTCAGAGCCACTTCATCAAAGAGTAGCCGGGCGGACCCTTCCACCTCTGCCGAGTGCCTAGTGATCCCCCGCCTCCTGCTGCATCTCCAGTCTCTCATACAGAGCCAAACCCAAAGGCTCATCATCCTACTCGGACGTCATAGATGTCTTTTCCTTAACAGTCTTCCGAGTGCTGAGCAGCTTGGCTGGCCCTGCCTCCCCTTGCTGGGGACACCATTCCATGCAGTGACCAGCAGAATGTAAGACGCTGCCTGAACTAGATCTAGTATTCTCCAAGGTATATGTCTCTGGGCTGGTGGAGGGTACAGGTGGCTGCTGTGACAGCTCTACAGGTGCACTTTCCTCCTCCCCCTAATGACCTCGGTCCTATGCGTGCTGGAGTTATTTCTGGATAGGGTTTCGTCTTCTGGCCTTCCCCTCAGACTGGTGGCACCAAATGAGAGAGGAGTGTGTGAGGGCCTCCAACATGGAGCAATGCATGATCCTTAGGTTTCTCTGTGATTACATTATCCATCAATCCTTGATGGATGGAGGCTGCCCACTGCCCTCCCCATCCGCTGTGGCTGGGTCCGGTTGCTGCCCTGCCAGCTCGGGTACCCATTCCTCAAACGCTATCAGGTTCCTCAGTTTAGGAGGACCCCATCCTATCTTCTCTCCTTCCTGAAGTGTCGTAACATTTATTATCCAAAGAGAGAGGACGGGGTTGAGAACAATTGGATCATACTTCCATTCTTGCAAATAAATCATTGGATTGAGTGGTATGTGATTGATTGATTTGATTGAAGCTTTGCGCAGGTGAAGGAGACACATCCTGAGTGAGTGAGACACGTTCAGAGTGGGAATTGGAACTTGGTAATTTGGTGCATTGAGGTAATTCGGTGCAGAGTGGGAGAAGGTGCTTTTTCCTTACCGTTTTGTTCTCTTTCTTCTGGCCTGTAACTGTTAATTTGCAGGGAGAGAACCAGAGAGCATCCTGGGAAAGTAAGTGATTTTTATTTTTATCTTTTTTATTACCTTTTCAAATTGTGTGGGGGGGAAAACTGTAGTGACAGCACAGTAAAGCTGTGACCTGATTGGCTGGTTGGGAATCTGCACTAAATTAAAAAATTAAACATTGTTAAACTAATTAATCATAATTAATTATTTACTTAATTATAATTTAGCGGGGTATCTAAGCTAGAGATCGGAGAGTACTGTATTTAGCTTTCACATTTATAGTAGAAATCTAGTGCTAGGAAACAGATAGTTAACAGTAACGTTTTTTAAAAAAATTTTAAATTTAATTAATGAATTAATTAACGCAATGTCAGTTAGAGGGGTACCGTCCTCTGACTGTGAGATGTGGCAGGTCCGGGAGGCTTCCAGCGTCCCGGATGGCTTCATCTGCAGAAAGTGCACCCAGCTGGAGCTCCTCACAGACCGCATGGTTCGGTTGCAGCAGCAGTTGGATGCACTTAGGAGCATGCAGGTGGCAGAAGGCGTCATAGATAGCTGTTATATAAATGTGGTCACACCCAAGATGCAGGCAGAGAGATGGGGGACCACCAGAAGGGGCAGGCAGTCAGTGCATGAATTCCCTGTGGTTGTTCCCTTCTCGAACAGGTACTGTCGGATACTGTCGGGGGATTTAGTCTATCAGGGGAAAACAACAGCAGCCAGAGCAGTGGCACCATGGCTCTGATGTTCAGCAGGGAGGGTCAAAGTGCAGAAGAGCAATAGTCATAGGGGACTCTCTAGTCAGGGGCACAGATAGGCGTTTCTGTGGACATGAAAGAGACTCCAGGATGGTATGTTACCGCCCTGGTGCCAAGGTCCAGGATGTCTCAGACGGGTAGCGGGCATCCTGAAGGGGGAGGGAAAATAGGCAGAGGTCGTTGTACATATTGGTACTAATGACATAAGCAGGAAGGGGCATGAGTTCAGGGAACTAGGCCGAAAGTTAAAAGACAGGACCTCCACGGTTGTAATCTCGGGATTACTCCCTGTGCCATGTGCCAGTGAGGCTAGAAATAGGAAGATAGAGCAACTAAACACGTGGCTAAACAGCTGGTGTAGGAGGGAGGGTTTCCATTATCTGGACCACTGGGAGCTCTACCGGGGCAGGTGTGACCTGTATAAGAAGGATGGGTTGCATCTAAGCTGGAGAGGCATAAATACCCTGGCCGCGAGGTTTGCTAGTGTCACACGGGAGGGGGTTAAACTAATATGGCAGGGGGGTGGGTACCGGAGCAATAGGTCAGAAGGTGAAAGCATTGAGGGAGAACTAGGGAATAGGGCCAGTATGGCTCTGAGGAAGAGCAGACAGGGAGATTTTGCTGAAAACAGCGGGTTTGGTGGCCTGAAGTGCATATGTTTTACTGCAAGAAGTATTACGGGTAAGGCAGATGAACTTAGAGCTTGGATTAGTACTTGGAACTATGATGTTGTTGCCATTACAGAGACCTGGGTGAGGGAAGGACAGGATTGGCAGCTAAACGTTCCAGGATTTAGATGTTTCAGGCGGGATAGAGGGGGATGTAAAAAGGGGTGGTGGAGTTGCGCTACTGGTTAGGGACAATATCATAGCTGTACTCCAGGAGGACACCTCAGAGGGCAGCGAGGCTATATGGGTAGAGATCAGGAATAAGAAGGGTGCAGTCACAATGTTGGGTGTTTACTACAGGTCTCCCAACAGCCAGTGGGAGATAGAGGAGCAGATAGGTAGACAGATTTTGGAAATGAGTAAAAACAACAGGGTTGTTGTGATGGGAGACTTCAACTTCCCCAATATTGACTGGGACTCACTTAGTGCTAGGGGTTTGGACGGGGCAGAGTTTGTAACGAGCATCCAGGAGGGTTTCTTAAAACAATATGTAGACAGTCCAACTAGGGAAGGGGCGGTACTGGACCTGGTATTGGGGAATGAGCCCGGCCAGGTGGTAGAAGTTTCAGTAGGCGAGCATTTCCGGAACAGTGACCACAATTCAGTAAGTTTTAAAGTGCTGGTGGACAAGGATAAGAGTGGTCCTCGGGTGAATGTGATAAATTGGGGGAAGGCTAATTGTAACAATATTAGGTGGGAACTGAAGAACCTAGATTGGGGGTGGATGTTTGAGGGTAAATCAACATCTGACATGTGGGAGGCCTTCAAATGCCAGTTGAAAGGAATTCAGGACCGGCATGTTCCTGTGCGGAAGAAGGATAAGTACGGCAAATTTCGGGAACCTTGGATAACGCGAGATATTGTAGGCCTCATCAAAAAGAAAAAGGAGGCATTTGTCAGGGCTAGAAGGCTGGGAACAGACAAATCCTGTGTGGAATATAAGGAAAGTAGGAAGGAACTTAAGCAAGGAGTCAGGAGGGCTAAAAGGGGTCACGAAAAGTCATTGGCAAATAGGGTTAAGGAAAATTCCAAGGCTTTTTACACATACATAAAAAGCAAGAGGGTAGCCAGGGAAAGGGTTGGCCCATTGAAGGATAGGCAAGGGAATCTATGTGTGGAGCCAGAGGAAATGGGCGAGGTACTAAGTGAATACTTTGCATCAGTATTCACCAAAGAGAAGGAATTGGTGGATGTTGAGTCTGGAGAAGGGTGTGTAGATAGCCTGGGTCACATTGAGATCCAAAAAGACGAGGTGTTAGTCGTCTTGAAAAATATTAAGTTAGATAAGTCCCCAGGGCCTGATGGGATCTACCCCAGAATACTGAAGGAGGCTAGAGAGGAAATTGCTGAGGCCTTGACAGAAATCTTTGGATCCTCAATGTCTTCAGGTGATGTCCCGGAGGACTGGAGAATAGCCAATGTTGTTCCTTTGTTTAAGATGGGTAGCAAGGATAATACAGGGAACTACAGGCCGGTGAGCCTTACGTCAGTGTTAGGGAAATTACTGGAGAGGATTCTTCGAGACAGGATCTACTCCCATTTGGAAGCAAATGGACGTATTAGCGAGAGGCAGTATGGTTTTGTGAAGTGGAGGTCGTGTCTCACTTACTTGTGAGAGTTTTTTGAAAGGGTCACAAAGATGATTGATGCAGGTAGGGCAGTGGATGTTGTCTATATGGACTTCAGTAAGGCCTTTGACAAGGTCCCTCATGGCAGACTGGTACAAAAGGTGAAGTCACACGGGATCAGGGGTGAACTGGCAAGATGGATACAGAACTGGCTAGGTCATAGAAGGCAGAGAGTAGCAATGGAAGAGTACTGTTCTGATTGGAGGGCTGTGACTTGTGGTGTTCCGCAGGGATTAGTGCTGGGACCTTTGCTGTTCGTAGTATATATAAATGATTTGGAGGAAAATGTAACTGGTCTGATTAGTAGGTTTGCAGACGACACAAAGGTTGGTGGAATTGCGGATAGTGATGAGGACTATCAGAAAATACAGCAGGATTTAGATCGTTTGGAGACTTGGGCGGAGAGATGGCAGATGGAGTTTAATCCGGATAAATGTGAGGTAATGCATTTTGGAAGGTCTAATGCAGGTAGGGAATATACAGTGAATGGTAGAACCCTCAAGAGTATTGAAAGTCAAAGAGATCTAGGAGTACAGGTCCACAGGTCACTGAAAGGGGCAACACAGGTGGAGAAGGTAGTCAAGAAGGCATACGGCATGCTTGCCTTCATTGGCCGGGGCATTGAGCATAAGAATTGGCAAGTCATGTTGCAGCTGTATAGAACCTTAGTTAGGCCACACTTGGAGTATAGTGTTCAATTCTGGTCGCCACACTACCAGAAGGATGTGGAGGCTTTAGAGAGGGTGCAGAAGAGATTTACCAGGATGTTGCCTGGTATGGAGGGCATTAGCGATGAGGAGCGGTTGAATAAACTCGGTTTGTTCTCACTGGAACTACGGAGGTTGAGGGACGACCTGATAGAGGTCTACACAATTATGAGGGGCATAGACAGAGTGGACAGTCAGAGGCTTTATCCCAGGATAGAGGGGTCAATTACTAGGGGGCATAGGTTTAAGGTGCGAGCGGCAAGGTTTAGAGGAGATGTACGAGGCAAGTTTTGTACACAGAGGGTAGTGGGTGCCTGGGACTCGCTGCCGGAGGAGATGGTGGAAGCAGGGACAATAGGCACATTTAAGGGGCATCTTGACAAATACATGAAAAGGATGGGAATAGAGGGATACGGACCCAGGAAGTGTAGAAGATTTTAGTTTAGACGGGAAGCATGGTCGGCACAGTCTTGGAGGGCCGAAGGGCCTGTTCCTGTGTTGTACTTTTCTTTGTTCTACTGCTGGTTCTCCACAAGGATTTTGAGCCAGCACCCTCCAAAGCAGTGAGTGCATACAGAGAGAAGGATAAGCTTCGGAGAACATGCCATTAGCAGTGCTTGCTGGTGCCCTCAAAACCTAAAGTCCTCCACCTCCCAACCCCACTGCTCCTCTCAACCAACCACCATCCTGCTTTCCAAGACAATATTTGAGCTCTCTGTGCAGAAGGGTCAGGGATACGCAGTGTTCTCTCCACCTGCAGACCAGATGGACTGCAGTGGGGAAATGAAGTGTCATCTTGAGAAGTGCTTTTTTGTGTGGGCTACATGGATGGTGTCCTTCCCACTGAGATCCATGTGCCCACTATCATTCAGTGAGGGGAGTGTGGTGATGAATGCAGCTAAGCATTCATTTATGCGAACGATGCGGATGAGGCCATTCATCCATTTCCAGCATTGCAGAGCAGTCCTCTGGTGGAGACTATGAACATTGACCACCCTGACAACTCACTCCCATGCAAGGTTGGTCACATGGCTCAGCCTCCCTCCTTAGGGTGCAGAGCACTCCTCCTGACCTCCACTGCATTGAGCAGCACATCAAGGCAAGCATCACTGAATCAACAAGCCAGAGCTCCTTGCGATCACCAGAACATCTCCTCCTTCCACTGTGGGCTCGCGACAAAGATGTTGATGTCCAGGCATCTTTTAAATATGATGGCGGGTGCGTGTCATCCAGCCCGCCCCACCTGCAATGCGTTGGGAAACCCTTCAACTGCATAATTAATTAGCTCAGCATCGCACCATTCAGCACAAATTCCCACCAAACTCCACGCAGGAAACACTTTCCAGTCTCGTCCTTCCCACGGGACTGAGGCCTGGAATGGAAAATCCCAGCCAACAAATCTTAAAATCAAATATTTCCACAGTTTTTATTTTTGAACATATGAATAATAATATACAGAATATATTACATTCTTCTTCTCTTCAAAATCAAGGTACCAATCACACACAGAAGGATTGGTGAAACAATAATGTGGCTTTGTTGTTTGAAAATAAGACTTTATACGGATAATGTTCACTGTGCGACATGTCTGACCTGTTTCACAGCTGTTTCCAGACTGACTCACGTCATGTCTCACGAATTTGATTGAGTTTTTTGAAGGGGTAACCAGAAGGTAGATGAGGGCAGTGCGGTCACGTTGTCCACATGGACTTTAGCAAGGCCTTTGACAAGTTACCGCATGGTAGGTTACTGCAAAAGATTAAATCTCACGGAATCCAGGGTGAGGTAGCCAATTGGATACAAAATTGGCTTGGCAACTGAAGTCAAAGGATGGTTGTGGAGGATTGTTTTTCAAACTGGAGGCCTGTGACTAGCGGTGTGCCGCAGGAATCGGTGCTGGGTCCACTGTTATTTGTTATATATATTAATGATTTGGATGTGAATGTAGGAGGCATGGTTAGTAAGTTTGCAGATGACCCCAAGATTGGTGGCAGAGTGGCTAGTGAAGAATGTTACATAAGATTGCAACAGGATCTTGACCAATTGGGCCAGTGGACCGATGAATGGCAGATGGAGTTGAATTTGGATAAATGTAGGTAATGCATTTGGTAGATCAAATCAGGGTAGGACCTACTCAGTTAATGGTAGGGAGTTGGGGAGAGTTACAGAACAAAGTGATCTGGGGTTCAGGTTTATAGCCCCTTGAAGGTGGAGTTGCAGGTGGACAGGGTGGTGAAGAAGGCATTCAGCATGTTAGGTTTTATTGGTCAGAATATTGAATACAGGAGTTGGGACATCTTGTTGAAGTTGTACAAGACATTGGTGAGACCACACATGGAATGTGTTCAGTTCTGGTCACCCTACTATAGGAAGGATATTGGTAAACTAGAAAGAGTGCAGAAGCGATTTACGAGGATGCTACGAGGACTTGATGGTCTGAGTTATAAGGAGAGGCTGGATAGGCTGGGACTTTTTTCCCTAGAGCGTAGGAGGCTTAGGGGTGATCTTATAGAGGTCTGTAAAATGATGAGGGGTATAGATAAGGTTGATAGTCAATATCTTTTCCCAAAGGTAGAGGAGTCTAGAACTAGAGGGCATAGGTTTAAGGTGAGAGGGAGAGATACAAACGAGACCAGAGGGGAAGCTTTTTCACACAGAGGGTTGTGAGCATCTGGAACGAGGTGCCAGAGGGAGTGGTAGAGGCGGGTACAATTTTTTCCTTTAAAAAACAGTTAGACAGTTACATGGGCAGGGTGGATATAGAGGGATATGGGCCAAATGCAGGCAAGTGGGACTAACTTAGTGATGGAAACTGGGAGGCATGGACCAGCTGGGCCGAAGGGCCTGTTTCTATGCTGCAAACATCTATGACTCAATGACTCTATGACTATCAATCATGAGGCTAGTGCTTCACATCGTGTTGATGTATTGATGATTGACAGTAGTTTAAGATACGCTTTCTTAAAGGTATAAGCACATCATATCATGATAGAAAAGAATCTCTGGTCCAGCCAGTTTTGACCAGGAGACAGATTATATAACTTTAAAATAGCTAAATTCAATAAAGTAAGAGAATAACTATATCATTTATTGTTTCATATCTCAGGAGAGGACACTTTGAGAGTAATAATGTTAAGCACACATCATATTTCATACAAAAATCAACAAGCTGAGACTGAACAAAGTGTTTCAACAAACTAATAACTAAACTAAACTCAAGAGGAAAACCTTCTAAAAAGAAATCCCTCAAATATGAAATGAAGACGATTCACAGGGATAAATAAGAAAATACTAAAAAATGCCCTTTTTGTCTGCTGTGACTTCTTCTGGCCATTTTTACCTATTTCGTTGGTAAAACAACTGTGATGCATTGTGCATCACAATATAGAAAATTCCCACCCCACTCAGCCATTTGACCTCCATGGAGAGGCAAATTCTGTTTTCAAATCCTTCCATGGCCTCGGTCCTCCTTATCTCTGTCATTTCCTCCAGTCCTACAATTCTCTGAAATGTCTGAGCTCCTATAATTCCAGCCCCTTGCATAACACAATTATAATCACTCCACCATGCATGCTGTGTCTCCAGCAGTATGGGCCCTAAGCTCCGAAATTCTCTCCCAGACCTCTCTGCCTCTTTCCTAACTTCATTATGTACCTTTATAAATATGTTCAGAGGGTCGGCACAATGGCGCAGTGGTTAGCACTGCTGTCTACGGCGCTGAGGACCCAGGTTTGATCCTATTCCCGGGTCACTGTCCTTGTGGAGTTTGCACATTCTCCCCGTGGCTTCGTGGGTTTCACCCCCACAACCCCAAAGATGTGCAGGTTAAGTGGATTGACCACACTAAATTGCCCCTTAATTGGAAAAATATTAATTGAATACTCTAAAAAAAATTTTTTTAATACATTCAGAGGAAGAGAGTGATAAAAATAAATGTGGGGCCATTGAAGACAAATGCAAATAAGACAATATAAACATTAAAATGAAAGCTTTGGCTCAGATTTTTCCCCCCAATGTTGGGTCGGCCGAGATGAGAGAATTCCTGGCTCTGCAAACCTGACCTTTAAAATTGTACATAAGAATTTGAAAGTTGGATTATAAACTGGACGAACAACCTCAGAGGAATTGAGGACGATGCCAGGAGCGGAGGCAGACTAGGCGTAAGGCCTGTCATGCACTGTGTCAGCAATATAAAATAAAAGAATAAAACATGAAACATTCCTCCAAATTATACCAACACATGCTGCCACCTATCACCTTTTCCTTTACACCCACAATGCCAACTCACCTAGTATCCACAATGGGCAGAGCTAAAGGCCCATGCAGAGATTAGATAAAATAAAGTTCAATAAAATTAAGTTCAAAGTTTCTACTGCAAACTTCACTATATTGCAAAAAAACCTCTCATCCATAAAAAACAAATTTACTACATTTACATTCCTCAACTAAATTACGTCTTATAAAAAACAGTTCATTCAAGAGCACAATCCATAATAACAAAAAGCATTGGAATTCATAGTCGCACATCAAAGAGTCTATAACCACTTGTAGCTCCCAATCAAACTGTGAAATGGCGACACTCTACTTAGATAAGGATGGTTGTGAAATCAGTCATACAGCACTAATCCAGTAACAGAAGCTCTCAGGCTTATGTCAATAGACAGGTTAAAATGGCAAGCAATTGTTTTATTAACATTCTAAGACATTTCTGCAAAGATTTGAAGGGCAGAACGTTTAAATGCCATGACAGGTGCTTTGATAGGTGCTTCTGAAAAAGTCTTCTTGAAAGCTCCTCTCAACAGTTCTTTTTGCTACTTTCGACAGTTCCTTTTGACAGGTCCTGCTGACAGTTTTGACATTTGGTTTTAGCACATCTGTTCACAGTTCCAGTAAGTTTGACAGTAATGAGTTTATGCACTTTTTACACACATTATGCCTACTCTTAACAATTCGAACGGGCATGTTACCTTTCTGGGATTTTCACAGTAACTTCATCGCAGTGTTAATGTAAGCCTGCTTGTGACAGTAATAAAGATTATTATTATCATCAAAGTGTGCCCGACCTCCAGCAAAGAGCACCCAACCTACAGCAAAGGGCACCCGCCGTCCACCAAAGGTGACCTGGGACTAGACCCAAAGGGTACCTTACCTCTCCAAAGGGATACGTATCCTGGTTATACAATGAATCCACAAAATTCAAACGTGCTCTTACCAGGTCTATTCTGCACACCTCAGGTTTCAGCCACAAAGTCCTTTAAAGCTCTGGGCTTTCTCCAGTAGAATTCAAGCTCTATTTCTTTGAAGATATATCCGGATGTCAAGCCAAAGGCAGAACTCAACCACCGCTGAATTCCAGAGGCACAGCTTTCTCCAAAATGGCATATGTCTGCAGAACCTCCTCAACTCTGCTCAAGATGGTTTTGAGGGCATCCCAGCTGCAACAGCTGTGCATTTGCCTATTCCCAGATCCTGAATCCAACCTCTGGGCTGTATTTAATGGCCCTGTCATGGAGCGGGTGGGGTTGGAAAATACGGCAAGCCATTCAAACATCCATTCACTTGGGCGGGAACAGAAAATCCCGCCGACTGAAAATTCCACCCTCTTCAGTTTGCCTATAATACCCCACTGGGATATGAGCTTGAATGGCCCAGGGTCTTTTTATCTGATGTCAAACAATTTGGTTTCTCAAGAAACCTGAATATTCTGTGTCTGATTCCATTTATTTTTTTGAGACATGAAGGTTCATTTTCCTTTCCAGTTAGCTGAAGTTTCCATTTCAGGTCCAGTTGGGGCCTGTCTCAAAAAGTACAAGCTTTGTAGCCATGGATTCCATTACATCATTAATGTTCTTTGTTTTATAGTCTCTCCGGTTGCCCAATTGCTGCAGCAGAGAAACTGGCTAAGTGCCAGGATAAACAGAATGAGTTCACAAGGGTTGGACAAAACTCAGACCAAATGCTGAGGTATATTCTCATTTGATGTTATCATTTTTCATTTTCTCACCATAAGCAGTGCTGCCAGAGGCTATAGTGTCCAGTCAGTGGTAAAGCTGCAATTCATTTCCACTTGCACTGCCGAGGCAGTACTCTGGCCATTATGGCAAGATCAACAGCCCATTTTAGAATTATCCAATTTTCATCCCATTGAAATCAAATAAAGTTGAATGTAAATAAACTAGCTGTATGTGATATGTCTCAAAAAGTTTTTTAAATTATTTTTAATGCAGAAGCTTGTGTTTATTTTGTTTAGAATAACACAAAGCTGAACAAGACAGTAACATAGCATGATCAATGTATTGTTAAAAATGTTGAGGAAAAAGTTGAGCTATTTAACAATGTCATTTGAATGTAACTGTGTGCACTATGAGTTAATTCCACAGTCGACACATCAATACCCTTCTGAATTCCTCTAATCTGAGGAGTCTGAGTCCATTCTTCACTCAATGAGAGTGGTCAGCCTGTGGAATTCGTTACCACAGAAAGTAGTTGAGGCCAAAACATATATGTTTTCTCGAAGCAGTTAGGACAAAGAACAAAGAAAAGTACAGCACAGAAATAGGCCCTTCGGCCCTCCAAGTCTGTGCTGATCATGATGCCCTAATTTTTAAAAAACCTTCTGCCCTTACTCAGTCTGCATCACTTGGGGGCGAAGGGGATCAAAAGATATGGGGGGAAGGCAGGATTAGGCTACTGAGTTGGATGGTCAGCCATGATGATAATGAATGGCAGAGCAGGCTTGAAGAGCTGAATAGCCTCTTCCTGCTCCTGTTTTCTATGTTTCTATATGGAAGGCCTGCTTGCAATGGGCATCTTTCTTTGCATTTTTCTAAGCTTAAAACCTGGGAAAATGAGATAGGAGATGTCCTGATGTTGCTCCTGCCTTGCCAGTAAAATAATCCAGGAACTGCTCCATGCCCCTTCAGGAAAACACCAGAAGTGCACATGAAGTAGAAAGTTGATGAGGATTGGGCATAATGATTTTGGTTGTTTTTCCTCTGCTCTGCAACAGAAAATCAGCATTACTGCAGCACAAAGCAGAGAATAATTGGTACCATACAATGTTATTACCTTTAATATTATAGGACATAGGATGTCTTTTGTATATGGATTACAAGTTTTCATTTCATCCAGATGGATGAGTTAGGGGAGGAGCAGGAGAGGTGGGGGAGGTATGACAAAATACTGCAATCAAAAGAAAGATGAGAGGAGGAAAAGATTGTTAATAAATGATGTAGAAGCAATTAAAGAGGATTAATCCAAGAGAATACACATTTTCTTGGAGTACTGATGTAGTTAAGGTCGAGGCACCATAATGTGCAGCAGTATCCGACCTCGTTGCTGCTCTGGACCATTTTGTTGGTCGTTGAATGAAAGATCAGTGGCCATTCAGTTCAGAGCTTGTCAGCGTTGGAGCATGATCCCAGAACTGTGGAAGTGCCTCCAGTCCTTCTGCCCAACAAGGCTTTAGCACTCACCTTCAGAGTGGGAGTGTACCTCACTGATGTAGTGACAGGCCAGCCTGCGTGATGCTGCTATGTTGCTGCAATTGGCAAGCCTACCTTTCCCACCACATTAATGAATCAAACCCATTTTGGGGTGAGGGTCAAGGCAGATGCTCTGCCCTGCCTAGGATTTAATCCTGAGTGATGAGATTAAGAATTCCAGTCTCTATTGATATCCACATTTAGGATTGTCCTAGACAATAATCCTTCTCAGTAAACCTGTGGGACAAAAGGAAAAGTTGCAAAGAATCACATTCAAGTTGATTCAGTGTGCCACCTGGTGGGGCTTCGAGGAGTGTCACTGACAGCAGCTGAGAAGAGCTGGATGTCCTTCTGAATAATGTACAATGTGATTAGCAGGGGAACTTTGGGGAGGAAATTGGGTAATAAAATAATAAAAAGTCAAAATAGTTCATAGCTTTTCTGTCCGCTGTGTAGGCCAATGTGTCTGGTGAAACAAATGGAGATTGCTCAGTTCAGTTATGGATCCGCACAGTCAATCAGCACACCCCATACCACCATATCAAAAGAACTGGACAAATGTACTAAGGCTCCCTTTGATTATGCCAGCTTTGATGCACAAGTATTTGGAAAGCACACAGTAACATCAAAAGTTCAAGAATGGGAAGCTTGCGAATGTAAGTATTGAAGACCAAAATGATTATAGTATTCCATAATATTAAAATATTAGAAAGCAGAAATCACTGCTGTGTAGTAGAGCTAAAATTAATTCCCCTAGTTTCCCACTGATACTCCAGCAGGAAATGGGTGAATCTCCCAGCAAAGCCATTGAGGCATCTTAAACCTGATGCCTCAATGCTTCGTAAGGGCAAGTGTTCCACCCACCCACCATCCCCATAGAAAGTCAATCATAACCAAAGTATTGAACCAGGAGTACGATCTCCCTAATTCTTCAATCAGTGGGGTCGAACTTCTTGGTCACCCAAAAATGTCTTACAGTTCTGTCAATCAGTCCCATTGGTGAGGGGAAAATAAGACTGTTGCTTTGCTGAGGTCAGGGAGAATATGGGGTGCTCACCTATCCCATGATAATAAGATCATCTCCCACTGACCCCACAATTCTGATGGGTTGGACTGAGTTCACAATCCAGATAACATTTGGACCATTGCATAAAGTTGACAGTAAAAGTGTAGTTTTGCACTGCATAGTCATTTTGTGCAGTTTTTTAAAGCTGCTGGAAATTCCAGGAAGTTGCAACCTTCCTTGGTTAACAATTTTTTAGTTATTCAATTTGCATACAGAATATGCTTGGGAACACCACCACCTGCAAGTTCCTCTCCAAGCAACACAGCATCGGACTTGGAACTATATTGTCATTCCTTGGACTGCAGTGGCTTAAGGAGACGGCTCATCACCACCTTCTCCAGAGCAATTAGGGATGGACAATAAATGCTGGCCTAGCCAGTGATGTCCATATTCCATGGAATCATTTTAAAAAGATGCTGAAACGAACATGTTACAGCGACGAAGCTACTGATATGCAATGAGTAACTTCATTACTTCCATAATAACCCGACGATAAATATGCATTACTTGTCAATTTAAATTTAAAATTCAGTGCTTTACTTCTGTTTCCCCTTTCTCTTCTC
The DNA here is from genome assembly GCF_047496885.1 of Scyliorhinus torazame. Classification (NCBI taxonomy): domain Eukaryota; kingdom Metazoa; phylum Chordata; class Chondrichthyes; order Carcharhiniformes; family Scyliorhinidae; genus Scyliorhinus; species Scyliorhinus torazame. Next base: position 134,193,736 of record NC_092717.1, read on the forward strand.
CCCAATTTGTTACTCCTATTTTTGCTATCCCAGTTTTACTTCTACTTGACTTATAATTAATATAGCCTATTATTAAATATTTTTGAAACTAAAAATATTTTCACTCATCTGTTTTTTATTGTCTGCTTTCTAGGTAACCCTGTCCATTTTAGAGGCGGGATTCACAAATGTTTCTGATTGGCTAAAAAAAACTAACAAATTTTCTACCATATATACTTTTAACTCACTCTCAGGATATTAATTAAACTGAATTCAGATTCTCAAACTGCCACAGTGGGATTTGAACTCGCATTCTCTGGATTATTTGACGCAGTACCCCTACCTGTTATATAATGCACCTGTTTATAAATACTGCAGTACCCCTACCTGTTACATAATGCACATAGAATTGTATCAAATCCATTGATACAGGCAGGACAATTATTGATGCATCTTAAAATGTCACCCAATGAAAACTACCGCAGGCCAAGTTATCTAATTTGTAATAGTGATAGTTATGAACAACCTGACATTTCACCCTCAGATTTGAAGGGTTAAGGGCAGCATGGGGGGCAGTGGGTTAGCACTGTGGCCTCACCGCGCCGAGGTCCCAGGTTCGATCGCGGTTCTGGGTCACTGTCCGTCTGGGGTTTGCACATTCTCCCCGTGTTTGCGTGAGTTTCGCCCCCTCGACCCAAAAAGATGTGCAAGCTAGATGGATTGGCCACGCTAAATCGCCCCTTAATTGGAAAAAAATGAATTGGGTACTCTTAAAAAAAACATTTTAAAGAAAAAAAAAGATTTGAAGGATTAAATAATCAATTTAATTTCCTCTTTTCTTAATATGTTGTACTTTAATATTTTCGAAACTGGGATATGAAAGAGACTTTAGGAACAGTCCCATATCTTTATTATGCTGGTGTCAAATGCTGGATTCAATATTAATATTCCACTGCAGCATTTATTCTATTTTTGGCAGATTCTTTGCCACAAATCAAACAGCGTCCTGCTCTTACATAAATAAAATAGTGCTGGAAAAACTCAGCAGGTCTGGCAGCATCTGTGGAGAGAGAAACAGAGTTTAACGTTTCGAGTCCTATGTCTCTTCTTCAGAGCCACTTTTACGTTCCTGTTAAATATTTATTTGGTTTCTGTAGATATCTTTGCACCTGGTATGTCACTTAAACCAGAAACATAATTTTAAAGGATTAGGAAAAAAGGTCGAACTGTAAATGTAATAAAGTCATTGCACTCATTCTAATTCATTTTTCTCATGCATCTGTTGCCAGCCAAACACTTTTCAAGTCCGATGACTTCCTCCAGCCGACTCTCCAGTGCCTCTGTACAAAGCCCATGCCATTCCTGCCATTCCAGTATCTACAGTTACAGTCATGACACTGAAGCCACTCATATAGCAGCTGCAGCTATCCTCAACCTATCCACACGTTGTCGAGAGATGCCAGAGAACCTCTGCACAAAAGCACAAGATTTGTCAACTAAGGTGAGCTATGTATGTACAAAGTGGTCATTCGCACTGAAATTATCACTGAAGAATATAAAACTAAGTTTTCTGAGGGAGAAAATGGAAATCTAGACATCACAAGCACCTTCAGAGTATCCAATGCTTTATTCAAACAAATGGAACTGGTATTATTCAACTTCATTTGAATTGTTGGATTGTAAATCATTGTTATTTACCCAGTGAAATAGCCAACAAGCAAGCACTAAAATGAGGAAACAGACTGCATCATTAAAGTGGCAGCATGTAAATGAAAACGCATTTGTAAAACATGTTTTGATTCTCTATAAACCTGTGGGCTAAATGTTTGGTTCATTCACTGTGAATATTGTTATTAGTTGTAGGCAGGAAGATTGGGAAAGATTTGGAAACCAACAAAGGATCATTAAAAAAACGGAGAAATTGGAGGATGAGAGAAAACTTGTAAGATGTATAAAAATGGACAGTGACAGCTTCTACACATATCGGAAAAATGAGAGTAGCGAAAGTGAGCATTGATCCCATAGAGGGTGAGACTGGGAAATCAATAATGGCGAACAAGGAAATGGCAGAGGCTTTGCCTCTGTCTTCACAGTCAAAGACACAAAAAGCATCCCAAGAGTAGTAGAAAACCATGAGGCAAAGGGGAGAGAGGAACCTAAAACAATCACTATCATTGGAGAAGATGTAATGGGAACACCAATGAGACTTGAGGCTGACAAATCCCCTAGAATCCTAAAAAGAAGTGGCTGCAGAGATAGTTGAAGCATGTAACCTTCCAAAATTCCCTAGATTATGGAAAGGTCGCAGCAAATTAGAAAACTACAAATGTAACACCTCTGTTCAAGAAAGGAAGGAGACGGAAAACCATAGACCAGTTAGTCTAATATCTGTTGTTGGGCAAATGCTAGATCCATTGTTAAAGACGTAGTAGAAGGATCATAATACAATCAGGCAGAGTTAACATGGTATTGCGAAAGGGGAATCACGTTTGACAAATTATTAGATCTCTTTGAAGATGTAATAAGTAGGGTGGATAGAGGGGAACCAGTAGATGTTGACCCATTGTAAGATTTGGGGAGTGTTTAACCTGTTTAATCTGTGAGCCTACACTCACTCAATATTAATTTGTTGTTTTGAGACTTTAAGCATTTTGCCAAATCTAGACAACCTAGTGATAAACACAGGAACAAAAGTTATACTTGACATAAGTAAGCAGTGACTTTACTGGCTCAATGCATTTCTTGCTTCCCGGTTCAACATAGGGTACAAGGTGACATGTGGTCTTCACGCGATCAGCCCCTGGTTGGTTTAGATGGTGTGTGATCAGTTTCTAATTGTTTTCTTAAGGTTATCTATTGACATCATTTCCTGCTGTCTCCTGGGTGGCCCTCTAATATGTCAGGCACTTGTGGACTGTGCCCCTCATTATAGCTTTCCTGTTATTTCATTACATTTTAATGGCTTTCTGCTGAGATAGTCGTGCCTTAAGATATTTCCTTTGTCCGCTTGAGTGAGAATGCAGAATGTTGCAGCACAGAGGGATCTGTGTTTCCTTGTACATGAATCACAAAACGTTAGCATGCAGATACAGCAGGTAAATAGGAAGGCAAAAAAAATGTTGGCATAAGGGTTTGGAGCACCAATCAGTGCATCGTTAAGATAATACCGAAAGAACTGTGTTTGGTTTTGGTCACCTTACTTAAAGAGGTACGAAGAACAGGATTCTCCGAGCCCGCGTCGGGTCGGAGAATCTCCCGGGGGGGCCGCGCAAATCCCACCACGCGCTCCGACACCGGGACGTGATTCTCCGGAGAGCGGAGAATCGGCGCCATTAGCACCGGTCGGGGCCGCTCTATGCAGCACCCCCCCCCCCCCCCCCGGCGATTCTTGGCCCGGGATGTGCCGAGCGGCTGTACAAAAAACCCGAGTTCCGCCGGTTCTAACCTGGTCTTACCCGGCGGGGCCTCGGTGTGAATGGATCCGGGGTCAGCCTGTTGAGGGGGGAGGGGGTTCCGACCCCGGGGGCGGGCCTTCACTGTGGCCTGGCCCGCGATCGGGGCCTACCGATCAGTAGGCCGGCCTCGGCCTCTCGAGCTCGGGGCCTCTTTTGTTCCGCGCCGCCCCCTGTAGCCCTACGCCATATTGCGTCGGGGCCAGCACGGAGAAGGGAGCCACCGCGCATGCGCGGCAATCGTGCCAGTCCCACTGCGCATGCGCAGACCCGTGGCGCCCATCTGATGCAGGGATCGGTAGTTGGAACTGCGTGGGTCGCTCCAGTGCCATGCTGGCCACCTGTAGGAGTCAGAATCGCTGCTCCTGAGGCCATGTTGACGCCGTCAAGAAACGTGACGGCGTTTTACAACAGCGTCAACACTTAGCCCCCGGATCAGAGAATCTCGCCCAGTAAGTCCTCACTAACACTAAACATTGATTTACTTCATTTTAACGTAATTAATAAAGTAGTGTCAGTGTATTCATTTAATGTCAATTTCACTTTTACCTCTTCTACGGCCTGCCTGCTCACAAAACCACCTTACTTCCTGGCCTCATCTCCCCTCTTGGGTCCTGCTTCACAGCCTCACCTCCCCATCCTTCCTTGCTCCCCAGACTTGCCTCACCACCTGGTGTTAGGATCTTGGACGAGAGCCCAATATTTGAAACTGGTAAAAATGTGAGCAAATGTTACTGCACCAAAAGAGTGATAATACTGATCCATAGGTATCTTTTATGTTGAACAAACACAAATTTAAAGAAATAGTTTATTTCATTAGCAACAAAGAAATAGATTTCCAGTTCCAACAGTTCATGATGGCATGGTGGTGCAGTGGTTAGCACTGCTGCCTCACGGTGCCAAGGACCCGGATTCGATCCTGGCCCCGGGTCACTATCCTTGTGGAATTTGCACATTCTCCCCGTGTCCGCGTGAGTCTCACCTCAACACAAAGATGTGCAGGTTAAGTGAATTGGCCACTCTAAATTATCTCCTTAATTGGAAAAAAACGAATTGGGTACTCTAAAAAAATTTTTTTTAGTAAAAAAGACAGTTACAACAGTTCTTAAGAAAAGAGAAAACCTTAATTTACCCCCTAAACCTGCCACTATATTCCAATTAAGCAAACCGATATATTTCAAATACCACTCATGAATAAAATTAACAACCAGGTTTCTACTTGCTTTTCTCTGTGCAGAAGAGAGAGAGAACCTTTTAGACCAAACTGAAACATTTCTGTTCTAGGACCAATTGACATTTCAGACAGACCTGGCTCTTCCCATGGCACGGTGGTGCAGTGGTTAGCACTGCTGCCTCACATTGCCAGGGCCTCAGGTTCAATCCCGACCTTGGATGGCTGTCTGTGTGGTGTTTGCACATTCTCCCCATGTCTCTGTGGGTTCCCTCGCGATTCTCCGGTTTCCTCCCACAGTCCAAAGATGTGCACGGTTAGGTGAATTGGCCATGCTAAATTGCACCTTAGTGTCCAAAAAGGTTAGGTTAGGTGGGGTTACAAGGATAGGGTGGGTGTACAGGCTGTTTGTTCAGAGGGTCGGTGCAGACTCTATGGGCTAAATGGCCTCCTTCTGCATTTAGAGATTCCATGATTCTATGATTAACTCCATCCTCTGTACCAAAGCATAAGTCATCCTTTTGTCTCTTCTTACAAGAATTGCATTGACTTGTTTGGCTAGGACCAAATACAATACTCCTCATAAATTATCTGTACCCCAGGGGTCCTTCAAACATAAACAATATTCAATTAGCTAGCTATCTGTAAACAAGTAAATGTTTCTCAAGTTCTATTAGCAGAACACTTCACCTGAAAGTCAATGATTACCTCTATTTTACAACACCTCAATAACCTCTCTAGCAGTCATGCTGTCAGTATGCACCTTAACCAGGTTTTAATAACATTACTGCAAAAAGTAGAAAATGTAAAATATGACCATTTCTTACATTCATCACACTGAGCCTTGCCTCTCACCCTCTGATCTTACCTTAGGCCCCCGGGTCTTCTCTTTTCCTTGCTGTTGGTTCCAATCCTGTCTTTGTTGCTGGTATCCTGTGCTAAAATTCTGGGTTCCATCTAGTGACTGAAGGGAGATGATAACACTATGAGACTGATAATCCAGATGCCCAGGCACATGGTCTGGAAGCAAAGATTCAAATCCTACCACAGCAGCTGGTGGAATTTGGATTCAATGAATAAATCTGGAATATAAAAGCTGGTCTCAGTGATGGTGACCATGAAGCTATCATCAATTGTCATAAAAAGTCAGCTGATTCATTGATGTCCCTTTGGGAAGGAATTCTGCCATCCTCGCCTGGTCCGGCATTCATGGAACTCCAAACCCTTAGTAATTTGATTGGCTGAGTAATGTGATTGACTCTGAGCTGCCTCTTAAATGGCCTAACATGTCACTCAGTCAAGGGCAATCAGAGTCGGCAACAACTTTAAGTGCAGACTTACTATATACACTTGTATTGGAAGCAGTTCAGAGAAGGTTCACGAGGCTGATTCCTGGAATTAGGGGACTTTCTTATGTGGAAATATTGAGCAGGTTGGGCCTATACTCATTGGAGTTTAGAAGAATGAGAGATTACCTTATTGAAACGTATAAGATTAGGAGGAAGTCTGGTAAGTTAGATACTGAGAAGATGTTTTCACCCATGGGGAAATCTAGAATTAGGGGGCACCGTTTCAAATTGAGGGTTCTGCCATTTGAGACAGAGCTGAGGAGGAACTTATTCTGCAGAATCATTAGCGTTTCGAATTCTCTTCCTCAACATGTAGTGGAGGCTAGATCAGTGAATATTTTGAAGGCTGAATTGGACAGATTTCTGAATGACAAGGGAGTCAAAGGTTATGGGGGGTCAGGCAGAAAAATGGAGTTAAGGCCACAATTAGATCAGCCATGACCTTAATGAATGGTGGTGTAGGTTCGTGGGGCTGAATGGCCCACACCTGCTCTTATTTCTTATGTCCTTAGGTTTATATAAAGAAACTTCCCAGTTTAGGGGGTGGGATTCTCCGACACCCCCGCCTGGTCGGAGAATCGGCGGGGGTTGGCATGAATCCCACCCCTGCTGGTTGCCGAATTCTCTGGCACCGGATATTCGGTCAGTCGGTGGGCCCCCCCCCCCCCTGGCAATTCTCCGGCCCGCGATGGAACGAAGTCCCGCTGTTGGAATGCCTGTCCCACCAGCGAGAATCAAACTACCTCTCTTTCCGGCGGGACTAGGCAGCGCGGGCGAGCTCCGGGGTTCTGGGGGGGCGCGGGACGATCTGGCCCTGGGGGGGTGCCCCCTCTTTTCCCTCCGCCTCGGCCACAGCCTTCACCATGGTTGACGCGTAAGAGACCCCCCCCCCCCCCCGCACATGCACGGGGATGACATCAGCAGCCGCTGACGCTCCCGCGCATGCGTGGACTTCCGTCGGCCGGCGGAGTCCTTTCGGCCCCGGGCTGGCGTGGCGCCAAAGGTCTTTCCCGCCAGCCTGCTGCGCACCAACCACTCCGGCGCGGGCCTAGCCTCCCAAGGTGAGGGCTTGGCCCCTAAAGGTGCGGAGAAATCGGCACCTTTGGGGCGGCCCGACGCCGGAGTGGTTCCCGCCACTCCATCCCGCCGGGACCCCCCGCCCCGCCGGGTAGGGGAGACTCCCAGCCTAGATGTCAACCAGAAAAAAAGATGTAAGTATATAAAATATGTAAATCATTTGGGACATGAATTTGTTTGAATCATGGTCTCAAAACTACAAGTAAACATTATTTCCTTTTTCTTTCAAAATACATGAAAATGTATCCACAAAATTGCTAACAAAATAATTGTGAAAGTTAAGCAGATTATATTATGCCGAAATGCCCTCAAGCTGACCTGATGAAGGTTCCTCTCAGCAAAATTGTCCGATTAACTTACAGAAGCAAAATCATTCTACAACATGCATACAGAATGAATCTGTGAAACATAATCACTTTTTCTCTGAGTTACAATGAACTTGTGTACTTTAGTATCAGTAGTTTGTCTCCATTGCCTTCATATTTCCTGCATCAGTTCTATGCTAAATATTTCTTTTTTAAATCAACTCAGACTTTCCAAATCCATACATTGCTACTTCACTTATTGGGAATAGCCAGAACCTGCTATAAAAATAGCTATTTTTAGGCCTTTATTAAAGGATTAAAGATTGTCCACAGTCTTTAAGATTTGGCAGAGCTGGTCATCAAATGGAGTTACTGGATTAAGTTTGCATTTGAAGCAACAGGAAAACTGCTACAAAACTGCACTGCCAATTGATGTTCTGGAAAATGATCTTCAAAGTAACACAACCCCTTTAATACAGTAAAGTAGATAACATTTATTTCAATTAATAACAGTTGTTCGCCTTTTTTAAATGCAGATTACAGACATAGAAGTGGATGAAAATGGGACACTTGATTTAAGCATGAACAAAAATAGGAACCGGGACAAAGTTGCCACTGTCATTTCTGCACTAACCACACCAGAATCTCCCCCCTCGTACCTAAACAGTATCTTGATAACTCCTCAGTACTACCAAGCGTTGTGTGAACAAGAAGGATGGGATGCACCTGTCAACTACACAAAAGCACAGATACATAAGGAAGAGGAGAAGGAGGTAATGCACAGGGATTTTGTTTTGATAATTTATGTAAGGCATGTCTGAATGTGAGTTGCAGTTGTCTTTTCAATTTTGTAGCAACTACATTTGAGCTATTAACAGAATAATGTTTGGAAAATAAACTAATTTCTGGGGGGATTCTATGATCTGTCAATCCCAATGGTTCTGTTAGGGGCCCAACTCTGGAAATTACACCTGCAGTCCATTATTTTTCATCTATCCATTTTCCCAATTCCCACTATCCCTGAGACCACCACTCTCCAATGGAAGTGCTAGATTGCAGAATTTCCCTTTTTTTAAAAAAATGCATTTACAAATCAGATTGAATTGTGATATGTGGGATGAGGAATTACAACATAGATAATGGTGAGGTTAATGGCACTAACTGTTTTTCATGCGAAACTCAAGACAGCAACTTTAAATAAGTGCAGATATGCAGTTAAATGCAGAAATCCAGAAGTTGCTGCCTGAGATGCGCTACTCCTTTATATCCTGTGCAAAAACAGCACCTTCAGATCTGGTTCACCATTCAAAAGATTGTAAACATTAGGAGCTGGATTCTCTGCACCCCGACGCAGCTCGATGCGTACCTCGTCCCCCGCATATCTGACATAACTAAATTTATCACAGCAAGTTTGGGCCAATCCACTTCCCCTGAAGTACCCTTTTCGACAGCATGACAACTGGGGCTGGATTCTATGCACCCCGACTCCGGAATCGCAGCCGGGGCGGAGAATCCATTTCCCTGCATGGAATTGGGACCAGCACCGATTCCCCGGGAGAATATCCCCTACCTGCGGCCATTGCTGGAGGCCCACCCTGCCATTCTCCGTCCCCAACCGGCCAAAGACCCGATGGCATGGATCTAACATGGTCCTGCCGGTCAGGATACTAGCATGGCGGCTGCGGACTCAGTCCGCGGCCACCATGGTCGGAGGCGTGCCGCTCAGAGGGCAGGGGCGGCCTTATACGGGTGGGCAGTCCGGGTTGGGTGCGCGGCCGAATGAGGGCACTATGTTTAAGGTCCAGCTCTGTGGTCTTAGTCCACCATGGAGCATAGTGCGGCTGCCACCGTGCGCATGCGCAGCCTCTGACCCAGACGTACGGGGGCCCGTAGCTGCAGCAAAAGTTGCAAGATTTACTCCGGGTCCCTGCTAGCCCCCTGCAGGGCTATGAATATGTGGCCTTTTTGTGGTGAACGTATTGTACTAACCATTCACCACTGTATTACATTGTATCACGCTGTTGCCCATGTGGGCGCCACCAATGGACCATTTGACTGTACTACACGGAATGTATCATGTTGGTGACCTTGTGGGCTCCGCCCCTGGCTCCACCCCCTTGAGGGGAGGTATAAAGAGTAGCTGTCCTGTAGGCAGCTCTCACTTGCAGAGCAGTCGCAAGCAGGCACTGTTCTAGTCGATTAAAGCCACTGTTCACTTGAACTCTCTGTCTCGCGTGAATTGATGGTCACATCACCTTTCACGTCGGTTTTTCTGACGTGAAAGGCCACAGTTTTTACGATGCCGTGGGGACATAGTGATATGCCTTCAATAACCACACGACGAGTGATGAATGTAACTGAGGCTTTAATACACTAAACAGCTAGCCTCCTGGCCTCTTGTCCCGAACTGGGGCAGAGGCGGAGACTAGCCACCTTTATACATGAGCCCGAGGAGAGGAGCCACAGGCGGAGCCAGCCGGTACAAGCCCATCCATGTACAACACAACACAATGCAACACAGTGGTTTACCACATTCACCCCCTGTTTAAAAAAGTGTCCGGCGGTGGTGAAGTGGTCTTAAACGTCAAGTCTGTCGGGAGCCTTGACCTTCCGCCGTGATCGCCTCAGTCCCGGCTGTGGTATGGACACTGGTGTCAAGACCTGCGCGTCCGGGAGCGTGTTGTCCTCTTCTTCACCCAGTTGTTGAGTCGCCGAAGGGGGGAGGATGTATGGGCGGAGGTGGTGGTAATGGTCGCCGGTAGGCCTGCGGGTGCTAGTTCGAAGGTAGGTGGGCAGGGGTGGGGAAAGACGGTGTAGGGTCGGGGGTGGTGGTGGTGATGATCACTGGGGAGCCTGCTGGTGCCAAATCCCGAAGGGAGACTGTGTCCTGTCACCTGTCCTGGTGTGCCACGTAGGCATATTATGGATTTGCATGGAGGAGCAGGACTTTCTCGACGAGGGGGTCGGATTTATGGCTCCTCGCGTGCTTCCTGAGGAGGACGGGCCCTGGGACTGTCAGCCAGGACGGGAGCGAAACCCCGGAGGTGGATTTCCTGGGGAAAGCAAACATACACTCGTGAGGGGTCTCATTGGTGGCTGTACACAGGAGCGACCGGATGGAGTTGAGCGCATTGGAGAGGACGTCCTGCCAGCAGGAACTTGGGAGGCTCCACGACCGTAGGGCCAGGAGGACAGCCTTCTAGATCATCGCGTTCTCCCTCTCTACCTGTCCGTTTCCCCGGGGTTATAACTGGGCGTCCTGCTGGAGGCAATGCCCTTGCTGAGCAGGAACTGACGCAACTCGTCGCTCATGAAGGAGGATCCCCAATCACTGTGGATGTAAGCGGGGAAACCGAACAGAGTGAAAAAACTGTGCAGGGCCTTGATGACGGTGGCAGAGTTCATGTCAGGGCACGGGATGGCAAAGGGGAATCTTGAGTACTTATCAACAATGGTGAGGAAGTACACGTTACGGTCAGTGGACGTATACTTCCGATACAAGATATCGTACAGGTCGATACAAGATATCGTAGTTGTAGGTGGAGAGCTCGATCCTCCACCTCAGTATCTTGTCATTATTGATCTTGGCCCGCTGTGTGTTATTGAACATGAAGGCAACTGACCGTTTGTCAGTGAGGAGAGTGAACCGCCTGCCGGCCAGGTAATGCCTCCAATGTCGGACAGCTTCTACGATGGCTTGGGCTTCTTTTTCAACGCAGGAGTGTCGAATTTCGTAGGCATGGAGGGTACAGGAGAAGAAAGCCACGGGCCTGCCCGCCTGGTTGGGGGTAGCGGTCAGAGCAAAGTCCGACGCATCGTTCTCCACTTGGAATGGGATGGACTCGTCCACCGCGTACATCGCGGCTTTGACAATATCTGCCTTGATGTGATTGAAGGCCAGTCGGGCCTCAGCCGTCAGGGGAAAAACAGTGGATTTGATAAGTGGACTGGCCTTGTCCGCATAATTGGGGACGCACTGGGCATAGTACGAGAAGAACCCCAGGCATCGCTTCAGGGCCTTGGGGCAGTGGGGGAGAGGGAGTTCCAGGAGGGGGCGCATGTGGTCGGGGTCGGGCCCTAGGAATCCGTGTTCCATGACGTAGCCGAGGATGGCGAGGCGGGTTGTGCGGAAAACGCATTTTTCTTTATTATAGGTGAGATTCAGGAGTTCAGCGGTGTGGGGGAAGTGCCGGAAGTTTTCGTCATGGTCCTGCTGGTCATGGCCGCAGATGGTGACATTGTCTAAGTACGGGAAAGTGGCCCGCAGCCTGTACTGGTCAACCATTCGGTCCATTTCTCTTTGGAAGACCGAGACCCCATTGGTGACGCCGAAGGGGACCCTGAGGAAGTGGTAGAGGCGGCCACCTGCCTCGAAGGCAGTGTATTGGCGGTCTTCCGGGCAGATAGGGAGCTGGTGGTACGCGGACTTCAAGTCAACTGTGGAGAAGACTCAATACTGCACAATCTGGTTGACCATGTCAGATATGCGGGGGAGGAGGTACGCATCGAGCTGCGTGTACCGGTTGATGGTCTGACTGTAATTGATGACCATCCGGTGCTTCTCCCCAGTCTTGACGATCATCACCTGGGCTCTCCAGGGGCTGGTACTAGCCTCAGTGATCCCCTCTTGCAGGAGTCGCTGGACCTCCAACCTGATAAAGGCCCTGTCCCGGGCACTGTATCTTCTGCTCCTGGTAGCAACGGGCTTACAGTCCGGGGTAAGGTTTGCGAAGAGCGAGGGTGGGTTGACCTTAAGGGTCATGAGGCTACAGACGATGAGGGGGGGCAGGGGTCCACCAAACTTTAAAGTAAGGCTCTGGAGGTGGCACTGGAAGTCGAACCCCAGTAATAGGCAGCGCAGAGATGGGGAAGGACGTAGAGTTTGAAGTTAGCGTACTCTACGCCTTGAACAGTAAGGGTCGCGACACAGTACCCACGGATTTCAACTGCATGGGATCCGGAAGCCGGGGAGATTTTCTGGGTCACGGGTAAGATTGGGAGGGAGCAGCACCTTACCGTATCTGGGTGAATGAAGCTGTCTGTGCTCCCGGAGTCGAAAAGACAGGCCGTCTCGTGCCCGTTGATCCGGACGGTCATCGTAGACTTTGCGAGGTGGTGCGGCCGGGACTGGTCAAGCGTGATGAAGACGAGCTACGGAAGGCGGTCGGATTGCCGGTCGGAGGTAGCGGCAGCCAGCGCACTGTCGGGTGAGCCAGGCTGCCGGGAGGCAGCGGAGTGGTCCCAAGATGGCGGCCCCCATGAGTCTCGTGTGGCGTGAGGCGTCGGCGGCGGCGTCCAAGATGGCGGCCACCATGGGTCGAGTGTGGCGAGTGGCAGCGGCGATTGAGTCCAACATGGCGGCCCCCGTGGGTCGCGCATGCTGGTTGGAGGATGCGTTAAAGATGGCGGTCCCCATGCGTCGTATGTGGCTGCCGAAATTGAAGATGGCGGCGGCCACGGGTCGCACATGGCAGGTGGTGCGGCAGCTGGGGGCGGCTCCGACAGGAAGCAGGCAGGACTGCTGGGCCTAGAAGTTTTAGGGGGAGATCGGGCCAGGCAGGCTTTTGCAAAGTGGCCCTTCGTCCCACAGCCGTTGCAAGTTGTATTCCGTGCCGGGCAGCGTTGTCTGGGGTGGCTGCCCTGGCCGCAAAAGTAGCACTTCGGGCCTCCGGCGTTGGCGGGCCGCTGCGCGACATAGGCTTGATTCGCACCCGGGTCGGATGATGGCTGCGCCCACGAGGGTGCTGCGCAGTTGGAGGTATAGGCCTCCATATTCTGGGAGGCCACCTCCAGCGAATTGGAGAGCTGCACTGTCTCTGGGAGGCCGAGTGTACCCCCTTCTAGTAATCGCTGGCGGATATAATTTGATTTCATACCCGCGACATAAGCGTCCCTGATCAGCAGCTCCGCATGCTGGGTAGCCAATATCGCCCGGCAGTCACAGTTCTGGCAGAGTACCCGCAAAGCACGCAGGAATTCTGCAGGTGATTCCCCAGGGCGTTGCCGTCTCGAGGCGAGGAGGTGCCTCGCATACACCTCGTTAACGGACTTCATGTATTGTCCCTTCAGCAGCATTATTGCCTCCGCATACGAGGCGGCGTCCCTGAAGAAAGACTCTTGGACTCACCCGTGCGTGGAGGATCTGCTTCTTTTGGAGGTCTGTGAAGTCGTCGGTGAAGGATGCGAGGTACGCTTCGAAGCAGCTTAGCCAGTGCTCAACAGTTTCTGTGGCGTCAGCTGCCTGTGGGTCCAGCTCCAGGTGATCAGCCTTGAGTGATGAGTTCATCATAAAGTTTAGTGTATTAAATTGATATGCCTTCAATAAGCACATGACGAGTGATGAATGTAACTGAGGCCTCAACAGCAAGCCTCCTGGCCTCTGGTCCCTAACTGGGGTGGAGGCGGAGACTAGCCACCTTTATACATGAGCCCGAGGGGAGGGGCCACAGGCGAAGCCAGCCGGGACAAGCCCAGGCATGTACAACACAACACAATGTAACACAGTGGTTTACAGGAGCCACAGGCGGGGCCAGCCAGGATAAGCCCAGGCATGTACAACACAACACAATGCAACACAATGGTTTACCACACGTAGTCTCGAAAACGGAGAATCCAGCCCCTGCTCTTTCTGGTACTGGATGCTAAATTTTACAAGTGTTGGGTTCCATTCATTCTGTTTTTAGTTGCTGCTAGAGACTTTTTGTTTTTTTAAACTTTCTGTCGTTTTCTTTCTATTTCTCGTAACCAAATCCTTTATTTCACTTTCTTTATTTTGCTTTCTGTACGTAATTTGATATTGAATCAAGCATTCTTACTTGCATTTCCTGTTCATACACTATGATTCAACCTGATTGTTTGAGGAAATGCACCACTGCTTGCCCTACAGAGCGCATATCCCCTGTAGAATGTGCCTCACAGTCTTTTTTATTTCTTTCATAAGGGGTGCAATCTAATGGCCGGGACTCACAACGCAACGTGGCCGGCAAATCTCGAGAGAGAGGCCCCTTGTGAGATTTACCCGGTTCACCACGCCTCGCGAGATCTTACGGGATCTCGTGAAACGGGCAATCTCGATCCTGCCCAGAATTTGCATATTTAAGTGTGCAGTTAGTCTCACTTCAATATAGATTCGCTGGATCAAACCAGTGCCCAGGATCAAATCCCCTTGCTGAGGATACCCCAGTCAGATGCTGTTTAGCTAGGTCTCCACAAATGGGGACCAGGTGGAATGGCAGTTGTGGGGGATCCTGCAAACCTGGCACCTTGGCACTGTCACCTGGGCACCCTTAACAGTGCCAGTACCAGGCTGGTGTGCAAAGGTGGCATTTTACTTGTGCCAGGCATCAGGCCTGGGAGTGAGTGCCTTGCCCATGTGAGGTGGGGTGCGGGGTCTGGATCACCCACCAACAGGTATTTTTGGGGGGTCCGAGGGTCATGTTGGAGGATCGAGAGATTGGGAAGCCATTTAAAAATGGCGCCCCAATCTCTTCCTGACCTGGTGAGGATGGACAAACAGTGACGGCAGATTTCATTCCCTGAAGGACATGAGTGAACCAGATGGATTTTCCAACGATTGATGATGGTTGTAATAGTCACCATTATTGAGATTAGCTTTATATTCTAGGTTTTTTAGTTGAATTTAACTTCCACCAGTTGTCCTGGTGAGATTTGAACCCATGTCCCAGAGCATTAGCCTGGACCTCTGAATTATGAGTGACATTACCAATCCACACCAGCATTTTTCTCCAAACTTGCACACTTGAAGCAACTTGTTGTGCAAAAGTTCATGGAACTTAAATATGCCGGGACATGTCTAATGAACAGCAGGTGCTGTTCATTTGCTGGTCACTATACATTCGACCCAAATATTTCAATGGTAGTTACAAGGTCAACAGACATCAATATATAGAACGTGATACCACAATGATGTCCTGTTTACTTAGCAGGAACTCAGATCTAGTTATCATGCAGAGTTCGAGGTTTTGTTTCAATACCTACTTTTTGATAAAATTAACTGGGGAGGAGGGGAGTTTTTCTCTATTCTTGTTTTTCACGAGACAAGTTTGAATTGGTAAATTGGGCTGGATTGATTTCCAATGATAGCAGGACCTGGACTTGTCTTTTTGAAGAGACAATGAACCGAGGCGCAGCCTGCCCTCTCGGTCTCAGTCAGTCATCACACTTGTGCTCATTGACCTGTAAGCCGCATGCTTGATGGATCAGGGGGGTCTATGGCAGGTGGCATGTGTTGGCACTGCACTGGACATGAAGGGGCTGTGCTAGTGGGTGCCGGGGGTGCTGAGGAACAAGCATGAAGATAAGATGTTGGGACCCCATTGAACAAAGCCTCAGTTTTAAAATTCTAATCCTTGTTGATGAATTCCCTCCATGACCTCACTCCTCCGTGTACCTTTGTAATCCCCTTTGGCTTAAGATATTTGTGCTCCTCTAATTCTGGTCTCCTGATTGGTCGAATTTATTTGTGCCACCATTAACATTTCTGCTCACAGCTGCCCAGAATTTCCACCCTAAATGATACTCCGTCTGGGCGCAATTAAACCAAACCTTTCTAAGTGTCATTTTGGCCGCAATTGGAGGGGTATTTCTCGATGGTCGAGTCGTCGAGATTGAGGCCTGTATTTAACGGCACTTAGTGCCGGAAATGAGCCCCAGTAACATCTTGCCATTGTTGGCTGTCTCGCTGTCTGATTGGCCAGACTAGTGTTTCAGCTTCTCACCACTAATAAAGGGGAGCTGCTTTTGTGTGCTCCCTCACAACTCACTTCAGTCAACACACAAGCATGGCACACAAGTTGCGCAGACCTGCTCCTTGCTTTGGCCATGCCAACCTGGCCAAGCTTCTCGACACTCTGGATGCGAGATGGGATATTCTGTTCCCCTGAGGGGGTCGGAGGACCAGCAGCTGGGGCACCAATACCTCCTGGGAAGCAGTGGCAGTGGTTGTCAGTGTGGGCAGCATGACCCGCGGTACAATGTGGGAAGAAGACCATCAACCTCCACCGAGCTGGAAGGGTAAGTTACCACCTCTCTCCTGGCATCGGTTCCTCTGTCACGCCCCAAATTCCAAACCCTCCCCCACAAATCACCTCGCACCCTCCCAACATCTTATCTTCATGCTTGTTCCTCAGCACCCCCGGCACCCACTAGCACAGCCCCTTCATGTCCAGTGCAGTGCCCACACATGCCACCTGCCATAGACCCCCCTGATCCATCAAGCATGCGGCTTACAAAGGCCTCTCTCCTCATAGAAGAAGATAGCCCATACTAAGCGGGAAAGGACCAAGATGGGGGGGGCAGAGTACCAGAGATCCAAGTCCTCACCCCCTATGAGGAAGGGGCCCTGGCGATTGAGGGGTTGACCAAGGAGAGAGCAGTCACCGACCGTGAGGTTGGCCTGCGCTGCAGCAGTGTAGATCCATTGCCCCTTCACCTAGACCTCTGTCTCAAGTGAGTTGTTCATGTCAGACAAAATTATCCTTCCCTCTCATGATTACATGTTCATTCTCTCGCAGGATCTCCATCTGATGGCCAGGCCATCCAGAGTCGTCTCCCCCGCTGACACCCAAGAAATGACCTTGGAGGAGAGCTCCGAGGAGACGACTACCGAGGCGTCACAGCTATCACCCCCACCTTTCAATAACGCAGACACACAACTCAGTGGGTGACATTATTGGACAGGCTTCCGGGGCACAATCTGTGAGCACTACACAGTTGCTGATGCACATCAGGTGGAGGCAGGAACATCCAAGGGAGTCAGTAGTCATAGGTCTGGGTCCCAGTCAGAAGCAAAGCCTCTGGACAAGGTTATCCCAGAGCTCACGCAGATGCTAGGACACGTCCCTGAGATTCAGGAGGGGATGTCAGCGACATTCCAGTGAGTGCTTGGCCAGTTGGAGGAGTCCCAAAGGCTACGGGCGCAGGAGATGAGGCCAGAAATGCATGACACAGAGCCAACACTGCTAGGGTGGCGACCGCAGTGGAAAGCCTGGAAAACAAGTTCAGCATCTTGAGAGGCATGGTTCAATCTGTGACAACCATGTCTGAGGGCCTCGACATGTCCCAGTCGCTGAAGGACATGTCCCATACACAGGTGGATGTTGCTGAGGCACTGCAGAGCATGTCCCAATCACTGAGGAATGTGTCCCAGATGCAGATGGACAGAACTGAGGCAGTGCAGAGCGTGGCCCAGTCTAATGAGGAGCATCGCCGAGACATCGGCATCATGGTGCAGACAACAGGCAGGTGCCAGGACTGGCTAAACCAGATGACGCAGCGGCCTCTGGAGTTCACTGCAGCTGCCTCCATCCCAAGGCTGGAGACCCCCAGGGTTAGGGTTAACTCAGGGCCCTATGGTCACGGTCAGGGAGGAAGAAGCACTGGAGGCCAACCCCGGGCACTGCCACCTAAGAGACGGTGACAGTGTCCAGTTCTTCAGAATCGCCCCTCCGGATATTGGCGCATCTCAAGTTGCCAACAGGTTGGCACGGCGATGCCAGAGATAGTGGTAAGTCAGTCCTCCCTCGCCTGGCCCTCCACCAGGCTCACATCCGAAGGCCACAGGGTGTGAAAAGCAGCAGACTGCCTCCAGCTCAGATATGAATTCTGGGGACACACCTGGAAGAAGCATTAGAGCACATAAGGTCAAGTAGATTGAGGATCACTGATTGGGCACTGTGGGGGGTGGGGGGGGGCACTCTCTGTAGCTAGGGGGAATGGAAATGTCCAATGTTCTCTATTAAAACATGTTACACCTGACACATGTGAAACCTCGGTCACCTTAATCTTCACAGCGAGCCTGCCTGCACTCCTACCCCCTTCGCTCCCTCCCCACCCCCACCCCTCGAGCATAGTGGTCCAAGATCAAAAGCCCCGATACAGATCCCGTTCAGAGGATGGGTGTGAGTGCGCTGTCAGCAGAAGGACAGGAGTCAGACTTTGGCAATAACTGAGGAGCATCAGAGCTTTCCTCATAGCGAGTGATTATTATTCTCATGCTTTGTATATTGACCTGCTGGCAGTGCCAACACAGGTCCATCACCCTGGGTAATTTTACACAGACCCAGGGACAGTGGAACAGGGTAGTCGGGTGAGGGTTGAGGGGAGGGGTGAAGGTGGGGAGGCGAGGAAGGCGGGGAATGTGTGAGGAGGTGAGCTGACGGACAAAGCCTTGTCCAATGAGAGGTGGACGAGGATAAGGGCCTCCCTGGTCATCCGGGCATGCCGGACCCTTGCCACCACCTGTACCCCACCCTCCGGCTCCTCCTGAAACTCATCCCTGGCTCGTCCACCATACCCCCCTGTCCGGCTCCTCCTCCTCAGTCGAGACCACATGACCCTCCTCCCCCGCTTCCTCCAGCATGTCGCCCTGCTGTGCAGGCCCGCCCACAAGACCCAATCTCACCAGAGCCAAATCCTAGCATCCACATATTTCACTGGCGCTCAAGGTGCAGTTGAACATCCTTGACTTCTAATGTGTTTAACCCGTGGTGACATGGCAATTACATGCAGCACTCATCACATCAGCAACAAAAGCATCAGCAATCTGCGACAAATTTCTTCAACGGCTTTAGCAGGTGGCCCATTTGGAACAATGTCGCGCACCCGATCATGCAGCATCTTCTTGCTTCAAACCTGATTGTCTTCTTGATTCATACATCCCCCTGAGTCCAGTGTTCCAGGACACAGGCATCTTAGTGATACACCATCAATAATAGACGATGAGTGATAAACGTAACTGAGGCTTTAATACACTAAACAGCAAGCCTCCTGCCTCTGGATCCGAATTGGGTCCGGAGGCAGAGACTTGCCACTTTTATACAGAAGCCCCGAGGAGAGAAGCCAAGGAGCCAGCCTGGACAAGCCCAGGCATGTACAACACAACACAGTGAATATAATACAATAAACACAATAACGTGGTTTACCACACTTAGAAAAAAATGTCCTTCTTTCCGGCTACAGAAAAGGAGGATTCAGCAACAGCAGCCTCCAGGCATCTGCAGCAAGGAGCGAGCAGCAAACACAACCTGCAGCTGTGAAGTGCCCTCACAACTAATAAAGTCAATTCCTTATTAGCAATAGCTTTGAGCTGTGAAGCTTGAGGCTGCTCACAGACAAAGGCACTTAAAATGACCTTCAGCATATACCCAAGAACAGGGTTCTGTCCGAGGAGTTTTTGGTAGGACAGACAGGCTGTAGTTGCCCCTGTTATGGGTATCCACAGTATCTAAAGATGGCTTGAAGGCCTCACGGACAAAACATCCCTCACCACATCAGCCCCTGGCCCAGGCCCAGGGACCATCCCCAAATGGAACGTTTCAGCCGCCCTGCCAAGCCCAAACCCCCTGAACCCAGCCATCCCCTCTCTCCCTGAGCACTGGGGCAGCAGCTTCAGTGCCCTTGAGCTGCATGCCAGAAAATCAAAATGGCTACTCACTTTCTCACTTGCCTTCAGCAGCGATTGTGCCAGCTTCACGTTTTTAAAAAGGAGTACTAAACAACGCCCGCGTGATTTCTCGCTAGGGAGCCAGTTAATTCCCGTGAGGCTGTTACATTGAACTTCAATCTCGCCAATGCGGTGGAAATTAATGCAAGTTGGGGTTAATGATATGCTCACCATATTTTGGCGTGAATTAGAACTCGCCATTGGGAGGGGGCCAGTTAAATAGCTAACTGATTTGAGCCTGGCACAAATCTCAATTATTTTCTTTCCTGCTATTTAACCGGCATACCCAGACCTGCGGCGGGTGCAACACAAGTGGTTAAATCACACCCTCTACCTCTCCTTCTTCTTTCAGGCACTCTTCAAAACCAAACCCTTTGACCAAGTTTTTGATCATATGCCCTCATATTTCCTTATGTTGCTTTCTGTCAAATTTTGTTTGATAGCACTCATGTAAAGCAACTTAGGGTCATTAATGGCACTGTATAAAGGCAAGTTGTTATTTTGTTACTGCTCTTCAATATATTAAGAAATACTTTTTAAAGCATTTTTAAAAATTCCTAAAAGTTTAACGTTTTAATATTTTAAATACATTTTAATCATTTGCACTGGCCAGGGTAGATTTTTGCATTTAGCGATAAACTATTAAGATTGAACAGAAACTCGGGTAAATAAATCACTCTCTAAAGCAAGTGCAGTTTTGGGTAATAATTTGTGCCCCCAAACCAGAAATCTACCATATCTGCTTATTTATTATTTGACTTGGTATGATCACAGAAAGAAGATATTGGCCCAGAGGAAGGTATGGAAGAGAGGAGATACCCTGGCGAGGTTACTATTCCAAGTTCTCAGTCCAAACTTCTGAGCAAAGACTCAAAGAAAGAGCTCATTACGTAAGTTACAGTTCACCATGCATGACTTACCTGAAATGTACAACAACTTGCATCCATCATTTTTAATAAATATATGAACATTGCAGGTTGCAATACTTCTTGATGATCAATTTGCCTTTGGGTAGTAGTGTAAAGTGGGTAAAAGTGAATTGACGGCCTGTTTTTTTATTTCCATTGAAGTCAAATGGAAATTTGGGTGTTTCCGATTTGCTGTCACCCATTTTACATTGCTCTGCATCTGAATCACGGAAAAATTTGACAAAGCAAGAGAGCTGGGTTGGAAGTGAAAGGATTTCAACTCTTCGATCAAAATAAACTGCATATGTGTAACATCCACTTGTATGTGGCATTTCTAGTCTAAGCTGCCATTCAAGTGTCTCCTTGTTGGGCAGGAATATGGGACGCGATTCTCCGATCCCCCACCGGGTCGGAGAATCGTCGGGGGCTGGCGTGAATCCCGCCCCTGCCGTGTCCCGAATTCTCCGCCACCAGAGATTCGGCGGGGGCGGGAATCGCGCTGCCCCGGTCGTCGGAAATCCCCCGGTTATTCTCCGGTCCGCGATGGGCCGAAGTCCCGCCGCTGTCAACCCACGCCAGCCGGCGTGGATTGAACCACCTTTCGAATGGCGGGACAAGGCGGCGCGAGCGGGCTCCAGGGTCCTGGGGGGGGGGGGGGGTGCGGGGCGATCTGGCCCTGGGGGGTTGCCCCCACGGTGGCCTGGCCCATGATCGGGGCCCACCAATCCGTGGGCGGGCCTGTGCTGTGGGGGCACTCTTTTCCTTCCGCCTTCGCCATGGTCTCCACTATGGCAGAGGCGGAAGAGACCCCCTCCACTGCGCATGCGTGGGGATGCCGTGAGCAGCCGCTGGCGCTCCCGCGCATGCGCCGCACGGCAAAGTCATTTCCGCGCCAGCTGGCGGGGCACCATAGGCCTTTCCCGCCAGCTGGCGGGGCGGAAATCAGTCCGGCGCGGGCCTAGCCCCTCAAGGTGAGGGCTCGGCTCCTCAAGATGCGGAGAATTCCGCACCTTTGGGGCGGCGCGATGCCGGATTGATTCGCGCCGGTCGGCGGACATCACGCCAATTGCGGAGAATCCCACCCATGATACCTTTGTGTTCTCATTAATGTTATAATGATATGTGAATGGAATGGAAACTACTAGAGTGCACCTTTGCATCATTCTATGCACTATAGAATTTGTTTTAATGCTCCATACACTAAAGATGTTGCAGTATGCCAACTCAAATATTTATTTGTGATGGAAGTTTACAATATTGCGAACCACGAATCATCCAAGATAATTTTAGTTTTTTTTTGTCCATATGCAGTATGTGTTTGAGGCATAATCTATCATTATGCCAGATGCTTTGCAACTCTTATTTAATCCTTCTCTACATTTCTCAATATCCTCCAGATTGCATTGTATTGATACTCACAATTTCTATTTTTCCCATGTGCCATAGTTGCAATGCTTTCATCTATTATGTTTATTTTTAAAAAATCTATGTATCACCTATCCTTTGATGAAGAGGGCAAAGTCTTTTCTTCACTTACTTTCAGAATTTTAATTGACAGATATCGGGCGGAATTTACCAGCTGTTCCGCCACAGGGATATTCTGGTCCCACAGACGACGTATGGGTCTCCTGGCGACGAGGGGTGCAGTCAATGGGAAATCCCATTGACAACGGCGAGAGCAGAAAATCCCACTGACAAGCCGTCTCCGCCACCGGAAAATACCTGGCGGGGCGGTGGGTAAATCCCGCCCATCATCTCGTAGTTTTAATCCTAAAATCATGAGAGATTACAGAACAGGAGATCATTTGGCCCGTCATGTCCAGGTTGGCTCCCTGCAGGAGCAACTGGTTCTGCTATCAACTCTTCATTGATTACTTTTTCACCCTGATCTCAACTGGAACCCTATAATTGAAATCATAAAGTTTTTTTTCCAATAAGATGAGTTACCCCTGTGGCAAATTATTTTCTCTTCAGCAACTCTTAATGGCGCCTAGTTCTGTGCCCCAGACTTGGATGAGCAGAGTGTTTAAAGGATTAAATACAAGATTAGAAAAAATATCAAAAATGGAATCATACCTAACGAGTATACTCACAAAAACAATGGGTAAAACGTGTTTGTGAAAGTTCCTAAAATAACCCGACAGCACTGCTATTTCAGAAATTGTGCTGTGCTGTAAAATTGTGGGTATTGTTAATATTACACAATGTAGTGTCCTGGAATCTTTTATGTCAACCTGAGAGATCAGATGGATAAGTTGAAGAGAAACTCTGTGCCCCAATCAACACGTGGTTAATAAAAAGAACATTTGACTTACATTCAGTCCTAATGCTAATTTACATTCAACATTCACCAGCACAGGAGAGACACGTTTCAAGACTGACATTTCCATGATGGAGTCCTGTCAGGCGGCATCTTTCAGATGAAATGTTAAACTAAGGACCTATCTGCTCTCTCAGGACATAAGCGATCTCATGATGCGATGAAGAAGAGCAGGGGAGATCTCCCGTGGTCCTAACCAATCCAATCCCTCCATCAAAGTCATCATCAGATGGACAGATTATCTGGGCTTTATCTCATTGCTGTCTGTGAGGTCTTGCTATGTGGATTTTGGCTGTTGTATTTCCCTACGACAGTGACGACATGTCAAAAGTCCTTCTTTGGCAGCAAATCACTTTACAACATCCTGAGGTCAAGGAAGGAATTACGTAAATGCAAGTCTTTTTATTTATTTATTTATTTCAAACTGATTGCCTTCTAATTCCAAAGAGTACTTGTACTGTTAATTATTGTGAAGCTATTGCTGGAAACTGTTGCCAGAATTTCCTCTTGCCTAGGGGCAGCACGGTGGCGCAGTGGTTAGCACTGCTACCTCACGGCGCCGAGGTCTCAGGTTTGATCCTGGCCCTGGGTCACTGTCCGTGTGGAGTTTGTACATTCTCCCCGTGTCTGCGTAGGTCTCACCCCCACAACCCAAAATGATGCGTCGGGTAGGTGGATTGGCCATGTTAAATTGCCCCTTAATTAGAAAAATAATAATTGGATACTCTAAATCTATTTTTTTTTAATAATTTCCTGCTGCCTGTATACATAGGAACCCGCCTATCATATATATGAACATACAAATTAAGTGCAAGAGTAGGCTATTCGGCTACTCGAGCCTGCTCCGCCATTTTATAAGACTATGGCTGATCCGATAGTGGCTTTAACTTCTTTTCCTGCCCAACCTCGATAACCTTTGACATCTCCTAATTTACAAATTTTTTTCCCCCTTTTTCCAGAGTGTAAAATAATAATAATCATAATAATAATAATCTTTATTGTCAGAAGTAGGCTTACATTAACACGGTAATGAAGTTACTGTGAAAATCCCCCAGTCGCCACATTCCAGCGCCTGTTCGGGTATACGGAGGGAGAATTCAGATTGTCCAAATTACCTAACAGCACATCTTTCGGGACTTGTACTAAGGGATAGCAAATACCCTGTCAAACCTGGTTACAAATTTTTCCCGGCAGAATGTTCACAAAATATCAGGGGCAAAATTCTCCGTTATCGGCGGAAACTCCGCCGATCGGCGCAAAAAACGGCGCAAATCCCACTTGCGTCACGTCATAAAAATGGGCCGATAGTCTGCGGCCCGAAATGGGCTAGCAGCGACGTAACGGGATCCGCGCTTGCGCAGTGGTTCACGCCGTGCAGCGTCATACGCACTGCACGGCGTGACGGCTCATAAGGCCGCGCAGCTCCCCCCCAACCGACCGGAACAGCCAACCGCAACACCCGACTTGATGGCTGGCCGTCGCTCAGCCCCGAGGTTCGAGTCACGCGATGTGGAGGCGCTCCTGGATGCGGTGGAGCAGAGGAGGGACGCCCTGTATCCCAGGCACGGCCGCAGAGTTGCCCCACGCCACAGCCGGCGTCTGTGGAGGGAGGTGGCAGAGGCCGTCACCGCTGTGGCCCTAACACCACGGACAGGCACCCAGTGCCACAAGAAGGTGAACGACCTCGTCAGAGCAGGCAGGGTGAGCGTCCCCCATATCCCCCATATCCCCTCTCCCCCAAATCCCCCCCTCCCCCATATCCCCCCTCCCCCATATCCCCCCTCCCCCATATCCCCCATATCCCCCATATCCCCCCTCCCCCATATCCCCCCCGCCCCCATATCCCCCCTCCCCCATATCCCCCCCTCCCCCATATCCCCCCTCCCCCATATCCCCCATATCCCCCCTCCCCCATATCCCCCCTCCCCCATATCCCCCATATCCCCCCTCCCCCATATCCCCCATATTCCCCCCTCCCCCATATCCCCCTCCCCCATATCCCCCATATCCCCCCTCCCCCATATCCCCCCTCCCCCATATCCCCCATATCCCCCCTCCCCATATCCCCCATATTCCCCCCTCCCCCATATCCCCCCTCCCCCATATCCCCCCTCCCCCATATTCCCCATATCCCCCCCTCCCCCATATCCCCCCTCCCACATATCCCCCCTCCCCCATATCCCCCATATCCCCCCTCCCCCATATCCCCCATATCCCCCCTCCCCCATATCCCCCATATTCCCCCCTCCCCCATATCCCCCCTCCCCCATATCCCCCATATCCCCCCTCCCCCATATCCCCCATATCCCCCCTCCCCCATATCCCCCATATTCCCCCCTCCCCCATATCCCCCCTCCCACATATCCCCCCTCCCCATCTCCCCCATATCCCCCCTCCCCCATATCCCCCCTCCCCCATATCCCCCATATCCCCCCTCCCCCATATCCCCCCTCCACCATATCCCCCATATTCCCCCCTCCCCCATATCC
Source organism: Scyliorhinus torazame (assembly GCF_047496885.1). Taxonomy (NCBI): domain Eukaryota; kingdom Metazoa; phylum Chordata; class Chondrichthyes; order Carcharhiniformes; family Scyliorhinidae; genus Scyliorhinus; species Scyliorhinus torazame. Next base: position 134,219,249 of record NC_092717.1, read on the forward strand.
CCCATATCCCCCCTCCCCCATATCCCCCATATCCCCCCTCCCCCATATCCCCCATATCCCCCCTCCACCATATCCCCCATATTCCCCCCTCCCCCATATCCCCCATATCCCCCCTCCCCATATCCCCCATATCCCCCCTCCCCCATATCCCCCCCTCCCCCATATCCCCTATATCCCCAAGTGAATCCAGCCCTAACCTTAACCTCTGCAATGCACGCGCAACCGATGGCGTGCATTCATATACCTGCCTAACACTGTTGCCTTTTACCCCTGCCACCACCCCCCCCCCCCCCCCAGGAGAAGCGCGCACACAACAATAGGGAGCATGTGAGGACTGGAGGAGGGCCCGCTGATGAGAGGCCACTGACCGTACACGAGGAAAGGGCACTGGAACTGGCTGGCGGACCTGAGGACCGGGAGGTTGCTGATGCAGAGGTCGGGGCCCCACGAGCAAGTGAGGATCAACAGCCCGTCCCCATATCCCCCCTCCCCTATATCCCCCTCTCCCGTATCACCTGATCACTGCCTGATGTCTAACCATGCATGCTTCATTGTGTATCGCAGGACCAATCGTCCAGGCACCCATCCCCGCAGATGCAGACCGCCCGCAGGATGCCCCTCGGAGACCACGGGAGACGGAGAGACCCGCACCCTCCAGCATGCGACGCCCGCAGGATGCCCCTCGGAGACCACGGGAGACGGAGAGACCCGCACCCTCCAGCATGCGACGCCCGCAGGATGCCCCTCGGAGACCACGGGAGACGGAGAGACCCGAACCCTCCAGCATGCGACGCCCGCAGGATGCCCCTCGGAGACCACGGGAGACGGAGAGACCCGAACCCTCCAGCATGCGACGCCCGCAGGATGCCCCTCGGAGACCACGGGAGACGGAGAGACCCGAACCCTCCAGCATGCGACGCCCGCAGGATGCCCCTCGGAGACCACGGGAGACGGAGAGACCCGAACCCTCCAGCATGCGACGCCCGCAGGATGCCCCTCGGAGACCACGGGAGACGGAGAGACCTGGAGCAACAGGGAGACGACACCCCCGTCACGTGCGGGAGCGACCACCCAGCGATGAGGGGGGCAGCCACAGGCCCCCGTCACATCCGAGCCAGGACACCACTACCCAGGACACCACTATCCAGGACACCCCTACCCGGGACACCACTACCCAGGACACCCCTACCCGGGACACCACTACCCGGGACAGCACTACCCGGGACAGCACTACCCGGGACAGCACTACCCGGGACAGCACTACCCAGGACACCCCTACCCGGGAAGACGAAATACCGGACAGTGACTCAGAGTGGATGGGTGGAGACGAACCCCCACCCCAAAGTGCCATGGACTCAGAGTGGGACGAAGAGCACGACACAACGCCACTGCTGTCACCAACACCCTCCACCATCGCAGAAACACTCACCACGGTTGGGCACTTTAGTGATGAGGCGTCTGGTACACTCACTGGTGCGCACAACACAGCCGTCCCGGTACAGCAGGTGGAGGTAGGAGCAGCAGAGGGACCGGGCGGTCGGAGGGCAGCCCAGGCCAAGCGAACATCTGCCGCCCAGATGGATCCCGGGTTCCTGCAGTTACCACACCCACACATAGATCCGATGCAACCACCGACACGGAGACGAGCGAATAGGGTGACGGGTGGCTTGCGGCGGCTGCGGTCGCAGGTGGAGGAGTCCACCCGCGTCCAGGAGCTGGGAGTGGTCCCGGTCATGCGTGCCACCCAGGCTGACACCGCACGGGTGGCGTTCGCGGTGGAGGCAATGGGTGCGACGGTGTCAGACATGGGGAACGGTTTGCGAGGCCTGGGGCCTTCCGTGCAGGTGGCGTCTGTGGCCCAGGAAATGGCTGCCCTCTCACAGGAGGCCATGAGCCAGTGCCAGCGCCAGATGGCAGAGGCGCTCAACGCCATAGCCCAGTCTCAGCAGGCCATGGCCCAGTCTCAGCAGGCCATAGCCCAGTCTCTGCAGGCCATGGCCCAGTCTCTGCAGGCAATGGCCCAGTCTCAGCAGGCCATCGCTGAGGGCATCGGCGCCAGTGGCCATGTGCGAGCTGGCGTCGCACTGTCGCAGACAGGGTTCGACAACCCCCTGGGCTCCATGGCTGCAAACCTGCAGACCCCTGTCGATACCAGCACGGGCCTCCAGGACTGGCAGCGCCAGATGTCGGGGGCGCGTCGGATGGCCAGTCCGTTCGCATCCCCCACCCATGTAGAGGCCTGGGGGCCATCGGGCACCCCGAGGGAGGAGGAGGTGGTGTGGTCCGTCCCGGCTCCCTCTGTAGGGGAGGTCCCGGTACACCGCGACACCTCGGACTCCCCCCCTTCCGTCCCAGGTGCATCGGGTGGGCAACGGGCAGGACAGGCTGGCAGCTCGCCATCCCAGTCGCCCGGGCCGCAGCCTGGCCCATCTAGGCCAGGACGCCCCAGGAAACGGCCGCCAAAGGGATCCAGTGTCAGAGGGCAGGAATCACAGGAGTCCACCTCCAGTTCTGCTGTACCGTCTGGGGAACCACGTAGACGTAGTCAAAGGGCCCGTAAGGCCAAACAATTAGACACTGAGTAAGTTGGCACGGGTGCAGGGCACAGATGAGTTTTAGGCGCTAGGGCACGTGCATGAACTCCTTTGGTTATTAAAGTCAATGTTACACCTACCGAAGCTGCCTTTGTGCTCTGTCCAAAGTGTGCGGGGGTGTCATGTACGTTGAGCGCAAGTGTGTGTGTGAGGGGTGGTCTTACCTCAGCCCCAGGTGAGTCTGCCCCCTTCCCCCTGGGCCGCCATCAACATCCCCCGGGCAGAGGACGGGACCGTGCGCTGCAGTGTCACAGCCGCATGCAGGGATGGTCCGGGTGGATGGTGGTACTGTGGCCATGGGTCAGACATAGTCCAACGATGTAGAGCCAGGAGCTCATCGGAGGCGGGTTGTCATCATTCTCCATGGCCTGCGATAGACACGCGTCCACCCGCAACTGGGTGAGCCCGGCCCGTTGTGCCGCCGGTGGATCGGCAATTGGGAGTGGGGGGGTGGTGTGCATGCGGGTGGGGTGTGTGGGGTTGGGGAGGGGGGTGAGGGTGCTGGGTGGGTGGATGGGTGGGGGGTGTGGGTGGTCGGCTGTTGTCATGGTGTGCGGTCTGTGGCCATACTACCCGATTCCCACGCCCATCTAGTCAGTGAAGCGGGCGTCTATCAGTCTGTCCCGTGCCCGCTGGGCCAGCCGGTAACGGTGGACAGCCACCCATCTGTGTCTACCCCGTCTGCCCTGACCATTGCCCCCATCCCCCTCATCTGGGGAGGACTGGGCCTCTTCCTGCTGCTCCTCCACTCCGCCCTCCTCTGCCTGCGGCACATCGCCCCTCTGCTGGGCTATGTTGTGCAGGACGCAGCACACCACAATGATGCGGCCGACCCTATCTGACCGATACTGGAGGGCGCCCCCAGAGAGGTCCAGGCACCTGAAACGCATCTTCAGCACGCCAAAGCACCTCTCGATCACTCCCCTTGTCGCTACATGGGCATCATTGTAGCGGTTCTCCGCCTCATTGCGTGGCATCAGCCACGATCGCAATGAGTAGCCCCTGTCGCCCAGCAACCAGCCCCTCAGCCGGGGATGGCGTCCCTCGTACATGCCGGGGATGGATGACCGCGACAACACGAATGAGTCGTGTACACTGCCTGGGTGACGGGCGCAGACGTGCAGGATCATCATGCGGTGGTCGCAGACCACCTGTACGTTCATCGAATAGGTCCCCTTCCTATTAGTGAACACGGCCCTGTTATCTGCAGGTGGCTGCACGGCGACGTGCATCCCATCGATCGCGCCCTGGACCATGGGGAACCCGGCAATGGCAGAGAAGCCCACGGCCCGGGCATCTTGGCTGGCCCGGTCCACGGGGAAGTGGATGTAGCGGTGCGCCATGGCATAAAGGGCATCTGTCACTGCCCGGATGCACCGATGTCTGCGATATGCCGGACAGGTCCCCACTCGGTGCCTGGAATGACCCCGTTGCATAAAAGTTCAGGGCCACCGTAAACTTGACGGACACGGGGAGAGGGTGTCCCCCGCCAGTGCCACGCGGTGACAGGTGTGCCAGCAGGTGGCAGATGTGTGCCACGGTTTCCCGGCTCATCCGGAGTCTCCTCCTGCATTCCCGGTCCGTGAGGTCCTGGTATGACTGCCGGGGCCGGTACACACGGGGCGCCCTTGGGTGCCTCCGTTGCCGTGGGGCCGCGACGTCCTCCTCCCCCTCCTCGTCCTGTCGGTCAGGTGTCCCTCCAGCCTGGGCGGCTGCCGCCTGCCCCTCTGCGGCAGCCTGCGCCGCCTCTCTGGCACGCTCCTCCTCCTCCTCCTCATCCAGGGCAACATAGACATGAGCGGCTGCCACCACGGCGGCCAACATCGCTGGATGGTCTGAAAACATGACGGCCTGGTGGGGGGGAGGCGAACGACGACATGTCATCATTGCCCATATCCCCTCCTCCCCCCAGCCAGGTGGCATGGACCGCATGGGTCCAACTGTTGGAGGCTGGCACCTGGCCAGGTGGACCAACTCATTTGCCCTCCCATCACCCACCCCGGCACGGACCCCCCCCCCAACCTCCACCCCGGCACGGACCCCCTCCCCAACACCCACCCCAGCACGGACCCCCCCCAACCTCCACCCCGGCACGGACCCCCTCCCCAACCTCCACCCCGGCACGGACCTCCTCCCCAACACCCACCCCAGCACGGACCCCCCCCCAACCTCCACCCCGGCACGGACCCCCTCCCCAACCCCCAACCTCCACCCCGGCACGGACCCCCTCCCCAACCCCCAACCTCCACCCCAGCATGGACCCCCCCCAACCTCCACCCCGGCACGGACCCCCTCCCCAACCTCCACCCCGGCACGGACCCCCTCCCCAACCCCCAACCTCCACCCCGGCACGGACCCCCTCCCCAACCCCCAACCTCCACCCCAGCATGGACCCCCCCCCCAACCTCCACCCCGGCACGGACCCCCTCCCCAACCTCCACCCCGGCACGGACCCCCTCCCCAACCCCCAACCTCCACCCCAGCACGGACCCCCCCCAACCTCCACCCCGGCACGGACCCCCTCCCCAACCCCCAACCTCCACCCCAGCACGGACCCCCCCCCAACCTCCACCCCGGCACGGACCCCCTCCCCAACCCCCAACCTCCACCCCAGCACGGACCCCCCCCCCAACCTCCACCCCGGCACGGACCCCCTCCACAACCCCCAACCTCCACCCCAGCACGGACCCCCCCCCCAACCTCCACCCCGGCACGGACCCCCTCCCCAACCTCCACCCCGGCACGGACCCCCTCCCCAACCTCCACCCCGGCACGGACCCCCTCCCCAACCTCCACCCCGGCACGGACCCCCTCCCCAACCTCCACCCCGGCACGGACCCCCTCCCCAACCCCCAACCTCCACCCCAGCACGGACCCCCCCCCCCCCAACCTCCACCCCGGCACGGACCCCCTCCCCAACCCCCAACCTCCACCCCAGCACGGACCCCCCCCCAACCTCCACCCCGGCACGGACCCCCTCCCCAACCCCCAACCTCCACCCCAGCACGGACCCCCCCCCCAATCTCCACCCCGGCACGGACCCCCTCCCCAACCTCCACCCCGGCACGGACCCCCTCCCCAACCTCCACCCCGGCATGGACCCCCTCCCCAACCTCCACCCCGGCACGGACCCCCTCCCCAACCTCCACCCCGGCACGGACCCCCTCCCCAACCCCCAACCTCCACCCCGGCACGGACCCCCTCCACAACCCCCAACCTCCACCCCGGCACGGACCCCCTCCCGGCACTCCCCCGGAGCCCAGCCTACTCTAACCACCCCCCTCCCCCCCCCCCCCCGCCGCACACACACACAAGCCGAGACACACCTCTCCTCAGGCAATCAGTCTGCGGCCACGCCATTTCCTGCCCAGAGCCAACCCCCCAGGCCGTCACTCACCTCCTCGCTGGTCGGCGTGAGCCTGGAGCACCGGGTCACGCCGATGAAAAGGAGGTTTGATTCACGTCGACGTGAACGGTCATCACGTCGACGGGACTTCGGCCCATCCGGAAGGGAGAATATCGGCAGGCCGAAAATCGGCTGCCTTGCGCAGACCCGTGACATTCTCCGCGGCAGCGGCGCCATTAACGCCCCGCCGACTTTTCTCCCTTCGGAGACTTCGGCGGGGGCGGGGGCGGGATTCACGGCGGCCAACGGCCATTCTCCGACCCGGCGGGGGGTCGGAGAATGACGCCCCAGTTGTTCAGAGCTTGGAATTACTATCGAAACATCAAAATAAGAGGTCAAATTACAATTCAAGAGGTAACTCTGAGTAGCGAATCCAAGTCATAACCACCTCCCCATAATATATAGGCATGGACATCCTTAACCTAAATAATTATCTACTTTGAAAGGCTGGAGCTGCTGCTATTGTTGCTAAAGGTGTTATTTTGACCATCTTTTTTTCTTTTGCTCTTTCCTAGTTGCCCAACCCCAGGATGTGATGGTAGTGGCCATGTAACTGGAAATTATGCATCGCACCGCAGGTATGTGAAACCAGCCCTTTTCAGCACTCAGCCGCTTCTGTGGCTGCCTCCAAGCTGTTTCCAGAATCATGTGCCCAGCTCCAGCATGCACCCCCCCCCCCCCCCCACACCCCCCCACACACACACCTCAAATATAAATTGGAATTTTGAAGGCACATTTTCCCAAGCAGGTGCGCCAGCCAAATACATTTCCTGACCCCTGATACCTATCTTTAATATGAAAATTTAGTCGAAAATGTTAATACAATTGCAGAGCTGGGTCCTGATTTCACTGACGTACAGTGAGGTGACATTCATTGGAAGGTCATGAGTGCACTTGGGATCAAATGCATTTCCTATAAATTTACTGGAGAGCTTTTATTTAAGTTTTTTAAAAGCGGAAAATCTTAAAACATTCAGCTTTTACTGGCCATGAATAAAGGTTTGCATATGCATATAATGCATGGGTACAAGGTATGGCGATGATGAATAAGGTTCAAGTTGCAGTGATTTAACTCCAGTCTTGCGAATAACACTTGATGCTTTACAGCTTCTGCTCTCAGACACAAGTGTGGATAACTGAAACCTGGATCACAAGTTATAAAAATGATTTGCAAAAAAATATGCATAATTTCTCCATTATGTGTTCTGCCAGCAACTGTATCTTTTAGAAACAGAAAATTGGCCTGCGGTTTGTCGCTAAATTAAAAACTGCTTGCTTGTAAGCTGCGTATTTGTTTTCAAAATGTCTCAAGTGATTGTTGTGCTTATCTAACTGGACACACTGCAATATTTTAGCACGGTAATGATTTTAAAGGAACTACATCTGAATCTTAAGTGATTTAAATTAAGTTTTCTCTTGGAGTCTATCTATTGAAGGACACGTCGTAAATATATATTTTTCTCTTCTTAGTCCTTCTCAGTCTATTTCCCAACTAAATAAAAAGCCTTAATATTTATGAACATCTTTATTAAAACACACATAATGTATTAAAAAAAAGCCCAAGGTAAAGTTTATTTGCATGGTTAAAATGTATGTTTAGTTGTGTTGGGCCCAAGTTTGTGCAAGCATGCAATTTTAGACAAGCGGTGGGCAATTTTGCAAGTAGAGTGAATCAAATGCGTCCAGGTTTAATTTATAAATTGTAATATAAAATGTTAAATTCATTTGGAGCGCTGGTGCCTCCAATACTAACAGCAAAGAGTGTGCGAGGCATTGAAACACAAGTTATTCTGCCATATCTGACGCTGCAGCAATGTCAAATAGAGGCAACGAAGAGGTGCATTCTTTCAAACATTCATTTTTGCATTTTATTGACCAGTCTTCTTGGTAACTGCGTCATTACATGAGATTGACAAATACCAATGGCTGTTCCTGCGAAAGGTTGAAATCTGTGCCATTTAACCGAATAACCTTCAAATTGAGAATTTTCCTCGTTATGTCACAAATTCCACACTGACAATCAAAAATTTCAGAAACTATCCCAGACTTAATTTTAGTATTTCAGTGTAAGCTTCTACTAACATTCAAAGCTATATAAATTATGTAGTAAAGACAAATGACCCCATACAATCTCGCAACACATTTCTGAAAGGTACTTAGTGGTGGCAGGAGGATGATGTACATTAAGCCACTCACTCAGCAGCTTGTCATTAATAAGATATTTTGTATCATTCTGAAATGCCAGTAATGAAGTTAACTATAACCTGCAACAAATTAATCTGTTAACAAGTGCATAAAAATCCTTTATAATTATTCCATTTTTAAATATTTACACATCCAATAGTCAGAAACGTCCTGTTATCTGTTTGAATGGTCTGATTGTGAACATGAGAGTTTCTGTTGGCAGGTAAAGGTGTTATAAGGTTTCTCCGTCATATTACACTCTTTTCTTGCTTCGAAAATGTTAATCTATTCTCAGAAAGGTAATGGAAAATAAATATTTACTTTCTTTTTTGCAGTGTGTCTGGTTGTCCTTTGGCTGACAAGAGCCTTAAGAGTCTTATGGCAGCCAGCTCCCAAGAACTGAAGTATGCTTTCAAAGTCTATTTCACATAATTTTCCAATATCTTTCCATGGTTGTCATAGTCAGGCTTGAATGACTGACAGGAGACATGCTGACTACAGTGAGATAGGAGGCGGAATTCTCCCAAGCCCCTGCCAGCATGCTCGATGGCGGGCATTGTGGAAGAATATGCCGAGAGGCCCAGAAATTGGTTTTCACCGGCATGAATTATTCAATTAATTAATTTATTTATTTAGTTTAAAAATAAATTTAATGTAGCCAATTCTTTATTTTCCAATTAAAGGACAATTTGGCATGGCGAATTCACCTACCCTGCACATCTTTGGGTTGTGAGGGCGAGACCCATACAGACATAGGGCAAATGTGCAAACTCCATATGGACAGTGACCTAGGCCGGGATCGAACCCTGGTCCTCAATGCTGCGAGGCAGCAGTGCTGACCACTGCACTACCATGCCACCCCACCAGCATGAATTTAAAGTGGGATCTTCCACTGGACCCCAACATGACGGATCAGAAAACCTGCCAGAGGGCAGCATGAACTTCATTTGTTTCCCGTTAATGGGACGCAGATGAAGGCCTGACCGCATACACCAGATTCTCCTTGATGCCAGCAGGAAAACACACCAGCATGAAACACGTTTGGAACAATCTGGCATACAGATGTCGGGACTCACCTGATCAATACCGGAGTTCCGGGTGGAGGCCACCAGCAACCCTGGACTCTGGGACACTACTGCATGGGGTTGGGAATGTACCTGCAGGTGGCCGTTGCAAATTAGGTGTCCTGAAGAAGGTCAGTTTTCCAACCTCAGAATGTTCCTGGAGACCCATCTTCATTCTCAGGAGGGCCATCTTCTGCTCTCAGACTGCTCCCAGAGGTCTATCTTCATTTGCACGAGGGATCCATATTTTTTCTTCAAAAGTGGGTCAGTGATGTTGAACGCCTTCTAGCACTTGGACACAACAGAGAACTAGGTGCCATCAGGCCTAGCCCCCCCCCCCCCCCCCCACTAAATACCGTGCACAACACCTGGATACATAATTAATTAGGTCGGTGCCAGAAGATTTGGCATGTTTTCCCACCGGCCTCCTCAGCGGGAAACACTCCACGTTCCACCCCCGCCATAGCACTTAGTTACAAATTGGGAGAATTCCGCCCAGTGTCTTTCATTTTGATGCTGGCACACTAAAAATCATATTAAAAGCTTTCAGTAACAGAGAACGTTTCAAAAATAAATACTTCAAGAAATCCTCTTGTCTGGGCTTCTCCAAAGCAGTTTGCTGAGGTGCTTGCTGAGTTAATTAATCTCAGCAAGTGATCTATTACTGCTCAGTGTCCCTCAACTCTGGAGGGAGATCAGTCAGCGTTTACATTCCTGGTTGCTCTCTGATGATGCTTCTTTTATGTTGTATATCCGTGTTTTTAAATTTCTTTTGCCTGGGGCCTCATTTTACCAACCAGCTATACTTCGGGACCCATGCCAGCTGACGTTCGCAATCCACACCGGCCGACCTTCACGACCCACCATTTTTGCTTACCTTTAATGTGACAGGTGAGCCCACTTGGTCTTCACGATCTCACTTGCTTTGTCATTCAATGTTACATTTCTGCTAAGAACTCCAGCTGATGATTTAAGTTCTCACTGCATCCATTGAAAAAAGTTTGTCTTCAAATGCCTTTGAAGTTTTGAGGGTTTAAAACTTCCCTCCATGTAACACACATTTGCATCTTGATTTGCACTGGCACAATTCATAAAGCTATACCTTAAAAAAAAATCATCTTTATACTGTTTTGTTTCTGATTTCAGCTTCTTCTTAATGGGCTGTTCACCTGATGCCCTGGAACTCACATCAGCTCTGCTTCGCCTGCTGTCAATTCTCCTGAACTACTCTCTCTGCAGTAGATTTAGCTGTGAGATCCTGGCCTATTTGTGTCTCTGGCCCTCTCTTTTTTATCACAAAATGATCTATTTTAAATTGTTCAGTCCTGTTGCTTGCTTGCTGCTAACAAAATGAAGGAATCTCTCTTCAGCCCAGAGCATGAGACGTCAGTGTACGGGACTCGTGACCTGCTCCCTGCTGCCATTTAAGGCAGGAAGGCTGCATCGATTTTTTTTAAAAATGCACACTAACATCAGGAGGAGGTGGCCTGCCCTGCCGTGCTCTGGCCCTGCGCACGCTGAGGGGACGCGCATGAGCGGAACGGCCAGCATTCTGAAAGCCTGTTGAAACCGTTAGTTAGTACTTCCCGCGATCGAGAACACTGCAACCCATGACCCCGCGACCCTCCAGACACCCGCCCATGACCCACCCGTGGGTCGCAACCCTGGGCTTGAAAATTACTGTTGTATATCGGTATCAAATTCAGATTCAGTAATTTTCATTCTCCAATTGCCTGCTAACACGCATTCGGGAGGATCATACGTTTAGGGCCGAATTCTCCCATTTTGAGTCAAAGTGCTGCGATGGGTACAGAAATGTGCATTGTTTCCCACTGCAGCAGTCGGTGGTAACACACCAGGGACAGAATTCTACGACCTCCCACCGCTCCGGCGCCGGGACACCATTCTCCGATGCGTGGCAAAACGGGCGCCCGCGCATGGCGTCTCGCAGGGATTTCTGGAGCAGGGGTTCTCCGGCCCGGATGGGCCGAAGTCCCGCCGGCGGAACCGGATGTCATGCCGGTGCCATTCTAACATGGTATAAACCAGCGTCAGCCAGTCGTGGTGGCTGACGCTGCGGGAGGAGGTGGGTGGTGGCATGGAGCAGGCCCTGGGGGGGGGGAGGGGGGGGGTTGGTTGACGGCGTTGGGGGTGGGGAGCCCGGGAGGGGGAGCGGCACGGCCGTGTCTGCGGGCGGTGTGGGGGAGACTGCCGGGGGTGGGGCAGGGGGGACCCGCACATCCAGGGGTGTTGGGGGAGGGGGCCACACATCCGGGGGTGGGGGTGGGGAAGGAACGGTAGGGGCAACAAAGGCTGCGGGTGGCCACGGCCCGCCATGGCAGGGCGGAACCAACGGCCAGACCCCATGACGGCGGACACGCGGCTGTCTACCCAATCCGTTTGCTTTGCGGTGCAGGCAGCCCGGCTGTCCTGATGTGTGCCAGACACCCGTATCCCCACCACCAAACTGGCGGCACCAGTGGGTATGTCCAGGGCGGCACACACGGGATCGCCCCCGTGTGGGCACTGCCACCAGACAGTGGCACTGGCAGAGAGGACGGCCGACAGGTCTCAGGGCACCGAGGGGGCATGGGTGGGATGCGTGCCGGCAACCGGGCCGGCCATGTAGCGCATGGTACCTGGTTGTGGAGGGGTGTATACCAATGCTGAAACCCTGTCTATCCCATCCCCTACAGATAGTACAATGTTTCGCCATCTTCCAGCGTGCCAGGGAGGTGGCGGAGCTTGTTGTAGAGCAGTGGGCTGCAGTGGGGCACATGCAAGCCGCCCAGGCCGCTTGGCCAGACGCCCGAGAGGCACAGGAGGAGCACCACGGCGTGCAGGAGCCACAGCAGGAGAATGACGAGGAGGAGGAGGAGGGTGTGCCACAGCCACGGGGGCGTCCGATGCAACAACGTGTGTACCGGCCCCGCATGTCGTTCGAGGACCTCCCGGACAGGGTATGCAGGAGGAGACTCCGGCTGAGCCGGGAGACCATCGCCCACATCTGTCACCTGATGGCACACCTGGCACCACGTGGGAATGGGGGTGGACATGCCCTCCTGGTGGCAGTCAAGGTGACGGTCGCCCTCAAGTTATTCGCGATGGGATTGTTCCAGTCACCGAGTGGGGATCTGTCCGGCATCTCCCAGCCATCGGTGCACAGGTGCATCTGGGCCGTCACTGACGTGCTGTACGATATCACGGACCGGTACATACAGTTCCCTGTGGACCGCGCCCACCACGGTTTCCTGGGGGAACACCGAGACGTAGTTATAGGGCCTGTAAGGCCAGAAAGGTAGACACGCATGAATGAGTTGACACGGATGCAGGGCACAGATTAGTTAGATGGGTTAGGGCACATGTACAGGACGTCTGTTATTAAACACATTCCACACCTATGTGAGTGGGTTTTGCCGCAGTTGCCCGGATACCCATGGTGCAGGGGGCGATCGATGGAGTGCACATCGCCATGCGGCCCACGTTGGAGGAAAGGGTCATGTGCCTGAACAGGAAGGGGACATATTCAATGAACGTGCAGGTGGTCTGCGACCACAGGATGACAATCCTGCACGTCTGCGCCAGGGACCCTGGCAGTGTGCATGACTCCTTTATACTGTCCCAATCGTTCATCCCCGCCATGTTTGTGGGACACCCCCCCGCCTGCGGGGCTGGTTGCTGGGCGACAGGGATTATCCGTTGCGGTCGTGGCTGATGACGCCTATCCAGAGGCCACAGACCGACGTGGAGCACCACTACAATGATGCCCATGCAGCGACCAGGAGTGTGGTCGAGAGCTGCTTTGGGCTGCTGAAAATGCGCTTCAGATGCCTGGAGCACTCTGGGGTGGCCCTCCAATACCCGTTGAGAGGGTCGGCCGCATCGTTGTGGTCTGCTGCGTCCTGCACAACAGAGCCCAGCAGAGGGGCGACGTGCTGGAGGAGGAGGACGGTCAGGATGAGGGGCACTCTTCTCCAGATGAGGGGGATGGTGAGGGGGAAGCAGATGCACGGGACATGTGGGATGGACGGCAACAGCAGGCTGCCCAGTGCCGCCAGCTGGGCCAGCAGGCACAGGTGTCGCTCGTAGCTGCACGTTTCCGCGACCACGGTGGGGGTCAGCAGTGATAGACATGGGCACAGGCAGCAGAGTTTGGTACCTCCCTCACCACCGACCACCCTCACCTCCCCCACCACCGACCACCCTCACCTCCCACACCACCACATCACCCGCATGCATACGACTCCTCCATGATGCATTCACTTGCGGCACAACGGGATGGTGTAAGCGGGTCTGGTAGAAACATGGAGGATGATCACAGCCCGCCGTGCGATGGGCTCCGAGCGATACATCGTTCGACAATGTCTGACTCATGGCCACATCAAGACCCTTCACCTGGGTGGACCCTACACGCAGCCCAGACATTGCATCCCATGGCCCTGGCGTATGGCTGGGGGCAGGTTGGCGTGGGAGAACCGTGGGGGGCGGGGGGCGTGGCACCGCACGTTACACGCACCGGAGCTCAACTTCTATCGCAGCGCCCCCCACACACACTGGCGCACAGTCCCCGCCAGCATCGGACAGAGTACAGAGGCAGCTCACATAGGTGTGGAATGTGTTTAATAACAGATGTCCTCTGCATGTGCCCTAGCCCATCTAACAAATCTGTGCCCTGCACCCGTGTCAACTCACTCATACGTGTCTACCTTTCTGGCCTTACGGGCCCTATGACTACATCTCGGTGTTCCCCCAGACGGTACAGCAGAATTTATACCTGCCCTGTGATTGGGGACCCCTTTGGCGGCCGTTGCCTGGGGCGGCCTGGCCTGGATGGGCCAGGCTGCACCTCGGGCAATTGGGATGGAATGATGCCACCCTGTTCTGCCCACTGCCCACTAGATGCACCAGGGACGGTAGGGGGGGAGTCTGAGGTGGCGCAGCGTTCCGGCACCCCCCTGCAGGGCCCCAGCACCTCCCCCTCCCTCAGGGTGCCCGGTGGCCCCTGGGCTCTCCATGGGATGGGAGTGCGAGCGGATCCAGCAACCGGGGCACCACCATTAGCTGGCGCTGCCAGTCCTGGAGGCCCGCGCTGGTATCGACCAGGGTCTGGACGTTCGCAGCCATGGAGCTCAGGGAGTTCGCCATCCCTGTCTGGCTCTGTACAACACCGTCCATCACCCGGGCAATGGCGCTGATGCTCTCAGCGATGGTCTGCTGGGACTGGACCATGGACTGCTGAGACCGCGCCAGGTTGTTGAGCGCCTCTGCCTGTGAGACGGCTGCCCTGTCCTGGGCCGCGGAGGATGTGTGCACAGATAGCCCCAGACCCTGCAAACTCAGTCCCATGCCCGACACCATCGCCACCATTGTCTCCACCGCGGACGCCACCCATGCGGTGTTGGCCTGTGTGGCACTCATGACCGGCACCATTTCATGCTCCTGGATGCGGATGCACTCCTGCACTTGCGTCTGCAGGTGCTGGAAACTGGCCGTCACACTATCACGCCCCTGGGTCCGTGACTGCAACGGGTCTATGTGTGGGTGGGGGAACTCCAGGAACCCGGGACCCGTCTGGGCGGCAGGTGTTTGCCGGGGCTGGGCTGCTCTCCGACCATTCGGCCCATTGGCTGCTCCTACCTCCACCTGCTATACCGGATCGGCTGTGTGGTGCGCACCAGTTAGTGTCCCAGAAGCCTCATCACTAAAATGGCCAACCGAGGTGAGAGTATCTGCGGTGACGGAGGGTGCAGGGGACAGCTGTGACGCAACCTCGGTGTCTTCATCGGACCTGGGGTCGGGGGTCCCCTGGGGTGCCATGTCCCGTATGTTTGTCCCCTCCGTGGTGGTGTTGTGTTCTTTCATGTCTGTCTGTCCCCTGTGTGCTTGTGTCCTGTGTCGTCGTGTCGTGCCTGTCTGTCCCCTGTGTGCTGGTGTCCTGTATCATTGTGCCATGTCTGTCCGTCCCCTGTGTGCCTGGGTTGTCTTGCCGTGCCTGTCTGTGCCCTGTGTGCTTGTGTCCTGTGTTGTGTCGTGCCTGTCTGTCCCCCGTGTGCCTGTGTCCTGTGTTATCGTGCCATGCCTGTCTGTACCCTGTGTGCTTGTGCCCTGTGTCGTCTTGTTGTGTCTGTCTGTCCCCTGTGTGCCTGTGTCCTGTGTTACCGTGCCATGCCTGTCTGTCCCCTGTGTGCTGGTGTCCTGTGTCGTCGTGTAGTGCCTGTCTGTCCCCTGTGTGCTGGTGTCCTGTGTCGTCGTGTAGTGCCTGTCTGTCCCCTGTGTGCTGGTGTCCTGTGTCGTCGTGTCGTGTCTGTCTGTCCCCTGTGTGCTGGTGTCCTGTGTCGTCGTGTCGTGTCTGTCTGTCCCCTGTGTGCTGGTGTCCTGTGTCGTCGTGTCGTGTCTGTCTGTCCCCTGTGTGCTGGTGTCCTGTGTCGTCGTGTCGTGTCTGTCTGTCCCCTGTGTGCTGGTGTCCTGTGTCGTCGTGTCATCACTGGACTGGGCCGGAGGGCTGTTGTTGGAGCTGCCCACCCCATTGCTGCTAGAGTCCCTGCGGGCTGGCCACCCAGGAGCTGGCCGGGGGCGGTGTCTGTCAGGTGCGTCCGATTGATCAGCGTCGGCTGGGCAACCAGGCGCTGGCCAGGGGCTGTGTCTGTCAGGTGCCCCGGGTCGGTCACCGTGTGGCCCTGCGACACACAATACACCATCATGGTTAGGCAGGTGAGGGGGGTGTGGGTCGCGGTACGGGGTGAGGGGGGATTGCTGAGGGAACAGTGCTGAAGGGAAACGGCTGGGGCTAGTGTGCTGAGGGAGAAGGGCTGAGGGGCGAGTGCTGAGGGGAGAGTGGGGAAAGGGGCCAGGCAGGGGGGGGATCTCACTTGGTGGCACGCCCCCGATCTCAGCATGGGCAATCTCCCGGTCCTCGGGTGCACCAGCTATGTCCAGTGCCCTCTGCTCGTGCACGGTGAGGGGCCGCAAGTCAGGTTCACCCCCTCCAGTTCGGGCACGCTTTCGCTGGTTATGGCCGCTCTCCTGTTGGTGGGGGGGTGCTGGGGGGGGGGGGGGGAGATGAGAGCATTGTTAGGCGGTCCGATGCCTGCAGTTGGATCTATGTTGGCATGGGTGCACATGTTGGTGGTAGGGGGGTTGGTGCCATGGGCACATTGCTGGGTACTCACCCTGGCTGCCCTCAGTAGGTCGTTGAGCTTTTTGTGCTAAGTCAGTGCTGAGTGTCAACGCGATGGCACTGACGGCCACGCCCACCTCCCTCAATAGACGCCGGGCCACGTTGGGTGGGACCCTCTGGCCGGGTCCAGGGTACAGACGCCCTCTCCTCTCCTCGAGGGCGTCCAGGAGCGTCTCCAGGTCGTGGTTGGTGAACCGGGGCGCTGCTCGGCGTGGCGCCATGTTGCTCCATCGGCAGCCTGTGCGCTCTCGTCGCCTTATGTGCGATGCAACGCCGCGTCAATTGCGTGGCGCCGCATCTCCGCCGCTGCTCCGAGGCCGCACCCCTGCTGGCCCTCTTGTACGGTGCAGAATGGGATCCCGGAATGGGCGCCGACCGCGGAGTGAAATACTCCCGTTTCTGCCATCAGAGCGGAAAATCGCGCCCCAAATCTTCCGGCCCCGACCTCATTAATTATGTACTCGGATATTTCATCCTGCATTCAGTGGTGGGGAAGGCCTGAATGACGCACAATCTGCCGAGGTGTCTGGACGCCATATTGAAAGGGTGCCCAATATCACTGACCAACTATTGAAGAAGGTGGACCTACTGAAAATGAAGATAAATCTCTCGGAGCACACTGAGGCCGGAAGATGGACCTCCTGAGAATGAATATGGATCTCCAGGAACATCCGAGACTGGAAGATGGACCATCCCCTGGACATCTTCATCTGCAGATGATCCCCCGACCCACCGCTCTGATAATCCGGGGTCCAGGGTTGCAGGCAGCCACCATCCTGAACTCTGGAGGCACCCCCAGGCATTTGTTCCGATGAGTTCCAACATCTGCACGCCACGTTGTTCCCAACGTATTTCATTCTGGCATGTTTTCCCATTCTCATTCCCATTCCCATTCCCAATCTAGCATGGGGGAGTCAATCCCATTTCCATTCCCAATCTAGCATGGGGGAGTCGGGCCTTCAAATGAAGTTCATGCCGGCCGCTGGAGTTTTCCGACCCACCATGGCAGGCGCCAGCCATCTGTAAATTCA
This sequence comes from Scyliorhinus torazame, assembly GCF_047496885.1. Taxonomy (NCBI): domain Eukaryota; kingdom Metazoa; phylum Chordata; class Chondrichthyes; order Carcharhiniformes; family Scyliorhinidae; genus Scyliorhinus; species Scyliorhinus torazame. The sequence continues at coordinate 134,236,705 of NC_092717.1, forward strand.
CACCCACATGAAACATATTTCTGGGCCTCCTGTCATATTCTCCCACTGTGCCCGCCATCAAACACACCGGTGGGGACCTGGGAGAACTTCGCCCTCAGAATTATGCTCTCTTCAGGAAAAAGTAAAAGGAGTAATCTGCTATTTTAAGAGCGGATGTCTCTTATACAAAACAGTATAAAAATGTGAAACTATACAATTCCTCAAATCTAACATTCCTAACCTTAGGCACGGTTTTTGGAGAGAAATCGTGCAGAGCGGAGGTGAGCTGCTTCACTAGAGTAAAATGGGGGCAGTTGGGATGAAGATTCACATTTGTTATTCTATAATCGCTCATGGTTAAATAGTGCGCAGAGGAGAGAGCTTAATTTAACAGCCCTGATTTATGCTGTCACTACACATACCCACTTACAGAAAGGTGTTTTTGATTTTTGACTTCCCACTTTCTAAGTGGCGGCATATCATTCAGTTTGGAGTAGTCCAACCCATTATTAATAACCCCACAGCCAGCAAACCCGAGATAAGGTAAAATAAGAGGGTTGGTTGATTTTAAACATAACCAAAATGGAGGAAGGGATTTTCCAACTTCTGCCTTTTGCACATAATAAGAGAAAAAAAGAGGTTCAGAGCAAGACCATGATGTAAGAGTGACTGTTTCACGGAATCCAAAGTTCAATGGTGTATTCGTTCAGAGGTTGGCGGACGGAAACTGTTGCAGGGTGATCCGTCTTTCCAAAAGCGATGAACAAGATGCCAGCTTACTTCTAGGCAGGCTGAAATCAAGATATGTAACACTTCTTGATCGCTTTTCTTGAACTTCTATTTTAACTACTTTTTGTGGGTGTAAATTCCACATGATTTATAAGTAATAGGCATTCATCAGTGCTCACAATGATTTGCTATGTACTAATCTGTTGGAAATGGATTTATTGCCGAATGGTAATCCAACGAGTGAAGTCAAACACATGTCAGCGTTAGTGCACAATATATTAATGTTCAATATATTTTCCCTCTTATTATGTTAGGTGTCCAACACCTGGTTGCGATGGCTCTGGTCATGTGACTGGAAATTATGCTTCACACAGAAGGTAAATATGGTAACATCCTGAAAGACAGAAGGGCTTTGTTAATAAACATCGAATGTTCCATGTGAGTGAACAAACCATTTTATTTTGCAGCCTCTCGGGATGTCCACGTGCAAAAAAAGGTGGAATTAAGTTAACATCCAGTAAGGATGATAAAGAAGAACCTGAGCTAGTCAGGTAGGATGAAACACACCAGTCCATTATTAAGAAATGTTGTCAGTTGATAATGGCTAAGACCAGTTGCCATTCTCTGCTTCCCCGCTGTTAGCCATCGCACACTAACCACAGGAAAATGGCAGGAAAATGCAAATTAATAATCAACGTGCTGATGCATGCAATTAACCGGCTGAAAGTCTGAATTCTCGCCCCCACACCACCGTGATGCTCCGAACCCCCACAGTAGGAAATCCATCGGGTGGGCTTTGACATGAGATTGGACAAGCAAAGCCCTGTAGTTGTGGAGCCCGAGGAGGTGTCAAGGGGATCAGGGCACTGATAATGTGCCCCTCTGCTGCTGCCAGAGGGAGGGTCCCCCAAGTGTCCCGGGGGGTGGGTGGGTGAGGGCTGTAGATGAGGGCCTGACCCCAGAACCGACCTCTGGGCAACCTGAAGATCACTCTTGGTATTGTGATCTCAGGCAACCCTCTGCTGAACAGCTTTCATGTGATCTGAGTTTTTAAACTGCAAAGTGGCCTCCTCAGCCTAAACTGCTCTACCAGACCGTTGAAGTTTAGTCCAGGCAGTCGAGTGAAGAATCAGTGCAGAAACATTTTCCCTTTCCTAACATATTCTACCTCAGATAAATGCCTTTGAAACCATAGCTGTTATAAGTTTTAGAGGCTTCTTTGAAAGTCCATAACACTTGAAAAGGCTTCAAATACCCTGAAAGCATTTTAAATCCAACACTTCCATTGTATTTCACTGATCTTTCATTAGCATGAAATTGACAGTTTCATGGCTCAGACACTTGGTAGATTGTTTATTTTTCTTCCCTTTATGGTTGAATGCATCTTGGGTACCCTGCTTTGATGCTAACCACAATGCATATAACACTCTTGTTGCTCCTCACCACATCAAGGCACCTAAGTGCTTTCTTGTGTCAGAAAAGAGAAGAGAAAGAACTTAATAAACCCCTCACCCACAGCCCAACCCCCAGGACCCTTGGGAAACCCCCTCTGCCGCCCGGCGGCAACAGAGGGGCACATTATCAATGGCCTAACCCTCTTGACCCCCCTTGAGCTCCACTGTGCCAGGCACAGGTGTCACTGCCTGGGTGTAGATGCCATGGTTCCAGGGAACAGTGCACCATTGACAATGCCAGGGGGCGGGGACTGAAGGGGGTGGTTGATGGGAAGTTGGGTGGGAGGGGGCTCAGGTCACCCTCATGCATGCATGGTGTGGAGCGGTGACCCGTTTTTCCCAAGATGGGGGGGGAGAGAAGATGCCCTCCCTTGATATGGGTTTGGGGGTACGCTCCTTGTCATCAGGGGTGTCAGGATTTGCAGTGTCGGGGAGAGGCTGGTCTGCTGTCAGACTTTGGGATTGGCCCACCCGTTCAATATGGCAGATCAATTCTGGGATTTTGAGGGAATCTGGTGTGCTCTCCATCAGGCATGTGAAAGGATTGTGACTCGCACCTGGACGCCATTGCTAGTGTCAGCGGAAACCAGTCCCAAATTCCCCACTGGCGGGAGCACGTAGGGCTGGATTCTCCATTGGCGGGATCCTCCACTTCACCGACAGCGCACCTATGCCCGTCTATCTCCCAGTGGCGTGTGGGTGCCCACAATGGGAAACCCCATTGGCCGGCTGCCGGGACGGATGATCCCGCTACTGGCGGGGGCAGGCCGTAGCGGAAAACGGGTGCGACGGGACGGAGAATCCCACCTGAAGTCTCCCGAATAGAGAATCCCAGCCAATGTTTCAGATGAATAATTAAACTGACACCTTTTCCACCTGTTTAGGTAGATGTAAAAGATCTCTTGGCATTATTTGAAGAAGAGCAGGGAATATTTTCCATGTCAATATTTATCACGCAAAAAAGAAAATTATCTGCTCATTGTTGTATTGTTTCTGCCTAATCGGAAGTTGCAGTTCTGTTCTGTCAGTTTGTATTGGGCTTCACCGGAACATTTTTAGCAGGCCGAGGACAGAAATGTGAGCATAAGAGCAAATGGTGAATTGAAATGGCAAGCGGCAGGAAGGTTGGGTTATGCTTATAGAAAGAGCAAAGGTCTTGTGCAAAACGGCCCCCCGTTCTGTACTTAGCCTCCCCAATGTAGAGGAGACCACATTGTGAGCAGTGAATGCAGTAGACTAAATTGAAAAAAGACAAGTGAATCATTGCTTCATTTGGAAGGAGTGTTTGAGCCGTGGACAGTGAGAAGGGAGGAGGTAAAGGGGCAGGCGTTACAGTTCCTACAACTCTACAGGAATGTGTAGTTGGAAGTGGGGGTGAGGTGCTGGGAGTGATAGAGTAGCAGATCAGGGTGTCACAGAGGGAACGTTTCCTATGGAATGCTGACAGGGAAGGTGAGGGGAAGATGTGCTTGGTGGTGGCATCATGTTGGAGTTGGAAGATATAGCAGAGGATGATCGGAGGTTGGTGAGGTAGAAATTGAGGGCAAGGGGAACCCTATCATGATTCTGGGAGGCTGAGGAATGGGTGAGAGCATAGACGGGGTAAATGGGTTGGACACAGTTGAGGACAATGACGACCACAATGCGGGGGGTGGGTTGGGGGGGTGGGGGGGGGGACCTCAGCTCAGGAAAAAAAACATGTCAGAAGCATCGTTGTGGAAGGTAGCGTTACCTTAACAGATGTGATGGAGATTGACAGTCTTTGGAAATGGAGACAGAGCAGTTAAAGAAAGGAAGGAAGGTGTCAGAGATGGAGAATGTGAAGGTGAGAGCAGGGTAAAAGCAAATGTGATTAATTTTTCCAGATCCAGACGAGAGCACAAAGCAGCACTAATACAGTCCTGATTATACAGGAAAAGAATTGTGGGAGGATGCCTGAGCAGGAATGGAACAAGGAGTGTCCCACATGCCCCACAAAAGGACAGACAAACTGAGGCCCATGCGGGTAACAATAGGCACACCTTTTATTTGGCGGAAGTGAGACAAGTTACAAGAGAAATTATACAAGAGAATAGGTTCAGTCAGGTAGAGGAGGGTAGTGGTGGATGGCGATGGTTCGGGCTTCCGTTCAAGGAAGAAGCAGAGAGCTTCTGTCTTTGTGGAGGTATGGAGGTGTAGAGAGATTGGAGGTCCATTGTGAAGGGCAGGCAGTTAGAGCCAGGGAACTGGAAATGGTTGAAATGACATAGGGTGTCAGAAGAATTATGAATGTAGGTCTGAAGGATAAGGTAAAAGAAAATAGAGTCAAGATAGGGAGAGTAAGTTGTAGGGCAGGAATGGGATTAAACAATGGGTCTACCTGGGCATTCCTGTTTGTGGACTTTTGGAAAGAGGTTGAAGTGGCCTGTGTGGGGTTGGGGGATTATGAGGTTGGAAACTATGAAGATCTCCAGAAGACGTGAGATCAGTAACAATCCTGGAAACAATAGTTTGATATTCGGTGGTGGGGGCACGATCCAGGGGGAGGTCAGGAAAATAATTTGAGAGTTGGCGCTCAGCCTCTGCAAAATAGAAGTCGATACATCAGACAACAGCACCACTTTTGTCAGATTTAGTTGTGGATTCCTGGGACATTGTGACCCATTCTGGAGGTTACGGGCCTTTACTGGTGAAACAGATGATCCCTGAACAGAGCCAGGACCAAAATCTTCAGTTTGTGCTATGGGGAGGATTTAAACTAAATTGGTGGGGTGATGGAAACCAGGTTGTAACTTGAGAAAGAAGTGACAAGATTCACCAGGGATTTGGGAGAAATACATAACACTGGAGTAAGGAATAGTCAGGTCTTACAAGGGGTCAGATTAAAAGGTAATAAAATAAAGTCAAAATTAGGTTTACAGTGCATGCATGCCAACGCATAAAACTGCAGACAAAAATTACCACATGGGAATGTGATGTTATGGCAATAACGCAGAAAATAAATTACAATCAAACAAGAGCCAGATTGTTTATTAAATATTCCTGGGTGCAAGGACTGGAATTTTCCCATTGGAGGTGAGGAGCAGGAGTCAGGATTAATCCCAATAGCTGTGCTGGCAAGTAGAATTTTTAATCTCTTGAAGGGTGGGACAGCTGAAATTGAGCCTGCTGCCTCTGACAGAGACAGCAGTGGGCAGATGCCAAAGCTGCCATGTTAGAAAGCCCACATCTGGGGCGTCATTCTCCGACCCCCCGCCGGGTCGGAGAATGGCCGTTGGCCGCCGTGAATCCCGCCCCCGCCCCCGCCGAAGTCTCCGCTCCCGGAGATTGGGCGGGGGCGGGAATCCGGCCGCGCCGGTTGGCGGGACCCCCCGCTGGATTCTCCGGCCCGGATGGGCCGAAGTCCCGCCCAGGAATTGACTGTCCCGCCGACGTAAATCAAACCTGGTATTTACCGGCGGGACCAGGCGGCGTGGGCGGGCTCCGGGGTCCTGGGGGGGGGCGCGGGGCGATCTGACCCCGGGGGGTGCCCCCATGGTGGCCTGGCCCACGATCGGGGCCCACCGATCCGCGGGCGGGCCTGTGCCGTGGGGGCACTCTTTCCCTTCCGCCTCCGCTACGGCCTCCACCATGGCGGAGGCGGAAGAGACTCTCCCCACTGCGCATGCGCGGGAAACTGACAGCGGCCGCTGACGCTCCCGCGCATGCGCTGGGAAACTGACAGCGGCCGCTGACGCTCCCGCGTCATTTCCGCGCCAGCTGGCGGGGAAACAAACGCCATTTCCGCCAGCTGGCGGGGCGGAAATCCCTCCGGCGTCGGCCTAGCCCCTCAATGTTGGGGCTAGGCCGCCAAAGATGCGGAGCCTTCCGCACCTTTGGGCCGGCGCGATGCCCGTCTGATTGGTGCCGGCTTTGGCGCCAGTCGGCGGACATCCCGCCGTTGGGGGAGAATTTCGCCCCTGTTCCCGGAAACAATGGACCAGTCAATCATCCCGACCCCCTCACTCCCCTTCACCCCACCACCCCTACTCCCAGTTCGACCCCCTAATTCCCTTACTTCTTCACCCTCCTAGCCCCTCACCTCTTAGCCCCCAAAACCCCTTCATGCCTATCCTGCTTGCCCTAGCCCTTCACACGTAGCCCCTCTTCATATCCCTTAACCCTTACCCCACATCCCTTCTATACCCCTATCCCTTCACACCTCCTCTGCTCGTTACCCCAACTCCCTCATATCCACCATCCTAAACCCCTTCCTCTTAATCTTCTTCAACATTCTACCCACTTTGCACGCAGCCCCTGTCATTCTCCCTTCCCTACCACCATGTCCTTCAGCCCCCTACTCCCTGTAACTCACACACTCATTATACACTTTATAAACAGAATTCATATGCCCTATAATAACACTGAAAAGCTTGCACATCTCTAAAAATGAAGAAACATCACTTGAATGGTAATTGAGATAATATTGTTCTCTTCAGAAGCTTGGAAATCTGTCAAAGCCATCAAACTCACATTTCCTGGGATAGCTGAATAAACAAACTTTGCACGACAGAATCCATGAGTGCTTTTGGAGGCAGCCTTCAAACAGCCAAACAAATAACTGTGCTGATCTGGAAAGATGAATGGAAGCTCACACATCTGTCAGTAAAGTTAAAGCCCATGAGATAAAAAGGGCAATGTCAGTATGAATATTAGTTTGGCTGTTTGACAGAAAGCAAATAGTCATGATGATAAGTTATTTTTCAGACTGCAAGAAGGTAGTGGTGGATATGTGGCAGATTAAATTTAGTGTCAAGAAGTGTGACATAATGCATTTTGGTGGGAAGAACTGGGAGAACAAAGGGTGAACTTCTGAAAGTGGTATAGGGACCAAGACATTACTTGTACATACATTGTTGAAGGAAACAGGGCAGATTGAGGGCTGGTCATTGACTTCAGGAAGCAAAGTACTGTACACACCCCTGTCAGCATCAACGGGGCCGAGGTGGAGATGGTTAGCAGTTTCAAATTCCTAGGGGTGCACATCTCCAAAAATCTGTCCTGGTCCACCCACGTCGACGCTACCACCAAGAAAGCACAACAGCGCCTATACTTCCTCAGGAAACTAAGGAAATTCGGCATGTCCACATTAACCCTCACCAACTTTTACAGATGCACCATAGAAAACATCCTGTCTGGCTGCATCACAGCCTGGTATGGCAACTGCTCAGCCCAGGACCGCAAGAAACTTCAGAGAGTCACTTCAGAGAACACCGCCCAGTCCATCACACGAACCTGCCTCCCATCCATTGACTCTATCTACACCTCCCGCTGCCTGGGGAAAGCGGGCAGCATAATCATAGGTCCCTCTCACCCAGCTTACTCACTCTTCCAACTTCTTCCATCGGGCAGGAGATACAGAAGTCTGAGAACACGCACGAACAGACTCAAAAACAGCTTCTTCCCCACTGTCACCAGACTCCTAAATGACCCTCTTATGGACTGACCTCATTCTTCATCCGATGCCAGTGCTTATGTAGTTACATTGTATATGTTGTGTTGCCCTATTATGTATTTTCTTTTCTTCCCATTTCTTCCCATGTACTTAATGATCTGTTGAGCTGCTCGCAGAAAAATACTTTTCACTGTACCTCGGTACACGTGACAATAAACAAATCCAATCCAATCCAAAATCATGCAAAATCCTAGGCTGCATAAGTAGTGGCATAGAGTATGAAAGGAAGAAAGTTCTGATGGGTGTGTAAAAAAACAATGGTTGTGCCTCGACTGGAGTATTTGGTACAATAGTGCGCACGATAGTTTAGGAAAGAATACTTTAGAAAGAGTGCAGGAAAGATTCATGAAAATAATTCCAAGAATGAGGGACTTCAGTTACAATGGATAGATTGGAGAAGTTCGAGTTGTTTTCCTTAGAGATTTCAAAATAATGAGGGCTCTACACAAAGTAGCTAGAGAGAAGCTGTTCCAATTGTTGGAAGGATCAGGAACCAAAGGAAGATGATATAATATGAATGGCCAAAGAATCAATGGCGAGGTGAAGTAAATCTTTTTTATGTGGCGACTGGTTAAGATCTGGAATGCACTGGCTGAGAGTGTGATGGAGTCAGATTGTGGCTTTCAAGAGGAAAGTGGCTCAGTATCCAAAGGGATACAATTTGCAGAGTTGTGGTGATAGGGCTGGGAATTGGTACTAGCTCTGTTCTGCACTTGCAGAGAGTGGTATGGACATGGCAAACTGAGCAGTCCTTTGGTACTGTAACCATTCTGTGATTCTATTATTGTATAATAACTTTTTTCTACTTGTGGCCTGATGCCATGGTCAATAGATAAGGTGAGTTATGCATTGTTGCTGTCTTTTTAAGGTGCCCAGTGATAGGTTGCGATGGGCAAGGTCATATATCTGGCAAGTACTCATCACATCGCAGTGCATCAGGTTGTCCTTTAGCTGCAAAGAGACAAAAGGAGGCTTCTCTGAATGGATCCCAATTCCCATGGAAATCTGGCAAAGCTGAAGGTACAACTTGTCCTACACCAGGCTGTGATGGATCTGGTCATATTAATGGCAGTTTTGTCACTCACAGAAGGTTAGTATGAAAGCATTCTTCTTGTTAGGCTTGTAATAAAAATATAGTTACTTGGTAGCCAAATTTGTAACGAATAGATTCGTACTGGATGACTTGTCCTGCATAATACTTCATACTTTGCTGTAAATTAATTTCATCCATCTGGATTAACTTTTAAAAGATGATTTTTATTCAAAATACTATAACATATGACCAAATTAAGAAATTTAGAAAAGTATTGGGTGGGATTCTCCACCCCACCATGCCCGTTTTCTGGTGTGGCACGCCCCCGCCGGCAGCAGGATCTTCTGTCTCAGCAGCCAGCTAATGGGGTTTCCCATTGTGGGCAACCCCATGCCGTCGGAAAACCTGCAGGCGTGAGTGCGCTGCCAGCAAAACGGAGGATCCCGCCTACGGAGAATCAAACCCATCACATTTGTTTCATATTAAGTGGTGAGTCAGAAAACAGAGCAGCTTAAAAGATCGTATAACAAGAGGCAAACAGTGTTGTGATCTGAGGTGGGATATATTTCCATATTGGTGCAGTTTCCCTGCAAACACTTAACATGCCAATATCCCTGTGCACTTTTTAAACCCATGCATTAACCCAATAACTCCAAATGCGTTTGCTGAAAAATGTAACCCCTTTTCGAATGAATTGAACGTAGTGCTCAGCTATTTGCAGAGCCATTCGAGCTGAATGCAGAATGATGGATTCTATTTGCGACACTCACTGGTGGTAAAATATACACAGAGAAAATATACAAGCAAAGAAAATATAATCAGAATATTAATTAACTAGCTGCACAGTGGTATATAGCCAGGATGGAGTGACTTTGAGTCTTCAACATTGACTCCAGACCCCATAAAGACTTATTTCATTACATGGACAAGGAAACGTTCTGCTGAATACCACCTAATGCCCTCCCGTAGCTGATGAATCAGTACTCCACCATGTTGAACGCTATATGGAAAAAGCACTAAAGGTAGCAAGAGGACAGAATTTGCTCTGGATGGGGGACTTCAATGTCCACCACGAAGGGTGGTTCGTAGAGTCACTACTGATCAAGCTGGCCAAGTCCTGAAGAACTTGACTGTAAAACTATGGTGAGAGAACCAGTATGAAGAAAAAGCCTACTTGACCTCACCCTCACCAGTTTGGTGTCACAAATGTGTTTATCCACGACAGTATTTAGTAGAACTAATCATTGCACAGTCTTTGTTTAGGTAATGGCTCTTCTTCACAGTGAGGATACCTTCCACTGTGTTGTGTGGCTACCACTGTGCTAAATGAGATGGATTCTGGACAGATCTGGTAGCTCAAAACTGGGCATTCATAAGGTGCTGTGGGTTATCAACATCAACAGTATTGTTCTCAACAACAGTCTGTAACCTTATGACCTGGAATATTGCTCACTCTACCATTATCATCAAGCCAGTGGGCCAAACATGGTTCAATGAGCATGTAGAACATGCCAGGAACAGCAACAGGCATACATAAAAAAATAAAGTCCTTCCCTGATGAAGATATGGCACAAAATGGCATGCATACTAAATCATAAGCAACATGAGATGGACAGACCTAAGCAATCGCACAACCAAAAGGATAAAATCAAAGCTCTGCAGACCTACCATATTAAGTTGTGAATTGGTGATCGACAACTAAATAACTAAAATGAGGAGGAAGTTCCATGATGTCATCATCTTCAAAGATGGCAGAGTCCAGCATGTTGGTGCAGAAAGTAAGGATGAAGTGTCTGCAACCATATTCAGTTGAAGATGCCAAGTGGATGGTCCATCTCAGCCTCCTGTTGGAGGTTGCCAACATCACAGACGTCAGCCGTCAGCCAATTTGATTTACTCCAAAAATTGGTGAGAAAATTGGACACAGCAAAGGCTATGGATCCCAATAACATCTGTGCTGTAAGTGGTGCTCCAGAACTAGTTATGCCGCTAGCCAAACTGTTCTCGTACTGGTACAACATTAGCATCTAGTCAGTGAGGAGTTATTTTGGCTCAGTAACTATCCTACCTCTGAACCAGAAGATTAGGGTTCAAATCCCACTCCAGGATTTGTTGATCATGGAAGCAGTGTTCATGACGTGGTTCACATCAGCCTGCTAATCCTTCCAACACCTCCCCACTATCCCACAAAGGAAGAAGAGTGCGTATGAAGATATAGAACACACAAACATTTGCACAACAAAGGGGAAAATTCTCCAGGTATGTCCCATCCACAGGAAAAGGACAGATCCAATCCAACCAATTACTGCCTCGTCAAAATACTTCCAGTCTTTAACAAATTAATGGAAAGGGTTATCATCAGTGCTATCAATAACATAGAACATACAGTGCAGAAGGAGGCCATTCGGCCCATCGAGTCTGCACCGACCCAAATTAAGATCTCACTTCCACCCTATCCCCGTAACCCAATAACCCTTCCTAACCGTTTCTGGACACTAAGGGCAATTTAGCATGGCCAATCCACCTAACCTGCACGTCTTTGGACTGTGGGAGGAAACCGGAGCATCCGAAGGAAACCCACGCACACAAAGAGAGAACATGCTGACTCCTCACAGACAGTGACCCATCGGGGAATCAAACCTGGGACCCTGGCTCTGTGAAGCCACAGTGCTATCCACTTGTGCTACCGTGCTGCCCATAACTTGCTGATTAATGCTGAGATTTGGTTCTGCAAGGATCACTTAGCTCCAGGCCTCATTTACAGACTTGTGCCAAACATGGGCAAAAGTGCTGAATTCCAGAGGTGATGTGCGAGTGACCTCCCTTAATATCAAGGCAACATTTGACCAAGTGCGGAATCGAGGAGCTCTAGTAAAATTGAAGTCAATTGAAATGAACCTGATTCCACTGACCAGAGGCATACCTAGTACAAAGGAAGATGGTTGTGGTTGTTGGTGTTCAATCATTTTCACCATAGGACATCACTGCAGGAGCTCCTTGGGGCAATGTCCTAGACTGAACCTGGTGCATCTTCACCACACAGACTACAACGCTTCAAGAAGGAATCTTACCACCACCTTCTCAAGAGCAATTAGGGACGGGCAACAAATGTTGTTCTTGTTAGCAATGTTCACATCCCATGAATGAAGAAAGAAAAAAAAGTGAAGTAATAATTATTTTTAAAATCAGGTCATGGACTGGATATAACATTTTCCAATTTTAAACATGTCTAATTTGGTTATATATAGTTCAAACGTATCCTTATTTAATTTTTCATCAGTCTAAGATTTAAGACTAGAAATGACAGCTGTCAATAGTAGCAGATGACTCTTTGAGGTGTTTCTGGAATATTCTGTTCATTTTCTTTTAAGTAAACAGTTTAATGTATTTTTCAAAACAGCAAATGGTCATTTCTAACTTTACATCACTCTAAATTGATTTTGGTTGAGATCATTGACACCCACAGCTGAAAGGCATGTGTCCCTTAATTGAAACTACAGCTTGATTCAATCTGCACCACCGTGCTCAGCATTTCAATATATATTTGTGCAGCTTCTTAAGTACTTGATAAATTTATTTCTTTGAAGTGAACGGAAAATGGTTTTTGTCATCCCGTTTTTGTGTTTCCAGTTTGTCAGGTTGTCCCCGGGCTTCCCTCGCACTAAAGAAAGGCAAACTGCCAGGTGATGAATTGATGACCATCAAGCTCAGGGCAAGTAGCGGTAAGAACAAATATTAATTCTGATCAGAAGACATATACCATCCAATTAAAATTAGTTGATTTGGCTTATTATCTCAGACACATAGCCCCTCCCATTCCTATCTAGCACTCCACGTTATCACTAGTTCTTTAAATAAATTACCTCTATCTTCCAACACCAGAACTTCATACGTATACTTTTATATTATAATTTTGACCAAATGCTTATTGAAATTAATGATGTTCTTTTACTGATCTCAGGAATACAAAGCTTCCCACAGTCCTTAATTCTCTGGGTTCTGTGTTTTACCTGACTCCTCCTCCTGTTTTCCCTTCCATGCCAACAGCACAATGGACTGTCACAGTTCAGAAAGCCGACCACCACCATCTCATCGCAATTAGGGATAGGCAATAAATGCTGACCTAGCCAGCAATGCCCACCTCCCAAGATAGTACGTAAAAACAAAAATCAATGAGTACCAATTGTGGTGATTGTGGTGTGCTACAATTCACTCATGTTGCTATGTACAACGTGCATGTTGCAGTTTGGAGTTATAGATCGTGATGATAGAGACTCCAATGTTCTTTCCATCACATCGCTGGCCAGCATTGTTCACCACTCTTACCACCTGCCATTGGCATATGTTGGAAGCATTTGCAGGTTGATGCTCAACCTGTTTGGCCACATAACGAATGCACCTTCTTTGGCCGTCAAAGGTGGGCTCAAACCCAGAATCAGTACCCATTGCACAACGAGATTTCCTTGATTGGTAAAGAGGGAAATGTAATACTACAGCAACAACTTACGCTTATATAGTGCTGTAAAAGCTGGAGAATATCCCAAGGCATGCCAAAGAAGCAGATAACAAGTCATTGCCAAGTCAAAGTGGGAGATACCAGGAGGGTGATTTAAAACTTGATCAATGAGTTGCGTGAAAAGAAGAAAGAAAGGTGAGGAAGCAGAGGATTTTGAAAAAACAGTCAACATCCAGGAAGGAGATTGTAAAACTACCCATTTGTCAGAAATGGCTCACCTCATCAAATGGTCAGTGGCACAGTCGAGTGGGGATTCATATATACCTGAACCTCTCAGTTTGTGGGTACATCATTGCTTATGAGTCTCATCAAATTAGGAATTGGGTAACAGTGGTAATGGGGAGTACTTGGAAATCCAAATCTTTTGTTACAGAAGAAAGTACGTAACTTTGGTTAGCATCTCAGCTCCCTTACAAATGGAACCCTTTGGGGGATTTTCAGGGGTTGGTGGGGGGAATTTGGCAGCTCCTCCTAGTCCTAACAGAGAAAGCATTCCTATATCTATGAAATCAGCACAGAACATTCAGTCTGCAGTACCTAAGTTAAACTTAACAAGTAGCATATTCTTTCAACGTTTGCATCATCTATGGATATATTGAGGCAGCACGGTGGTGCAGTATGTTAGCCCTGCTGCCTCACGGCACCGAGTTCCCAGGTTCGATCCCGGCTCTGGGTCACTGTCCATGTGGAGTTTGCATATTCTCCCCGTGTTTGCGTGGGTTTCGCCCCCACAACCCAAAGATGTGCAAGGTAGGTGGATTGAACACGCTAAATTGCCCCTTAATTGGAAAAAAATGAATTGGGTACACTAAATTTATTAAAACAAAAAGAAAAAAACATTTATGGATATATTTCACATCAATAAATGTCATGCCTTTACTTCCTATAGGAACTGAAAATGAGGAGGAAATCAATCACTTGGATGACGAGATTAAGGAGCTGAATGAATCAAACTTAAAAATTGAAGCAGATATGATAAAACTCCAGACACAGGTAATGTTAACCAGTACTGGAGCTGAACATAACACCAGAAACCATTTCATGCATTTTTGCCGAACATGTAGAAATGGTGTCTACGGAGAAGTGGATTTGCTACACAAGATTACCTGTTACTCTTACCCAAAACAATGCTGTGAACTTGGTTCCCTTATTTGAATGTTTGAATCTATTTCCCCATTTCGTGTTCCTAAATGTTAATCTTTATGGTTTAGCTGATACCCACATCAATGCACTCAACTTGACATACTAGCTAATTCTGTAGATTAATAAATGCAAGCGTCTTAGTGCTACATTGCAAGTAATAAATCAAAGCTGTATTTCTGTGAAATTTGTAAAACGCCCATTATGTAATTAAAGAAAAATTATTTCCAAATTTTTAGATTACTTCCATGGAGAGCAATTTGAAAACAATTGAGGAGGAGAATAAACTAATTGAGCAGCACAATGAGAGTTTGTTAAAGGAATTAGCTGGTCTGAGTCAGGCCCTTATTAACAGCCTCGCTGACATTCAACTCCCACAAATGGTAAGATATCAAATCAGTAACTGAAACTAAAACATTTTTGAACAGCATAACGACTATGAAAATGTGAATATTTATGACCCCTTAAAATCAATCTTTATAACTGATATGTTTTGTGATATCATTGCGAGATTTATTACGATCCCAGGCCAGACCCCAACAGTAGCTAGGATATGGGACTGAAACCCAATGTTTTAGTTTATTTGAAAGATTGTGCGGAGAGAATGATTCGTTCCAGGATTGTATGGTTATTTTTAAAACAAAACTTTATTATAACTACAATATTAAACTTTTTAACTTTGCTCCTAAAAAAACAGCTTACAATTACACCTTAAACACTACTACTCAATTTCCCATTCAACTGCAAGAAAAGAAACAGGGCGGGATTCTCCGACCACGTCTGCCCGGCAACCGGAGAGAATCTCGCCCGAGGTCAATGGTGTTCTCCATTGTACGCGGCTCACCCATGGCGTTCTTTTTTAAAATAAATTTAGAATATCCAATTCTTTTTTTCCCAATTAAGGGGCCATTTAGTGTGGCCAATCCACTTATCTACACATCTTTGGGTTGTGGGGGTGAGACCCACGCAGACACAGGGAGAATGTGCAAACTCCACACGGACAGTGACCCGGGTCTGGGATCGAACCTGGGACCTCGGCGCTATGAGGCCGCGGCGATAACCGCTGTGCCACCGTGCTGCCCCTCTTGTGGCATTCTTGCAGCAGGCTGTGTGGGAGAATCCAGCCCACATACAGATCTCAATCTATCTTACTGTGGGAGAATTGTAGACTCAGCATCAGGCATATCAGAAGGCACCTCCTCTCATGAAGTTTCTCCAACAGCCCCCTCTCGAATGCTTTCAAAAGAATGTCTCTCTGCCTTCCTTGTTTCCACCCAGCAATGACCTTATCTCTCCAAGGTGAACAACAACTTATCTTTGCAGACTGCAAAGCACATTAACTCCCCAGGGTCTTCCCCAGGAAAACCACTATGCATTAGCCCAGACTGAAAACCACATTCCATAGTCAATTTCACCTGCTGGCTGCTGAACCCACCCAGGCGCTGCAGAACAGAATTATTTTTAAACAGACATATTCTAACCCTAGGCTTTAACCCTTGAATTGACCACTACATTTATAAACCAATTTTCCTAACATCTTCCAATCGTCACACCTCCCCTTAAAAAAAATGAACAAGCAATGTAAACAGATAGTTTCATTTTTCTAAAACCCTTTTAAAGTTAAACATTTTTAAAGATTATATACTTATACTCTGTATGATATCCTTTTACATTTTTAAACAAGCAAACATCAACATGAATATAGTTCATTTTAGTCTTCGCACACGCTATAGTCGTGATAAAGCATCAGCAAAGAGAAAAATATTTTCTCTTCCTGCCACATGGAGGGAGGCAGTGGCATAGTGGTATTATCGCTGGACTAGCAATACAGGGACCCAGAGTCATGTTCTGGGGACACGGGTTCGAATCCTGTTATGGCAGATGGTGAAATTTGAATTCAATAAAAATCTGGAATTAAAAAGCCTAAAAGAGGTGGCCATGAAACCCTTGTTGATTGTTATAAAAAGCCATCTTGTTCACTAATGTACTTTAGAGAAGGAAATCTGCCATCCTTATCTGGTCTGCCCAACATGTGACTCCAGATCCGCAGCAATGTGGTTGACTCTTAAATGCCCTCAGGAATGGGCAATAAATACTGGCCTTGCCAGCGACGCCCATACCCGTGAACGAATAAAAAAAATGGAGAATTCATAAATTAATCAACTACACTTGAATAGTTCTGCATTCTGTGTTTTAAATTTGTCCAAATTTATGATCCGGACATACAATTGTATCAGATAAATTGTTACGAATAGAAATGTTGAAATGTTGTAACGCCAATAATAATAATATAATAATAATCGCTTATTGTCACAAGTAGGCTTCAATGAAGTTACTGTGAAAACCCCTAGTCGCCACTTCCGGCGCTTGTTTGGGGAGGCCGGTACAGGAATTGAACCCGCGCTGCTGGCATTGTTCTGCATTACAAGCCAGTTGTTTAGCCCAATGTGCTAAACCAGCCCCTGTGCCCAAACTCAAGAGGTGGGATTCTTCATTTCTGAGACTTAAATGTTGATGGCAACCCAGAATTCGTAGACTTTCATGACAGAAAAACTGGCGCCACACCTGGATCGATTCCGCTACTATTAAGGGGCTAACACCTGTGCCGTGTGGAACACAATCGATTCCAATGAAAAATGGTGCAAGGTTCACTGGGTCTATGATTGACACTTGGGAGGCTGACAAGCTGCAACCGCACAGTCTTCCAAACGAGTAATAGGATACAAATCTGACTTTATAACTGCTTTAATCTTTCTATAGTTCACACACATTCGTTGTGTTTCATCTGGTTCAATACCATGGCCATTAGTGAGCCCCTTTGCTGCAATTCACTTTGATGATATCCTCCTTAAGCATGTTGTCGATCTCCTTTTGTACCTGTGCTAACTTTAGTGGATTGAGCCTGTATGGATGGTGTTTAATGGGAATAGCATTTCCTACATCTACATCATGCATAATTACTTTTGTACTTCACCATTTATTCCCACATACAGCTCTATGTGACTGCAATAACTTTTGGATCATTTTGATTTTGAGGAATGTCAAATTCAGAATCGTCTGGATTTATCTCTTCTCCGTGAGCTACATTGACGAACACTTCCTCCTTCTTTCCTTCTCTATCAAAATACCTTCTGAGCATATTAATATGACACACTTTGTGAGTTTTTCTTCTGTCTGGCGTTCTTATCAAATAATTCACCTCACTCAATTTCCTTTCAATTTGATATGGTCCACTAAATCTTGTTTTTAATGGTTTCCCTACCATTGGTAACAATACTTTCCCCCACTAACAGAACTATGAATTTTTGATTTCTTATTGCTTCTTTTTTCAATAGTTGTTGTGACACTTGTAAATGTTTCCAACTCACTAGCTCTAGTTAATCTCTCCCTAAGGTTTGACACATAGACCAACAATGTAGTCTCCGATCGCTGACTCACCAATTCCGCTTTGATTAGTTTAAGTGGTCCTCTCACCTATGACCAAAAATCAATTCAAATGGACTGAATTTAGTTGATTAATTAGGTGCATCCGTAATTGCAAATAGTGTAAATGGAATTCCTTTACCCCAATCCTCTGGATAATCCTGACAATCCGCCCTCAACATGGTCTTCAGAGTTTGATGCCATCCTTCTAATGCCCCTTGTGATTCTGGGTGATATGCCGGTTGAGTTCAGTTGCTTTATTCTTAAGCTATCCATAACTCCCTTGAATAACTTTGACATAAAATTGGATCCCTGATCTGATTGAATTTCTTTTGGTAGTCCATAGCTGGTAAAGGATTTGGTTAACTCCTCTACAACTCTCTTCGATGTAATGTTTCTTAATGAATTTGCCTCCAGAAATCCAGAAGAGACATCCTTTATGGTCAACAGATACTGATTTTCACTTTTGATTTTAGGCAGGGGTCCCATGCAATCAATTAGGACTTTTGTAAAAGATTCCTCAAATGCTGGAATGGGTATTAAAGATGCTGGATTGATTAATGCCAGAGGTTTCCCTATTATCTGACATGTGTGACATGTACGGCAAAATTCATCTACAGCCTTATGCAGTCCAGGCCAATAAAAATATTTTTGTATTTTTGCTTAAGTTTTCCTTACACCTAAATGACCCCCGAAAGGAGTCTCATGCGCTACCTGCAAAACTGCCTTTCTATAACCCACCGGTAATACAACTTGATGAACTTCTGCCCATTTTTTTTTCATAGAATTTACAGTGCAGAAGCAGGCCATTCGGCCCATCGAGTCTGCACCGGCTCTTGGAAAGAGCACCCTACCCAAGGTCAACACCTTCACCCTATCCCCATAACCCAGTACCCCCACCCAACACTAAGGGCAATTTTTGACTCTAAGGGCAATTTATCCTGGCCAATCCACCTAACCTGCACATCTTTGGACTGTGGGAGGAAACCGGAGCACCCGGAGGAAACCCACGCACACACGGGGAGGATGTGCAGACTCCGCACAGACAGTGACCCAAGCCGGAATCGAACCTGGGACCCTGGAGCTGTGAAGCAATTGTGCTATTCACAATGCTACCGTGCTGCCCGTTAAAACTGTCAAACTTAAAACTTCATCTGCTTGATATGTAAAGGTCTCCATTTTCTCATTAATACATTATTTCTAATTGTAATAACACTCTGGTATACACACATATTCCATTTCCGCATATGATTTCTTTTTTTTAATTTAAAATTTAGGGTACCCAATTCATTTTCATAAATAAAGTTATGGTGTTTATTGCAGATTTCACTATGCTAAAAAACACACTTATTCATAAAAACCCATTCACTATATTTAAATTACTTTAATGACATAAACCCTTATAATAACAAACATTTCATTCATGTGCATAATCTCCTATGAAAATAAACATTCATAGTCTTACTTCAAAGAGTCTATAAGCACTTGGAGCTGTCAAAACAAATAATGAAATGGAAGGTACCCTACTGTGATAATGAAAGGTTGTGAAATCAGTCATGCAGCATTAATCCAGTTATGGTAGCCCTCAGGCGTATGTCAACAGACAAAGAGCAAGCAATGATTTTTTTTTAACAGGACATTTTCTTCAAAGATTTAAAGGGCAAATATTTTAAATGCCTTGACAGCCTGGCACCAGCTTTTTTCAGTTGCATTTAATAATTGTTTGTTCAACTTTTGGCAGTTTTGACAGTTCCATTTGACACTTTTGACAGTTTCTCTTGACAGTTTGACAGTTCCTCTTGATGGCTTCTTTTGACAATTTTGACTCTTGCCATTTCCTCTTGACAGCTCTCTTGACAGTTATAATGGGTCTATGCACTTTTTATACACGTTCATGTCCATCTTTTAATTGTCCCAAAGGACACCTTGCCTCTCCAAAAGGACACCTTACCTCTCCCAAAGCTGTGGCGGGACCATACCAAAGGGGTAACCTACCTCTCCAAAAGGGTACCCCATCTCTACGAAGGACTCCGGAAAGTTTAGACCCCCTACAAGGTCTTATCTGCGTACACTGCTTTCCCTACTCCTCGCGAATGAAAATCAAGCATGACTGGAGGCAGCTCCTGTTTTATATGGGCATTTCCTCAAGGTAGTGTCCTCGCCGCAACCATCTTCAGCTGCTTCATCAATGATCTGCCTTCCATCAAAAGGTCAGAAGTGGGGATATTCATTGATGATTGGACAACATTCAACACCATTTACGACTCCTCAGAGAATGAAACAGTCCATGTCCAAGTGCAGCAGGACCTGGTCTCGGGCTGACAAGTGGCAAGTTACATTCACGCCACACAAATGCCAGACAATGACTATCTCCAACAAACACGAGAATCTAACCATTGCCCTTTGACATTCAATGTAATTGCCATCACAGAACCTCCCACTGGCAACATCCTTGGGGTTACCATCGACCAGAATGCACTAACTATATAAATAATGTGGCTGGAATTCTCTGGCCTTTCACTGGTGGCGGGATTCTCTGTCCAGCCAGCAGCGCTACCCATCCGTGGGTTTCCCAGCGACGTGGATGGTTTCAATAGGAGATCCCATTGACAACGGAGGAAGCAGAGAATCCTGCTGCCAGTGAACCACGTGCTGTCAAAAAGCACACATCTGGGAGGCTGGAGAATTCCACCCTGCGGCTAGAAGAGCAAGGCAGAGACTCAGAATCCTGCAGCGAGTAACCCATCTCCTGACTACCCTGTAACGGGAGTAACTCACCTCCTGTATGCAAAATAGTCAGAGCGCAATCAACTGAAGAATGGTTGCATCATGTTTTATTGCCTAACTCAACAGTCCAACTAACTGGTAATTTCAAATTCAAGACTAACTCAATTTGGAGTAATAAAATTAAAATAACTAAGAATAACCATAAAAGGAATAATACAAATCAGTTCAATAGCGATTGATATCTTAATATTTTATTAAATTGATACTTGCAATATCTGTGTTTTACAATTAGTTGCTGAGAAATAAATGTGTGCTCCGTATTGATTATTTTATAAAACACTGTTGTTAATTTAAGATGATATGAAACATGAGGCTAACTTTAGGCAGTGGATAGTACAGTGACTGCCTATCCATAAAGAAGTTAGAGAAGGGGTAGTAGTGGCACTATTATATGCATTCAATATTTTTTCACAAAATGATATAATGCCGGAGGTACTTTGGGATAGGGTTACAACCCCCTGAGCTAGTGTGCAGTCAATTCCAGGCCCACGTGACCCAGAGTCACAACACAATTGAAATTAATAAAAAAATCTTGGAAAAACATCCAAAGTCTTTGGCCCTTGGTTACCCAATAACTACAGTCACCAGGTTTGTAAATGTAAACATAATTAATTTTATTAATAACAATAACTATGATTAAAACTGCAGAAAATATAACAGTTTCAGTATTATCTAGTTCCAACCCCCCCCCTCCCCTTTTAACTCACCTCCACCCCAGATACACACACACAAGACAGATAAACAAACACAGTAAAGAAAAGAGGGGTGTAAAATAATAATGAAAGTAAAAAGATAAGCATCTTTATTTCAGATAGTGTCTTCCAGCACACCTTCCTTCTATTTAGGCTGTCAGTTCAAGATTTCTAATTTCGATCTGGAATGATTTTCACGTTAGATTAATTCAGGCCTCTACAGCTATACAGCTTTTCTGGAGAAAAAGTGAGAGACAAGAGAGATAATCCTTTCTTCTGAGCATCCAGGACTCAAACTGTACTTCCTTGGTTCTCTGAAAAAAGCCACCCCACACGGGCAGGATCAAATCACCGCTTGTTACCGGCAGAATACAGCCTTTTGGTCACACAACTGGCCACCAGCCAACAAATCAAACCAAGTCCCACCAATCTATCAGGTGCCAGAAAGCCTGAGTCCTGCTGTTCAAAGCTAACACAGTGTTCTTCTTTGTAACTTCTGAATTCCTTACTTCCCCTACTTGACTTGAAGATATAAGTCCAGTAAGAATCCAAGGATAAAAATGACAACAACAGAAATAAAGAAAGGGGGAAAAAGGGAATCAACAGGAAGGGCCCTTACAATAGCTACATTTATGAAGGGAAATGGAACTTTTCCTGGGAACTGTGGACTAATCAGCATCGCATTAGAGTTAAGCCTTACCCAACGATTTCCAAGTTAATTTGTGGCCGGTTTTTCAGAGAGTTTCGGCGAGTTCCCCACCGGTATTAAATGACACTTAGGGCGCGATCTTCCAGCCACGCTGCGGTGGAAAAGCAGCTCGCTACATGCAGCATAGCTGGTGAAAGCCAGGAGACCCCGCTCCCGGGATTCACCCGGCTCGCAACGCCTCACGAGATCCAACTAAATCTCACAAGTCATTGCAAGGAGAATCCCGCCCACAATGGGCGAGATCACATTTAGACCAATCTACATTAGTGAGCGCGGCAATAAGCCTTACTCTAATGTGCAGATTCTCGAGGTACCTGAGGCTTTGGGATTCAAGCCCTATGCATCGAAGACCTTGTGTGAACGCTGTTTGTTAGTGGTCCCCACAAATGGGGACCAGACGGAATGGCACTCGTGGAGGTCTCCAAGGGGATCTGGCATCTGGGCACTTTGGCATTGCCAGGCTGGCACACCCTGGGTCCCTGTGTGGCAGTGCCAGGGTTCCTGGGTGGCACTGCCTGGGTGCCAAAGGAGTGCTGGAGTACTACCCTGCCATGGCCTCCAAGACCCCCTCCATGTGGTCATCACACCTGGTACATGCTTATGGAACCCAGCGCCTGGTTGAGGCTTCGCAGGCATGGCTGTTGACTCCTGGGCACCAGTTAATAATAATCTTTATCAGTGTCACAAATAGGCTTACAGTAACACTGTAATTAAATTCCTGTGAAAATCTCCTAGTCGCCACACTCCAGCATGTTCAGGTACACTGAGGGAGAATTCAGAATGTCCAATTCACCTAACGAGCACGTCTTTCGGGACCTGTGGGAGGAAACAGGAGCGGCCGGAGGAAACCCACGCAGCTACAGGGAGAATGTGCAGAATACGTACAGGCAGTGACCAAAGCCAGGAATTGAACTCGGGTTCCTGGCACCGTGAAGCAACAGTGCTAACCACTGTGCTACCAGTTGAACGTGGCTTTGAGATATTTAAGTCAACCTAATGGCTCATTCAAATATTATTATCTAGATTACCCCCAGTGATGGCTTGATCCAGATCATGCCAGGTGTGGCGAGTCGTGTGACACGTGATCGGCCCGGGGCCCAACATGAATCCCGATTTGGCGCTCTCCATGGATTCACCCATCGGGTCTGGTTCCATGCCGGGTGTATCACGGTGACTGAACCATGCCCAAGGACAGAGAATGTGGCGTCATTAGACATATACCAGAATGAATAGCTAGCTGGCTACAAGACAGGAAATAGAGAGTGTGGGTGAAGAATAGCTATTTTTGGTGGCAGATGTAGAAAGTGGGATCCCACTGCTGTTCACAGTTTATGGGCGCGATTTATCGGCTCTCGCTTGAGCGCAATGTGGCCAGAGAATGAAGGGCAACAACTCCAGTGAGCCTGCCGACAGGCTCCGTGCCTCCTGGAATACTCCAAAATCCCACGGGATGTCGGATTCGGAACCCCGCCCCAAATTACGCTCGCAGATGTAGGTCAAAAATTTATTTAAGACCTACCTGCGTGGGATCCACTGGCCTCCTTCAATTATTTAGCTTCCCCAACAAGGCTGCAGCCGGGTGCCGGTCAGTGCTGGTCCACACAAAAGTGGACCAGGTAGGACGGCACCCGGTGGGTCCCCTGGGCCACCGGAGTCCCCAGTGTGGTCAGGGTAAGTGCAGGGTGGCTCCCTGGCCCTCCCTCTGGAATGTAGGCAACTTGGCACTGCCCAGCTGGCACCTTGGCAGTGCCACCCTGGCACTGCCAAAGTGCCCAGGTGGCACTGCCAAGCCAGCAGGAGCATTGTCTGGGTGCCAGGGTGGTAGTGCAAGGCAAGGGTGCCTGAGTGCCAGAGTGGCACTGCCAAGGGTAAGGGGCGGCATGCCCATGAAATCAGGGTGGAAGGGGGTTTGAAGGGTGGGGGAGTGCAGGGCAGGTATGTAGGGGCCTCTGGGAGGTTGGGGAGGGTGGGGTGTTGGGTGCTGGTTCTAGAAGGGAGAGGGTTCTGCCAGGGTCTTGGGGGGGGGGGGCTGAAGAGGGGGGATCCCCAGGGAGCCCATAGCGGGGTGTCCTAACTTGGGGGTGTGGGGTAGTGTCCATGTGTGTGGGGTGACATTGCCCATGGGTGGGGGTGTGGGTGACCCACAAGCTCAATTAGAGATCGGGGCACCCTTTCAAAATTGCAGCCCGATCTCTGAGTTCAGCTCCGCACTGTTAAAGAAAATTCTAAACCTGCCACAAATTAACTTTTTGGGAGAATTACGCCCTATATCCATGATTTAGGGCTGGATTCTCCCACCCCAAGAACGTCATGGGCGAGCCGCGTAGAATGGATAGCTCTGTTGACCTCCGGCGGGATTCTCCGGTCGCTGGGCAGATGTGGCCAGAGAATCCCGCCAAAGACTTTGGAATCAAAAACATGTTGGGCTGGATTCACAGATTTGGAGGCCAAGTGCCGATGCTGGCGTGGGAACTGTGACGTTTTACGACGCAAAAATCAGTGCCAAACCTGCGACCCGTGAGGGTCTAACTGCCGCGCTGACTGAAACTCCCAGCTCCCACGACAACAACGGCTGAAGAATGATTGGGTCCGTGACCGCACATTCGCACGGCGATGACCTGCAGCGGTCGCGCCATAAAACATGGCGCCTGCAGTGCGCTGACCCGACCTGCCAAATACTGCCCCCCTGGCCATCCCTCACCAGTGCCCCCCAGCCCTCGCGGAGGCCCCCCACCTCCCACACCCCCTGGCCAGCAGCACGGCTCCCGGCAGTCTGTGGCAGCGCTCGACACGCCGGGTTCCCGACCGCTGAGACCACAAGTCAGGAACTCGGCCCATCGGAGGCAGCGAATCGCGGAGGCTCTAGAAAATAGAGGGTCAGGCTTGCTAATGATATGCCAACGGTGCTTAAACACCGCACGGCGAACAATGCATTTATGCTATTTTCGGGGTGCCGGAGGATCCTGATTTGGTGTCAAACCGGTGCCAACTGCGATTTTGGCATCGGAGGCTATTCTCCGCCCAAACGTGATTTTGGCGTCAGTAGGCGGAGAATCCCGCCCGATGTCTAAATTTGCAATTTTACCAACTTGTGGGGAATAGTCAGTACTGAGGAGAATTGCAAATTTATTAATAAATTTGCAGAATAGTTAATTGACAAATCTCAACATGGAGAAGTAAGAATTACATTTCAGCAAGAAAAATAAGGAGGTCACAAGTTACTTTGAAATAAGTTTCTAACTGAGATAAAGGATAAAAGGCATCTGGAAATACAATACATAAAGCAGTCAAAATAGAGATGCAGATTAATGAGGCCATAACAAATGCAAAACAAGTACTGGGGTATATTTCTGAAGGGATAGAATTGAAATGCAGAGAAGTTATGCTGACTGTAATCGAACCTTGGTCAGACCACACCTGAAATGCTGTGTACAGTTATGGTCGTGTACTATAGACACGACATAGAGGCACTGGAGAGAGTGAAAAATAGATTTACATGGATGACACTAGAAATGTGAGATTATATTTTTAGGAAAGGATGAACAGATTTATTTTCTCTTGAAAAGAGAATGTTGAGAGGGTTGAGTTAACAGAGGTCAACTACATTATGAAAGATGTTGACAGAGAAACCAGAGAGGGAGTGTTTCCTCTTGGGCAAAAGGAAAAACCAAAGGCCATCAACATAAGATCATCACCAAGAATTCAAATAGGGCTTTCAGAAGAAACCTCTTAACTCAGAGATGGGATGAATATGGAACTCACTGAGGCACATAATATATTTAAGGAAAGGCTAGATAAGTATATGTGGGAGAAGGATGGAGGGTTATGCTAAATGAATTAGATAAGGAAGGGTGGGAGGAGGCTCAACTGGAGCATAAATGCAAACATGGACTAGTTGGATTAAATGGCCCAGATGGCCTGTGTCTGTACTGTATCCCCTATATAATTTTATGTAAGATTCAGATAGATAGATTTAACAAGGGCTACAGAGAAAAGGTGGCTGAAGTAGAGCTGAGACACAGATCAGACATGGTATACGGATGGTGCAGTAAATCCAAGGAACTAAGGAACTAAATGACCTACAATTTTCCTGTGTGAATGAGTATCAGGGAGGGTATATATCAAGCGGTTGGTCCACCAATAGTCGATTTCCCCCACCACCAGGAGCGAGGCGGAAATGCCTAGCCTTGTCCCTCAACGCCAGGCCTTCAGGCACCCCCCCCCCCCCTCCCTCCGGCGTGGTCATCACGACCAGATTTTGCTTTTGAAAACGAGTAGTCCTTCGCGCTAGCGTGATGCCACACCACTAGGGAGAGGATGAATCATAAAGTCTTTTAATTACACAAAGGTTTCTTCAAATCCATGGAAATAAGTTTCATGCCCTCGCTGGCCATGAACCTAATCATTTTACTGGTGGGGGGGGGGGGCGCGGGGAAGAATGAGGGGTGCATTCAATAGAAAACCCCATTGTCAGCACCAGGACCAGGAGATCCCGCTGCCACCAATGGCAGCCGCCTCCGCCACCATACAACACGTGGCGGGTGGCATGGAAAATCCCACCGAAACTGTGTTCATATTTAAATCTGATGACCTTTCAGTTCTATTTATATATTGTTTTTTTGCCCTAACTGATACTAATAGCACATAGATAGAATAAAAAGGGAAATATAACACAGCAAGTTTGTGGGTTTTCATTATGTAAGAGCCACCCTGAAGCCCCAGCAACACCACAAGTGCTCGCGTTGTGATATTAAATGGGAAGTCATTTAGTGAACGAGGGGTAGCAATATTCTAAATGTATTTGTAAAGGTAGATTTATTATCGTGTTACAGTTGGAATCTAAGGGAAGTCTTCACAGCATGCTGCTAAGCATGTTCTTTACACTAGGAAGAGTAGCTCTCAATTCAAATAGCTCCCCAAAGTCTGTTCAAGGCCACAATCTCAATACCCCTTCCCCGGTGTCCTCAGTGATCCTCAACGTCCTTTGCCCTCCCAGCTCTACACTACCCAGGATGCACATCTGAGGTGGAGGCCGCCAGCTGCCTACCTCATCCCGTGGCCTTGGATGCCACTGGCGGGCGTCCTCTGGGGTGTCTGGAGCCGGAGGGCCCCGGCTCACTTGTCGGTGGCGCATGCACAGCCGCGCTTCCCTGACCCGTGATGCACCTCAGTGACTGGGCCAAGCTCCGCAGCACCTCAGCCATGCCCACCTGCCACTGGGACAAGCTCCGCAGCGCCTCGATCATTCCCATCTGAGAGTGGGACATGTCCCACAGAACCTCATCAAGGTCAGCCTGGTACTGTGTGACATCGCCCAGCGAGGCAGTCATTCTACCGAGACCCTCAGCCATGGCCGTCACCGACCGTGCGTTGCCTTGGACACCTTCACTCATGGTGCACCAGGTTCTCCACTGCGGACCTCAGCAGTGTGCCACTCATTTCCGGCGCCATCTCCTGTGTCCCTAGCCTCTGGACTCCTCCAAGCGGCTATGGATCTGCTGGAGTGACGCTGACATCTCCCTCTGAACGTCCCGGCCACTCCCTATTGTCTCCATCTGTTCCGAGTACCTATGTACCACAGGCTCAGCATCAGGCTGGGTCCTGGGATCCAGCAGACTGCCGACTGCTGTCTCGCCTGGGGTTCCTGCCTCAGTAGGAGGGATGGGTCAGTCAGTAAGGCAATCACAACTCAGGTTTGACAGGTCCTCCAGGTGGAGCCCTGTGGTTCCTCACCTCACTGCGGTGTCCGCCAGCCTCCGCGTGGCTAACCGATCTGTCCTCAGCCACCCCACTCCTCGAAGTGGGTGAGGATTCTTATGTCCAGCACACCTCCACCAGTCTGGGCTCTCTCCCAACGGTTATGGCAGAGCTTTTCCTGAGAAATCACAGAGAGGGCACCGTTAGCCACAAGTGTGGTTCACAGTTTGGCGAGGGGGAGTGAAGGAGGGGTTGGGGGGTGTTGAAGGGGGAGGGAGGTTGAGGAAGGGCTGGGCTTGCATGGGGAGTTGGGGGGGGTGGATGTTTCCGTTTGGGGGGTAGCGGGGTGTTGGGCCACTCACCGTGCTGCCCTGTGTAGGTCGTTGGCATTTATCCAGCAGTTGAGGCCAGTCCTCCTGCTCACACTCCCAGAGCTGATAGCCACCTCCACCTCATCCCAGGCAGCACTAACTGCCTTGTGGCTCACCCTCCAGGATCCTCGGGGGAACAGGACTTCCCTCCTGGCCTCCACTGTGTCTTGAAGCCTCCCCAGCTCAGCGTACCCAATCTTGGGGCTGGTCTCCTGGGTGCCATTGTTGCGAGCTGGCTGTGGTTGGCTGAGCAAGTGCAACTTAAGTGTTGCGCGACCTTGTTAGCAGGGGGGCAGGTGAGCGCTGTCCCGGTGAATCAGCTGGTGAGCCGTCATTTGCGATGAGAAGCCCATGAAGCCTCGATAAGTGGGCAAGGTAACGTTGAATTGTGTTACCAGCCTCGCTGGGCCAAGCATCAGGAAGGTCATGACAATTCCTGCTCGCTACCACACTTCGAACCTTTTCTGGACAATTGTGCCCTAAGTGCCATTGAATAGCCGTGGGAAACCTGCTGGCAGATCCAGCGGGAAACTCTCTGTAAAACCCACCACAGTTTTGGGAGAATCGTGCCCTCAGACAAATGTATTTTATTCGTAGAAAGATTCCAGCAACTCAGTAAAATCAGAAATCTGAAGAGCTCTCAGAGACCTGAGTGTTTCTCTATGGACATCTGAGATCAGTTTGGCAGTCTGTGGTACTATATGCGACACAGCTCGATCAGCATCCTGGTGCTTGGATAGAGACCCCTACTCAAGCCCACACTTCCACCCTATCCCCTTAACCCAGTAACCCCACTTTAAAAAAAAAATTGAGAGTACCTAATTCATTTTTTCCAATTAAGGGGCAATTTAGTGTGGCCAATTCCCCTAGCCTGCACATCTTTGGGTTGTGGGGGCGAAACCCACGCAAACACAGGGAGAATGCGCAAACTCCACACAGACAGTGACCCAGAGCTGGGATCGAACCTGCTAACCCACTGCACCACCGTGCTGCCCCCAGTAACCCCACTTAACCTTTTTTGGACACTAAGGGCAATTTAGCATGGCCAATCCACCTAACCTGCACATATTTGGACTGTGGGAGGAAACTGGAGCACCCGAAGGAAACCCATGCAGACACAGGGAGGACGTGCAGACTCCGCTCAGACAGTGACGCAAGCCGGGAATCGAACCTGGGACCCTAGAGCTGTGAAGCAACTGTGCTAACCACTGTGCTACCGTGCTGCCCCTGGTATGAGTTTTCTTGCTGTAGTTAGTGGCTTTTCTTTCGCCCGGATGTCTGCAACTCAAAAAACCTATGATCAGTGAATTTCAAACAAAATCCCTATAGTTGACACCCACGATATGGATTAACTTAGTGCTTTTTACTGCAATGATGCATCAGAAGTTAGGAGAAGAACAAAAAGCAAGCCACAGAGGCAAGCTATTTCTGGGAGAAAAATGCATTATATTTGTGTTATGAGCTGCAGAAATAGTGGGTGGTAATGTGTAACCTTGTTAAACATAATCTCAGGTTAGATTAGGCATCCTCTTATGGGCAAACAGAAATCAAATCATTGCCCAAATGTGCCACACGTCAAAGTCCATTCAAGCATTACCTTCTATTTTTCAAGAAATCTTGACAAGTTTTCAATATGTGCACGATGCCCTTAAACGTGAATTGCCTATTAATTATGTTAAATGTGAATTTTTCACTTAGGAGCCAATCAGCGAACAGAATTTTGATTTATATGTGAACACTTTGACTGACATGTACAGCAGTTTGGAGAGGAATTACACCCCTGAAAGCAAGGCCCTTCTGGAAAGCATAAAACAAGCAGTAAAGGGTATCCAGGTGTGAAACTTGTCCATGCCATGCTTATGGCATTTTTTATTCATAGACAGTACACTTCAGCTTCAAGTGTTTGTCGCACATGTATTAGTGGCCTGTTTTAGGAGATGCAAAAAATATATATTTACTGCAGCCACATCACAACACAAAACAATGTCCCTTCTTCAGGGACACCTCAAAGGTAACATAAACAAAAGCAAGGTAATATACATTGAGACTACTGTTTGTTAATACTCTATGTTGCAGAGTTACAGGGCCCTCACAAATCAAATTAAAAGCCAATTTCTGCAGTATAATTGTCATATTAATTACAAAAAAAGCAGCCTTGAAATTATGCAGCGATAGCATATGAACACTTAACATGTTCACATAAAAAGCTCTACCTGCTATTTCAGCAGAGGTGTTAACCCATTTAAACTAAATGGGTTCCAGAACCCAGCTATAATACTGGAGGGAGGAATTACCGACAGATTAAGCATTCATGTGTTAGGATCCAACTGCTTGCTTTGAGGACTAGTATGTTTAAAATATCTTCAACTCTGTTCACCATGTGCGATAAGTAAATGAAAATGTTGTGTAGTGCTGATTTATTAAATAGTTTTCACCTCAAGCCCATGTAGGTCTTTGATGGGACACTGACTCTTTAAAAGTAAATTGGAAGGGATGACAGCATCTAGAACACTGCACTGACTTCAGATACTTTCCTTTTGCACCATTTTGTTTTTTTTAATATAATTTGATGTACAAAAAAATGTGATTAGGTTATTTTTATAATGCGTTATTATTTATTGTTTTTAATTTAAGTTTTTTTAGTTGTTTTAATTATGCAAACTTTATGATATTTCAAGAAATGGTTTTCTGGGAGAGGTTTATAAAATTATTTTGCTTATGTAGATTCTAGAACAAGAAAAGAAAGCAGATTTTTTTATAAGTGACATTTCTCTTTGGGCGCAAATGACAAATAACAAAATATTATTTATGTCTCATGTGTGTTTCAAGAAAAGGATTTGTTTTTTGTTCTAGTCATTTGTGTTCTAATGCGTTTATTTTCTTATTACTGTGTTTTGCTAGACATATATATATATTCTTTACTTTTATATTGCATTTTGTACGACCAACAAAGCAATCAATTATAAAAGGATCATGCAAAAGGAAAGTTTAACATGAAACACTGCCCTCTAATGGAAATGTAAATGCAGTGCATCTGTTTTACAAAATACTCATCCTGACAACAGTTCATAACAGATACAATCTGTATATCAGGGACTACTGTACAGTAACAGAGAAGCAAAGGAGAGAGAAGTCTCAACAAATTGCTTATACAAAAATGTTTTTATTGATTTTTTAAACTGTAAAATGTCAAAGTTCTTGTACACTATTACAACATGAATTAGCTTAAAAAAAACTGCCTTTGTGAGTGAATGGGTGTATGTATCAGATGTACCACATGCACACACGATCATTCATGTGTTCCTGTGCCTGTGTGTGGTTGAATGAGTCAAAGTGCGCACATATGTTTGTGTTTGAGACAGCAGCTAATGACTAAAAGTGACTGGAAATGTTTGCCTGTTAATTTTGCATATTTATTTCAGCTCCTAAAACGCAGTTTGTACAAACAATTTTTTTTGAAAAAATTCAGTGGTGCTCGGTATAATGTTTGTTCTACGAGATTAGAGTATGTTTTTATTTGTTTCTTAAATATATTAATTAAAGGGCTACTCTTGTGATCTGAGTTTTTTTTGCACTGTATCCCAGGACCATCTTCTCATATGTACTTTCTATGGGTTGTTTCATTTCAATGTGTATTACTTTATATTAAATGTAATGTCATTTGTGTCACCTTTCGAAGGTAGTCATGTTATCAGCAACAATTGCTTCTAGTCAAATTCACTCCATTTTATCGGTGGGTTCGAACCTTATCTACTTTGATAGGGTTCTTTTTAGCTTTCTTATTAGTGATGATACAGAAGTGGGATCAAACTTCTGAAAATGTTCCAGAAATAGCTTCAAGAATCCATGTTTTCAATGGCAACTCCAGCTGTAATTGAAATACAGATTGCTAAATTAATTATAATTACATATTTTCAGCACTATAGTCTGTGGGACAAATCTAATTTCATAGCATGTCACCCATCTGTAGTACCCTTAGTAGCCCAAACACAAACATTAAATCTGATGCAGGATTTTTCTAGTACAACCAAGTTGTCACTAGAAATGCCATCACCTGCCTTACTGAAGATCCTCAAAAGAAAGCAACCTGTTTAAATTCTGCACGATCTTGAGACACATT
Organism: Scyliorhinus torazame; assembly: GCF_047496885.1. Classification (NCBI taxonomy): domain Eukaryota; kingdom Metazoa; phylum Chordata; class Chondrichthyes; order Carcharhiniformes; family Scyliorhinidae; genus Scyliorhinus; species Scyliorhinus torazame. Next base: position 134,268,828 of record NC_092717.1, read on the forward strand.
GCTATATTCCATAGCCTCATGTGTGAAGCAAAACTTGTTTTTTTAAATCAATTGTACCAAATGAGGTTCTCCTTCCTAAAATACTGTCCGCTGCACATTAGAATTAATTTATTAATAAAATGTCACTATTTATGAAGATCTTTGTACCGCGACAGTCATAACTTCACTTAGCACTGCCATTAGCTCGTGTGTATAAACAACACAAAAAAAGTGATGGCCGCCATCCTTTGAAATGAGTTTCACTGAGGACACAATAGCCAACGTGTAAACCTTTCTTAAGTGAAAGCTTTGCCACTCTAAGAATTCACTCCACTTTAGGGCTTTCTGTAAAGTATTCACTTCAGCCCTAAGAATAGTGGATACTATAAATGTCAGGCATGCACAAAACTCACATACACAATGATACCAGTTAGAGCTCATAGTTTGTAAACTATGTTTCATACCAAGATAATTTTAATTGAAGTGGCAGGTGAGAAACCCATGAGATCAGGTACGGCACTCAATTTATATCCCATTGAATACTACTTTTCATTGACTTTAATGAAGAATAAAATGGAGCAGACTCAGGCTGCCCCCAATCCAGTCAGTTTCACGACAGAAAGGTGAGGTTGAAATTGCCCCCAATTTCACCTTAGTCACTTAGACAGGTTGTTACCCTCCACTAGTTAGGCAGCCTTCCTTGAAGCATAACCAGCCGCTGTCTAACTGCAGCTGCCAGATGATGGACCTGTTAATATTTGATATCGAGAATGACACTTTGGGCTTGGTTTTCGCAACTGAGATGGGAGCTTGAGTTGGGAAGTTCCCTGCTTGGCAGACAGGCCTCAGTTTAAAGGGCCCCAAATTGTGTGATTTTCACCCCGGGAGGGGGGGTGGCGGGGGTAGAAGGGATCAGATGCAGGTTGGAGTTAGACCTGCTGACCCCGGATGCAGATCCTAGGTGGCACTGAGGCAGGGTGAGGGTTGAGGTGGGCTGGTTCGAAGGCCTTTCTCAGTTTTCTGGGACTTTGTCCCAGTCATTGTAATAAAACAGTTCGCCCTCTAGCCCTCACCATTCCCACCACACTACTCACACTCTTATCCTGTGCTAGGCGAAAATTGTCGGCACCGGGCATCGTGGCGGGAATCCCAGAATCAAGTCTCACCCACCATTTTCAAATGGCTCCATTTTTTCTGAGAAAATCCAATCCTTTGGCCCAGATAACAAAGGGGGCATAGATGCAGGGTACATCAAAAACAATCAGGGAACAGATTGAGGCCAGGAATGCGGAGATCCTGACGATTTAATCAGCAGTACCTAACTATAATTTGAAATATTTTTCCCAGCTGGCAGCCAGATTTTGTTTTAAAATTCATTCTTGTGATGTGGGCATCGCTGGTTAGGTCTGCATTTACTGCCCATCCCTAATTGCCCGTGAGAAGGTTGTGATGAACTGCCTTCTTGACCTTCTGCAGCTACATGGTGTAGGTACACCCATAGTACTATTAGGGAGGGACAGTGAAGGAATGGCGATATATTTCTAAGGCAGGATGGTGGGTGACTTGGAGGGGAATTTGCAGGTGGTGGTGTTCCTATGTGCCTGCTGCTGTTATCCTTCTATATGGTAGCAGCCATGGGTTTGGAAAGTGCTATCTAAGGAGGGTTGGTGAGTTCCTGCAGTGCATCTTATGGCTGGCATGGTAGCACAGTGGTTAGCACTGTTGCTTCACACGTCAAGGTCCCAGGTTCGATTCCCAGCTTGGGCCAATGTCTGTGCAGAGTCTGCACGTTCCGTGTCTGCGTGGGAAAAGTTTCCTCCGGGTGCTCCGCTTTCCTCCCATAAGTCCCGAAAGACGTGCTGTTAGGTAATTTGGACATTCTGAATTCTTCCTCTGTATACCCGAACAGGTGCCGGAATGTGGCGCAGTAACTTCATGCAGTGTTTATGTAAGCCTACTTGTGACACTTATACAGATTATTATTATAATTATTGTTGACATTGTGCATTGGTAGTGTAGGGAGTGAATGTTAATCAATAGGATGCCAATCAAGCAGGATACTTTGTTCTGGATGGTGTCAAGCTTCTTGAGTGTTAGAGCTGTACTCATCCAGGAAAGTGGGGAGTATTCCATTACACTCCTGGGGCGGGATTCTTCGACCCCCCGCCGGGTCGGAGAATTGCCGGGGGGGCGGCTTGAATCCCGCCCCCGCCGGCTGCCGAATTCTCAAGCGCCGGGGATTTGGCGGGTGCGTGAATCGCGGCGCGTCAATCGGCGGCCGTGGGAGGCCCCCCCCCGCGATACTCCGGCCCGTGATGGGCCGAGTTGCCGCCCGTTTTAGGCCGGTCCCGCCGGTATAAATTACAACAGGTCCTTACCGGCGGAACCTGGCGGCGCGGGCAGCCACCGGGGTCCTCGGAGGGGGGGGCGCGGGGGCATCTGGCCCTGGGAGGTTCCCCCACGGTGGCCTGACCCGCGATCAGGGCCCACCGAACCGCGGGCGGACCTGTGCCGTGGGGGCACTTTATTCCTCCGTGTCGGCTGCTGTTGTCCTCCGCCATGGCTGAGGCGGAGATGAACCATCCCTGCGCATGTGCTGGGATGATGCCAGCACACGCTGGCACTCCCGCGCATGCGCCGGCCAGCGGAGGCCCTTCGGCGGCGGTGGCCGCGCCGCCAAGCCCCTTCCCCGCCGGCTGGCGTGGCGCAAACCACTCTGGCGCTGGCCTAGCCCCTGAAGGTGCGGAGGATTCCACAACTTTGGGGCGTCCCGACGCCGGAGTGGTTCACGCCACTCCTTCCCGCCGGAGTTGCCCGCCCCGCCGATTCCCGCAGAATCCAGCCCCTGATGTGTGCCTGGTGGACAGGCTTTGGGAGTCAGGAGGTGAGTTACTCACCACAGGATTCCTAGTTTCTGACCTGTACTTGTAGCCACAGTATTAATATGGCTAGTCCAGCTCAGTTTCTAATCAATGGTAACCCCCAAGATGTTGATAGTGGGGGGTTCAGTGATGGTAATACCATTGAATGTCAAGGGGCGATGGTTGGATTCTCTCTTGTTGGATATGCTCATTGCCTGGTACTTTTGTGGCGCAAATGTTAATTGCTATTAATCAGCCCAAGCCTGGCTATTCTCCAGGTCATGCTGCATTTGGACATGGACTGCGTCAGATCTGAGGAGTCATAAATGGTGTTGAACCTATGCAATCATCAGTGAACATTCCCACTTCTGACCTTATGATGGAGGGAAGGTCAATGCTGAAGCAGCTGAAGGTGTTTGGGCTTAGGACACTACCCTGAGGAACTCCTGTCGCGATATTCTGTAACTGAGGTGATTGACCTCTACCAACCACAACCATCTTGTTTGTGCCAGGTAAAACTGACCATCAGGGAGATTTCCCCCTGATTCCCAGTGGTTCCAGTTTTGCTATGGCCCCATAATGCCATATTCGGTCAAATGTTGCCCTGATGTCCAGAGCAGTGGCTCTCACTTCACATGTAGAGTCCAGCTTGTCAATGTTTGAACTAGAGTTTTATTAAGGTCAGGAGCTGAGTGGTCCTGGCGGAACCCAAACTAGCATGGTGGTTAGCACAATAGCTTCACAGCTCCAGGGTCCCAGGTTCGATTCCCGGCTTGGGTCACTGTCTGTGTGGAGTCTGCACGTTCTCCCCGTGTGTGCGTGGGTTTCCTCCGGGTGCTCCGGTTTCCTCCCACAGTCCAAAGATGTGCAGGTTAGGTGGATTGGCCATGCTAAATTGCCCTTAGTGTCCAAAATTGCCCTTAGTGTTGGGTGGGGTTACTGGGTTATGGGGATAGGGTGGAGGTGTGGACTTAGGTAGGGTGCTCTTTCAAAGAGCCGGTGCAGACTCGATGGGCCGAATGGCCTCCTTCTGCACTGTAAATTCTATCTATGACCATCATTGAGGAGGTTATTGCTCAGCAATTACTGCTTGAAAGCACTGTTGAAGCCCCCTTCCATCACTTTTCTGATGATTGAAATAGTCTGATGGGGTGGTAATTGGCCAGGTTGAATTTGTCCTGCTTTTTGTGTACAGGACATACTTGAATTGTTTCCCACATTGCTGGGTAGATTCCAGTGCTGTAGCTGTGCTGGAGCAGTTTGGTGTGGTTTGGCTATGTGGACCCGGGTTCGAATCCTACTATGGCAGATGGTGAAATTTGAATCCAGTAAAAAAATCTGGAATTACATGTCCAATGACGACCATGAAATTGTTATCGATTGTTGTGAAACCCATCTGGTTCACCAATGTTCTTTAGGGAAGGAAATCTGCCCCCTTACCTGGTCTGGCCTACGTGTGAATCCAGACCCACAGCAATGTGGTTGACTCTTAAATGCACTTTGAAATGACACTCAGTTCGAGGGCAATTAGGGATGAGCAACAAATGCTAGTCTGGCTAGCAACATCACATCCCATAATGAATTATTTTTTAAAGTTCTGGAGCGCAAGTCTTCAGTATTATTGCCGGAATATTGCCAGGGTCCATAGCCTTTGAAGTATCCAGTGCCTTCAGTCATTTCTTAATATCACGTGGAGTGAATGGAATTAGCTTAAGATTGTCTTCAGCATGGTGGTAGTGCCACACAACAGGATGGAGGGTATCCACAATGTGATGACAGGAATTGGTCTCCATAAGGACTGTATGGTGGTCACTCCTGCCGATACTGTCATAGACAGATGCATTTGCGGCGGGCAGATGAAGTGAGGATGAAGTCAAGTATGTTTTTCCCTCTTGTTAGTTCCCTCAAAATCTGCTGCAGACCCAGTCTAGCAGCTATGTCCTTTTGGACTCGGCCAGCAGTAGTGCTACTGAGACACTCTTGGTGATGGACATTGAAGTCCCCCACCCAGAGTGCATTCTGCCTTCTTATCACTGTCAGTGTTTCATCCAGTGGTGTTCAACACGGAGGAGTATTGATTCATCAGCTGAGGAGAGCGGTAAGTGGTAATCAGCAGGTGATTTCCTTGCCCATGTTTGACCTGATGCCATCGGACTTCATGGGATCCAAAGTTGCTATTGAGGACTCTCAGGGTAATTCCCTCCTGTATTTTTTTCATATTCATTCATGGGATGTGGACATCATTGGCTGGCCAGCATTTAAGCCCATCTCTAATGGCTCCTGAACTGAGTGCCTTGCAATGCCAATTCTGAGGGTATTTAAGAGTCAACCACATTTCTGTGGGTCTGAACTCATGTGTAGGCCAGACCAGGTAAGGGTGGTGGATTTCTTTCCTTGAAAGACATTAATGAACCAGATGGGTTTTTATGACAATCAGCAATGGTTTCATGGTCATCGTTACACTTTTATTTCCAGATTTTTATTGAATTCAAATTTCACCATCTGCCATGGTGCGATTCGAACCGGGGCTCCCAGAGAAGTGCCCTGGGTCTCCGGATTATTAGCCCAGTGGCAAACTGGGAGGCGAGCCATGAAAAGCGATACACATCTTGGGCGAGATTCTCCGACCCCCCCGCCGGGTCGGAGAATCGGCGGGGGCTGCTGGCGTGAATCCCGCCCCCGCCAGTTGACGAATTCTCCGGCACCGGATATTCGACGGGGGCGGGAATTGCTCCGCGCCGTTTGGCGCCCCCCCCCCCCCCCCCGGCGATTCTCCGGCCCGAATGGGCCGAAGTCCCGCTGCTAGAATGCCTGTCCCGCCGGCGTGGATTAAACCACCTACCTTACCGGCGGGACAAGGCGGCGCGGGCGGGCTCCGGGGTCCTGGGGGGGGCGCGGGGCGATCTGGCCCCGGGGGGTGCCCCCATGGTGGCCTGGCCCGCGATCGGGGCCCACCGATCCGCAGGCAGGCCTGTGCCGTGTGGGCACTCTTTTCCTTCCGCCTTCGCCACGGTCTCCACCATGGCGGAGGCGGAAGAGACCCCCTCCACTGCGCATGCGCGGGGATGCCGTGAGCGGCCACTGACACTCCCGCGCATGCACCGCACGGCAAAGTCATTTCCGCGCCAGCTGGCGGGGCACCAAAGGTCTTTCCCGCCAGCTGGCGGGGCAGAAATCGGTCCGGCGCGGGCCTAGCCCCTCAAGGTTAGGGCTCGGCCGGTCAAGATGCGGAGGATTCCGTACCTTTGGGGCGGCGCGATGCCGGACTGATTTGCGCCGTTTTTGGCACCGGTCGGCGGACATCGCGCCAATTACGGAGAATTTTGCCCCTTGCGTCATGCAGGTGTCCTGCTGTGGAAAGGCAGGAGACTTCATTGGTGGCACAGGAAACCCAGTAGTAAAAGGAAATCAAGAGCTGCTGGCTCAAGAGGGCAGGAGAATAGGAGTATTTTGTTCAGCCTATAGAGGAAGCCTTCGGCCTCCCCCTCTTTCCAGCCCATAAAGAAAGCTTTCGGCCTCCTCCTCTGCCATGGCTTGGAGGATGCTGGTGATCAGGACTTGAGGTGGTTGGGGGGGAGAAGAGAGAAACAATCGGGTAGAGGGAGAGGAATGGAAATTGGTGCCTCGTGGGTGAGGAGAGGCTATGATGGTGCCATGGAACAGACGTTGACCCATGGGATAGGTAAGGCCTCTATTTGTGGCAGGGGCCAGAGAGAGGCTCTGATCGGCAGAGGGGGAGGCCGAAAGCTTTCTTTATTGATACAATACAGGTGAGGGACGGAGAAAATCAGGAAACTGCCACAACAGCAAGAATCTCGTTTCCCGACTCATGCAAGGTTTTGCGCCCACATTGCCGTTTACGCTCGCAGTGTACGCAGGCTCAGAATTTAGCCCAAGGTGTGATAAAAACCTGCAACTTTCACACCTCAAAACACTGTTGATGTAAAACCAATGGAAAAATTTTAAACTGAGATTTGCAAGTTTTCTTTTGAGCAAGATTATTAAGTGGGACAGAGCCAAAGCGGGTAGATGGAGTGAGGTATAAATTGACCCTGTTCTAATTGATTGGCTGAACAGGCGTAGCTGAAACCCGAGGTGAAATTCCCTGACTCGCAACGCCGCAAACGTCGCGATCGGATGGAGAATCGGGCCTCCAACCAAAATCGAGGTCCGCACCTGTTGCCAATTTTGGCGCCATGCTCCAGTCCCTCGCTGGTGGTGATAATGAGGCTTGTGCCCTGCGCCAGCAGTGGCATGCAAAACCAGCATTTGCATGCATTTAAATGTGATTAGCGGGTTGGACACCGTATACACCGCCCTTCCACTATGCTCCACTCATCTCAGTTGGAGGTTTCGCAGGCTTGAATTACTACAAGCATTGACAAACTTGGACTGGGTGCCTTGGCTGCCGAGAGGGAGCAGGAGGCTAAAATATTACCGCTGTTTTATTTTCCCCGTCCCCTTTCTCTGCCTCTCTACTTGTTTCAAACTATCTCTAACCTTTGGCAACCCAACACTGAGAAACCGTTTCTCATTGCGCCGAGAAACACCATGCCATCTACCGGGACTCTGGTACGATTTGGAGCCAGAGCAGGGTACGCCCCGATGAGGCCGCAATTAGTCCCGTTTCTTGCACTGAGGAGCTCCGCTTTTTACATGGGGGTCTCAACCCCCGACGCAACTTCCGAACCCCCCCCCCCCCCCAAGGCCCCAATTCTCGGCCCCCCCACACTCCACCGCCCCCGTGCAGGGCACCTCCGGGCCCTAACCTCAGCATGGGAAAAATGCCAGCCTGGCACCCTGGTAAGTTCGCTATGTAACCAACCTACTTCCGGTGCCGGTTCCAGACCCCGCCCAAATGTGGCAAGAAGATCATTGAGACGAATTAAGCCCAATCCCCATCTCATTAGCAAGATGCAACTCCAATCCCAGGAACTAACCGGCTCCCCAGTGAGAGGTTACATGGGCGCCGTTTAGCACTCCTCTTTTAAGGAAGCTGGTGCAGTGGCTGTTGACGGGATCTGAGGCGGTGAGAAGCTATTTACATTTAAGGAACCTTGGTGAGTTACTGCAGTGCATACACGGCTGCCACTGTTCATTGGTGGTGGAGGGTTTGAATGTATATGGAGGGGGGAGCAATCAAGCGTGCTGCTTTGTCCCAGATGGTGTCGAGCTTCTTGAGTGTTGTTGGAGCCGCACTCATCCAGCCAAGTGGAGAGTATTCCATTACACTCCTGACTTGTACTTTGTAGATGGTGGACAGGCTTTGGGGGGGTCAGGAGGTCAGTTACTCACAATGGCATTCCTAGCCTTTGATCTGCCATTGTAGCAACAGTATTTTTTATATTTTTAAATAAATTTAGAGTACCCAATTCATTTTTTCCAATTAAGGGGCAATTTAGCATGGCCAATCCACCGACCGTGCACAACTTTTAGGTTATGGGAACGAAACCCTCACAAACGTGGGGAGAATGTGTAAACTCCATATGGACAGTGACCCAGAGCAGGATCGAACCTGGGACCTCGGCGCCGTGAGGCGGCAATGTTAACCACTGTGCCACCATGCTTCCCTTGGTAGCCACAGTATTAATAAGGCTAGTCCAGTTCAGTTTCTGATCAATGGTAGCCCCCAGGATGTTGATTGCGGGGGATTCAGTGATGGTAATGCCACTGAATGTCAAGGGGCAATGGTTAGACCTCTCTTGTAGGAGATGGTCATTGCCTGGCACTTGTGTGGCGCGAATGTAACTTGCCACTTGTCAGTCGAAGCCTGGATATTGTCCAGTTCTTGCTGCATTTGGACGTGGACTGCTTCATTATCTGAGGAGTCATGAAGGTGCTGGATATTGTGCCGTCATCTGCAAACATCCCCACTTCTGACCTTATGATGAAAGGGGGTCATTAATGAAGCAGTTGAAGATGGTTCGTCCTAGGATACTACCCTGAGGAACTCCTCAGGTGAGTGTGTGGCTCAGGGGAAGGTACCTGAGCTCGGTTCCCTTAATGTTCTCAGCAAGCGTCTTGGATCTGGGGTCTAGGTGCTCCTGCTGTGGCCGGGAGTGAGTGTGTAGATCAGGGCCCTCCAGCACAACTGGCTCGGTGGATGGCACTCTGAGAGAAAGCGGGACACGTAAGGGCGGGGGAGGCTTGGAGGATATTAGGGTCCCGACTGGAAGCCCTAACAGATTGTCGATCTCTCTCCTTCAATTCCTTACAGATACGACAATGGATGGTGTTGTTGGCCCTGCAGCGACAGCCTTCGCGGTGCTGGTGGCAGCCCAGATAGCCAGATGCCAGAGAGGTTGGTAGCAGCGTCGACGCAGGGTGGAGCCGGCACCCCATGTACAGGGGATCCATATAACACCCTGCGGACCTGGCCATCAGGCTGATGAGGGACCCAGAGGGGGACACCAGCGATGGCCCAAGGTATACAGCTGTTGTTCTTATGAAGAGATGATGGACATCATGTGTCCCTCAAGAGAATCCATCTCAACAAAGACAGTATGACACCTGTGCCACATCCTCGCGGACCTGGCACCCCATGAAGTTGGAGGGCACCCACTCTCGGTGGCCGTGAAGGTCATCGCAGCCCTAAACGTTTATGCCACCGGATCATATCAGGGTTCGAGCAGAGACATGTGTGGCATATCACAATCTACAGCCCACGAGTGCATCCGTGAGTGCACCTGTGTGCCTGGGCAGCTGGACCAAGCACACGGAAGATATCCGGGCACTAGGATTTTCCACCATCGCGAGGATGCCCCAGGTCCAGAGGGTAATTCATGGCATGCTTGTCACCTGGGGCACACCGGGGCACCAGGGAGTGCCCTTTATTAACAGGAAGGGGTTCCACACCCTGAATGTTCAACTTGTGTGCGACCACCACCTTCGCATCATGCGCGTGTGTGCAGGCTTCCCCGGGAGCGTGCATGACAGCTACATCCTGGGACATAGGGAGATTCTCAGGATGACGGGTTGGTTCTTGGGGGATAAGGGGTACCCGCTGAGGTCCTGGCTGATGACGCTGGAGACTGAGGTGGGGAGCCAATATAACGAGGCACCTGATGCCACATGTGCTGTCATTGACTAGTGCACTGGGCTGCTGAAAATGCGGTTCCGATGCTTGGACTGCTTTGGTGGTACACTGAAGCACACTCTCCAGAGGCTCTCCTGCTTTGTGGTGGTACATTGTGCCCACCACAACTTGGCACAGCAGCAGGGCGACGTGCTGGATGAGGAGGAAGAAACCATGAGGGACTGGAGGACCATGAGGGACTGGAGGACGAGCCCAGGGAAGACCCATGGGAGCAGCCGGAGGATGGGGGACAGGTGACGGCGAGGGTCCAGCATGCCCAGAGGCCCAAGGGAGCCCTCACCCTCGCCCGCTTCTCATTGGACAAGGCTTTGTCCATCAGCTCACCACCTTCTCCCTACCCCCCCAATACCCCCCAATTCACACCACGCCCCCATTGACCATCCCCATCCTTCCCACCCATTCCCTGACATTCCCACAAACACCCTCCCCCCATCCCTGACTACCCTGTTCCACCCTCCAAAGGTTTGTGTAACATCACCCCAGGGTGATGGGCCTGTGTCAGCACTGTCAGCGAGTGGGTGAATATCAAAGGCAGGAGAGTGATCATGACTTGCTGTGAGGTAAGCTCTGGTGTTTCTTAGTTTAAGCTGAAGTCTGACTCCTGTCCTTCTGCTGACAGTGCACTCGCACCCATCAACCAAATGGGGTCTGCATCGGGGGCTTGTGCTCTTTGAGCACTGTGCCCAGGCAGCAGGGGATGGTAGGAGCAGAGGGCTACTGGAGGTGGTCCTGAAGGCAGGACCACTGTGCAGAATAATGTGACAGAAGATTCACATGTGTCAGGTGTTAGATGATTAATGGTGAACATTTAAAATTCCCACTGTCTCTAGCTACAGATAGTCCTCCCCCTCCCCCCATATCCAACCAGTGCCCTCAGTGCTCCTCTATATTCTTAATCCTCCATGTTCTTCCGCTACATCTAGGTGTGTCCCCAAGGTGCACACCTGAGGCAGGAGCAGCCTGCTGCTTATCATGCCCTGTAGCCTTTTAGCCCTTGGCAGATGTCCTCTGGAGGGCCTGGGTCAGAGGGCCTCATTCGGCATACCGATGCCACTGTCCTGTTCCACCCGATGACTTTGAGATGTACCTTTGTGGTGCTCACCAGACTGTGTGCCAGAAGCCTGTGCACTAGTGCCACCCACCAAGGTGTGTGTGTCAGCACTGGTGGAGGGTGGGGATGACAGCTGTGACACCTCAGTGGTAATCTCCTGGAACTCTCCTCTGAGGTATACTCTTGGGTGGGGGTGGGGGGTGACCCTGGATGACCTGGCCTCATCATGTGGTGATCCTGCTGGAGAAGGGCGATGTGGTCAGTGAGAGGGAAGGATCCTTTTTGACTGGCATGAACAACTCACTTGTGGCAGGTCATCTGGGTGAAGGGGCAATGGATTGTAGTCTCTGTGGAGCAGGCCAACCTCGCTGTTGGTGACTGGTTTCCCCTCAGTCAACTCTACGATCTCCAGGGCCCATTCTTCACAGCAGATGAGGACCTGATATCAGGCTCTCCGCTGCCTTTCTGGGCTCTTTCATGCCTATTATGGGCTAACTTCTCCTGTGGGGACAGAGAGGGGATTTGTGAGTCATGCGCTTGGTGCATCGGGGGATGGAGTCTATGGCAGGTGGCATGTGTGGCACCGCAACTGGACGTGGAGGGGAGGGTTTGTGTTGGTTAGTGACCAGGCGTGCTGGAGCACAAGCGCAGTGCTCAGATATGGTGAGGTTGCAAGGTGCCAGCCGCTGACTTGTTGGGGAGGATGGGGCGGGGGGGAGCCGAAGTCAGAGGGGTGGCAGGCCGGACTGATGCCAGGGGGTCAGTGTAAGCTCACCCCTGCGGCCCAGTGGAGGTCGTTGGTCTTCTTCCTGCACTGTACGGTGGTCCTCCCGATCACACTGCCCGAACTGACGGCGGCTGTCACAACCTCCTACGCCGCATTGGCGGCTCTGCAGCTGGTCCTCCGACCCCCCTTGGGGGAACAGGATGTCCTATCTTACCTCCATGACAGCCGCCGGCCCCCGAAGCATGGAGCAGGTCTGCATGGTGCCATGCTCATGTGCTGACTGGGAGTGGCTGGGGTGGAGGCAGGGAGAGTTTAAAATCAGCTCCCTCTTGTTAGCGTGGAGCTGCCAATCATGAGTCTGACAAATGAGCTGGCGGGTCAGCCAATACCACGTGAAGCTCGTAGGGAGTCATTTTTAGCACTAAGTGCCATTAAATACGGGCTGCAATTTCACCGGCCTGGCCATCGGGAAACACCTAGGAATATGGTATACTTGCCTTTATTAGCCGATGCATCGAGCTTAAGGGCGTGGAGGTTATGCTGGGACGGTATAAAACATTGGTTAAGAGGCAGCACGGTGGCGCAGTGGGTTAACCCTGATGCCTCACCGCCCCTAGGTCCCAGGTTCGATCCCAGCTCTGGGTCACTGTGTGGAGTTTGCACAGTCTCCCCGTGTCTGCATGGGTTTCGCCCCCACAACCCAAAAGATGTGCCGGTTAGGTGGATTGGCCACGCTAAAATTGCCCCTTAATTGGAGCTAGAGTATTGTGTGCAGTTCTGGAATCCACATTACAGGAGAGATGTGATAAAACTGGAAAGGGTACAGAGGAGGTTTACCAGGATGTTGCCTGGACTGGAGAGTTTTAGTGATGAAGAAAGATTGGATAGACTTAGATTGTTTTTCTTGGAGCAGATGAGACTGAGGGGTGATATGATTGAGATGTATAAAATTATGAGGGGCACAGAGAGTGAACAGGAAGAAAGTTTTTCCCTTGGTGGAGGGATCAATGACCAGGGGGCATAGATTTAAAATAAGGGACAGGCGGTTTAGAGAGGATGTGGGGAAATACTTTTTCACTGAGAGGCGATGGGAGTTTGGAACTCACTGTCTGAAAGGGTGGTGGAGGCAGAGACCTTCATAACATTTAAGAAGTATTTAGATGTGCACTTGCGATACCAAGGCATACAAGACTATGGGCCAAGTACTGGAAAATAGGATGAGAATAGTAGGGGCCTTTTCTGTGCTGTAGACCTCTATGACTCTGTGGGCGCGATCTAATGGCAAAAGTTTCTAAATGTAATTTCAGGCGGGTTTGGTGTAAGTTTCTCCCTTGCTCTGTTGACGAGTTCCTCACCGCTATCTAACTGCAATTAGTCACTTTTTGGGGCCCTACGGAGTTTCTCCCTGGTCCAGTCCACACTCAGAATGTTTTCCATCACTGGGGAACTGAACTCGCTGGTCAGACCGGCTCCTCAGAGATCGGGCTACCACTTTGAAAGGGTGTCCTGATCTCTAGGTGACCTTGAGGGACCCCCACAACCACCATCCATGGAAATGTCACCCCCACACACATAGGTAGGCATTGCCCCCCCCCCCCCCCACCCCCCCACCCCCCAGTGCGGACACGCCAATATGAGATCACTGAGGGACCCCCTTTTCAGGTCTTCCAATATCCCATTTCAGGACCCTCCCTTTCAGGACCCCCACTCTTCATCACCCCAAACCTTCCAGAGGCCCCTTTACCACCCCACCATCCACTCTTTATAATCTCCCTCACCTCTCCTTTCGTGGTCATGCCCCCCTCCCCCTCAGGATCTGACCCCTGGCAGTGCCACCCTGGCACCTGAGCATCCTGGCACTGCCACCCTGGCACTCTGGCAGTGCTCCTGCAGCCTTGCAGTCCCACCTGGACACATTGACAGTGCCAACATCCCAACCTGGCAGTGCCAAGCTGCCCAGGTGTCAGGGGGAGAGCCAGGGTTCTATCCTACCCTGTTTCTGACCACCCAGGGGCTTCCAATGACTTTAAGATCCCCCCCCCCCCCAAGGTGCCATACCACCTGGTCCATGTTTGTATGGACCCCCAGTACTAATTGGAGCCTGGCTGGGGTCTCTCTGAGGAGGCCGGTACGTGCCAGGAGCCAGTTAGATATGATGTGGGCACAGTTTAACAGGTTCTTACACCCACTTAGTCATGTGAGACTGGGTCCCGCCCAAATTCTGATGCCTTGCAAGATCTGGTAGCAAGGTGCAATGGCTGTTAGGAAGCCCGAGGGAGGCCTCTCTCGGCATCTACCAGCCGCAAGGGCCCCCGTTCAGGTGCAACGCAGTCGGTAGATCGTACCCCAATACTTTAAGTCATGCCCAAAATTACACTTAGAGCTTTTTCCATTATATTGCACCCAACACCCTTTTAACCCCAAAACTTGTTGAAAAATCTTTCCTCACCATTTTGTAACTGCAGAAATACAATTTCTTCAACATTTGTGGAAATCAATATTTTTTTTGTAACTGTCAAAGTAAAATGGATGCTGCAACAACGATAAACTTGATTCCAGAATGAGACTAAACTAGTGAATTTGGCAGAAATTGTCCTGTAACAAAAATCATAAATTATGTAGGCAGCTTCCTTGGAAGTGCAATGTTGTTGGGCCATAAAAGCCAGATATTTGTTTTGCAACAAATTACTATCAATAACATTCATAAAATATAAAGGTAAAAAGGTTGAATTCAAATGGTTGTACATCATAAGGTTCAGTGTTGCAGATTCAGAATCACTGCAGTGATATTCCCAAGAAATCTTAAAGCGAATTTCAATGGGTTTAATAGACCTAAATCAAAACGTCAGATGCACATCCTTTCAGATGAACATGTGCAAATCAAATTTGTTATGACACAGGAACAAAACTGGCTGTTTAGATTGCACTTTTAAAAATGCTGCATTCAGGCTTGTTGGGAGCCTAAATTGGCTTTTGAAGATTAATAGTTGACCATTCCGAGGACATTAAAACTCCTGTGAAAGAGGACCATGGACATCTTGCATAACAACATTTTTGAGAAATCTAAGGAAACTTTTGGATTGGTGGGGAGAGTCCATCAGTTCCAAAAGGATTTTTTTTTTTTCCTTGCTGCTGCTGGGGAATGCTTAGTTCGCAGATAAGGGCTGTTTGGATTCTCTTTTCCCGCTGGCAGTGTACCCCTGCCTGTGGGTTTTCCAGCAGAGTGGGATGACTTCAATGGGAAATCCCATTGACAAACAGCGGGAGTAGAGAATTCCACTGCCAGCGAACAGTGCATCACCGAGAAACAAGCAGCTGGGGTACAGGAGGGGAAGCAAGAGTAGAAACCCATTATGCTGGATTTCCTTCTTCAGACAATGCTGCTCTGGGATTTCTTAGGGTTCTCTCTCTGGATAGCATGGTTTACAGTGTGAAGGCAGTGTGGAGTGGGTGCAGCCCCATGACCACCCAATAATTAGGGCCATGGCTAAAGATAACAACCACTTTATTTACAAGCATCTTACGGTTTAGAGACCATCAATGTCCTGATGCCAATGATCAGAAATGGGTCTGTTGCAGATATTAGCCTTTCAGGCCTATAATTGTGATCCTGTTCTACCCCTAATTCCTAAAATACAGCCCTGTATTTATGGTTATCCTGCAATGGAAGACCATGCAGACCATAAGGTTTGGCTGCACTCTGCCAGTACGCTATGTATGTTTTTGGAATGAGAAGACAATTCGTTTCAAAGGACATAGCAATATGTCACAACTTGGATCAAGGCAAGGTCAAACAATGGGGGGAAACCAGGACCTGAAGAAGTTTCATGATTTGAAAAGCGGCACATAGATCTGGCAACACTATCAATTTGTTTTAATATGAAGACATAGAGATAAAGGACACATATGACCATTGGAATAAGAAAGTAGAAAATGTGAACTGTCAGAATTATTTTGGTTAATTAATTTTGCAGCTGTTTTGGTCTTTCAATGTAATAATACACTACTCAAGTTACTTCATTATGACTCTTTGCCAGCGAGATTAGCGTTTCTGATCTCTTGAAAATTTTTCACCCATGTCGCCATTTACGCTCACAGCAAATGCAGATGTAAACTCCTGGCCTTTGTTACTGTGCCACATGCTTTTAGAAACAGTTATTTAAAAATGTTCCATCTTCATAAAATAGTGTTATTTTTAAAATTTGTTTGTCATGACATAAAATAGTTTAACATAGTGATGCAATGTGCAACACTGAACCATTTATGCACGCTGACAATTACATACTCATACTCATCTCTACCTGTTATGAACAGAAACATTTGGGAAATACCTCTTCATGACAAGGGGGTCTCTTTCAAATTTGTTCCAAGTACAGTAAATGAAAAGGGATCAAAATTGGTCATTATTACACTTGTGGAAGTGGAAAACTGAGGCAAAAAGATCCAACTATGAAGGGGCAACGTTCCACATCGTCTTATGTATGTAACCATATTGGTAAAGTTGGCTTTGCACAAATTCCAGGCTGCCTAATGGCATTAGCCACTTACTTATGATAAGTGGCCTGATATTGGATTCAGGATCTTTCTAATAAATTGGTTAGCCAAATTGAACAATTCCAATGCAGATTAAGGTCTAACAAGTGATCTCCACCGCAATGGTAACTTATTTTTTGCACAAATCCCGAAGGCTGCTGCAGGATTGTGATTTGTTCCACTTCCTTTGTCCGGTCCTATTCCTCTTGGAAATGACCTGAGTGTTGTTGCCAATGAGAAAACTGTTCTGAAAGTGATGTTGTTAAAATGGACAAACTGCCACACGAGGTATGGCAACTGTCAACAGCTTTCTTAAATGAATGAAATGGAGCATGAGGCCCAATTTTGAGTGAGCCTTGGCCTCCCAGTTGAGGTATGCCCTTTGTATGTATCATTCATTATGCATCCAAACATGAACCTTAACCAATTTCTACTAACCGATTATCTAATATTCCAAATAAAGCAATTTTAATGAAGGAGCATACCCTGAATTTAGACAACATTCTCCTGAGTCTCAGCCGCAGCTTAACAGAAACGCCAGTGAAACAGTTACTTAAAAGTTTCACAAATTAACTATTGAAATGCAGATGAGGAAAACCTCAGCATTGTACAAGCTGAGTGATGCAAATTTCAATCATTTGCGAAATACTCTGTAATTACACCTTGCTTCCTGTCACCATATAGCCACAATGTCATTAGCACAATGAAAATTCCATCAGGACTTAGGTGTCAGCCATTCCTCAGCAATTGCACAGAACGTGTGAGGAGATGAGAATCTCTACATCTGTCATTTTATTGATCCATTCACATAGATCCCTTTCTCGTTTTTACCAGTATCATCCTCCCATACAGGTCCAGCAGCTTCTTTATCAGTCAGCAATGTGAACGCTTTTGTCAAAGCTCACCTCTTTTGATAGTCACAACATAGAACTCATAAACTCAGAGATTTACTGCTTCACAATGAACCATGTGGTGCATGTACAGGATCCTCAGGTGCAGCTGTAGGTGAATGAATTTTCAGTTCCAAAAGTAGGTGGGACTAAGCTCTGCTTTTAGTGACAGTTGGTTTAAACGGACAATGCAATTGTCAATACAGATTTCCAGTCTTGTGATGTCACGCATTGTCAAAATTATGCAGGCACTCCAAAGTTACCTATGCTTTATTATTGTTACTAGAGTTTAGAGGAAAGTAACAGGACCATCCAAACATCAGGCTGGGGTTGGATGGTTGGAACTCCCAGTCACCAGTGGATTTCTTGTTCATCCCTTCACCCTTCACTTCATGCAAGCACAAATTGTTACAATAATCTGCTGCTCATCTCTTGCTCCCTGAGCATCTTTCAGTGATCAATGCTCACATGTTGCTTGGGAGCTGCTATTAAATGAATTAATTTCATTGGCAAGAAAAATGTTGCCAGCTTGCAATAAGGGAACATTTCACAAATGTTTACCCCTCACTGATTTGTTAACCCTTTTTGTGGGAGATCCTGGACGTAATTCGTAATTCTCCAGTTGCCGACGCTGAAATCGCATGCGGCGAGCTGCCGGAGAAGACCCGTTTCTGACCAAATCAAGGGCAGCGCCGCTTTTGCGATGCTCCGCCCCTCCAAAGCGGTGTACTCGCAGAGTACTCACGTGCCGTACCGACTGCCTAGGACAGTACCGGAGGCCCACCCCCCCCGATGCTCCGCCCCTGACCGGCCGAGTTCCCGACGGCGTGGGTCTCTCATGCTCTCACCCGTCTAGAACTCGGTGTGGCATTGCGGACTCAGTCCTGCGTCGTCACAGTCGGGGGAGGGTCGATACACGGGCAGGGGGGACTTTGTCAGGGGATGGGGGCACTATTGGGGGGTGGACTGGGGCTCGCGAGCCGGCCAAAGTGGGGGCACTATTTTACAGGCTGGGTCCGTGAGCCCCGGACCACCGGACCGCCGCTGCAGGCCGCCGCCGTGCGTTTGGGTGGCCATGGACCCAGCAATTCTCCGGGCCGTATCGGCAGCTAGAGCCGGGTGCTCTATGCTGCTCAGCTGCTAGCCCCCAGCCAAATAGAGGATCGGTGGCCGTTTAGCGCCAAATGTTTGGTCATAAAAGGCCACCGTTCCCACCCCGGCATGGGGCCATAGCCTCAGAATCGGAGAATCCAGCCCCATGTGCCCCCTGTTTGTGTGTGGGCCTGGAATTGGCTGTGTAATGGTTGATCCACAGTCCAGAAACAGTGTCAGTTCCAAATTCCTGGGTAAACTCACTTGCCTTTCCCAGCAAGTTACGGCCAGATAGTGCAGGAAGCAGAGTAGATCTGCTTGAACCTTGCTGAATTTCAATTGAGAAGCAAATGTCACTGATCAAGACCGGTTTAGGTGGAATTAAGTTCAAATTGGAATTAATCAACCCATTTTCAATGCATTTTGAATGGGTAAATGTATTCTTAATGGGGGATGGAATTTCCCATTCTGGAGACTAAGTCCAGTGGTTGGCGGGAAAGTCACCATGATTCCCACTGAATGACAGGAAGCATAAACACGCGCGATCCTCTTCTGCTCGGCTCATTAATTATGTATCTGCAAGGAGCTCAATTAATCTCATGGCGAGACAGACAGGGAGTCACACCCTGCTGTTACCTCATGGGTCAGAGATTCTGGTGTCATATTTAAGGGACACCCAGACAGACATTCACTCACTACTCCTCCAAAGTCATTGTGACCACAGCTCATATTGGAGAAGCTGGCAGATGTGGGCAACCACATCCCAGGACCTATGAGGTCTCCTCTGGCATTATCTTTCTCTCATCGCTAGATAGGAGCACCACTGGTGGTACATCCATGGTCGAGCCAATGCTCACCATTGCTGTAGTCCAGGTTCGCCAGCATCTTGACCTTTTAGAGGCCCACTGCCTCTTGTTGTTCAGGCTCTTGCTCCTCCTGGCCCTGTAGCAACTGGCGACGGGCCCTCTTTATCCTCATCTGGATGAGAGCTAAATACCTGCACAAGGTACCTCCGTGGATCTGTGAACGAATTGAAGTAATGCATTTGGTGAGCATACCCTTTACACGTTTCACTCCATCTCAAATCCAACACCAAGTGCTGAGCCCTTCTCCTAGTCTCCATCTAAACATGGCATCCGCATCCCACGCCTTGCAGGTAAAGGACATCCTGGAGAACCAGAGACCAGAGATGGGTTTTCCTCCCATCATACATGACTGCAAATGGAGATATTGATTTTTGACCTGGGTGATGACAGCTATGTGCAAGTGGCCTCCCTCTACACGATTGCGCTGCTTCCACTTCTCTAAACACTCTATAGAGAGATATTGACTTGGCCGCATATTGTTTTGGACTGTGGGAGGAAACCAGAGCACCCAGAGGAAATCCACGCAGACACAAGGAGAAGGTGCAAACTCCACACAGTCACCCAATGCCGGAATCGAACCCGGGTCCCTAGCGTGAGGCAGCAGTGCTAACCATTGTGCCACCATGCCAAACCACCTCCACACGCCTTCCCTCACGTCAGAGACAACACCCATTGCCGTTCCCATGCCAAGCCTCACCCTGCCCCCTCCTGTTATCTGAGCTACCTGTCTGGTTCCACTCTGTGACCCCCTCCCCAATGAGACCTATACCTACCAGACTCTCACCCTGGACCAGCCACCCTATTGCATCCGACTCCTCCCTCTGACTGATTGTTCCCTCCTACCTCCAGTATCTTGAGTTCATCCCCTAGGACATAACCATTGTCACCACTAATCCCTCCCCGCATGAAGACACTCATCCTGTGGAAACCACCCCCCTCTGCCTCCCATGTCCAGCTTTTGCTCCACCCTTCCTCTCTACCTTAGTCTCTTCCAGCATTCGCCTGCCTCCCGTTCCGAGCTTTGGAATAGCATTTTCTACTGGCACTCCGGTGAAGTTGTGTGATGTCCCAGGAAGGTAAAGTCAGCATCTCCTGCCCCCAAAGTCTAGAGAAAGTTGAATTCTCACTGGTGGGGAGGACAAATGATTCAGGTGAGGTGGCCTTTTAATGGGCATGCATGAGATGTTAATGAATGCAAGTAGAGTTCCCAACATTATTCATCAGGAAACCTGACCCGCCGAGGGCGGCATGTGGTGCAGTGGTTAGCACTGGGACTGTGGCGCTGAGGACCCGGGTTCGAATCCTGGCCCTGGGTCACTGTCCGTGTGGAGTTTGCACATTCTCCCCATGTCTGTGTGGGTTTCACCCCCACAACCCAAAAGATGTGCAGGTTAGGTGGATTGGCCACGCTAAATTTCCCCTTAATTGGAAAAATAAATAATTGGGTACTCTAAATTTATTTTAAAAAAGGAAACCTGACCCGCATTGAACCTGTTTTGTGAGGAGAGCAAAATTGATACTGTTAATCCCACTGTCAGGGAAACAGATTTTTTTGCCTCCTGCTAAATTAAGTGGCCCCGTCTCCCACAATTCCCACCGCTGGCAAAAATGGAAAATTTTGACTCGGATGTGGACATTGCTGGCATGGCCATAATTTGTTTTTCATCCCTAATTGCTCTTGAATATAGTGGTTTGCTAAACTATTTCAGGGAGCAGGTAACAATTAACCACATTGCTGTGGGTCTGGAGTCACATATAGCCAGACCAGGTAAGGATGGCAGATTTCCTTCCCTAAAGGAGGTAATGGACCAGATAGGTTTTTACAACAATCAATTATAGTTTTATGGCACCATTATTGAGGCTAGTTTGTAACATATATTTTTGGTTGATTGAATTTCAATTCCAACAATTCCCATGGTGGGATTTGAACCCATGTTTCCGGAGTATTAGTTTGAGCCTATGAATTACTCATCCATAGAATCCATACAGTGCAGATGGAGGCCATTCGTCACATCAGGTCTGCACCGACCCTATGAAAGAACACTCTACCTTTGCCCACCCTTGCCCTAGCCCGTAACCCTGCGCATTGATCATGGCCAATCCACCTAACCTGCACATCTTTGGACAGTGGGAGGAAACTGGAGCACCCGGAGGAAACCAATGCAGACACAAGGAGAATGTGCAAACTCCAGACAGACAGTCACCCAAGGCCGGAATCAAACCTGAGTCCCTGGCACTGTGAGGCAGCAGTGCTAACCACTGTGTTGCCATGCCACCTAGTGACATTCTCTCTACGCTATTGAATTATTCACACATTTTAAATTGAGATAATCTGAATTGAACAACTTTGTGTTAAAGGTACATGGTTTGAGTCTGATCATTTAAAACTCTACAGCATGTAGAATTAAATGTTAAAAAGGAAGGAGTTGTCTTCTCCCTTTAGAGCTATTAATTTAGCTGTTGAAACATTAGCCTCATATTATACTGGTTTCAGCATGTCACACAACAATATGGTTTTCATTTATTCAGACTAACAGCAGAACTAATCATGGGTGTAGTGAAACAATCAAGTCACTGATTAATTCATAACAGTTTCTGTTTATGTCTTTTGCAAGGCAATTTATGCACTATTGCCTTTTTAGATTTATAATCAGTCCTTTATCTTTTGGTTGTGCAAAATACCCAAGAAGACCAAATGTACTTTGAAAGCAACTGATCAGCACCATGCTCACAATACAAAGTAATTCAATCCCACTTCCTGCTGGTTTCCGCTTGTTTTCTGTTTTGGTATTTATGCTGAAGTACAAGTAACCACTATTTGATCTTGCCAACTTACTGACGCCATAAGTGATGTGATCATTAAAATAAAGCAACCCACAAAAAGTACAACCAGAACCCGATTGCTCCATCAAGGCAAGTCTGTAAATGCAGTGACAATGTGGTGTGCATTGAATTCTTTCCACAATACGACATGCCAATATGGCGCATAATTTTTCTAAGATCCTGCCTAAATATTTGGGGGCGTTGTATCCTGATGTGATTTGTCTGTAGTCTTGAAAAGATGCCCCTCAGAAAAACACCCAAGAGAACCCTGGTTAAAAAGTACAGAGCCCAAGCCCTATCAGATTGTTACTGCTGTCATACTGTATCTGCTGAATATTGTGAGAATCATAGAATTAAGTGCTGCCCCACATGAAAATGATTACAGTTTTATAAGTACAATATTGTGGTAATATACTGAATCTTAAAGCAAGGCACTGCTTTTAAAAAAAAAAGTCTAAGTTCAGTTTTTATATATGAAATATAATTATTTTGTAATTGTCCACACTTTTGTGTACTCATTCATAACTATTATTTATAATTGCTTGAAGCTAATTTAAGTGTGCTGTTCAATGTTTTGGCTCAGGTATCTCTGTGTAGTACATTAATATTTATTGTTTCGAACTGGTTCACACTTGATGTGTTTTGTAACGTGCACTGAATTGTTTGTTGTGTCAACCGCATTAATAATGCTAGACTTTATTGTAAAATTTGCATTTTTCAGCCCTGATGATGTGTACATTTTTATGTTTGTGTAGGTTGTACAGTGATGGCCCTTCATGTAATTGCTATTTCTTACAAGAAGGCAGAAACATGTGTTGTATACTATACATTTTTTGTATGGTAGTGAATAAAGTTGATAACCAAATGTTCTTATGGTATTAATTATAGACAGTTTTTTAAATTAGTGGAAACAGTAAACTGCAATAAGTTAAATATGAAAATAATAATTTAAAATTTTGCTTATCTGACAGTGGAGGACAAAATGGGATGTGTTTGTAAATTATTTTAGAATTGTTGTGTAAAGAGGCATCATTAACTCTCCAACATGTTGACTTTTTTCCTCTCAATCCCTTATGAAGCCACATGCTCATATTCAGGAAGGTTTTATAGGGACCACTTATAGGGACTTCTCATTATTGCTTAGTTGGCTATTCTCCACATATAAAGCTTGACAGTGAGGGTTGAAATGCTATTTGCTTCACAACCAAGTTTCATCTTGTTCCTACAAGCACCTTATCCACCAGAGGGCACTGAAGTTTCAAGAGCTGGTACTTTTGTTTTTTAAAAAATATTTATCTTAAGATAATTCCTCGTTCCACCATGATATCTTTCATGCAGCCTTCATCCAGATCCTCATCTTTTAGGTACTCTACATCTATTTCAATTGAGAGGGAAGGAAGGGGCAGGGATTAGTATTTAATGTCAAAGATAAGCAGAGACTCACGTAATTTTGGCAGGAAAAATATGGGAAAACTATTTCCACTGCCAGAAGGTTTGGCAACTAACTAAAGGACTGGAATTGGCAAAACAAGCAGAGGTTTTTTAAAAATAAATTTAGAGTACCCAATTCTTTTTTCCAATTCAAGGGCAATTTAGCATGACCAATCCACCTAGCCGGCACATCTTTGGGTTTTGGGGTTGAGACCCAAATGGACAGTGACCCGGGGCCAGGATCAAACCCAGGTCCTCGGTGCCATAAGGCAGCAGTGCTAACCACTGCACCATCGTGCTGCCCCACAAAACAAGCAGAGGTAACATGACAATAAGCAATTATTCAGCCAGTTGTCACGATTTGGAATCCACTGCCTGAATGGATGATGAAAGTATATTTATTAGGAACTTTGAAAAAGAAAATTAATAAATACTTGAAGGTAGAAAATCTGCAAGGCTATGGGGAAAAATCAGAGAAGTGAAGCTAATTGGATGATTCTTTTTTAAGAGCCGGCAAAAACAGAGTGGACCGAAAGACCTCTTGTTCTGAAACCTATGATTCTGGGTGGAAATTTCCCATATTTTTTCATAGTTTCAGGCTCCAACTGGAACTAATGTGTAGCTCTCCAGCTGCACAGCCAAGTTTGTAGTCCCGATCTTGAGCCTTTCTGATAAAATAAATTAAGAGGGGGAGATTTCACACCCACATCCAGCATCAGCAGGAACGGCGACCCGAGCGCAAAATCTCATGAGAATCAGGAAACGAGATTCCTGCCGGCGAGATCGCATTTCCCGATTTTCCACGCCCCCTCACTGGTGACGTATCGAGGTCCGTATCCACAGAAGATGAGAATTTCTTTTTAATAGATTTACACAAATCTCATTGTCTCGCACCCATCAAATGATACCCCCTCCAGCGAGGTATGCAACAGGTTTGGAAAAAGGAGATTCAGTCGAGGGAATGCCCCTAGGGAGGGGGCAGGAGGGTGCAAAGATAAGCATAACCGCCAGCGGGGTGGGGGGAGAGTAACATGCCTCTGCCCCCTGGAACAGGTTGGCACTGCCAAGTTAGTACTCTCAGGTTGGTGGGGATGTAGTGAGAGCCTCCAATGATGATGGGTTATTTACTGTGCTGATCAAGTGCCATTTTTACAGTGATCCCTGATCCCTGTGGAGCCGGCCTTGCCGACTATATCAGGCCCCCCCAACCCTCCCCACAATGGCACGCCCACAGGGTGGAATTTTCCCATATATTTTCAGAGTGTTAGGCTCTGACTGAGTAGCCGACTTGTAGCTCTCCAGCTGCACAGCCAAATTTCTTACAGCCAGCAAGAATTTCGGGCGGGATTCTCCGCCGGCGGGATGCTCTGTTTTGCTGGCGCCCGGGAATTTCCCAACAACGTGGGGCTGCCACACAATGGGAAACCCTATTGACCGGCCGGTGTAACGGAGCATCCTGCCGACACGGCAGAAATGTGGCACGTGGGGCGGAGTGTCCCACCCCTCGTTTTCCGATTTTCACAAAATTTAGCCCCTGCGTCGCTATTCTCACTAATGGAGGCTGCAGGTGTAACAATGCTAACATAAATGTCCATTCTAGTTGTCTTCAGTCATCACTGTTCACATTGGTGTTTACCCTCTATAGGAATAAATCATCCGAATCATTTTTCTCTTCCATGTTATTTTAAGGTACTCACTCTGATGTAGCAAGTCCTGGGTACGCTCAAATATCCAATTCTACTTTAAAATTGAAATCAGGCTCCTTCAATAGTATGGGACTATGATTTGCATATTTAAAAAACCTTCCTCCAGAAGCAGACAGTGTGTGGTGGCTCAAGGAAAGACGGCGGAGACTTCTTGCATAACCAAAAGGGGTTTTATTGAGAACAAGGGATAGGTTAACTATGAAAATCGCTTATTGTCACAAGTAAGCTTCAAATGAAGTTACTGTGAAACGCCCCTAGTTGCCACATTCCGGCGCCTGTTTGGGGAGGCTGGTACGGGAGTTGAACTGTGCTGCTGGCCTGCCTTGGTCTGCTTTCAAAGCCAGCAATTTAGCCCTGTGCTAAACCACTATATACAGGCACAGAAGTCTCTGAAACAGGTCTTCACTCAATTACTCCCAGGTCCATACTGCCTGGGCCCTTGCTCCCAGGACCCTGCATTTTTAGAGGCCACGTTACCACATCCCTCTCCACTAGTCCCTCATTAATATATATATAAGATATGGGTAATTTGCAGTCAACTATATAGAAGGTAAAATTGAAACAAAAAAAAGGAGGGAGTCCATAAGAGTCCTCCATTGGGTTACTCTGTCAGGGGACTTCTTAGGCCTGGTGAACCACCTCTGTCCCCCCTACAGCTCCTCCATCAATGAGGTTGTGTTGCTGTCAATAGCAGAAGGTTGCCTCGAGGAGTCTACCGATACTTTGGGGCTATCTCTTCTCCAGCTCTCTCAGGGACCATCAGCAGAGCCTCTACAGAACTACCCGGTTCCCTTGGTTCCCCGCCATGGGGCCACTAGTGATGCCTGCTGATTCTATCTGTTTCACGTTGGGGTTGTGGCCTCTCAGTTTCTTACATTATCTATGTGCTTCCACACTTGTCTGCGTTGCAAGTCCACCATGTGTGAGACCAGACCCGATTTGTCTCAAACCTGCTCCGTAACCACAGTGGGCCAGTTGAGAAGTTTCTTACATAGACCAGGTCGCCAATTTTAAATGACCTGTTTCCTTTAACCGAAACATGCTTCTGCCTTTGGGAAGCCTGTCGCGTCTCCACTTTCCTCGGCAAATTGGTGAAAATAAGGTCCCAGCGAGCCAGGAGGCGATAACCCATCAGGAGCTCTACCGGCATGACTCCACTGGTGGTATCGGTGGTAATATTATATGAGAGAACGAGTTTGGCTAACTTGAGGTGTAATGGTCTGGTGGTCTGTTAGGTTGTTTCCTCATTGCAAACTTGAATGTCTGGACTGCATTCTCTGCTAATCCATTTGAAGCTGGTGGTGAGGGGCTGTTCGAATGTGGTGGATGTGATTTGTTTTGACAAAGTGCTGAAATTCCTCCACAGTAAACACACTGCCACTGTCAGATACCAATACCTCAGGGAGCCGGTGGATCACGAAGATGCAATGCGGAGTGTCAATGGTGGCTGCTGAGGTTGTCATCCGCATCTCCTGAATCATAGAATTCCTACAGTGCAGAAGGAGGTCATTCGGCTCATCAAGTCTGCACCAATTCTCTGAAAGAGCACCCTACCCAGACCCATTCCCCTGCCCCAACCCTGTAACCCCACCTAACCCTTGGACACTAAGGGGCAATTTAGCACGGCCAATCCACCTAACCTGCAGATCTTTGGACTGTGGGAGGAAACCGGAGCACCCGGAGGAAGCCCACGCAGACATGAGTAGAACATGCAGACTCCACACAGACAGTCACCCAAGGTCAGAATTGAACCCGGCCCCTAGCGCTGTGTGGCAGCATTTCTAACCATGGTGCCACCGTACTGCTCCTGAACATCCAGCCACTTTGAGTGGACGTCAACTAGTATCAGGAACATTCTTCCTAGGAAAAGGCCTGCAAAATCAATATGTAATCAATATGACCAGACCATTCCCATGGGTGCAAGTGGGCCATGGGCAGCAAGATTTGCTGTGTCTGACAGAAATCACAATTGTTCACTAGGTGCTCAATTTCCTTATCAATGGCAGGCCACTGTATGTGGCTCCTGGCCAACATTTTCATCTTTGTTTGGCCAGGGTGTGCACTGTGTAAGTCTTGCAGCACTGGGTTTCTTGTTGGGGGTGGTAGCATCACCCGGGAACTCACAACTGAGTTCACCTTTTCTCTTTTTTAATTTAAAGTACTCAATTATTTTTCTTTCCAATTAAGGGGAAATTTAGCGTGGCCAATCCACCTATGCTGCATATCTTTTGAGTTGTGGGGGTGCGCCATCTTGCCGCCTGTGAAGAGGCCCTAGTCTTGCCTTGAGCCATCACATTGGCGGCAAGCATAAATTGGGCAACGATCGCAACTCATTGCAAACTTCAGAATTCATGGGGGGAGGGGTTACATCGAAACACAATGAGTGAAAACAAAAAAAATCAAACCATGCCTATTATTAGGAAAATCGATCCATTTTAAAATCAGACCGCTCAGATAGAATCTCCGGGAACTACAAGTTTTAGTGACAGGAATGTCACTAGGGAGAATGTGCAAACTCCACACAGATAGTGACCTGGGGCCGGGATCGAACCTGGATCCTCAGCACCGATAGGCAGCAATGCTCACCACTACGCCACCGTGCCGCCCGAGTTCATCTTTTCTGATGAGGTAGGGCTTAAGCTGATTTGACTTATCTGGTCAGGGCCACTTGCTTCACCTTGGAAAGGACTGGATCGCGTTGAATCCAGTTATTGATGAAAGCTGATGATACCGGCAGAGTGCCTAGGAAATGTAATGGCTGGACAATCTCTTGTGGGTCAGGTGGTGGTTTCAGATTTTAGGGAAGCAGAAACTGACTTAGGCCGTCGGCTTTTGAGATCTGTGACCCCGTCCAATACTTGAATATGTTGTTTAGAGGCCATCAATAACAAAGACCACCACTGTATCCTGGTGGAAGCGATTGGAGGAATTTGTTTGTCCTCATGGAGGAGTCCTATTAGTGGCTTGATTATGGATTAGTGTCTGTTATACTGGTAAAAGAGCGGCCGTACACGTACTGGTGGAATTTCTTGACACCGTAAATTATAGCAAGGCCTTTTTCAATCTGTGTATTCTTCCGTACTGCATTGGTAAGAGTTCAGGAGGCAAAGGCAATTGGCCTTTCTGAGCCATCCTCCATCCTATGGGACAAGGCCGCACATATTCTATAAGGCGAAGTGTGGTGAATGTATTACTGCTACCATTCACCATTGTATTGCATTACATTGTATTGTATTATGTTGATGCTCTTGTGGCCTCCGCCTATGGCTCCGCCCCCTCAGGGGAGGTATATAGATCTGCAGCCTGTAGGCGGCATTCAGTACAGAGCAGTCGCAGCCAGGCACAGACCTAGCTGATTAAAACCACTGTTCACTTCAACTCTTCGTCTCGTGTGAATTGATGGTCGCATCAATTTAATCAGCTAAGATATCGCTATGGAAGCCGCCCTCAAACCTGATCGATTGGAACTCGACCCACAAGCAGCTAAAGCCAAAGGAATCTTCGCCGCCTCCTCCTCGCCTGCCATCACAGAGGCACAGAAACTGAGTCTGCTCCACGCCCGGGTGAGCCACCGAATCTCCATATTTATCGAGGAAGCGACCATGTATTGCAGATGCGGGCGCGATCCTGAAAAGACACTACGTGAGGCCAGTGAACAAAGTGTTCGCGTGGCATCTCCTCACCACTTGTCGTCAATGCCCCAGGGAATCGCTGGAGGAATACCTACACGACCTGAGGGTACTCACTCAAAACTGCAATTACAAGGACGTCACGGCCTCGCAGCATATGGAACTCGCCATCCGGGACACCTATGTGGCTGGAGTCCGGTCCAACTATGTCAGACAGCGCCTGCTCGAAAAGGGCGACCTCGACCTAGAAGAGACGGTAAAACTATCCACCTACTTAGAAGTAGCTTTCCAGAGCCTCAATGCTTTCCTCTCCGACCACGCGATTCCCTCGTGGACACCCGACCAGAGGGTGTCCCAGGCCTGTGCCGCGCGGCTGCCCACCCAACCCGGGGCGCTGCCCTGCTATTTCTGTGGCCAGAACCAGCACCTCAGGCAGCGCTGCCCGATTCGGAGCGTGACCTGTAACAACTGCGGCAAAAAAGGACACTTTGCCAAAGTCTGCCTGGCCAGATCCAAAGCTCCTAAATCGCAGGCCCGGCTCACAGGCCCGCAGACCCCGCAGCGTGGCTGCGTGCCTGCCGGTACCACCCCCTTCTGACACGCCATCCGCCTCGTGCTATCCGTGGGGGTCGCCATCTTTAACCTTACCCGACACGTGCGACTCATGGGGGCCGCCATCTTCAACGCCATCTTCAACGCCGCCCGACACGTGCAACCGAAGGGGGCCGCCATCTTGGCCTCCATCTTCAACGCCGCCGACACGTGCGACCGACGGGGGCTGCCACCTTGGGACCACTCCGCTACCTCCAACCGCGCCGGCTACCAGCACTCGGCGCTGTCACCCTCGACCAGTCACGGCCCAAGCACCTCAGGAACTCTATGATGACCGTCCGGATCAATGGGCACAAAACGCCCTGTCTGTTTGACTCTGGGAGCACAGAGAGCTTCATACACCCAGACACGGTAAGGCGCTGTTCTCTCCAGATTTCCCCCGCATATCAAACAATCTCCCTTGGTTCCGGATCACATTCAGTGCAGATCCGGGGGTACTGTGCCGCGAACCTTGCGATGCAGGGCGCCGAGTACGCCAATTTTAAACTATATGTCCTCCCCGATCTCTGCGCTCCTCTCCTGTTAGGATTGGACTTCCAGTGCAACCTCAGGAGCCTGACCCTGAAGTTCGGCGGGCCACTACCCCCTCTCAGTGTATGTAGCCTCACGACCCTTAAGGTCGTCCCTCCCTCGCTCTTCGCGAACCTCACCGCCAAGGTTAAACCCGTCGGCACCAAGAGCAGGCGGTACAGTGTCCAGGACAGGACTTTTATCAAGTCAGAGGTCCAGCGGCTCCTGAGGGAGGGGATCATCGAGGCCAGTAATAGCCCCTGGAGAGCCCAGTGGTGGTCGTCAGGACCGGGGAAAAGAACCAGATGGTTGTAGACTACAGGCAAACCATAAATCGGTACATGCAACCCGATGCGTACCCCCTTTCCCGGATAGCGGACATGGTGAATCAGATTGCACACTACCGGGTTTTCTCCACGGTAAATCTGAAGTCCGCATACCACCAGCTCCCAATCCACCCAGAAGACCGCCATGACACTGCCTTTGAGGCAGGCGGCCGCCTCTTCCACTTCCTCAGGTTTCCAGTCGGCGTCACCAACGGGGTCTCGGCCTTCCAAAGAACGATGGACCGAATGGTGGACCAGTACGGGCTGCGGGCCATGTTTCCGTACTTGGATAACATCACCATCTGCAGCCATGATCAGCAGGACCACGATGCTAACCTTCAGAAGTTCCTCCAAACCGCCCAAGCCCTCAATCTCATCTACAACAAGGAGAAATCCGTTTTCCGCACAACCTGACTAGCCATCCCCGGCTATGTCGTGGAAAACGGAGTCCTAGGGCCCGACCCCGACCGCATGCGGCCCCTCCTGCAACTCCCCCTCCCTCACTGTCCCAAGGTCCTGAAAAGGTGCCTCGGGTTCTTTTCATACTATGCCCAGTGGGTCCCCAACTATGCAGACAAAGCCCGCCAACTTATCAAAGCCACCATCTTCCCCTGACGACTGAGGCCCGTCTGGACTTCAGCCACATCAAGGCAGACATTACCAAAGCCGCGGTGCACACAGTGGACGAGTCCATCCCCTTCCAGGTGGAGAGCGACGCATCAGATGTCACCCTGGCCGCTAACCTTAACCAGGCAGGCAGGTCCGTGGCCTTTTTTTCCCGTACCATCAACGCCTCCGAGATTCAAAACTCCTCGGTCGAAAAAGAAGCTCAAGCCATTGTGGAAGCTGTGCAGCATTGGGGGCACTACCTGGCTGGTAGGAGGTTCACCCTCGTCATCGACCAACTATCGGTCGCCTTTATGTTCAATAACACACAGCGGGACAAGATCAAGAATGATAAAATCTTGAGGTGGAGAATCGAACTCTCCACCTATAATTACGATATTGTGTATCATCCGGGGAAGCTCAATGAGCCCCCAGATGCCCTGTCCCGCGGCATATGCGCCAGCGAGCAAGATGACTGACTCCGGGCCATCCACAATGACCTCTGTCACTCGGGGGTCACCCGGCTTCTCCACTTCATCAAAGCCCGCAACCTGCTCTACCCCACCGAGCAGGTCAGGGTCATGACCAGGGACTGCCAAATCTGCGTGGAGTGTAAGCAGCACTTCTATCGGCCAGACAAGGCCCACCTGGTAAAGGCATCCCGCCCCTTTGACCGCCTCAGCGTCAATTTCAAAGGGCCCCTCCGCTCCACTGACCGCAACGTGTATTTTCTTAACGTCGTTGACGAGTACTCCCGCTTCCCCTTTGCCATCCCATGCCCCGACATGACCGCGGCCACTGTCATTAAGGCCCTACATAGCATCTGCACCCTGTTCGGTTTCCCCACTTACGTCCACAGTGACCGGGGCTCCTCGTTTATGAGCGACGAACTGCGTCAGTACCTGCTCGGTAAGGGCATTGCCTCGAGCAGGACTACCAGTTACACCCCCGGGGAAACGGACAGGTGGAAAGGGAGAACGCGACGATATGGAAGACCGTCCTTCTGGCCCTACGGTCTAGAAGTCTCCCAGTTTCCCGCCGGCAGGAGGTTCTCAACGATGCGCTCCACTCAATTTGGTCGCTCCTCTGCACAGCCACGAACGAGACCCCTAATGACCGCCTATTTGTCTTTCCCAGGAAATTTACCTCGGGGTCTCGTTTCCATCCTGGCTGACAACACCGGGGCCTGTTCTCCTCCGAAAGCACGTGAGGAGCCATAAGTCCGACCTCCTGGTCGAGAGGGTCCAGTTCCTTCACGCCAACCCTCAGTATGCCTACGTGGTGCACCATGACGGCGGACAAGATACAGTCTCCCTCCGGGATCTGGCACCCGCCGGTTCCCCTGCGACAATCACCTACACCGAACACCGCCCCTACATGGCCAACACCCCCCCTCCCCCCAAGGCTGACCTACAGTGATAAAGCACCAGACGACACACTCCCGGAGTCAACGAGCCCAACACCCGTGCCCGCAGCGACGAGTTCACACCCGTGTCCGCAGCGAAGCCAGAGTTCAGACGATCGCAGCGAACGATCAAGGCGCCAGACAGACTCGATCTGTGAGGCCACTTTAACAGGGGGTGTATGTGGTGAATGTATTACTGCTACCATTCACCATTGTATTGCATTACATTGTATTGTACCATTGTATTGGCAGATGGAGTTTAATCCGGACAAATGTGAGGTAATGCATTTTGGAAGGTCTAATGCAGGTAGGGAATATACAGTGAATGGTAGAACCCTCAAGAGTATCGACAGTCAGAGAGATCTAGGAGTACAGGTCCACAGGTCACTGAAAGGGGCAACACAGGTGGAGAAGGTAGTCAAGACGGCATACGGCATGCTTGCCTTCATTGGCCGGGGCATTGAGTATAAGAATTGGCAAGTCATGTTGCAGCTGTATAGGACCTTAGTTAGGCTACATTTGGAGTATAGTGTTCAATTCTGGTTGCCACACTACCAGAAGGATGTGGAGGCTTTAGAGAGGGTGCAGAAGAGATTTACCAGAATGTTGCCTGGTATGGAGGGCATTAGCTATGAGGAGCGGTTGAATAAACTCGGTTTGTTCTCACTGGAACAAAGGAGGTTGAGGGGCGACCTGACAGAGGTCTACAAAATTATGAGGGGCATAGACAGAGTGGATAGTCAGAGGCTTTTCCCCGGGGTAGAGGGGTCAATTACTAGGGGGCATAGGTTTAAGGTGAGAGGGGCAAGGTTTAGAGTAGATGTACGAGGCAAGTTTTTTACACAGAGGGTAGTGGGTGCCTGGAACTCGCTACCGGAGGAGGTGGTGGAAGCAGGGACGATAGTGACATTTAAGGGGCATCTTGACAAATACATGAATAGGATGGGAATAGAGGGATACGGACCCAGGAAGTGTAGAAGATTGTAGTTTAGTCGAGCAGCAAGGTTGGCATGGGCTTGGAGGGCCAAAGGGCCTGTTCCTGTGCTGTACATTTCTTTGTTCTTTGTATTATGTTGATGCCCTCGTGGGCTCCTCCTATGGCACTGCCCCCTTGGGGGAGGTATATTGATCTGCAGCCTGTATGCGGCACTTAGTACAGAGCAGTCGCAGGCAGGCACAGATCTAGCTGATTAAAACCACTGTTCACTTCAACTCTTCGTCTCGTGTGCATTGATGGTCGCATCATGAAGTGTCGTAGGTCAGGTGATTTGTTTGCTGGATTGAAATGGACCAATAAACTGGACAACTGTAAGGCCTGTTCAACGTGGTGGAAGGCCAGTTCATGTGGTTCATGTCAATGCCAGTGCTGGTGCTTCTTTAAAAGGTGGTGCCAATGTAGATGCCAAATTGGGGATGAACCAACCATAGTAGTTTACCATCCATAAAAGTAAGTTATGCTCTGGAACATTCTTTGGGGCAGAGGGTTCATTTATGGCCCTCACCTTGTCCTCAAGGGTATGCAGGTCTTTTAAATCCACTTTGAACTCTACGTATGTGGCCTGGAATGTGCATTACTCTCACTTCAAACTGATGCCTGCATCTCTGAAACTTCTTACAAATTATGGCGAGATGCTCTCATTTGACATTCCTGTCACTAAAACCTGTAGTCCCCGGAGACTCTATCTGAGCGGCCTGATTTTATAATGGATCGATTTTCCTAATAATAGGCATGGTTAGATATTTTTGTGTTCACTCATTGTTTTTCGATGTAACCCCTCCTCCCATGAATTCTGCAGTTTGCAATGACTTGCGATCGTTGCCGCCAATGTGATGGCTCGAGGAGAGACTAGGGCCTCTTCACGGGCGGCACGATGGTGCAGTGGTTAGCACTGCTGCCTCACGCCGCTGAGGACCCGGATTTGATCCCGGATCACATTCCATGTGGAGTTGCACATTCTCCCCGTGCCTGCGTGGGTCTCACCCCCACAGCCCAAAGATGTACAGGGTGTGGTGATGTGCATCACTGTAAATACATGTAAGCTAGACAGACACTAGAGGGAGCACCAGAAACATCACACACACACACTCAACCAATAGATAAGCTACATGGGAGGCGACCAATGGACATTCACAATACACAAGGAGGTGACACGACCACAGGGGGGCATTACACCAACCGATACATAAAGGACACGACACACATGATCAGCCCTTCGGCCAGTGGAGACAGTGAGGAGAGGCACAGGGTTGATTCATTATCACACCCACCACGTGGAAGACAGCAGATGGTTAGTCAGTTAGGTAGCTATAATAGGATTAGCAGTAGTGTCGAACTCAAGTTATAAAAGTGTACATAGTGTAAATAAATGAGTTGAAGTTATTTACACGTCTCGACCTTCCTTGACAAATGCAACACAAGGAAGCCGCTTATGTCACGAAGGAAACATAACAAAACACAGGGTAGCTGGATTGGCCGTGCTAAATTGCCCCTTAATTGTAGAAAAAAGGAGTACTCTAAATTTATTTTAAAAAGTCCTCTTCTTCTATAATCAAAATGGGTTTATTAAGAACAAGTGAAATGTTAACTATATACAGGCACAGAGGTCTGTGAAACAGGTCTTCACTCTGCAACTCCCGGATCTACACAACCTGCATCCCTGCTCCTAGGGCCCTCTGCACTTTTCCGCATTGGTCGGCGTTTGCACGCTTTCGCACAATAGGCTGCGAGCTGGTCACGTGAACCACGAGGGATT
This sequence comes from Scyliorhinus torazame, assembly GCF_047496885.1. Lineage (NCBI taxonomy): Eukaryota > Metazoa > Chordata > Chondrichthyes > Carcharhiniformes > Scyliorhinidae > Scyliorhinus > Scyliorhinus torazame. The sequence goes on from NC_092717.1 coordinate 134,303,724, forward strand.
GCCCCTTAAAAGGGCCCTCCTATCACACAGCATAAGAACATAAGAACTAGGAGCAGGAGTAGGCCATCTGGCCCCTTGAGCCTGCTCCGCCATTCAATGAGATCATGGCTGATCTTTTGTGGACTCAGCTCCACTTTCCGGCCCGAATACCATAACCCTTAATCCCTTTATTCTTCAAAAAACTATCTATCTTTATCTTAAAAACATTTAATGAAGGAGCCTCAACTGCTTCACTGGGCAAGGAATTCCATAGATTCACAACCCTTTGGGTGAAGAAGTTCCTCCTAAACTCAGTCCTAAATCTACTTCCCCTTATTTTGAGGCTATGCCCCCTAGTTCTGCTTTCACCCGCCAGTGGAAACAACCTGCCCGCATCTATCCTATCTATTCCCTTCATAATCTTATATGTTTCTATAAGATCCCCCCTCATCCTTCTAAATTCCAACGAGTACAGTCCCAGTCTACTCAACCTCTCCTCGTAATCCAACCCCTTCAGCTCTGGGATTAACCTAGTGAATCTCCTCTGCACACCCTCCAGTGCCAGTACGTCCTTTCTCAAGTAAGGAGACCAAAACTGAACACAATACTCCAGGTGTGGCCTCACTAACACCTTATACAATTGCAGCATAACCTCCCTAGTCTTAAACTCCATCCCTCTAGCAATGAAGGACAAAATTCCATTTGCCTTCTTAATCACCTGTTGCACCTGAGAACCAACTTTCTGCGACTCATGCACTAGCACACCCAGATCTCTCTGCACAGCAGCATGTTTTAATTTTTTATCATTTAAATAATAATCCCTTTTGCCGTTATTCTTACCAAAATGGATAACCTCACATTTGTCAACATTGTATTCCATCTGCCAGACTCTAGCCCATTCACTTAGCCTGTCCAAATCCCTCTGCAGACTTCCAGTATCATCTGCACTTTTTGCTTTACCACTTATCTTAGTGTCGTCTGCAAACTTGGACACATTGCCCTTGGTCCCCAACTCCAAATCATCTATGTAAATTACTAACGTACTATGCACTACTATGAAAATTACATCAGTGGCCATTGGACATTAAAACGCCAGTTACAGTTCTTCCAACCCCACTTTGCTCTTGCCAACTGTGGTGAACTACTGTAATATGAGATGTAAGGTAGGACCTGCACTACAGGTTCGCCAGTAGCTCCTGCCGGCTGGCTCTGCCCAGGGAGAACGGTATAAATATGCATGACCTCCAGTGCCCTGCCATTTCACCAGCTGCAGCAGGAGGCCTCGCATCTGACTGTAATAAAGCCACAGTTGTACCCAACTTTAGTCTTTGTGCAATTGATCGTGCATCAATTTATTACAGTCAGACTTTCCACAGAATGGATATCAGAATTAAGCCCAATTGCCTGCAGCTGGATCCGCACTCGCCCGATCCCAGAAAAGACTTTACTCACTGGCTAGCATGTTTTGAGGCCTACATCAAGGCTGCGGACCCCGAGCCAGCGGAGGCTCAGAAGATAAACATTCTGTACTCCAGACTGAGATCCAGCGTGTTCCCGTTGATCCAAGACGCCACGACTTACACAAAAGCGATGGAACTCCTCAAAGAACACTACACACAGAAGGCGAACACGCTCTTCGCCCGGCATGTGCTCGCCACCCGCTCGCAACTACCTGATGAGTCCATCAAAGACTTCTGGCGGGCCCTAATTCCACTTGTCCGGGACTGTGACTGTCAGGCCGTCACGGCCGCCGAACACGCAAATTGCCTCATGACGGGGATTACGCCGCCTTCGTGACGGGGATTACGTCGAACCGCATCCAAGAACGATTGCTGGAAGGGGCCATGCTCAAACTGGCGGAGATGAAAACCTTGGCGCTCTCCATGACGGTCGCATCCCCTAACATACAATCGTACCTCTCGCGCCGCGCTGCCCACCCTTCTACCCCTCCTGGACCCCGCCGACGACCTCCTCAGCCAGGGCTCTGCCTTCGCAATACGTCTGCGCCGCACGCCGATCCGCGCACCCCGGGGGTCCCCGCTGCTACTTCTGCGGTCAGCAGAAGCACCCCCGCCAACACTGCCCGGCCCGCACTGCAGCTTGTAAAGCCTGCAGTAAAAAGGGCCACTTCGCGGCTGTGTGCCAGGCCCGCGCAGTCACTGAGATCGAGCCCGCTATCGCCCCCTCCCCCACGCCAGACGCACAATGGGAGCCGCCATCTTCTCCTCCCAGGTCCATGTGCGAACAATGGGCGCGCGATCTTGTCCCAACCCCGCAATGTGCGCACCATGGGTGCCGCCATCTTGTCCCAACCCCGCAATGTGCGCATCATGGGCGCCGCCATCTTGTTCCCCACAGGGTCCCCGGACATCTCGACATCGGAACCGCACTCGCTCGCCACCCGAAGCATCCAATGGCTGCCCGCAGCTCGCTTCGATGACGCTGGACCAATCTCGCCCGCACAACCTGGCCACCGCGTCGACGACGGTTAAAATCAACGGCCATGCGACCTCGTGCCTGCTGGACTCCGGGAGCACCGAAAGCTTCATTCACCCAGATACGGTAAGGCACTGTGCCCTCACGGTCCACCCTGCCAACCAAAGGATCTCCCTAGCCTCCGGATCCCACTCCATCCCGATCCGAGGCTTTTTTACAGTCACCCTCATGGTCCAGGGCGTAGAATTTAGTAACTTCCGCCTCTATGTCCTTCCTAATCTCTGCGCTGCGCTCCTGTTGTGCCTGGACTTCCAGTGCAACCTCCAGAGCCTCACCCTCAAATTCGGCCGGCCCATACCCCCCCTTACCGTTTGCGGCCTCGCAACCCTCAAGGTCGATCCCCCCTCCCTTTTTGCAAACCTAACTGCGGATTGCAAGTTGCCACTAGGAGCAGACGGTACAGCACCCAGGACAAGACCTTCATCAGGTCCGAAGTCCAGCAGCTGCTTAAGGAGGGTATTATCGAGGCCAGCAACAGATCCTGGAGAGCCCAAGTGGTAGTGGTTAAAACTGGGGAGAAACACAGAATGGTCGTGGACTACAGCCAGACCATCAATCAGTACATGCAGCTCGACGCGTACCCCCTCCCATGCATATCTGATATGGTCAATCAGATTGCACAGTACCGGGTCGTCTCAACAATTGACCTGAAATCCGCCTACCACCAGCTCCCCATCCGGAAGTCGGACCGGCCGTACACTGCCTTCGAGGCGGACGGTCGCCTCTACCACTTCCTTAGCGTCCCTTTCGGTGTCACAAATGGGGTCTCGGTCTTCCAAAGAGAGATGGACCGAATGGTCGACCAGTACGGTTTGCGGGCCACCTTTCCGTACTTAGATAATGTCACCATTTGCGGTCATGACCAGCAGGACCATGATGCCAACCTCGATAAATTCCTCTGCACTGCCACCCTTCTCAACCTGACCTGCAACAAAGAGAAGTGTGTGTTCAGCACGACCCCGTTAGCCATTCTCGGCTATGTAGTCCAAAACGGACTTCTCGGGCCCGACCCCGACCGCATGCGACCCCTCATGGAGCTTCCCCTCCCCCACTGCCCCAAGGCCCTCAAACGCTGCCTGGGGTTCTTTTCCTACTACGCTCAGTGGGTCCCAAACTATGCTGACAAGGCCCGCCCACTCATTCAGTCCACCCAATTCACCTTTGCGGCCGAGGCACAACACGCTTCCGCCCGCATCAGAGCCGACATTGCCAAGGCTGGGATGCGCTCAGTGGGCGAGTCACTGACTTTCCAAGTAGAAAGCGATGCTTCACACATCGCCCTTGCCGCCACCCTAAACCAGGCAGGCAGACCCGTGGCATTCTTTTCCCGCACCCTTCAATGCCTCTGAAATTCGACACTCATCCGTCGAGAAGGAGGCCCAAGCTATCGTTGAAGCTGTGCGGCATTGGAGGCATTACCCGGCCGGTAAGAGATTCACTCTCCTTACGGACCAACGGTCGGTAGCCTTCATGTTCAATAACACACAGCGGGGCAAGATCAAAAATGATAAAATCTTGCGGTGGAGAATCAAGGTCTCCAACTATAATTACGAGATCTTGTATCGCCCCGGTAAACTCAACGAGCCCCCAGACGCCCTCTCCCGAGGTACATGTGCCAGCGCACAAGTGGACCAACTCCGGGCCCTACACGACAGCCTTTGTCACCCGGGGGTCACTCGATTGTACCATTTGATCAAAGCTCGCAATCTGCCCTACTCCATCGAGGAAGTAAGGACAGTCACCAGGGACTGCCAGGTCTGTGCGGAGTGCAAGCCGCACTTCTACCGGCCAGACCGTGCGTGCCTGGTGAAGGCTTCCAACCCCTTTGAACGCCTCAGCGTGGATTTCAAAGGGCCCCTCCCCTCCACCGACCGTAACACGTACATTCTCAGTGTGGTTGATGAGTACTCCAGATTCCCCTTCGTCATCCCATGCCCCAATATGACGACTCCCACCATCATCAAGGCCCTCAGCACCATCTTCGCTCTGTTCGGTTTCCCTGCCTACATCCACAGTGACAGGGGATCCTCATTCATGAGCGATGAGCTGCGTCAGTTCCTGCTCAGCAGGGGTATAGCCTCCAGCAGGACAACCAGCTACAACCCCCGGGGAAACGGGCAGGTAGAATGGGAGAATAGGACGGTTTGGAGGGCCGTCCAGCTGGCCCTACGGTCCAGGAACCTCCCAGCCTCTCGTTGGCAGGAGGTCCTCCCTGTCGCTCTGCACTCCATCCGGTCACTATTGTGCACCGCCACTAATAACACAACCCATGAACGTGTTTTTACCTTCCCCAGGAAGTCCACATCAGGTGTGTCGCTCCCGACTTGGCTCGCTGCTCCAGGACCAGTCCTTCTCCGTAGGCACGTCCGATCCCTTGGTGGACAGGGTTCACCTGCTCCACGCCAACCCTCAATATGCCTACGTTGAGTTCCCCGACGGCCGCCAAGATACTGTCTCATTCAGGGACCTGGCACCATCTGGTTCCACCCCAACAAACCCCCCCATCAATGCGCCCCCCCCCCACCTACCACCGCGCCGCCAATATTGACCCCACCAGACCACCCCCCCCTCCCCTTTTTCGCACAAGAGGACGAAGAGGACTTCTGCACGCTCCCGGAGTTCCCCGATGACTGGCCAGCATCAGCACCGCCACCACTGCCATCGGTGCCACCTCCACCACCGCCTTCGTCACCACCGTTATGCCGATCCCAACGAAGCACCAAAGCACCGGACCGGCTGAACCTTTGACGGACTCCGGACCATCAACATGGACTTTTCTTTTCCTACCACTGAACATAATTCCACTAACTGTATATAGTTTCACGTCACCCCCGCCAGACTCATTTTTAACAGGGGGTGAATATGGTGATCCACTGTAATAGGAGATGTAAGGTAGGACCTGCACTACAGGTTCGCCGGTAGCTCCTGCCGGCTGGCTCTGCCCAGGGAGAACGGTATAAATATGCATGACCTCCAGTGCCCTGCCATTTCGCCAGCTGCAGAAGGAGGCCACGCATCTGACTGTAATAAAGCCACAGTTGTACCCAACTTTAGTCTTTGTGCAATTGATCGTGCATCACCAACATCCATTTCGGATGCAAAATGGCTGGGCAGCATTTGACAATCACCCCCATCATGTCAAACTCCATTCAGACAAATTAGTCCTGTCTCATAGTTTTTCTTAACTTGGTAAGGGCTTAATAATTCTCGGTGAGTCACTTGAAGTTCCAAAGAAAAACATGTTAGTTCAAAATGTTCTGATACATATTATGGGACTGATTTTGAAGGGAGAGGACTTCAAAAAGCATTAGATGTGGGAAGATGATTTTCATTTCTGAGCCATTGGGAAGATTCCAGTCGTTGGAAAATAAATTCACAAAATATGATTCTCAAATAACTAATGCAATTGTTTACCTGTTGTTCCAGCATTGCAAAATTTTCTCCACAGTATAAATGGGACAAGCCACGCAGCACATGTGGAGAGATGCTAAATCTAGTACTGAACCGATTTAATGAAAGATTCTTGGCTGAGCATTCCCATTTTGTCTTGAATTTTAATGAAGAACTGTTGGCTGCAAGTGGCCTTCTCAAGTAATTGAAACTTGTGGTAGTAGGGCTGGGATTCTCAGACACATCCAGTCTGTACTCATTATCCAAGGGGCAGAATGTTTGTTTAGTCGATGCCAGCAATACCTCTATAGCATCTTAATCAATATGTTTCTGACACTGTCATGGGAGGCTGGTCTCCTCAAGTGTACCTCTTTTCATAAAACCAACTCAATGAGATCCAATTTCACTCATATTCACTTGTCTTTAATGAGCAAATTATAGAATTAATTAGTGCTAGGAACAAATAGAGTAGGCTTCGATGCTATGACATAAAACTTGTTTAGAGTCAGGAATATTCTTTAATAAAACACCAACTCTAGTGACACATAAGCAACATGAAAGGTTGGGCATTATTCGAAGCAGTAACTACTTGTTTAGATAGAACATTTTGCTGCTGTTACAAAACAATACTAGGTTATGCTGGCTTTTGAAGTTGAATGTGTAACCATAACAACCGCTGCCTCCACTACATTTCCTGTACTAATAAAAATTCTAGCTTTCATCAACTCAGCTTTGCTACAAAGAGAACAACAAATGGCTCGCCTGCAGGTAGCTCAGGGTCAGGATGTTACAGCTCTGAGCATAAAGAACAACAAATTATTACTATAACTGTGGGGGCGGTTATTGGCGTAGCGTGCAGTCCCACACAATGACCGCCTCCAACTAATCCCAGCACGCTAATGTTAGACAACAGGGCCTGCTAAAACTTGGAGTCTGGAGCAACAGTGTGAGCATTCATGAAGATGTCTGTCATTGCAGTCTGCTGCACATGACACTGAAATTGTAATATGCCCCATGATGGACTGCAGATCAGAAAAGTGGCAAATATAATTACCCAAATGTGGATAGAGGATGCTTTCACACTCACTGCCACATCTTGTTTGACCCATTCTGAAATGGCTGCATAACATGTAACTAGTACATCTTTTGAAAACAAGCCTCATGAAGTTCACATCCCAGAACGTTTCAGCTGAGAAAGACCATTAGCCATCCATTTAGCCATGAGTTCCTGCTCCTCCATTGCTCCCACCACATAATAATAATCTTTATTATTGTCACAAGGAGGCTTACATTATACTGCAATAAAGTTGCAGTAAGGGGGCCTAGAAAGGCCTGAAAGGCGGGGGGGGGGGGTCTTCTGCAATCCCATTGTGGGGTGTTCTCATTTGGGAGGTGTGGGCAATGCCCATTGTGTGGAGGGTGACATTGCCCATGGGTGGAGGATGTGGGGGACCCTCAAACGCACTTAGTGATTAGGACACCCTTTCAAAATGGTGGCCAGATCTCTGAGGAGCTGGTCTAGCCAGGGAGTTCAGCTCCCCAGTGATTAAAAAAATTCTAAGGACGCGATGTAACCAGATTGGAACAGCGTCCCATAATGAGCACGTTTAGCTGGATATTTCCTGGCGCTCGCGAAACACTACACTATCTATAGTGACTCTGTTTCAATTTGGGGCCTCAGCGGGGAACTCTCCTCCGAGGCTGCATTTAATCTCGTTTCTTGCACTAAGAAGGTCCGCTTTAGTGCAGGAAGAGATCAGGGAGCCATTTTAAAAAAATATTGATTACATATATCAGATCCCCCTCAGCCTCCTCTGCTCCAGGGAAACAAACCTAGCCTATCCAGTCTTTCTTCATATCTGAAACGTTTCATCCCAAGCAACATCTTGATGAATCTCCTCTGCACCGCCTCCCCCCCCCCCCCCCCCCCCCCCGCCCTACTCTCATTAATATATTTAGTTATCTTTTCAAAAAACTCAATTAAATTAGTTGGACAGGATCTTCCACTAACAAATCCGTGCTGACTATCCCTGATCAAACCCTGCATTTCCAAGTGTTGATTAATTCTGTCCCTCAGAATTGTTTCCAATAATTTATCTACCACTGACGTTAGACTAACTGGCCTGTTACCTACCTGGCTTATCCCTGTTGCCCTTCTTGAATAAAGCTGTCCTCCAGTCATCTGGCACTTCACCTGTGACCAGCGAAGATTTAAATATCTCCATCAGTGCCCCAGCAACCTGCTCCCTTGCTTCCCATAGCAGACAGGGATATATATCATCAAGCCATGGGGATTTATGCACCTTTATGGCCACTAAAACATGTAATAGCTCACCCTTATTAATCTTAATGTGCTCTAGAACTTCACCAGCCCAACTGAAATCTCCAGCTACCAAGTCTTCCTCCTTAGTAAATTCAGGTGGAAAATATTCATTTAAGACCTCGTCCACATCCTCTGGCTCCACGCATAGGTAGCCCATTTGGTCCCTAATGGGTCCCACTCTCTCTCCCTGGTCACCTCCTGTTCTTAATATGTTTATAAAATGCTTTGGTGTTTTCCTTAATCCTATCTGCTGATGATATTTTGTGGCTCCTCTTTGTCCTCATAATTTGTGTTTATAGCACCCCCGCCCCCCACTCTCTATACTCCTGTAGGGAATCCCCCATTTTTAGTGCTCTATTCCTATCATATGATACTTTTATTTATCAAACCATTGATATCCCTGAACATCCAATGTTCTTTGGACTTGCCACCCTTGCCCTTCATTCTTGGAGGAACATGTTGGTCCTGAACTCTCACTAGCTCACTTTTAAAAGATTACCACTTCCAAATGTAGATTTACCTGCAAATTGCTGTCCCAGTCTATGTTTGCCAAATCCTGTCCAAAGATATTGAAATCGGCCTTCCCCCAACTCAGGCACATGGGGCTGGATTCTCCATCACGAGTAGCCAGGATGTGTTCCCCAATGGGATGGAGAATCAGACACTGGGGGAAAATTGGGATCGGCGCTGGGCGCTGACCCGATCATGATGTCCCAATCCCCTGATGGCTGCAGGAACGAGGTGCATGCTGCAGTGCCAGCAGGAGCAGATGAATAAATGCAAATGGGCTTTAATGACCCATTGTCATCTATTTAGCAGGCTCGGCGCCTCCTGTGATTCTCCTTCACAGGGCCAGGAATCATGTGGGAGCGGATCTCTTGCAGTCTCTACCAGCGTGGCCCTGGCATGATGGACCACGCGGTGCGCCAAGGGGCCACCTCCCCAACAATGCACTTCCTGCCCATGCCTCCTCTACCTGACCACCCCCTGCAGGACCCCTGTAATGTGGGACCCCCCACAATGACCCCTGTAATAGGGAGTCCCCCCACAGGGACCTCTGTAACAGGGAGACCACCCACAGGGATAACTAGTAGGGATCTCCCAGGAATCCTTGTAAAAGGAAGACCCCCATAGGGACCTCTGTAATAGGAAATACCAACAGGCGCCCCTGAAACAAGGTGACCCACAAGTGACCCCTGTAATAGGGGGACCTCCAGGGACCCTGTAGTAGGAGGACACCCACAGTGACTCTTGTAATAGGGGGACCCCCTCAGGGACCTCCTACCCAAAGCCCCTACCCAATGACAATCTCCCACCCCCACACAGACATCCTCGAGAAGTGAGACCCCTGTTTGGAAGCTAGAGAGCAGTCCAGACAGGGACGTGAGAAAAATTACAGCTGTAACGCTTACCTTGAAGCCCACGTATCCATTCCTCAAAGAAGAACAATTGTGGCTTGCACCTGGTTCCCACAGATCCATTAACTGCAAGCCATTCATAACTGTCTAGTAGTGGTCTGTGATTGACAGCTTCTACAAACACCTGCAGCTTTGATTCATTCATCTCCCTTCTTGGTTCAGTGGCCTAATTGTTAAACCCCAATGTTTCAAAACATTGACCACATCAAAGAGAGGTAAGTGCAGTGAAATCACATGCTTGAGTGCTTGGAATGCAGTCACAGCTGTTCTCCTTGCAGGTATGGACACCAGGAGCTTCAAGGTAAGTGTTACAGGTGTAATTCTGCTCACTGCCTCTGTCTGTACTGCTCTCTAACTTCCAGACAGGTGTCTCAATTCTGCAGGGGGGGGGGGAGGCTGTCTCCCTATCACAGGGGTCCCTGAGGGGGGTCTATTTCAGGGGTCCCTGTGGGGAGTCTTCCTATTACAAGGGTCCCTCTGGTGTGTTCCCTCTCACAGAGGTCCTGGGGGAGGGGTGGGTGTGTGGGTGGGTCGGGTCAAGCCCATATTTGGGAGTGGGGGGGGGGGGGTCACCCAGACTATCCAGGGGTAGGGGGAGGGGCTTTATGCGGAGACGGGGGTTGGTTTCAGGACCAATGTATGTTGCGGGAGATGTGGCTGCCACAGGGCCTTGCTATCGCACTGTCCACTCAAGATGGTGGCCCGATAGCAGGATTCCCTGGGAGTCCCTCGTATTCCACGCCATGCATAAATTAGCATGGTATGGAACACTGAATTGCTTAGGATTTGCACTCCCAGGGGGATGTTAAACCAATTGCAATTCAGCTCCGGCGGGCGATCTCCCAAACGGAAAATCCAGTCCTTGATTTCCGGACATCTTTATCCCTTTCCATAATGACTTTGAAGTTTACTGTATTATGATCACTCTCAACAAAATTCTCACCCACTGACACTTCGACCACTTGCCCGACTTAATTTCCCAGGATGAGGTTGAGCACTTCTCCATCACTAGTAGGACAATCTATGTCCTGGCACTAAAAGCTCTCCCGGATGCATTTTAAAAATTCCACCTCATCTAATCCTTTCACATTAGGGCGATTTCAGTTAATATTGGCAAAGTTGAAATCTCCTACTAGTATAACCCTATTCCTCTCACACACCTCTGTGATTTACCTGCAAATCTGCTCCTCTAACTTCCTCTGACTGTTGGGAGTCTGTAGTATAATCCCAGCTAAGTGATCGCCCCTTTTTTATTTTTAAGCGCCACCCATATGGCTTCATTCCAAAACATCCTCCCTCATTACTGCAGTGGTGGTCTTGTTTATCATTAATTAAATGCCTCCTCCTGCCCCCCCACCCCCACCCCCCCCCCCCACCCCCCTCCCCTGCCCCATCACACCTGAAACTTCTATACCCTGGAAGGTTGAATTGCCAGTCTTGCCCTTCTTTCAACGATGCCAGTCATTGCAACAGTGTCATATTTTCACATTCTGATCAACGTTCACATGCCTTATCAAACACGCTCCCTGCATTAAAGTAGATGCAATTTTGCCTTCCAATCATATCATATCATATCATAAAATCCCTACAGTGCAGAAGGAGGCCATTCAGCCCATCGAGTCTACACCGGCCCTCTGAAACAGCACCTCACCTAGGCCCAAACCCCACACCATCCCTGTAACCCCACCTAGGGCCAATTTACAATGGCCAATCCACCTAACCTGCACAGCTTTGGACTGTGGGAGGAAACTAGAGCACCCGGAGGAAACCCACACAGACATGGGGTGAAAGTGCAAATTCCACACAGTGTCCCGAGGTCAGAATCGAACCTGGATCCGTGGTGCTGTGAGGCAGCACTGCTGACCATTGTGCCACTGTGCCACCCCAATCCTCATGCCCACGACTTCTCTGCCTGCTGGACTGACCTAGTTTCCTTTCTATATTTGATTGAACCTTACTCCCAACTGTACATCTACTCAGTGTCCCACCCCCTGCCACATTAGTTTAAAACCTCGCAAGAGCACAAGCAAACCTGCCAGCAAGGATGTGGACCTGTTCCAGTTCAGGTGCAAGCCACCCAGCTTGTACAGGTCCCACCTGCCCCAGAAACTGTTCCAATGATCCAAAAAATCTAAAGCCCTCCTTCCTACACCATCCCTTCACCCAAACATTCATCTGACTTATCTTCCTATTCCAATACACAGTAGCGTGTGGCGTTGGAAGTAATCCAGGAATCACAAGCTTCGAAGCCCTGCTCTTTAATCTACTACTGAACTCCTTAAATTCCTGTCACAGGACCTCATCCCTTTTTCTACCCATGTCATGCCACAACCACTGGCTGTTCACTCTCCCGCTTCAGAATGTCCTTCAGCTGCTCTGAGACATCCCTGACCCTGGCACCAGGGAGGCAACATACCATTTCTGAGTCTCGTTTTCGGCCACAGAAACCTGTCGGCTCGCCTTACAATAGTGCCCCTATCACTAATGCTCTCCCAGTCTTTTTCCTATCCTGTTGTGCAGCAGAGCCAACCATGGTGCCACAAACATGGCTGTTGCAGCTTTCTCCTGACAGACCACTCCCTCCTCCAACAGTATCCAACATGGTATATCTGTTTGAGAGAGGGATGGCTACAGACGATGTCTGCACTAGCTGCCTACGTCTGCTACTCTTGCTGGTGGTTAACCAATGCTTTTCTACCTGTGCAACCATTGCTTGCAGAATTAGCAGTTTGCTAAACATGCTATCCACAATGTCTCAGCATCACGGATGCTCCATAGTGAGTCTATCCGCAGCTCCAGTTGCGTAATGTGGTCATTCAGGAGTTGCAGCTGGACACACTTCTTGCACACATGATCACCGGAGTCACTGGAAGTGTTCCTGATTTCCCACATATTGCAGGAGTATTCCACGGGCTGAGTTCTCCTACCCTACCCTTAGTTTCTCTCTTAAATTTAGAGTCCTGGTTACGCAAGGGACCTTCCTCCACTTTAAACACTAGCTACTCCAAAACAAATGTCCCTGAAAGAGTTAAAGGGAAGAAAGACCCACCTGATTGTTACTCCCCAATCAGTTGCCTCTGCTGCCATATTTCACTTTCCAAACAGTGCGTCACTTTGAGCGCTGCAGCGAGATCACCTCGCTGCTTTTTGTTCTGCAGTGCTCTGTTCTGACCCATTACTTCCTCACAGGTTAGTTCCCAATTGTGATCTTACCAGCTACAAGCAAGCATCTAGTAATAATTACGCAACCTTATCGACTACTCATCAAATCAGCTCTCGCAATCTCCCGAGATGTTTATGAAGCTCAGCTATGCTCCACTCCTGGCTGGACTGAGTCTGACTCCACACTCAGTCTTTTTAGCTTCACCTTCACCCTGTTTCACCAAACTTCCTGTTTTCACCCAACACCAAAGCACTCTCCTTTAGCCAAGCAGCACTCACAATAATGAAAAGTGATGGAGCATAGGTTAGCAAAGAATCATAGACTGCGGAAGGAAGCCACTTGGCCCATCGAGTCTGCACCGAATCTTCAAATGAGCACTCTACCCATTTACACTCCCCCATCCACCTCGCCCTATCCCAGTAACCCAGAACCTAATCTGCACATCCCTGGACATTAAGGGGCAATTTGGTCAATCCACCTAACCTACACATCTTTGGACTATGGGAGAAAACCGGAGCACCCAGAGGAAACCCATGAATCATGCTCCCTGTGTGTGATGATCCTTCCCCAGCAGGTCTAAGGATGGATAGAAGGTGCATTATGGTAGATGGGATGGTGGTGATGAGAAAGGTTCTGTTAGCCGTGCAGTGTTAATATGCGCCCCCTGCTAATGATTGTGTGATATCTCTGTAGAGAATAGCCATTTAAATGCATGATGTCATGATGTGAGTTTGATATTTGAGGGAGTTGAAGGATGACTTACACTGGCGGAGCACTGGATCTCGCTCCTGGTGTGGTTGGAGCCATGCTGACCTCCTTGTCGATGTCCTTCCAGGCCGGAGAGGTGAGGCTGCTTTGTTTCATACCACGTGAATGAATAAAGAAAAGCAGCAGTGGGACCATTCATGACAATTTCTAGTATTCTCCATTACAGATACCAGTAGTCACATGTCACATGACTACTGGAAGCATAACCGTTGGTTAAGTTCGATTTACCTCATTCAAATGCAATAATACTATTCAACATGAACTATGAGTAATAGCAACATCCGTTGAAAGATAGGCCCAACAAAGTCTACAGCCCCATTGTAATCAAGAGTAACACTCAGCTGGGACATCTTGTTATTGATGTTAGAGACAGACTTGTGATCCAGAATTATCTGTGCCTCCAGCTAAGCTGTTCCGGTACAGCTAAAACACTGGCATCTAACAGTGGGAAATTGCCCAATCTGGCAATGAGGAGTTCTAGTAATGAATGGGAATCATGGAAAATTTCTCCACATGTTGGAGGCATACCTAGCACAAAGGAAGATGGTTGTGTATGCTGGAGGTCAATCTTCTCAGTTCCAGAGTATTGCTCCTCGGAACAATGTCCTCACCCCAACGATCTTCAGCTGCTTCATCAATTACCTTTCCTGCATCATAAGATCAGATGATAGCACAGTGTTCAGTACTATTCACATTTCACATCTTGTCAAATAATGAAGCAGACCATGCTGGCATACAGCAATGCCTGGACAACATTCAGAATTGGGCTGATAAGAGATTAGTAACATTTGTGCCACATATCTGCCAGGCAATGACCATCTTCAACAAGAGAGAATCTAACCATCTCCCCTTAACATTCAATGGCATTGCCAGCTTACCAGCACTGAATTCCCCACTATCAACATCCTTGGGGATTATTATTGACCAGAAACATAACTGGACCACCTATTTAAAAATTGTGGCTATAAAACTAGGGAATTCTGTGGCGATTAACTCAACTCCTGACTTCCCAAAGCCTGTCCAAGGCACAAGTCAGGAGTGTGATTAAATACGCTCCACATGCCTAGATGAGTGCAGCTCCAAAAACAAGAAGGTTGAAACCATTCAGGACAAAGTAACCCATTAGATTGGCACCCCATCCACCACCTTAAACTTTCATGATACTGCACAATATTGTGTCATTGTGTACCAATTAAAATATGCTTTAAAGCAACTCACCAAGTCTCCATCAGTAGCATTTTCTAAACCTGCAATCTCCAGCAACCAGAAGAACAAGAGCAGCAGGCACATGAGAATGCCACCACTTGAAAGTTCCCCTCCAAGCCAGACACCATCCTTGAACAATGGGCTGTATATTCTGAGGACCAGGATCTCATGTTGGGGCAGGGGGTGGACTCCAAAGATGCACTGGGAAATCCGGGTTCCCAGGTAAGTTTTGCATGGCAATTTCCCAGAAGTGCAACGTTCCCTTGGGCAATTGCTTGTACTGGGAACCATTTGAAAATGTGATTTGAATCAGAAACTTAGATGATTCCAATTGGCTTACACCAATCATAACTCTGAAAATTTTAGAAGAATCAAAACCATTTCTAACCTCTGGGTAACTATTGTATAGATCCAGAGGAATTCCCTAACACCTCCGACTTCCTCCCGACAGGACTCCCCCACACTCCCCCAATCCCCCAGGCATTTCCCCCCAACTCACCCGCTGACTCTCACCCCCACATTCCCCGTCTCTAAATAATTATAATCTTGACAGGAACAAAGGACAAAGAGTATAGCACAGGAACAGGCCCCTCGGCCCTCGAAGCCTGTGCCATCATGATGCCCTCACTAAAAAAAAAACCTCTGCCCTTACTGGTCTGAATCACTCTACATCCTCCCTGTTCATGAATCCATCCAGGTGCCTCTTAAATGTTGCTAATGTGCCTGCTTCCACCACATCCTCTGGCAGTGCGTTGCAGGCACCCACCACAGTCTGCGTGAAAAGTTTACCCCGCCCACTCCCTTATACTTTTCCCCTCTCATCTTGAATCTGTGCCCCCTTTTAATTGACACTTCCACTCTTGGAAAAAGCCTCTGACTATGCTCCCTGTCTGTACCTCTCAATTTTGTAAACCTCGAACAGGTCTCCCCTCAGCCTCCGTCATTCCAGTGAAAACAATCCTAGTTTATTTAAGCTCTCCTCATAGTCAATGTCCTCGAGACCAGGCAACATCCTGGTGAACCTTCTTTGCATTCTCTCCAAAGCTTCCACATCTACTGTGGTGACCAGAACTGCACACACTACTCCAAATGCAGCCTAACCAAGGTTTTATATAGCTGCAACATGATTTTCCAACTCCGTACTCAATGCCCCGGTTGAAGGAGGCCATATGCCTTCTTAATCACCTTGGCCACCTGTGTTGCCACTTTTAGGGAACTGTGGACCTGCATGCCCAGATCCCTCTGCGTGTTAATGTTCCTAAAGAGTCTGCCATTTACAGTATAATTCATACCTAGATTTGATCCTCCAAAATACATCATCTCACATTTGTCCAGATTAAACTTCATTGGCCATTTCTGTGCCCAAGTCTCCAATTTATCTATATCCTGTTGTATCCTCTGACAATCCTCGGCACTATCAGCAACTCTGCCAATCTTGGTGTCATCCGCAAACTTTCTAATCAGACCACCCACATTTTCTCCAGATCATTTATATATGCTACAAATAACAGAGGTCCCATCACTGATCCCTGCGGGACCCCACTAGCTACAGATCTCCATTCTGAAAAACACCCACCTCTACTCTCTGTCTTCTATAACCAAGCCAGTTCTGTATCCATCTATGATGTGGAGTTGCTGGCGTTGGACTGGGGTAAGCACAGTAAGAAGTCTTACAACACCAGGTTAAAGTCCAACAGGTTTATTTCACATCACTAGTTTTTGGAGCGCAGCTCCGGAGCAGCGCTCCGAAAGCTAGTGTTTGAAACAAACCTGTTGGACTTTAACCTGGTATTGTAAGACTTCTTACTGTATCCATCTAGGCAGCCCATCCCGAATCCCATGTGATTTTAGTTTTTGTACCAGTCTGTCATTTGGGACCTTGTCAAACATCTTACTAAATTCCATATAAACTATATCCACAGCCCTTCCCTCATCAGTTTTCTTTGTCAAAAAACACAATCAAGTTGGTGAGACATGGCCTTCCCTGTACAAAACCATGCTGCCTGTCACTAACTAGTCCAATTTCCTCCAAATGTTCATATGTCCTGTCCCTCAGCATCTTTTCGAAAACATCCCCACCACTGATGTCAGGCTCACAGGCCTAAAATTTTCTGGATTATTCCTGCTTCCTTTCTTAAACATAGAAACAAAATTGGCTCTTCTCCAGTCCTCTGGAACCTTGCCTGTGGTCAAAGAGGATGAAGATATCAGTAAGGCCCGAGCTATTTCTCCTCTTGGCTCCTGCGTAACTTGTGATAGATCCCATCTGGCCCCGGGGACTTGTCTACCTTCATGCAATTTAGGATACTCAACACTTCCTCCTTTGATGTATTGTCATTCTCAAGAGCGTTCACACACCTGTCCCTGACCTCAACATCCGTCATGTCCTTCTCCTTGGTGAATACCGATACAAAGTACTCATTAAGGATTTCACCCACTTCCTGTGGTTCCATGCATAACTTACCTCCATTGCCCCTGAGTGGGCCTACTCTTTCTCTTGCTACCCTCTTGCTCCTAATAAATGTGTGAAAAGCTTTGGGATTCTCCTTGACCATGTTTGCTGAAGACATTTCATGACCCCTTTTAGCTATCCTAATTCCACGTTTAAGTTACTTCCTTCTTTCACTGTACTCCTCAAGGGCTTCGTCTATTTTTAGATGCCTAAACCTATCGTAGGCTTTGTTTTCCCCTTTGACTAAGCTTACAATTTCCCTTGTCACCCATGGTCCCGAATCCTGCCATTTCTATCCTTCATTTTTGCAGGGACATGCCATCAATCAACTGACCTTTAAAAGTCTCCCATATGTCAGACGTGGATTTGCCCTCAAATAGTCACTCCCAATCCACATTCTCCAGCTGCTGTCTAATTTGGATGTAATTGGCCCTAGCCCAATTAAGCACCCTTGCCTGTGGGCCACTCTTGTCCTTATCCATGACTACCCTAAATCTTATGGAATTAAGATCGCTCAGCCCAAAATGCTCCTCCACTGAAAAATCAATCATCTGGCCTGGCTCATTCCCCAATTCCAAGTCTAGAATGGTCTCCTCCCTGGTTGGATTGTCAACATACTGTATTAAAAAGCCCTCCTGGACACATCTTAACAAATTGTTCCACCTGAGCCCCTGGCTATAAGGGATTCCCAGTCAATATAGGGGAAATTAGACACCCATCGCAACTACCCTGATTTTTTCACACCTTTTCAGTATATGACGACCCAACTGTTCCTCTGCCTCCTGTGGGCTGCTGGGAGGTCTATTGTACACTCCCAACATTGTGATTTCACCCTTCTTATTCCTGAGCTCCACCTATAATGCCTCACTACAAGATCCCTCCAATGTGTCCTCCCTCTACACAGCTGTGATCTGCTCCCTAATCAACAGTGCAACTCCCCCACCTCTTTTGTTTCCCCTTCTGTCCCGTCTAATACAACGATATCCCGGAATGTTAAGCTGCCAGTTCTGTCCCTCCTTTAGCCATATCTCCATAATTGTAATTACATCATAGTTCCATGTCGTAATCCAGGCTCTCAGTTCATCTATCTTACCTGTTGTACTTCTTGCACTGAAGTAAACACACTCTAGACCTACAGTCCCGCTGAGCTCTGCGGTCTCCCTCTGCCTACTCTTCCTCTGCGTTATGTTTATCTCAGTCTCACTTTTTCCCACAGTCTCTACCCTGACTGGCCTGTTGTTCTGGTTCCCGCTCCCCTGCCACACTAGTTTAAATCCTCCCGAACAGCACTAGCAAACCTCCTGCCCAGGATATTGGTGCCCCTCCAGTTTAGGTGCAACACATCCTTCTTGTACAGGTCCCACCTTCCCCAGATTAATTTATCTAAAGCTCTCCCTCCTGCACCAGCTCTTTAGCCACTTGTTCAACTGCACTATCTCCCTGTTCCAAGCCTCACTAGCATGTGGCATGGGACATAATCCTGAGATTACTACCCTAGAGGTCCTGCTTTTTAGCTCCCGACCTAACTCCCTGAATTATCTTTGCAGGACCTCTTCCCTCTTCATGCCTATGTCATCAGTACCAACGGGGACAACGTCATCTGTCTGTTTACCCTCCTTCTTCAGGATGCCATGTAGCTGTAGACTGTAGCTATGTAGACTGTGCCCCTGAATATTGGGTCTCCGACTACTATCACTCGCTTGGACTTAGCTCGACCCTGCTTCACAACAGAACCAGCTGTGGTGCCACAGGCCTGGCTGCTGCTGGTATCTTTCCCTGAGAGGCTATACTCCCAACAGT
This sequence comes from Scyliorhinus torazame, assembly GCF_047496885.1. Taxonomy (NCBI): domain Eukaryota; kingdom Metazoa; phylum Chordata; class Chondrichthyes; order Carcharhiniformes; family Scyliorhinidae; genus Scyliorhinus; species Scyliorhinus torazame. The sequence continues at coordinate 134,322,719 of NC_092717.1, forward strand.
ATCCAAAACGGTATACGTATTTGAGAGGGGAATAGCCACAGTAGACTCCTGTCTTACCTGCCTGTCTCTCCTGGCGGTCACCCATCTGTAATGATATGTATTTAGGCAAGCTAGTGAAGGGTTAATTATTACATCTCTGTGTAATTCAAACACTAGAGGGCACCACAATTTCTCTATATAAATCAGACCTCAGGGAATGTTGGGTAGTTAGCAAAGGCGAAAGCCTGAGAACAGCACGAGGAGTAGATTAGATTAGAGAGAGTTAACACAAGGATATTATTAGTGACTACTAGATTATTGATTACTGCCAGACAGATTCAATATTACTTTATTATTAACTATAGCTCAGTTGCGTGTGTGAACTTAATTTAATTAATCGTTATACAAAAAAATAGTTTTATTTAAATCGAATGACTGGTGGATTCTTTGTCATCAACTCAACGGACCATTCTGAAGCAAAAGACAAAGAACACGACATATGACCTCCAAGGGTAATATAACACCATCTACATGTCTGAACCAATGGTGTGATCAACTCCCTGAAGCTAGAGTCTAGCGTACTCTCTTCCCTCTGTATGGTCCACAATGTATCCAACTGCTGCTCCAACTGAACTATATTGTCTGTGAGGAGATGCAGCTGGTCACACTTCCCGCAGACATAATCGTCAGGGACGATAGAAAGCTAACTGATCTCCCACACCTGGCAGGAGGAGCATATTACTACCCTAACTGCTATTTCTGCCCTTGTACTCCCCCTGTCTGTGTGGGGTTCACCCCCACAACCCAAAAGATGTGCTGGTTAGATGGAATGGCCACACTAAATTGCCCCTTAATTGGAAAAAAATAATTAGGTACTCAAAAAAAAATTTTTTTTTAATTAAAAAGATTTCTGCCCTTGTACACTTAAGAAAGATATAAGAATAAGAAACTTACCTTGCTTGTCCTCCTCACAGTGCCTTTTCCTTTGGTTAGAGGATGAGGGAGGGAGGAAAACATTAATGTTTTGTTTCAGGCTTAACTGCTCCTTGACACCAGTTCTTCAACTACCCACAGTACAGTCGAGGTGTCTGGGTTGACTTCTCCCAGAATCCTCTTCTACTGCCTCTGCTGGATGATGATTGTCCTCCTGTTTGTCACTGGAGGGGTTCTTCGGCTACCCACAATACAGTCAAGGTGATTGAGTTGACTTCTCCCAGAACTTCCCAACCCATAGGATTCCCCCACCCCCAGAGGGACTCTTCACCCCCCCCCCCCCACTCCACCAATGCCAGGCTCAACTGACATCCTCCACCTCTAATGCCCAACCAGAAACCCCAGGTTTGAGCCCCTGACCTGCAACCCCCTGACCGTCCCCTTGACATCCTCCCTCCAACCTCCCGACATCCAACCTCCCCCATCTTCCAACACCCCGACATTTCCGACATCCGACATCCTCCCCCTTGACCCTCTTGACTGCCAATGGCCCCTGTCTTCCGAACATGCCACCTGGCCCCAAAATCCTATCCACCTGAGACATTTACCTTCTTCCTGGCCTGCCAAGAACTTTTGAACTTCAATGGGACCTTTAATTTGCCAGATTTACAACAGCCAGTGCCATAAGAAATGAGGTCATGGCCTCCTCCCATCGACTTAACTGCACTCCGACGTAAGACCCCAGGGGTGCACTGCACAGCCAAGATCACACCCGGCCTGAGTTGTAAGGTCTAGCAAGTCAGGTTTGGAAGAAAATCAAGGTATGCAAGTGGGAACAGAGTGGCAATCCAAAGCTGATTGCCACTCTGGGGAAGTTCAGTATATCACCTTTCCTTCACTGTCGCTTGGTCAAATTCCTGAATTTCCTCTCCAATAGCACTGGGGATCTATGTGATGATTGCCCCTTCAAGGGCAACACAGCAGAGTAGGGCCATCTGGCTTGCGGGACCAATTGGGAGTCTGAGTGGATAATCCCCAAGGCGGTGGAGTCCTCTCTGTGGCAGGAAAAATGTAGGGGACTAGGTGCAGCCACATGGTGGCTGCACTAAGAAGTCTGTGTACTCAGCAAGGATAAACACCAACACCTCCTCCACGATTGATACCTGGGCCTCGCAAGGCTGCATATCTAATCCCCTACTATTCTACCTATACATATGCGACTGCATGGCAAAATTTGGCTCCAACTCCATCTACAAGTTTGCTGACGACACCACCGTAGTGAGTCGGACCTCGAACAACGATGAGTCAGAATACAGGAAGGAGATAGAGAACCGAGTGGAGTGTTGAAATGACAACAATCTCTCCCTCAATGTCAGCAAAACTAAAGAGCTGGTCATTGACTTCAGGAAGCAAAGTACTGGACACACCCCTGTCAGCATCAATGGGGCTGAGGTGGAGATGGTTGACAGCTTCAAATGTGCACATCTCCAACAATCTGTCTTGGTCCACCCATGTCGACGCTATGGCCAAGAAAGCACAAAAGCACCTATACTGCCTCAGGAAACTAAGGAAATTTGGCATGTCCACATTGACTCTTACCAACTTTTACAGATGCACCACAGAAAGCATCCTATCTGGCTGCATCACAGCCTCGTATGGCAACTGCTCGACCCAAGACCGTAAGAAACTACAGAGAGTCGTGAACACAGCCCAGCCCATCACACAAACCTGGCTCCCATCCATTGACTCCATCTACACCTCCCGCTGCCTGGGGAAAGTGGGCAGTATAATCAAAGACCCCTCCCACCCGGCTTACTCACTCTTCCAACTTCTTCCATCAGGCAGGAGATACAAAAGTCTGAGAACACGCACGAACAGGTTCAAAAACAGCGTCTTCCCCGCTGTTACCAGACTCCTAAATGACCCTCTTATGGACTGATCTTATCACATCTTTTTTTTTAGAAAATATTTTATTGAAGCATTTGTAATTTTCACAGCTTTAACACTTGAACGTTTCTTAAACAACCGAGTGGGCCGACACACGCAAAAGACATAAAAAAATAACATTCCCTATACACCCGCCCTATTTCCTAATTACCCGCATACAAAGTTCCCTATCCTTGTCTTACACTACCTTGCCTCCAACCCCCTCCCTTTTCCCCCCCCCCCCGAGCTGCTGACGTTCACTTTTCCTTGAAGAAGTTGATGAACGGTTGCCACCGCTGGACGAACCCCTGAATTGAGCCTCTCAAGGCGAACTTAATCTTTTCCAGCCTGAGAAACCCCACCATGTTGCTGACCCACACTCCTGACTTTGGAGGCTCTGAGTCTCTCCATTCCAGCTAAATCTGTCTCCGGGCCACCAGGGAGGAGAAGGCCAGAACATCAGCCTCCCTCCCGCCCTGGACTCCCGGATCTACCAATACCCCAAATATTGCCAATTCTGGACTTGGAGTCACCCTTCCTTCCAGGATCTCTGACATAACGTCCGCAAATCCATGCCAGAATTCCCTCAACTTTGGACATGCCGAGAACATGTGTACATGATTCGTCGGGCTTCCCCCACAGCGCCCGCACCTATCCTCCATTTCCTCAAAAAACCTACTCATCCGGGCCACAGTCATATGAGCCCTATGGACCACCTTGAACTGAATCAGATTAAGCCTGGCACACGACAAGGATGAATTGACTCTCCTCAAGGCCTTTTCCCATAGTCCGACTTCCAACTCCCCTCCAAACTCTTCATCCCACTTCCTCTTCACCTCCCTGATTGGGACCCCCTCCCACTCCATCAATTCCTTATATATCTCAGAGACCTTCCCCTCCCCAAACCCCGTTTTTGACATTACCTTATCCTGTAGTCCCCTCAGGGGGAGGCGAGGAAAGCTTGGAACCTGCCTCCGGAGAAAGTCTCGTACCTGTAGGTACCGAAACCCGTTCCCACCCGGCAACTCAAACTCCTCCTCTAAAGCCTCCTGAATGAAGAGATCCCTAAATCTCCCAATCCCTGCCCACTGCCACCTCCTAAAGCCCCATCCAGTCCCCCCGGAACAAAACGGTGATTGTCACAGATCGGTGACCACACCGACGCCACCACCACTGGGCTTGTGGAGTACCGAGCCGGCGAGAACGGCAGGGGCGCCTTAAATAAAGCCTCCAAACTCGTACCCTGACAGGATGCTGCCTCTACCTGCTCCCAAACCGACCCCTCCCCCACTACCCACTTTCTGACCATCGATATGTTGGCCACCCAGTAATAATTAATAAAACTTGGGAGGGCCAAGCCTGTGACCCTGTTCCAGGAGTGCCTTCTTCACCCTCGGGGTTTACTAGCCCACACAAAACCCGAGATCGCCGCATTCATTTTCCTAAAAAAGGCCTTCGGGACAAAAAGCGGGAGACATTGAAAAAAAAACAGCAGCCTCGGGAGGACTGTCACCTTCACCGTCTGTACCCTCCCCACCAGTGTCAGCGGGAGCGTGTCCCACCTGCAGAAATCCATTTTCATCTGATCGACTGCTTTACCCAAATTTAACTTGTGGAGCTGCTCCCAATCCTTAGCCACCTGAATCCCCAGATACCTGAAGCTCTTCCCCACCACTTTAAAAGGTAACTCCCTCAGTCTCCTTTCCTGCCCCCGTGCCTGAATCGCAAACTCCTCACTCTTTCCCATGTTTAACATGTAGCCTGAAAACTGCCCAACTTCTTCCAGTGTCTCCATGATTCCGGCCATCCTCCCCAACGGGTCTGGAATATAAGAAGTAAATCGGCCGTGTAGAGCGAGACCCTATGCTCAACCCCCCCTCTCACTATCCCCCACCAGACATTTGATGACCTAAGGGCCATTGCCAAGAGCTCTATGGCCAGGGCAAACGGTAGTGGGGAGAGCGGTAGTTTGTCCCCCGACAAAGACTAAAATATTCTGACCGGACCCGGTTGGTTCTTACATTCGCCACCGGAGTCTGATATAGCAACCGGATCAATCCACAAATCCCTGCCCAAACCCAAACCTGCCTGGAATATCCCATAGGTACTTCCACTCTACCCGGTCAAAGGCCTTTTCTGCATCCATAGCTACTACCACCTCAACCTCGCGCCCCTCCGCTGGCATCATTATAACATTCAGGCGCCGTCTAATGTTAGGCGTCAGGTGCCTGCTCTTCACAAATCCCGTCTAGTCCTCCCTGATTACCTCTGGGACACAGTCCTCTATACGTGTGGCCAAGATCTTTGCCAGCAATTTACCGTCTACATTCAAAAGGGAGATTGGCGTGTATGATCCACAGCTCTCTGGGTCCTTATCCCGTTTCAAGATGAGAGAGATCGATGCCTGTAATAGCGTTGGGGGGAGCACTCACAGTTCCTTAGACTCATTGAAGGCCTTAACCAGGAGAAGCCCCAGTAATCCAGAAAACTTTTTATAAAGCTCCACCAGGTATCCATCAGGTCTCGGGGCCTTACCCGATTGCATCGCCCCCAATCTGTCTATCACCCCCCAGGCCTTGCAGCAGCTACTCATCTACCTTCGTGAACTCTAGCCCCCGCAAAAATTGCTTCATACCCTCCTCCGCGGCTGGGGGTTACGATTTATAAAGTTGACAATAGAATTCGCGAAACATATCATTTACCGCCCCCGGGTCCACCACCACCTTTCCCCTCATATCTTTTACTTTGCCAATTTCTCTCGCCGCCTCCTGCTTCCTCAGCTGATGTGCTCACATCCTATTAGCTTTCTCCCCATATTCGTATATCGCCCCTTTTACCCTCCTCAGCTGCCCCTCTGCCTTACCTGTGTGATTTGTTATGTTGTAGGTGTAACACAAGCGGCTTCCTTGTGGTGCACTTGACAAAGGAAGGTTCAGACGTGGAGATAACTTCAGCACGTTTATTAAACTATTTACACTTCTATTACTCGGGTTCGACACTACTGCTAATCCTACTATAGCTACCCAGATTGACTAACCAGTTGCTGCAATCCACGTGGTGGGTGTACTGTTGAATCAACCCTGTGTCTCTATTCACTGACTGTCTCCACTGGAAAGAGGAAGATCATGTGTGCAGTGTCCTTGTTTATGGGTTGGTGTAATGCCCTCTTGTGGTTGTGTCACCTCTGTGTGTATCGTGAATGTCCATTGGGCGTATCCTATCTAACTGACCTATTGGTTGAGTGTGTGTGTGTGATGTCTTTGGTGCTCCCTCTAGTGTCTAGCTAGCCTACATGCATTTACATTGATGCACATCACCACATCCCCCTTTTTTATATGTTACATATTTTCCGTACACTTTGAGAAAATTGAACAAAGAACAGGTAGATAAGGTAAGGTATATACAAGTCATGGGAACAGTGATTAAACAATAAGTCCAAATCATTTGTGTGAGTCCAAAAACCATCAATCATCATGGTCAAATGTCTCTCTTGGTTATGAACGCCATCAACGTCCCTGTGCCACAGGAACCAAGAAGTGGTCAAATCACTTTGTTGTCTGATTTGGAGTCCCTTTCTTTTTTTGATGATTGTGATGGTGCTGTCGGATGGCATCTTGTAGCTGATAAGGTGTTTACGTTGAAGAGGTACCATCAACAGTATCATTCGAGGTAATGGATGTGCCATATGTTGAAGTTGGATAATTCTGTACATACTGGTTCTGGCCACATGCTGTGCTGGAAGGGTGATCCTGCTGAGAACCGTTGAAGCTTGTCGAATTGGAAACAGAATTGCTGCTCGCATAAATACCTGATGATGTTGTGAAACTAGAACCTTGCATCTGATAGGAATATGCCGTCTGGCCAGGCTGGGGCGCAGCAAATCCTGGGCTGTAACTAAGGCATCCAGTCTGTCGTGCAGATTGCGCTTGCGGTAGTCCTCCTTCTGTCTTGATACATTAGTGGGAAATCCGTAGTGCTGGCCTGTTTGAGAATATGCTTCATAGACTGCTGGCTGCTGCATGCCTGAATACTGGGTTTGTCCAGCATCAGCTGTCATTGGCTGCACTGCTGCTGTGGAAAAAATGTGTGGATATAGCTGTGGTGAATATTGGTGTATTCCTCTTGGACTGTAGCCGTTGCTTGTTATTACTGACTGAGTGTAATTGTTAAGTGATCCATCTCCTGTCGTTGTGGCATCTGCAGTCACCCTGAGTGTGACATCACTGAGGTTGCGGCACTCCCTGTCTGGAGTAAAGTCCGGCTTACGTGAATCAGAGTCGGCGTTTGGTTGCTCCCCATCTGGAGTCTGGTCTGTTTTAACTGAGTCAGTGTTGGTTTGTTGATGCTCCCCGTCCGGAATCTTAGCAGGTTCACTGGAGTCAGCTGAGATTTCTTGAAACTGCACGTCTGGAGTTGGAAACATGCAGGAATGCATTGACTTGTGGAGAGGTTTGAGCGAATGAGGGTGGAAGTATTATGGTGTCACCTGAGTTACCAGTGGTCTCACAGTGATCGTCAAGTGCCTCTGTACACACTAGCTGAGGTCTGTCACTTTGCACATCTTGCATGGGAAGTGGGATGCTGTCGTCACTTGTCTCACAGACCGTGGGTAGATCCTCAGAAGCTGCTTGTTGTTCACTTGAGCATGGCAGACTTGCATTGTCTGCCGCTAGTTGGTCAGAGGAGGTTGCTAGACCCTCATGGTCTTGTTCCTTGAAGGACTGCGCATCAGAGTCTTGCGTTGCTTCTATCGTGGACGCTGTCCACGAGCTCGCTGCGGAGGCTTGTGACACTGGAGTCACATCTTGTGTGTGCAAGGACTGCGCTCTGGAGTCTTGCGTTGCTTCTATCGTGGAGTCTGTCCACGAGCTCGCTGTGGAAGCTTGTGACACTGAAGTCACTTCTTGTTCATTCAAGGACTGCGGTGTGGAGTCTTGCGTGTCTTCTTTCGTAGAGTCGGGAACCCTGAGCGGTGCATGGACCACGCTCTGTGTGGCAGCAGGCCGCTCTCTGTGGACTTGTACAGCTCGCTGTCTCTTGGTTTCAGGCTGCAGCATAATCATGCACTCATGAGTCGGGATGTCGTATATGCTGGGCTAAAGATGCTCAAATCCGAAGAACCAATCCACGTCTGCGTCGGATTCAGTACGGGGGTCGCCAATGTACAACACGTCTAGTTGCGGTTCGGATTTGGTACTGGGGTACCCTCTCAAGGTGAAAGGTTCGTCCGAGTCGTAGTCTTCTAGGACCATACCATCACTATTTGCGTCGGAGCTGGCATTGGGCTCGCGAGGTCCAGAGAAAATGTAAAGGTTGGTATCGAAGTATTCAAGGTCGGAATCATCGGTTTGGGTGTAGGTAACTGCTTGTTGCAGGGTTCATCGGAGGTTAATTCCATTTCCTGGTTCAATTTGAGGCATTGTGTTGTCATTCCAGGTGAAGGTTGTTTTATGGCTTTAAAAGATTTTTTCTTTGATTTGGGGACATTTCCCCTTTAAATGGGCGTGGTCCAAGGCCGCTGACATCATGATGCATGTGACGTACTGCGTAGGAAGCGATTGCACATGCGCAGATCACGGTTCCTTTACCGGGGTCCGTTTTCGTGATTGCGCATGCGCGGCGTATCGCAACTGCACCAGTGCAGTCCCTTTAGAAAGATGGCCGGCGATCAAAACTGTTCTCTGCTCCGGGATCTCGGCCTCATGGTGAGTACTGGTGCTTCTCTTACCTTTTCTTGCTGGTTGGAGTGTGTTTTCCTCACAGTATTTGCCGAATTTGTCCAGGACTGCCTGGAAGTCGCTCTTGTTTTGCCCCTTGGAGAACTTGAATTTTTAAAAGATTTCTTCTGCTCTGGCACCGGCGATAGTGAGGAGAAGCTCTGTCTTTTCAGCATCGGCCAGGTCTTCTAGGTCAAACATTTGCCGGAATATTCGCCAGTTTCCGCGGAGATCGCCGTGGCACTGGAGCTACTGCAGAACCCGGATCTCAAAAATCTTGCCTGGGTATCGTTGCTGGTTGTCACTGAACACTGCGGTATGGCTATATGGATAGAAACAGTTCAGTCCTGGTACCATGATTTGTTATGTTGTAGGTGTAACATAAGCGGCTTCCTTGTGGTGCACTTGACAAAGGAAGGTTCAGACGTGGAGATAACTTCAACATGTTTATTAAACTATTTACACTTCTATTACACAGGTTTGACACTACTGCTAATCCTACTATAGCTACCCAGACTGACTAACCAGTTGCTGCAATCCACGTGGTGGGTGTAATATTGAATCAACCCTGTGTCTGTACTCACTGACTGTCTCCACTGGAAAGAGGCAGATCATATGTGTGCAGTGTCCTTATATATGGGTTGGTGTAATGCCCTCTTGTGGTCGTGTCATCTCTGCGTGTATCGTGAATGTCCATTGGTCGTATCCTATCTAACTGATCTATTGGTTGAGTGTGTGTGTGTGTGTGATGTCTTTGGTGCTCCCTCTAGTCTCTAGCTAGCCTACATGCATTTACATTGTTGCACATCACCACACTGTGGACAGGAGCCCGAATTCCATTTGAAGTCTCTGGCACTCCTTCAGGAGCTCCTCATCTGGAGACTCCGCATATCTCCTGTCCACCTATAAGATTTCACCTACCCGCCTGTCCAACTCCGCCCGTTCAGTCTTCTCCTTGTGGGCCCGAATCGTATTAAATTACTCTCTGATAACCGCCTTCAATGCTTCCCAAACCACCCTTGCCACGGTCTCACCCATGTCGTTGCTCTTTATGTACCCTCGAATGGCCTCCCTCACCCACTCACAGACCTCATCCTCCGCTAGCAGCCCTACATCTAACCTCCACTGTGGACGCTGGGTCTTCCCTGTGCTCACTCGTAGATCTATCCAGTGTGGGACATGATCCGACACCACGATTGCTGAGTATTCAGTGTCCTCCACCCGTGCTAACAGCGTTTTGTCAAGTACAAAAAAGTCTAACCTGGAATACACCTTGTGCATTGGCTTCCCAAACAAACATGGGAGTAGAATCCCAAATCTCCACGGTTCCACCACCCCCCATGCACTCCATGGACTCCCACAGCTCTTTTGCCATTGCTGATCCTGTTCCCGACCTGGAACTCGACCGGTCTAATCTTGAATCCAGAACCGTGTTAAAATCCTCCCCCCCCCCCCCCCACCATAAACAGCCCGTGCGAGTCGAGGTCCGGGACCTTCCCCAGCACCCTCCTGACAAACGCGACATCATCCCAGTTTGGGGTGTATATATTCATCAACAGCACAGCTATTCCCTCCAGCTTCCCACTGACCATAATAAATCTACCCCGCCGGGTCTGCCTCTATCCTCCCCACCTCAAATGTCACCTTTTTATTAACCAGAATTGCCACCCCCCTTGTTTTAAAGTCCAATCCAAATGAAGCACCTGTCCTATCCATCCCTTCTTCAGTCTAACTTGGTCTCCCAGCTTCAAGTGTGTCGCTTGCAACATGGCCATGTGCGCCTTCAGCTGCCTCAAGTGTGCGAACACACGGGCTCTTTCGACAGGCCCATTCAGTCCACGAACATTCCACGTGACCAGCCTGGTCGGGGACACCCTACCCCCCCTCCCCTGCCGATCAGCCATGACCTTTCCTAGGCCAGCCCTTGACCCATGCCCTGCACCTCACCTGGCCTGCCCCGGCAGCTACCGTCATCCACTCTCCTTCTCCAGCACCCTAAACATACCCTCCTCGTCAGCAGCTTTCCTCCCCTCCCGCACTCCCCCCACATCTCCCCCCCATGTTAATCTTCAGCTCACCCCCCACTTTGCTTCCGTGAACTAGCCCTCCCAGCTAGCCTGGAAGCTCCCGCCCCCGGGGCCTAGCATCCTACCACCCGTTGGTTCCCATCCCCCCCACTCTTAGTATAGGTTTCCAGAACAATGGAAAAAAGCACAAAAAACAAACAAACAACCTCTCCCAAGGTCCAAGCACAAAGGCCCACCCCTCCTCCCTTAACAAAATCTTATCTAGTCAAACCCCTCCAAACAGAGCCAAATGGAACAGACCGAGAAAGAAAAAGGAAAAGGAATTAGACACGCAGAATATCAAACAACTTTTTGAACATCGCAAATTAAATTACAAAATTTGAAGGCTAAAGTTTTTACAAGGCAAAACATCCCTTCTAACTCAGTTCTCCACAGTCAAGGATCAGGGCACTTGTTTTCCCATCAGGTTATTGTCCTTCATAAAGTCCGCCACGTCCTCCGGCGAGCCAAAGTACAGCTCCTGACCCTCATAGGTCACCCAAAGTTGGGCAGGGTAAAGCAGTCCAAACTTTATTTGCTTCTCAAACAGGGCCGCCTTGACTTTATTAAAACTCGCCCTCCTCTTTGCGAGTTCTGCTCCCAAGTCCTGGTACACCCGGATCTCCGAATCTTCCCACGTGCACCGTTTCATCTGCCTGGCCCACCTCATGATGCATTGCTTATCGAGGAACCGATGCAGCCGTACCACCATCGCCCTCGGGGCTCACTGCCCAGGGGCTTACGCATAAACGCCATGTGGGCCCTGTTCACCTCCAACGGCTTAGGGAACACACCCTCCCCTATCAGCTTCTTCAGCATCTTCCCCACATACGCACTGGCATCCGATCCTTCCTTCCCCTCTGACAGACCAACGATCTGGATATTCTGTCTCCGAGAATGGTTCTCCAGGGGCGTCATTCTCCGACCCCCCGCCGGGTCGGAGAATGGCCGTTGGCCGCCGTGAATCCCGCCCCCGCCCCCGCCGAAGTCTCCGAAGGGAGAAAAGTCGGCGGGGCGTTAATGGCGCCGCTGCCGCGGAGAATGTCACGGGCCTGCGCAAGGCAGCCGATTTTCGGCCTGCCGATATTCTCCCTTCCGGATGGGCCGAAGTCCCGTCGACGTGATGACCGTTCACGTCGACGTCAATCAAACCTCCTTTTCATCGGCGTGACCCGGTGCTCCAGGCTCACGCCGACCAGCGAGGAGGTGAGTGACGGCCTGGGGGGTTGGCTCTGGGCAGGAAATGGCGTGGCCGCAGACTGATTGCCTGAGAAGAGGTGTGTCTCGGCTTGTGTGTGTGTGCGGCGGGGGGGGGGGGGGTGGTTAGAGTAGGCTGGGCTCCGGGGGAGTGCCGGGAGGGGGTCCGTGCCGGGGTGGAGGTTGTGGAGGGGGTCCGTGCCGGGGTGGAGGTTGGGGGTTGTGGAGGGGGTCCGTGCCGGGGTGGAGGTTGGGGGGGGGGGGTCCGTGCTGGGGTGGAGGTTGGGGGTTGGGGAGGGGGTCCGTGCCGGGGTGGAGGTTGGGGGTTGTGGAGGGGGTCCGTGCCGGGGTGGAGGTTGGGGGTTGTGGAGGGGGTCCGTGCCGGGGTGGAGGTTGGGGGGGGGGGGTCCGTGCTGGGGTGGAGGTTGGGGGTTGTGGAGGGGGTCCGTGCCGGGGTGGAGGTTGGGGGTTGTGGAGGGGGTCCGTGCCGGGGTGGAGGTTGGGGGGGGGGGGTCCGTGCTGGGGTGGAGGTTGGGGGTTGTGGAGGGGGTCCGTGCCGGGGTGGAGGTTGTGGAGGGGGTCCGTGCTGGGGTGGAGGTTGGGGGTTGTGGAGGGGGTCCGTGCCGGGGTGGAGGTTGTGGAGGGGGTCCGTGCCGGGGTGGAGGTTGGGGGTTGTGGAGGGGGTCCGTGCCGGGGTGGAGGTTGGGGGTTGTGGAGGGGGTCCGTGCCGGGGTGGAGGTTGGGGGGGGGGGGTCCGTGCTGGGGTGGAGGTTGGGGGTTGTGGAGGGGGTCCGTGCCGGGGTGGAGGTTGTGGAGGGGGTCCGTGCCGGGGTGGAGGTTGGGGGTTGTGGAGGGGGTCCGTGCCGGGGTGGAGGTTGGGGGGGGGGGTCCGTGCCGGGGTGGAGGTTGGGGGTTGTGGAGGGGGTCCGTGCCGGGGTGGAGGTTGGGGGGGGGGGGTCCGTGCTGGGGTGGAGGTTGGGGGTTGGGGAGGGGGTCCGTGCCGGGGTGGAGGTTGGGGGGGGGTCCGTGCTGGGGTGGAGGTTGGGGCGGGGGGGGGTCCGTGCCGGGGTGGGTGATGGGAGGGCAAATGAGTTGGTCCACCTGGCCAGGTGCCAGCCTCCAACAGTTGGACCCATGCGGTCCATGCCACCTGGCTGGGGGGAGGAGGGGATATGGGCAATGATGACATGTCGTCGTTCCCCTCCCCCCCACCAGGTCGTCATGTTTTCAGATCATCCAGCGATGTTGGCCGCCGTGGTGGCAGCCGCTCATGTCTATGTTGCCCTGGATGAGGAGGAGGAGGAGGAGGAGGAGGAGGAGGAGCGTGCCAGAGAGGCGGCGCAGGCTGCCGCAGAGGGGCAGGCGGCAGCCGCCCAGGCTGGAGGGACACCTGACCGACAGGACGAGGAGGGGGAGGAGGACGTCGCGGCCCCACGGCAACGGAGGCACCCGAGGGCGCCCCGTGTGTACCGGCCCCGGCAGTCATACCAGGACCTCACGGACCGGGAATGCAGGAGGAGACTCCGGATGAGCCGGGAAACCGTGGCACACATCTGCCACCTGCTGGCACACCTGTCACCGCGTGGCACTGGCGGGGGACACCCTCTCCCCGTGTCCGTCAAGGTTACGGTGGCCCTGAACTTTTATGCAACGGGGTCATTCCAGGCACCGAGTGGGGACCTGTCCGGCATATCGCAGACATCGGTGCATCGGTGCATCCGGGCAGTGACAGATGCCCTTTATGCCATGGCGCACCGCTACATCCGCTTCCCCGTGGACCGGGCCAGCCAAGATGCCCGGGCCGTGGGCTTCTCTGCCATTGCCGGGTTCCCCATGGTCCAGGGCGCGATCGATGGGATGCACGTCGCCGTGCGGCCACCTGCAGATAACAGGGCCGTGTTCACTAATAGGAAGGGGACCTATTCGATGAACGTACAGGTGGTCTGCGACCACCGCATGATGATCCTGCACGTCTGCGCCCGTTACCCAGGCAGTGTACACGACTCATTCGTGTTGTCGCGGTCATCCATCCCCGGCATGTACGAGGGACGCCATCCCCGGCTGAGGGGCTGGTTGCTGGGCGACAGGGGCTACCCATTGCGATCGTGGCTGATGACGCCTATACGGAGGCCACGCAATGAGGCGGAGAACCGCTACAATGATGCCCATGTAGCGACAAGGGGAGTGATCGAGAGGTGCTTTGGCGTGCTGAAGATGCGTTTCAGGTGCCTGGACCTCTCTGGGGGCGCCCTCCAGTATCGGTCAGATAGGGTCGGCCGCATCATTGTGGTGTGCTGCGTCCTGCACAACATAGCCCAGCAGAGGGGCGATGTGCCGCAGGCAGAGGAGGGCGGAGTGGAGGAGCAGCAGGAAGAGGCCCAGTCCTCCCCAGATGAGGGGGATGGGGGCAATGGTCAGGGCAGACGGGGTAGACACAGACGGGTGGCTGTCCACCGTTACCGGCTGGCCCAGCGGGCACGGGACAGACTGATAGACGCCCGCTTCACTGACTAGATGGGCGTGGGAATCGGGTAGTATGGCCACAGACCGCACACCATGACAACAGCCGACCACCCACACCCCCCACCCATCCATCCACCCAGCACCATCACCCCCCTCCCCAACCCCACACACCCCACCCGCATGCACACCACCCCCCCACTCCCAATTGCCGATCCACCGGCGGCACAACGGGCCGGGCTCACCCAGTTGCGGGTGGACGCGTGTCTATCGCAGGCCATGGAGAATGATGACAGCCCGCCTCCGATGAGCTCCTGGCTCTACATCGTTGGACTATGTCTGACCCATGGCCACAGTACCACCATCCACCCGGACCATCCCTGCATGCGGCTGTGATACTGCAGCGCACGGTCCCGTCCTCTGCCCGGGGGATGTTGATGGCGGCCCAGGGGGAAGGGGGCAGACTCACCTGGGGCTGAGGTAAGACCACCCCTCACACACACACTTGCGCTCAACGTACATGACACCCCCGCACACTTTGGACAGAGCATAAAGGCAGCTTCGGTAGGTGTAACATTGACTTTAATAACCAAAGGAGTTCATGCACGTGCCCTAGCGCCTAAAACTCATCTGTGCCCTGCACCCGTGCCAACTTACTCAGTGTCTAATTGTTTGGCCTTACGGGCCCTTTGACTACGTCTACGTGGTTCCCCAGACGGTACAGCAGAACTGGAGGTGGACTCCTGTGATTCCTGCCCTCTGACACTGGATCCCTTTGGCGGCCGTTTCCTGGGGCGTCCTGGCCTAGATGGGCCAGGCTGCGGCCCGGGCGACTGGGATGGCGAGCTGCCAGCCTGTCCTGCCCGTTGCCCACCCGATGCACCTGGGACGGAAGGGGGGGAGTCCGAGGTGTCGCGGTGTACCGGGACCTCCCCTACAGAGGGAGCCGGGATGGACCACACCACCTCCTCCTCCCTCGGGGTGCCCGATGGCCCCCAGGCCTCTACATGGGTGGGGGATGCGAACGGACTGGCCATCCGACGCGCCCCCGACATCTGGCGCTGCCAGTCCTGGAGGCCCGTGCTGGTATCGACAGGGGTCTGCAGGTTTGCAGCCATGGAGCCCAGGGGGTTGTCGAACCCTGTCTGCGACAGTGCGACGCCAGCTCGCACATGGCCACTGGCGCCGATGCCCTCAGCGATGGCCTGCTGAGACTGGGCCATGGCCTGCAGAGACTGGGCCATGGCCTGCAGAGACTGGGCTATGGCCTGCTGAGACTGGGCCATGGCCTGCTGAGACTGGGCTATGGCGTTGAGCGCCTCTGCCATCTGGCGCTGGCACTGGCTCATGGCCTCCTGTGAGAGGGCAGCCATTTCCTGGGCCACAGACGCCGCCTGCACGGAAGGCCCCAGGCCTCGCAAACCGTTCCCCATGTCTGACACCGTCGCACCCATTGCCTCCACCGCGGACGCCACCCGTGCGGTGTCAGCCTGGGTGGCACGCATGACCGGGACCACTCCCAGCTCCTGGACGCGGGTGGACTCCTCCACCTGCGACCGCAGCCGCCGCAAGCCACCCGTCACCCTATTCGCTCGTCTCCGTGTCGGTGGTTGCATCGGATCTATGTGTGGGTGTGGTAACTGCAGGAACCCGGGATCCATCTGGGCGGCAGATGTTCGCTTGGCCTGGGCTGCCCTCCGACCGCCCGGTCCCTCTGCTGCTCCTACCTCCACCTGCTGTACCGGGACGGCTGTGTTGTGCGCACCAGTGAGTGTACCAGACGCCTCATCACTAAAGTGCCCAACCGTGGTGAGTGTTTCTGCGATGGTGGAGGGTGTTGGTGACAGCAGTGGCGTTGTGTCGTGCTCTTCGTCCCACTCTGAGTCCATGGCACTTTGGGGTGGGGGTTCGTCTCCACCCATCCACTCTGAGTCACTGTCCGGTATTTCGTCTTCCCGGGTAGGGGTGTCCTGGGTAGTGCTGTCCCGGGTAGTGCTGTCCCGGGTAGGGGTGTCCTGGGTAGTGGTGTCCCGGGTAGGGGTGTCCTGGATAGTGGTGTCCTGGGTAGTGGTGTCCTGGCTCGGATGTGACGGGGGCCTGTGGCTGCCCCCCTCATCGCTGGGTGGTCGCTCCCGCACGTGACGGGGGTGTCGTCTCCCTGTTGCTCCAGGTCTCTCCGTCTCCCGTGGTCTCCGAGGGGCATCCTGCGGGCGTCGCATGCTGGAGGGTTCGGGTCTCTCCGTCTCCCGTGGTCTCCGAGGGGCATCCTGCGGGCGTCGCATGCTGGAGGGTTCGGGTCTCTCCGTCTCCCGTGGTCTCCGAGGGGCATCCTGCGGGCGTCGCATGCTGGAGGGTTCGGGTCTCTCCGTCTCCCGTGGTCTCCGAGGGGCATCCTGCGGGCGGTCTGCATCTGCGGGGATGGGTGCCTGGACGTTTGGTCCTGCGATACACAATGAAGCATGCATGGTTAGACATCAGGCAGTGATCAGGTGATACGGGAGAGGGGGATATAGGGGAGGGGGGATATGGGGACGGGCTGTTGGTGGCTCACTTGCTCGTGGGGCCCCGACCTCTGCATCAGCAACCTCCCGGTCGTCAGGTCCGCCAGCCAGTTCCAGGGCCCTTTCCTCGTGTACGGTCAGTGGCCTCTCATCAGCGGGCCCTCCTCCAGTCCTCACATGCTCCCTATTGTTGTGTGCGCGCTTCTCCTGGGGGGGGGGGGGGGGGGTGGTGGCAGGGGTAAAAGGCAACAGTGTTAGGCAGGTATATGAATGCACGCCATCGGTTGCGCGTGCATTGCAGAGGTTAAGGTTAGGGCTGGATTCACTTGGGGATATGGGGGATATGGGGGAGGGGGGATATGGGGGAGGGGGGATATGGGGGATATGGGGGAGGGGGGATATGGGGGATATGGGGGAGGGGGGATATGGGGGATATGGGGGAGGGGGGATATGGGGGAGGGGGGATATGGGGGAGGGTGGATATGTGGGAGGGGGGGATATGGGGGAGGGGGGATATGGGGGAGGGGGGATATGGGGATATGGGGGAGGGGGGAATATGGGGGATATGGGGGAGGGGGGGATATGGGGGAGGGGGGAATATGGGGGATATGGGGGAGGGGGGATATGGGGGATATGGGGGAGGGGGGGATTTGGGGGAGAGGGGATATGGGGGATATGGGGGACGCTCACCCTGCCTGCTCTGACGAGGTCGTTCACCTTCTTGTGGCACTGGGTGCCTGTCCGTGGTGTCAGGGCCACAGCGGTGACGGCCTCTGCCACCTCCCTCCACAGACGCCGGCTGTGGCGTGGGGCAACTCTGCGGCCGTGCCCGGGATACAGGGCGTCCCTCCTCTGCTCCACCGCATCCAGGAGCGCCTCCACATCGCGTGACTCGAACCTCGGGGCTGAGCGACGGCCAGCCATCAAGTCGGGTGTTGCGGTCGGCTGTTCCGGTCGGGTGGGGGGGGAGCTGCGCGGCCTTATGAGCCGTCACGCCGTGCAGCGCGTATGACGCTGCACGGCGTGAACCACTGCGCAAGCGCGGATCCCGTTACGTCGCTGCTAGCCCATTTCGGGCCGCAGACTATCGGCCCATTTTTATGACGTGACGCAAGTGGGATTTGCGCCGTTTTTTGCGCCGATCGGCGGAGTTTCCGCCGATAACGGAGAATTTCGCCCCAGGTTCTCCACTTTCTCCAGCAATCGTTTCTGTTGGTCCTGTAGCATCCCGATCTCCGCTGCCATTGCAGTGGACTGCGCCTCTCATTCTGCCGCCATCTCCTCCGGCCTATGGATCGCCTGTCCCTGGGTCGTCAATCTCTCCTCCACACGGTCGACTACTGCCCTAATCGAGTCCACTACCCGGGCCAGATCCTCCGTACACTCCTTGCGATGTTGAGTGAACTTTTCAGTGAAGAAGTTCACCAACTGACCTGTCGGCCATTGAGCTGGCCAGGACAGACCCTGAGTCCCTGCCATTGCCTCGTTCGAACTCTGGTCCTCGCTTCCAACCCACTTTTGATTCCTCCTTTTTCGATTTTTCCCTGGGCGCTGCTCCATAAACTAGGGGTCATCGCTTTCTGTTCTCGCTTTTACACCTTTATTTTTGAACAATTCCTCTGAAAATCCAGCGGAAAAGACACAAAAAGACCATCAAGAGTGGGAGCTGCCAAATGTGCAACCTTTCACTCCATGGCCACCACCGGAAGTCCTCTTTACACATCTTGAGTAGTACTGCACTCCTGTATGCTTCACCCGATGCCTGTATCTATGTATTTGCATTGTCTATTTTGCCCTATGTATTTTCTTTTCATGTACAGAATGATCTGTCTGAACTGTACGCAGAGCAATACTTTTCACTGTACCTCGGTACACATGGCAATAAACAAATCCAATCCAACCCAACCCTTCACCACGTGGACTGGAAAAACAGCAAAATATTGTAAATGCTAAAAATCCTAAACAATCTGAAATAAATCTAGACAAGAGTCATATTTAACTCAAACAGAAAGCATTGTTTCTCTCCCCAGAGCTTGCTGCACTTGCTGAGTATTTCCAGCACTTTCTGTTTTTATTCCACAGAAGCAGTTCAAGATGGTGTCTCGTCGTCAATGTCTCAATGGCAAATAAGGGCGGACAATAAATGCTGCCCTTGCCAGCGATGCTCGCAGCTGTGAATGAACTAAAAAAGAACCATCACTTCTGTCTGAAGAATAGCAAAAACAATTTATTTCGATGATTCATGCAGACTCTAACTGCAAATTCACAATTGCATTTACTTCAGCATTGTGGTAGGTGGCAGACAGCAGCATTGAATTCCTAACAGGCATCAAAGAGCTCATTTGTGAGACAACGGCCGTAATTCTCTGGCTGCAATGCACTTGACGTCGATTCCACTGTTTTGGGTGAATGGCAGGAGAGCACTTAAACAGGACTCACGCCGAATGTCGACCCAACTGCAATGTTCTCAGACTGTAGCCCCCCAGGTGATCTGGGTCACACCCTCGTTGCGTGTGAACAAGACTTGCATATTTGAATGGGTTGTAAAACTCATTTATATATGCGCATCCCATTTCGAGACCGGAGTCTTCCGACATTTGGGAGTCACCAGCCTCAATGGCAGAGGTTGAGGCTGGCGTCAATGACGGAGGGGGGGGGGAGGATTCCCGTCCGTTCGCAGCAGTGGGATTCTCCAATCCCGCTGCAGTGAATGGGAGATTTGGCTGAGTGCCAAATTCTCCATCTTCGCTCGCGACAGTTCCTGGCCGGACTTGCCATGGAGAATCCCAACGTTCTTTTCCAAAAACGCAATAGCCACGCTGTGGGGGGGGGGGGGGGGGAGCTCAGAGACCATTGCAGCTCCCAGGTGGTCAGGGCCAGGATAGGGAATTGACCTGACACTGCCCCTGGCACCTGGGCATTGCCAACATGGCAACCTTATTTATGCCACTATCAGCATCATCTTCAACCTTTAACACTACTATTAACCCTCCCTTTGTTCCTGTGTCCATGACATTTGTCTCAACTCTTTCCTGAACTCCCACCTATTCCTGACTTTCAATTTTGTTCTATCTGCTCCACCCCCATTAAGCAGTATATAATCCATCACATTTCTCCATTTCTTCAGCTCTTAAGAAGTCATATAGATTTGAAATGTTAACTCTATTGATCTCACCTCAGGCCTGCTGAGTTTTTCCAACGTTTTCTGTATTTATTTCAAATTTACAGCATCTGCAGTATTTCACTTTTATTATCACCTAGTATGCACTATGTACAGAACCAATGAGCCGTATAATAAGAATGTCACATGTGGAAATGGTGAGAAAAAGCATCTATTCAGAAAACTTCTTTGAAAAATATCTGCTGTTCCTACAACCATATACAAGTGTTAATCAGCCAGTGGAATTATAGTGCTAGTAACAGAAGCTTTAGACATTTAATCTTGTACAAATTATCAGAAATTTTCAAAAGAGATCATGGAAAAAATAACTTATTATAACTCCATAAATATGTCAATTAAGCAAAATAACTAATCCACTAAGTTGTCAAAACAGACTTCCACTAAGTCTTTGAGCTCAGCCAAGCATTCATAATGAGCTCAGGTGAAAAGATGTCTGGTCATCGGTTTCTACTGAAACAGAAACTGGAAGCCTCATTATGAATGCTTGACTGAGCTTCAAGACTCAAAAATGAATTAGCTCAGCAGGGGTTGTGTTTAGACAACTAAATTATTACTTTCCTTGATTGACATCTTTATGTAATTTAAATAATTTATTTTTTCTGTGATCTCTTTGTCAATGGTTGTTTGGACAAGATCAGGAGATTTGATGTTGTTAAAGTCTCTGTTATTGATATTATAAATGCTTTGTTTAATGCACACTTTTATTGGGTTGGAGGAACAACAGTTATTTTAAAGAAGATTTCTGAATTAGTATTTTCTTCAGCATTTCGTACTTACCATCATTGTGTGGCTCATTGGTTCTGTACATAGTGTATACTGGGTGAACGGGCCATGGAGAGCATAAAGGGATAATAGAGGCCGTGGAGGGGCATGATGCGGGAATGGAGGTGGATGGACATGGAAGTGGCATGGAGCAATTGGAAGGAGCATAGAGTCATTTTGAAATTAAAAGGTTCACACATCCAGACTATGGTTTACAGTCCCACTGAGGGGCTTTGAACCATGTGACATGGAAAAGCTGGCTCAAATCCACAAATATTGCAGGTGGTTGCGGAGGCTAAGAGATACTGAACCCTGCAATAGAGCCAGCCAGATTGGGAGTTCAGAATGCAGGCTCTCTACCTGCAACCTTATCCCATGCTGTCAAAAATAGCTGGCACTGATAATGGAGTCCAGGAATTGAGTTCTGCCCACCATTTTAAAATGGTTCTGGATTCGTCCCAACTCCACAAAAATCTAGACTGGTCATGTCTAATTCAAGTGCAGCTGAATTGGAATGGCATGAGGATAGAATTGTGCAGCATTGTTCGTTGCCAACAGTGTGATGTGTTATTCAGAGAAGGTGAACTCTGCTGTGCACAAATAACTAAACTAGCTTAGTTTATGATTGCATTTTCCAGCTTAGAATTGCCTTGAGAGCTGCTATGTTACATTAACACAAACATAGTGCTCAATAGAGAACTGGCATATCACCCTGCCTCTTTGATTCAGTAAGCATTCTGTTAAAATGAAGAAGTGATAAGCAGTGTGTAATACCAAGTATATTTTACAAGGGGTTACTGTGTGATTATTATGCTCCATTTACTTCTCCCTCCTTCAGTAGAGGAAATCATGAGGGATACAGCTGCGAAATAGAACTGCTCTGTCTGCTCCAGGGACCATAGTACAAACATAGGAGAGAACATTGAACAGACATTTAATAAACATACACTGCAACAGAACAAACCTGTCATCTCCCACTTTCAACACCATTAATCTCTTGGTCGCCAAGCTATTTCTTTTGTAATGGCGACCTTTCTTTGAAAAATGTTAAGTATTGGCGGAGGGGGTGGCGGATGGGGGATAAAGGTAGATGTTTAAGCACATTCATGGGGCTATGATGTCCATGACAACGTGTTCAGCAAAACCTTCTCCTGCTCTATGTGCCAGCATGTGATGCCTACTCTTACACACCAGTGGGGCAGGTTTAGCAGCTGGCTTTGAAAGCAGACCAAGGCAGGCCAGCAGCACGGTTCAATTCCCGTACCAGCCTCCCCGAACAGGCGCCGGGATGTGGCGACTAGGGGCTTTTCACAGTAACTTCATTTGAAGCCTACTTGTGACAATAAGCGATTTGCATTTCATTTTGAAGGGATTGGTAAAGGAAATGTAGACCAAATGCTCCCCCTTGTGGGGCAATCTAGAACAAGAGGTCACAGATATTGGTTGAGAAGCGGTAGATTTAAAACTGAGATGAGGAGGCACTACTTCTCGCAGAGGGTGGTGAATCTGTGGAACTCGCTGCCCCATAGTGCAGTGGAGTATGAATCATTAAATGGTTTCAGATGGAGATAGATATATATCTGATTTTAAAAATGGCTTAAAGGGATATGGAGAACAGGTAGGGAGGTGGTTTTGAGACCAGGAAGAGATCAGCCATGATCTGATTGAATTGTGGAGCAGGCTTGAAGGGCTGAATTGCCCACTTGGGCTCCTAATTCCTATGTTCCTATCCTGTGCTCCTTGACAGTGACAGTTAACTTTCTGGCAGTTTAGTGCACCAAGCATTCCTTTGTGTATACAAAACAAAGAAATTTACAGCACAGGAACAGGCCCTTCGGCCCTCCAAGCCCGTGCCGACCATGCTGCCCGACTAAACTACAGTCTTCTAAACTTCCTGGGTCTGTATCCCTCTATTCCCATCCTATTCATGTATTTGTCAAGATGCCCCTTAAATGTCACTATCGTCCCTGCTTCCACCACCTCCTCCGGTAGCGAGTTCCAGGCACCCACTACCCTCTGTGTAAAAAACTTGCCTCGTACATCTACTCTAAACCTTGCCCCTCTCACCTTAAACCTATGCCCCCTAGAAATTGGCCCCTCTACCCTGGGGAAAAGCCTCTGACTATCCACTCTGTCTATGCCCCTCATAATTTTGTAGACCTCTATCAGGTCGCCCCTCAACCTCCGTCGTTCCAGTGAGAACAAACCGAGTTTATTCAACCGCTCCTCATAGCTAATGCCCTCCATACCAGGCAACATTCTTGTAAATCTCTTCTGCACCCTCTCTAAAGCCTCCACATCCTTCTGGTAGTGTAGCGACCAGATTTGAACACTATACTCCAAGTGTGGCCTAACTAAGGTTCTATACAGCTGCAACATGACTTGCCAATTCTTATACTCAATGCCCCGGCCAATGAAGGCAAGCATGCCGTATGCCTTCTTGACTACCTTCTCCACCTGTGTTGCCCCTTTCAGTGACCTGTGGACCTGTACTCCTAGATCTCTCTGACTTTCAATACCCTTGAGGGTTCTACCATTCACTGTATATTCCCTACCTGCATTAGACCTTCCAAAATGCATTACCTCACATTTGTCCGGATTAAACTCCATCTGCCATCTCTCCGCCCAAGTCTCCAAACAATTTAAATCCTGCTGTATCCTCTGACAGTCCTCATCGCTATCTGCAATTCCACTAACCTTTGTGTCGTCTGCAAACTTACTAATCAGACCAGTTACATTTTCTCCAAATCATTTATATATACTACAAACAGCAAAGGTCCCAGCACTGATCCCTGCGAAACACCACTGGTCACAGCTCTCCAATTAGAAAAGCATCCTTCCATTGCTGCTCTCTGCCTTCTATGACCTAGCCAGTTCTGTATCCACCTTGCCAGCTCACCCCTGATCCCATATTACTTCACCTTTTGTACTAGTCTACCATGAGGGATCTTGTCAAAGGCCTTACTTGAAGTCCATATAGACAACATCCACTGCCCTACCTGCATCAATCATCTTTGTGACCTCCTCGAAAAACTCTATCAAGTTAGTGAGACACCACCTCCCCTTCACAAAACCATGCTGCCTCTCACTCCATTTGTTTCCAAATGGGAGTAGATCCTGTCTCGAAGAATTCTCTCCAGTAATTTCCCTAACACTGAAGTAAGGCTCACCGGCCTGTAGTTCCCTGGATTATCCTTGCTACCCTTCTTAAACAGAGGAACAACATTGGCTATTCTCCAGTCCTCCGGAACATCACCTGAAGACAGTGAGGATCCAAAGATTTCTGTCAAGGCCTCAGCAATTTCCTCTCCAGCCTCCTTCAGTATTCTGGGGTAGATCCCATCAGGCCCTGGGGACTTATCTACCTTAATATTTTTTAAGACGCCTCGTCTTTTTGGATCTCAATGTGACCCAGGCTATCTACACACACTTCTTCAGACTCAACATCTACCAATTCCTTCTCTTTGGTGAATACTGATGCAAAGTATTCACTTAGTACCTCGCCCATTTCCTCTGGCTCCACACATAGATTCCCTTGCCTATCCTTCAGTGGGCCAACCCTTTCCCTGGCTACCCTCTTGCTTTTTATGTATGTGTAAAAAGCCTTGGGATTTTCCTTAACCCTATTTGCCAATTACTTTTTGTGACCCCTTCTCGCCCTCCTGACTCCTTGCTTAAGTTCCTTCCTACTTTCCTTATATTCCACACAGGCTTCGTCTGTTCCCAGCCTTTTAGCCCTGACAAATGCCTCCTTTTTCTTTTTGACGAGGCCTACAATATCTCTCGTTATCCAAGATTCCCGAAAATTGCCATATTTATCCTTCTTCCTCACAGGAACATGCCGGTCCTGAATCCCTTTCAACTGACACTTGAAAGCCTCCCACATGTCAGATGTTGATTTGCCCTCAAACATCTGCCCCCAATCTAGATTCTTCAGCTCCCGCCTAATATTATTATAATTAGCCTTCCCCCAATTTAGCACATTCACCCTAGGACCACTCTTATCCTTGTCCACCAGCACTTTAAAACTTACTGAATTGTGGTCACTGTTCCCGAAATGCTCCCCTACTGAAAATTCTACCACCTGGCCGAACTCATTCCCCAATACCAGGTCCAGTACCGCCTCTTCCCTAGTTGGACTGTCTACATATTGTTTTAAGAAGCCCTCCTGGATGCTCCTTACAAACTCTGCCCCGTCAAAGCCCCTGGCACTAAGTGAGTCCCAGTCAATATTGGGGAAGTTGAAGTCTCCCATCACCACAACCCTGGGGCGAAATTCTCCTGAAACGGCGCGATGTCCGCCGACTGGCGCCGAAAACGGCGCAAATCAGACGGGCATCGCGCCGCCCCAAAGGTGCGGAATGCTCCGTATCTTTGGGGGCCGAGCCCCAACATTGAGGGGGTAGGTCGGCGCCGGACGAATTTCCGCCCCGCCAGCTGACGGAAAAGGCCTTTGCTGCCCTGCCAGTTGGCGCGGAAATGACATCTCCGGGCGGCGCATGCGCAGGAGCGTCAGCGGCCGCTGACGGCATTCCCGCGCATGCGCAGTGGAGGGAGTCTCTTCCGCCTCCGCCATGGTGGAGACCATGGTGGAGGCGGAAGGGAAAGAGTGCCCCCACGGCACAGGCCCGCCCGTGGATCGGTGGCCCCCCCAGGATCCCAGAGCCCGCCCGCGCCGCCTTGTCCCACCGGTAAGGTAGGTGGTTTAATTTAAGCCGGCAGGACAGGCATTTTAGCGGCGGGACTTCGGCCCATCCGGGCCGGAGAATCGAGCCCCCGGCGGGGGGTCGGAGAATTTCGCCCCTGATGTTTTAACTCTTTTCCAAAATATGTCTACCTATCTGCTTCTCTATCTCCCGATGGCTGCTGGGAGGCCTGTAGTAAACCCCCAACATTGTGACTGCACTCTTCTTATTCCTGATCTCTACCATATAGCCTCACTGCCCTCTGAGGTGTCCTCCCGTAGTACAGCCGTGATATCCTCCCTAACCAGTAGCGCAACTCCGCCACCCCTTTTACACCCCCCTCTATCCCGCCTGAAACATCTAAGTCCTGGAACGTTTAACTGCCAATCCTGTCCTTCCCTCAACCAGGTCGCTGTAATGGCAACAACATCATAGTTCCAAGTACTAATCCAAGCTCTAAGTTCATCTGCCTTACCCGTAATACTTCTTGCATTAAAACATATGCACTTCAGGCCAGCAGACCCGCTGTGTTCAGCAACTCCTCCCTGTCTGCTCTGCCTCAGAGCCACACTGTCCCTATTCCCTAGTTCTCCCTCAATGCTCTCACCTTCTGACCTATTGCTCCCATGCCCACCCCCCTGCCATACTAGTTTAAACCCTCCCGTGTGACACTAGCAAACCTCGCAGCCAGGATATTTATGCCTCTCCAGTTTAGATGCAATCCGTCCTTCTTATATAGGTCACACCTGCCCCGGAAGAGCTCCCAGTGGTCCAGATAACGGAAACCCTCCCTCCTACACCAGCTGTTTAGCCACGTGTTTAGCTGCTCTATCTTCCTATTTCTAGCCTCACTGGCAGGTGGCACAGAGACTAATCCCGAGATTACAACCCTAGAGGTTCTGTCTTTTAACTTTCTGCCTAGCTCCCTGAACTCCTGCTGCAGGACCTCATGCCCCTTCCTGCCTATGTCGTTAGTACCAATATGTACAACGACCTCTGCCTGTTTGCCCTCCCCCTTCAGGATGCCCTCTACCCGTTCGGAGACATCCTGGACCCCGGCACCAGGGAGGCAACATACCATCCTGGAGTCTCTTTCACGTCCACAGAAGCGCCTATCTGTGCCCCTGACTATAGAGTCCCCTATTACTATTGCTCTTCTGCGCTTTGACCCTCCCTTCTGAACATCAGAGCCAACCGTGGTGCCACTGCTCTGGCTGCTGCTGTTTTCCCCTGATCGGCTATCCCCCCCGACAGTATCCAAAGGGGTATACCTGTTTGAGAGGGGGAAAACCACAGGGGATTCCTGCACTGACTGCCTGCCCTTTCTGGTGGTCTCCCATTTCTCTGCCTGCACCTTGGGTGTGACCACATTTATATAACTGCTATCTATGACGCTTTCCACCACCTGCATGCTCCTAAGTGCATCCAATTGCTGCTCCAACTGAACCATGTATGTCCATCAACATTCACCTGTACCCTGCCTCATCAAAGTCGTCATCTGAGTTCCCTCCTCGTGATCTCACCTTCTGGTAAGTGGGGACCTGCAGAGTAGTTTTTCCAGGCTTGGCTGCAGGTGTCTCACCATGTGCAGATCCCACCTTTATGCTGCCCTATAAAGTGTGCACAATGCCATTGTCTGAGCTGCTGGTTGTGAGTGTCAGTGATTGTACTTCTTTATTATTGGTGTCCCCCATTCCTCTTGGTCTGCTTTCAAAGCCAGCGATTTAGCCCTGTGCTAAACCAGCCCCTTTTAGTATTTTACATACCTCAATCAAATACCCTCTCACCCTTCTAAACTCCAGTGAGTATAAGCCCAAATTGTTTAATCTCTCCTCATACATCAACCCCCTTCATCCCCGGAATCAATCTGGTGAACCTCCTCTGAACTGCCTCCAATGCCACCTCATCCTTCCTCAAATAAGGAGACCAAAACTGGACACAATACTCCAGATGTGGTCTCACCAGCACCCTGTACAATTGCAAAAACCCTTCTCTACTTTTATACTACAGTCCTTTTGCAATAAACGCTAACATTCCATTTGCCTTTCTTATTACATTTTGTACCTGCATACAGACTTTCTGCAATTCATGAACAAAGACATAAAGATCTCTCTGCCCAGACACATTTTGAATCTGCTTTTCATTTAGATAATAATTTGCCTGACTAGTTTTTCAGACAAAATGGATAAACTCACATTTATCCACAATAAACACCATCTGCCAAATTTTAGCCCAATCTCCTAGCCCAACCACATCCATCTGTAAAATCTGTATTTTAGTATCAGCCACAAATTTTGCTATATTACACTCTGTCCCAGCTTGCAGGTCATTTATATATATTGTAAACAATTGAGGTCTGAGGACTGACCCCTGCAGTTTGTCAGCCAGAGAAGGACCCATTTAACCCAACTCTCTGCTTTCTGTCAGTCAACCAATCCTCAATCCAATCTCGTACTCTACTCAACCCCCCTGCTGTCTCACCTTCTGGATCAATCTTTTACGCAGCATCTTGGCAAATGCCTTGTGGAAGTCTAGATATACCACATCCACAGGTTCCCCATTATCCACCTTGCGGGTTACGTCCTCAAAAAACTCAAGCAAGTTTGTCAAGCATGACTTACTCTTCATAAAAAAGGAGCACGCAGTTGTCACAGAGATTTGTGGAAATCTTAAGGCCCAAACGTTCCAATGTGAAAGTGGCAGCCAACTCCATGAGAATATCTGCAGACCCAACCATGATGTAGTGCCTAATGGCCAATTACACAGCTTCCATTGCAGCATACGCTGCACCCAACGTCTAAGTGCTGTAGTTAAGCACGATGTCATGAAATGTCAGATTATTGACATGCATGTTCAGACAGCTCCTATCTTGGGTGTAAATACCAGTGCTCTAAGGGGTTCTCAGAATCTTATAGCAGCCCAGCAACCCCTTCTCCAGCAGATTATTCACATTATTGAGGAACTGCCGGGAGAGAGTAGCAGTGCTCAGTGAGCGTGAACTTGCTGTTCTCTCTCAGGTTGATAGCATTCATGTGCCTGCCACTGCCTCTGCACAGTGTCCCTGCTGGTACCTGCCCATGCTAAGGTGATGCAGTCCAAATCTGTGCTTTCTAGACCCAATGCTGTTTGAGGTCATCCTGCAAAGCCATCTGTAGTCTCCCCCACTGAATGTCAGTAGTCTTCTATCAGCCATGCTACAGCCACTGGGGTGGCACTACATAGGGTCACTAGGATAGACAAAATAATGCACAAGACTAAACTAAAGGTCAAGGGTGATTTGTTCATGCATTTCATTCTTTCCTTTCTCTCTCTCCATCACATCTGTTCTGATTATGCGTAATTCTCCCAATTTAGTATACTCTTTTTGCTGCTCACAATTCAGTCTGCTCTACATTGGACAGTCCAAATGCAGATTGGGTGACTGCTTTATGGAACATCCAGTCAGTCCTCATTCTGTAGCCATCTGGGATGGCCACTTCCAACTAGGTACAGAGAAACTCGCAAAGCCTACCGGGTAAAATGGACAAGCTAAGACTCAGGCAGGCTCAGAGCCTGAAATGCATATTTGTAAGCAAGAAGTCCAGACGGTATCGAAACTCTGTCCAATTAGCATTTTAATGGGGCCGATTAGCATTTGATGGCCTATCTTCACCAAAACAAAGGACTGGTACTCGAGCAACCGGGACAATCCCAGATATTTCGGCGCCACTCCCTGTTCAAGGAAAACGCAAACAACGGGGTCAGTGACCGCTTGGGACACGCCCGGCCATCCAGATCCCCGCCCACTTATTGGTTAGGAATCGAACGGAGTGATCAGGGATCACCCAATTAGTGGGGCCCAAACCGGAGGACCGCCCAAAAGAGCGCGACAACCCCCAAGTGTAAGAAAAAGAGTCCGCCACATGTTCGCTGTCTCTTGGTCCTGATGCCCAGTCACGGCCATCTCCAAGTGCAGCAACACCAGAAGCAAGTATAAGTTCAACGCTCGCTACCAGACGGATGAGCCTAGCTGAGCAGCAGTTACTCCTTCAGACTTGATAGATCCAGAATCGAACAGCGGCCACTGTTCCTCTGACCTAAGCCTGGTGCCCGAAGTTAAGTACAGGTTGTCTTAATCGATAGGTGTAATTAACTAATAGTGTTTATGTTGCATGACTAATTGTGTGTAATTAAAGTACCCTTGACCTTGAACTAACCAACTGATGTTTGGCTCTTTGATCGATAGCCGGTCGAAACTTGTGGTGGTATCATTTCATACCTGGCGACTCTAAGCATTAGGACATAAATAACACAGAAAGAAGGGCAAATTCACTGATTGCCATAATTGGAACAGAGCCACAGAAAGGACAGAGGACAGAGTATAGGAAAAAGTCACATCAATTCATAGCTCAGAAATTCCAATTGCCTGTCATTCTAATTCTCCACCTTGCTTATTTTATATATTCTTTCATGGAATGTGGGCACTTTTTACCCATCCTCAATTGCCCTCAGGAAGG
The DNA here is from genome assembly GCF_047496885.1 of Scyliorhinus torazame. Classification (NCBI taxonomy): domain Eukaryota; kingdom Metazoa; phylum Chordata; class Chondrichthyes; order Carcharhiniformes; family Scyliorhinidae; genus Scyliorhinus; species Scyliorhinus torazame. Next base: position 134,352,622 of record NC_092717.1, read on the forward strand.
TGCTGGTGAGATTCCTTCTTCAACTGCTGCAGTCCATCAGTTGCAGGTACATCCGCAATGCTGCTAGGGAGGGAGTTTCAGCATTTTGACCCAGCGACAGTAAAGGAACTACAATCTAGTTCCAAGTCAAGTTGGTGTGTGGCTTGGGCAGGGAGAGGGTGCGGGTGGTGGTTGGATTTACAGATGATGGTGTTCCCATGTATCTGCTTCTTTTGTCCTTTTAGGTGGGAGTGTTCGCGGGGGCTCGTGAAGGAGGCTTGGTGAGTTGCGACAGTGCACCTTGTCAATGTGTCAGGAATGTGGAAAATTAACAGGATTAACAGTGAGAAATTGAGATGAAAATAAAATACCAGAGAAGTAACAACACTAGCAGGCACCTAGAGGAATAATGATATGTTGTTTTGCCAGTATTAAGATGAGCAGGAGTCGAGAGACATTGAGGTGTGAATACCCATATATCTGGTTACCAGAGATCAGTGAGGCTATACAAATGATAACTTCTAAAGGCAAGGAATTTGATTGAGATAGACAACAGAATCTGCAGAGGCAAATATCAAAGACATGGACCAGTGTAACTGCTAGGATCCTCATTGGGGAGCAGGTTAGCTCTCCATCCAACAGCCAGGCAGGCAGTTCCATTTGTGATTTGAGCACAGAGGCCTGTTCCAGGTAACATTTAAAGCCACAGTCGATTGCAGATATTCTCTTCTAAAAGAGGTAGTTTTGTGCCTTCACTAAACCAGGAAGAGAGGTTTTCCCAGATTGGATTACCTAAGCGGTATTATGTGGTAACTATGAACCGGATTTCATAGAATCATGGAATCCTACAGTGCAGAAGGACCATTCTTCCCATCGGGTCTGTACCGACCCTTCGAAAGACCACCTTACCTAGGCCTAATCCCCACCCTAGTCCTGCAACTCCACCCTAAGTGGCAATTGATCATGGCCAATCCATCTAAATTGCACATCTTTGGACTTTGACTTATAGAGTTAGTAAAATTGGATGTTGCTTGGGAAAAGGGGTGTCTCAGTGAATTCAGGGAACATGGGCATATTTTGTGAATGAGAGGTAATTTCAGATAACACAAAGTATTTAGTTATTCATATACTTAAGTGTCATAGGGTATATTAGTCTTTTGGTGTGTTTTTTTTTTCTTTTACTTTGATAAACATTCTTTATCAATTGTTTACATAATCAGTAGGTTGTACATGGTTCCTCACATTATTCCAAACAAAAATACACCACTACGAACTAGTGTTTCAAGTTGTCCTTTGGGGTTTTCGGACGCTCTTACAGGTAACATCAACGCGGTTTATAACAGATGGTACACACTGCTGGTATTCAGGGCCGGCACTACTGCTGGACAGACACGTCAGGCAGCAAGATTTGGGGTTGGAGAACGTGTCAAAAAATTGTATGTTTTTTGAAAAACCTGGGACTGAAGCACAAGAAGCTGCCAGAGATTTAAAACTTTAGCACCTGGAGGAAACTCACGCAGACACGGGGAGAAAGTGAAGACTCCACACAGGCAGGCACCCGAGGCCGGAATCCAACACAGGTCCCTGTCTGTTTCTGACAGCCACTGAGAGTAGGAAATGACTGCAGTGTTATGATTAGTGGAGCTGTACTTCATTGTATGAGTGGGACATGCAGAGCAGGTGGGGAAGGAAAAGCTGTTTTGGTCTCAAGCGTTCTGAATATCAAGAATAGTAAATCTTTGTTTCAGTATTGCTCAATCTTGATTCCATCCCAGTGAACCAATGGGTTCAATGTGATTTCATAGAATCCCTGCAGTGCAGAAGGAGGCCATTTGGACCATAACATCTGCAGAGACCTTCAGAAAGAGCTTCCCACCTAGGCCCACTCCCCTGCAACCCGTAACCCCACCTAATCTTTGGACATTAAGCATGGCCAATCCACCTAATCTGCACATCTTTGGACTGAGGGAGGAAACCGGAGCACCCGGAGGAAGCCCACACAGACACGGGGAGAAAGTACAGACTCCACACAGTCACTCAAGGCTGAAATTGAACCCAGGTGCCTGGTGCTGTGAGGCAGTTCTAACCACTGTGCCACGATGCCGCCCCTTTACCACTGGAATACATGTGACTAAGGGATTATTAATGAAATAAGTGTGACATTCACTTTTGATCTTGATCTGTGACTTAGCCTTTCACAAAGAGGAATATCAAATGTCACTCCACAAGAATCACAAGGAATTTGGAAAGGAATTTGCTACAAATAATCAGGACTTTAAAGGCACCTCAGGGATCTGCAAAATTGCATTGCTTTAGCTCCATACTGAATTTACATCATCCAAACTCAGTCAATATTCTTACAGGTGGGCGATTTGGTAAAAAAATCAGCAAGATCCTGTGTTTTTTAAAATAAATTTAGAGTACGTCAATCCACCTAACTGGCACATAGAATCATAGACGTTTACAGCATGGAAACAGGCCCTTCGGCCCAACCAGTCCATGCCGCCCAGTTTTTACCATTAAGCTAGTCCCAGTTGCCCGCACTTGGCCCATAACCCTCTATACCCATCTTACCCATGTAACTATCTAAATGCTTTTTAAAAGACACAATTGTACCCGCCTCTACTACTACCTCTGGCAGCACATTCCAGACACTCACTACCCTCTGAGTGAAGAAATTGCCCCTCTGGGCCCTTCTGAATTTCTCCCCTCTCACCTTAAACCTATGCCCTCTCGTTTTAGACTCCCCTACCTTTGGGAAAAGATGTTGACTATCTACCTTATCTATGCCCCTCATTATTTTATAGACCTCTATAAGATCACCCCTAAGCCTCCTACGCTCCAGGGGAAAAAGTCCCAGTCTATCCAGCCTCTCCTTATAACTCGAACCATCAAGTCCCGGTAACATCCTAGTAAATCTTCTCTGCACTCTTTCTAGTTTAATAATATCCTTTCTATAATAGGGTGACCAGAACTGCACACAGTATTCCAAGTGTGGCCGTACCAATGTCTTGTACAACTTCAACAAGACGTCCCAACTCCTGTATTCAATGTTCTGACCAATGAAACCATGCATGCCGAATGCCTTCTTCACCACCCTGTCCACCTGCGACTCCACCTTCAAGGAGCTATGAACCTGTACTCCTAGATCTCTTTGTTCTATAACTCTCCCCAACGCCATACCATTAACTGAGTAGGTCCTGGCCTGATTCGATCTGCCAAAATGCATCACCTCACATTTATCTAAATTAAACTCCATCTGCCATTCGTCGGCCCACTGGCCTAATTGATCAAGATCCCATTGCAATCCTAGATAACCTTCTTCACTATCCACTGTGCCACCAATCTTGGTGTCATCTGCAAACTTACTAACCATGCCTCCTAAATTCTCATCCAAATCATTAATATAAATCACAAATAACAGTGGACCCAGCACCGATCCCTGAGGCACACCACTGGTCACAGGCCTCCAGTTTGAAAAACAACCCTCTACAAACACCCTCTGTCTTCTGTCGTCCAGCCAATTTTGAATCCAATTGGCAACTTCACCCTGGATCCCGTGAGCTTTAACCTTCTGCAACAACCTACCATGCGGTACCTTATCAAAGGCTTTGCTAAAGTCCATGTAGACAACGTCTGCTGCACTACCCTCATCTACCTTCTTGGTCACCCCCTCAAAAAACTCAATCAAATTTGTGAGACATGACTTTCCACGCACAAAGCCATGCTGACTGCCCTGAATCAGTCCTTGCCTCTCTAAATGCTTGTAGATCCTGTCTCTCAGAATACCTTCTAGCAACTTACCTACTACAGACATTAGGCTCACTGGTCTGTAGTTCCCAGGCTTTTCCCTGCTGCCCTTCTTAAACAAGGGCACAACATTCGCCACTCTCCAATCTTCAGGCACCTCACCTGTGGCTGCCGATGATTCAAATATCTCTGTTAGGGGACCCGCAATTTCCTCCCTAGCCTCCCACAACATCCTGGGATACATTTCATCAGGTCCCAGGGATTTATCTACCTTGATGCGCTTTAAGACTTCCAGCACCTCCTCCTCTGTAATATGCACACTTCTCAAGACATCACTATTTATTTCCCTTAGTTTCCTAACATCCATGCCTTTCTCCACCGTGAATACCGATGAGAAATATTCATTCAGGATCTCACACAACTCTTGTGGCTCGGCACATAGATGTCCTTGTTGATCCTTAAGAGGCCCTACTCTGTCCCTAGTTACTCTTTTTCCCTTTATGTATCTGTAGAAGCTCTTTGGATTCTCCTTTGCATTATTTGCCAAAGCAATTTCATGTCCCCTTTTTGCCCTCCTGATTTCCCTCTTAACTCTATTTCGACAATCTCTATACTCTTCAAGGGATCCACTTGATCCAGTTGTTTATATACGTCATATGCCTCCTTCTTCTTTTTGACCAGAGTCTCAATATCTCGAGTCATCCAGGGTTCCCTACTTCTACCAGCCTTGCCCTTCACTCTAAAGGGAATGTGCTTACCCTGAACCCTGGTTAACACATTTTTAAAAGCCTCCCATTTACCAGCTGTCCCTTTGCCTGCCAACAGTCTCCCCCAATCTACCTCTGAAAGTTCCTGTCTGATACCATCAAAATTGGCCTTGCCCCAATTAAGAATTTTAACTCTTGGGCCAGACCTATCATTCTCCATAGCTATCTTAAAACTAATGGAGTTATGGTCACTTGTCCCAAAGTGATCCCTCAGTAACACTTCTGTCACTTGCCCTTCCTTATTTCCCAAGACGAGGTCAAGTTTTGCCCCCTCTCTAGTCGGTCCATCCACATACTGAATGAGAAATTCCTCCTGAATACACTCAACAAATTTCCCTCCATCCAAGCCCCTAATGCTATGGCTGTTCCAGTCAATGTTGGGAAAGTTAAAGTCCCCTACTATTACCACCCTATTTTTCTTGCAGCTATCTGTAATCTCCTTACATATTTGCTCCTCAATTTCCCGCTGACTATTTGGGGGCCTGTAGTACAGTCCTATCAAGGTGATCTCTCCCTTCTTATTTTTCAGTTCCACCCATAGAGACTCAGTGGGCGAACCCTCGGATATATCCCCTCTAAGTACTGCCGTGATGTTCTCCCTAATCAAAAACGCCACTCCCCCTCCTCTCTTACCTCCTGTCTATCCTTTCTATAGCATCTGTACCCCGGAACATTGAGCTGCCAGTCCTGCCCCTCCCTTAGCCATGTTTCAGTCATAGCTATAATATCCCAGTCCCATGTGCCCATCCATGCCCTGAGTTCATCCGCTTTGCCCGTCAGGCCCCTTGCATTGAAATAAATGCAGTTTAATGTAGACTTTCCTTGCTCTCTGCCCTGCTTTCTCTGGTCATGCTTTACACACTCTCCCTTCCTGCCTTTTGTTTCCATCCCCACTGACTTCCTACATCGGTTCCCATCCCCCTGCCACATTAGTTTAAACACTCCCCAACTGCACTAGCAAACACACCCCCGAGAACATTGGTTCCAGTCCCACCCAGATGCAGACCGTCCGATTTGTACAGGTCCCACCTCCCCCAGAACCGGTCCCAATGTCCCAGGAATTTGAAACCCTCCCTCTTGCACCATCTCTCAAGCCACGTATTCATCCTAGCTATCCTGTCATTCCTACTCTGACTATCACGTGGCACTGGTAGAAATCCTGAGATTACTACCTTTGAGGTCCTACTTTTTAGTTTAACTGCTAACTCCCTAAATTCAGCTTGTAGGACCTCATACCGTTTTTTACCTATATCGTTGGTGCCTATATGCACCACTACAGCTGGCTGTTCACCCTCCCCCTCCAGAATGCCCTGCAGCCGCTCCGAGACAGCCTTGACCCTTGCACCAGGGAGGCAACATACCAACCTGGATTCTCGTTTGCGTCCGCAGAAACGCCTGTCTATTCCCCTTACAATTGAATCCCCTATCACTATAGCTCTGCCACTCTTTTTCCCGCCCTTCTGTGCAGCAGAGCCAGCCACGGTGCCATGAACCTGGCAGCTGCCACCTTCCCCTGGTGAGCCATCTCCCCCAACAGTTTCCAAAACGGTAAATCTGTTTTGGAGGGAGATAACCGCAAGGGATCCCTGCACTGCCTTCCTACTCTTCCTCTGTCTGTTGGTCACCCATTCCCTATCTGCCTCAGTAATTTTAATCTGCGGTGTGACCAACTCACTGAATGTGCTATCCACAACTTCCTCAGCATCTTTGGGTTTTTGGGGCGAAACCCACGCAGACACAGGGATAATGTGCAAACTCCACATGGACAGTGACCCAGGGCCAGGATTCAAACCTAGGTCCTCACCGCCATAGGCAGCAATGCTACCCACTGTGCCACCGTGCTGCCCAGCAAGATCCTGTGTTAAAAAACATCCAGTTTTTGCATGGCAACTGGAGTTCTTTCCACCAGAGAAGAATCTCATTCTCCATCAATACTAAATTATTTACAGTCCAGTTGCAGCATATTTTACAGCTGGGAGATCTCATCATCATCCATTCTAACCTTTAGTAAATTAGTGAAAGAATTCTAGAGCACCAAATACCATTATCTATCACAAGTTGTTTTAAATTTTTAAAAATGTATGTAGATACATAGTTAAATCCACAGAAATTGTAGACTACAACTAGAACATTTGTGAAAATTATTGTTTAGTTGCTTGGTATCGGGGGGGGGGGGGGGAGGGGGGGTGGGGTCTGTGAATTTGTTGAACTGCATGTGGCTGTGCAATTATTATTTAATGAATTTCAGTTGTAGACTGGGTTAAATAAAGAGCAGCAGGAAGATGACCCTTTAGACACAAACACCTAAACTGGTCAATTGGACTGAATGGCCTGAAAATCCAATGGACAAGATTCTCCGTTTGAGGAATGTTGATGCCGGGACTGAGTTCCGTGCTGTTCCTGTTGGGGGCACAATTTCAGGAGCAATTCAAGACGTGCTAATGGGCCAGCACTCTGCTGGCATGAATCTGAGCAATTCCCGGCCCAGCGTACATTCTAACTGCTGGTTCCAGAGTTAGCGTTAAAGAGTCCGGCAGCTGAATCTGTTTTTAAGCGCTCCACTTACCACACGTTCACTGCAGCCACCAAGGTGGCTCACAGAAGACCTGCCTGCCCTGAGGTCGGGAGTACGAGGTGGACCCACAGCTCCATGCCAGTGAGGAGCGAAGGAACACCCTCTTCCCCAGCGTGGGCCGCAGACTCAAGACAGCCCTTCTGAACGCTGCCTGGGATGTGGTGGTAGTGGCAGTCAGCGCTGCCAGTCTCACCAGGAGGAGACAGCTTGTGATCGTGAGTGGTGGGGGGTCACTGTTGAGTCCTCTGCCCTGAGAAGGGCAGAGAACCAGGGATGGCCCTAAAAGCTGCAGTGCAGGTGTCCTCTGGTTGGGGTGAGCTGTGCTAATCCCCTGCTTCTTCTGCAATAGGGCAGCGCTTCTGAGGGATGCCAACACCTGGTGGGCTCCCGATTAAGCTTCACCCTTGATGACGCAGCTGGGTTATGATGGTGTCCAGAGGGTCTGGGATTTGGGAAGCCATTGTCAGGGAGACTCTTCTAGCAAGATGGGCTTATCAGATGCAACTGACATCCCTGTATTTCCCTTTGAAATTGGTCTGAACAGTCCCAGTGTGATATGAATCTGTTAGTAGTTGTCCTTGAAATTCCTGGATGTTGCCCCCAGACAGATGGGAAACAATGGAAAATTCACCAGCCGTTCGCTGGTGGTGGGATTCGCTGACAACGCACCTCTTCCCGTGAGATTCCCGGTGATGTGGGGTGGCTTTGATAGCAATTCCCATTCACAGTGGCAGGAGCAAAGAATCCCATCACCAGTGAATGACATGCTGCCTCCCGGCACAAACATGCAGCTGGGAGGCCGGAGAATCCCGCCCCATATGACCAGTTGACTTGTAGCAACCATATTAATTGTTCAGTAGAATGGTTCATTTATTTAAAAATTGCAACATGGATAAAGTTTTGAACATACATCGTTTGGTTTCTTTTCTTTTTTTCAGTCGGAGGTGGTCAGATTGGGTGGGGAGTCGGGGCGGGGTATTCTAATCAGGTGGTGTCTGGCGGGGTGGGTGGATCAGGTTGGGTCAGGGTGGAGGGGGTGATCTGGCTGGGATGGAGGGGGATGGGGGGATTTGTTTAGGTCAGGTCGGGTCGGGGTGGATCAAGTCGGGGAACAGGTTCAGATTAAGAGGGTGGGTCAGGTCGAGGAGACATCCAACTGGGCCAGGTGTCTGGTAGTGGGTGGGGGAGCCAGAGAATCACATGCGGGTGGGGTTTGGTGATGATCTTTGTGGTGTGTCTAGTGGGGTAAGGGTTTGGGTGAGTCCTATGTGGAGTCGGAAGTGTGAGGGAAGTCCTGTGTGGAGCTCAGTCTGGGTATTTAAAATAGTTAAATTGAAGTTAAAAGATGTTCTATTTCTTCAAACTTTTTCAGAGTAACTATTAACCTAGCGGAACAATTGAAATTGCTTTGTTTGATGGTTCCCCCGCAGGGCAGCTATCCCAAGAAGTTAGCGCTTCTGGCGCCAATTGCGGTGAAAATGTTTACCCGGGAACTTCCGAGAGTAATTCCCCACCAGGGGCGAAATTCTCCGTTATCGGCGGAAAGTCCGTCGATCGGCGCAAAAAACGGCGCAAATCCGACTTGCGTCACGTCGGAAAAATGGGTCGAAGGTCTCAGGCCCGAAATGGGCTAGCAGCGACGTAACTGGATCCGCGCTTGCGCAGTGGTTCACGCCGTGCAGCGTCATACGCGCCGCACGGCGTGACGGCTCATAAGGCCGCGCTGCTCCCCCCCCACCCGACCGGAACACCCGACCGCAACACCCGACTGGATGGCTGGCCGCTGCTCAGCCCCGAGGTTCGAGTCAGGGGATGTGGAGGCGCACCTGGACGCGGTGGAGCAGAGGAGGGACGCCCTGTATCCCGGGCACGGCCGCAGAGTTGCCACCACGCCACAGCCGGCGTCTGTGGAGGGAAGTGGCAGAGGCCGTCACCGCTGCGGCCCTGACACCACGGACAGGCACCCAGTGCCACAAAGAAGGGTGAACAACCTCGGTCAGAGCAGGCAAGGTGAGCCTCCCCATAACCCCCCCCCCCTCCCCATATCCACCCCTCCCCCATATCCCCCTTCCCCCATATCCCCCCTCCCCCATATCCCCCCTCCCCCCATATCCCCCCATATCCCCCCTCCCCCCATATCCCCCATATCCCCCCTCCCCCATATCCCCCCTCCCCCATATCCCCCCTCCCCCATATCCCCCCTCCCCATATCTCCCCTCCCCATATCCCTCCTCCCCCATATCCCCCCTCTCCATATCCCCCCTCCCCCATATCCCCCCCTCCTCCATATCCCCCTCCCCCATATCCCCCATATCCCCCCCTCCCCCATATCCCCCATATCCCCAAGTGAATCCAGCCCTAACCTTAACCTCTGCAATGCACGCGCAACCGATGGCGTGCATTCATATACCTGCCTAACAGTGTTGCCTTTTACCCCTGCCACCCCCCCCCCCCCCCACAGGATAAGCGCGCACACAACAATAGGGAGCATGTGAGGACTGGAGGAGGCCCCGCTGATGAGAGGCCACTGACCGAACACGAGGGAAAGGGCCCTGGAACTGGCTGGCGGACCTGTACGACCGGGAGGTTGCTGATGCAGAGGTCGGGGGCGTAGTAGCAAGTGAAGCACCGACAGCCCGTCCCCATATCCCCCCACCCCTATATCCCCCTCCCCCATATCACCTGATCACTGCCTGATGTCTAACCATGCATGCTTCATTGTGTATTGCAGGACCAAACGTCCAGGCACCCATCCCCGCAGATGCAGACCGCCCCGCAGGGATGCCACAGGCCACGGGAGACGGAGAGACCCCGCACCCTCCAGCATGCGACGCCCGCAGGACTACCCTTCAGCACACCACGGGAGACGGAGAGACCCGCACCCTCCAGCATGCGACGCCCGCAGGATGCCCCTCGCACACCACGGGAGACGGAGGAGACCTGCACCCTCCAGCGTGCGGACACCCGCAGGATGCACCTCGGAGGCCACGGGAGACGGAGAGACCTGGAGCAACAGGGAGACGACACCCCCCGTCAACGTGCGGGAGCGACCACCCAGCGACCGAGGGGGGGGCAGCCACAGGCCCCCCGTCACATCCGAGCCAGGGACAGCACTACCCAGGACACCACTACCCGGACACCACTACCGGGACGAACCACTACCCGGGACACCACTACCCGGGACATGCACTTGCCCAGGACACCCCTACACGGGACAGCACTACCCAGGAAGACGAAATACCGGACAGTGACTCAGAGTGGATGGGGTGGAGACGAAACCCCACCCCAAAGTGCCCGCCACTGCTCTCACCAACACCCTCCACCATCGCAGAAACACTCACCTCGGTTGGGCACTTTAGTGATGAGGCGTCTGGTACACTCACTGGTGCGCACAACACAGCCGTCCCGGTACAGCAGGTGGAGGGCGGGGCGGTCGGAGGGCCCAGCCCAAGCGAACATCTGCCGCCCAGATGGATCCCGGGTTCCTGGAGTTACCACACCCACACATAGATCCGATGCAACCACCGACCCGGAGACGAGCAAAGAGGGTGACGGGCGGCTTGCGGCGGCTGCAGTCGCAGGTGGAGGAGTCCACCCGCGTCCAGGAGCTGGGAGTGGTGCCGGTCATGCGTGCCACCCAAGCTGACACCGCACGGGTGGCGTCCGCGGTGGCGGCAATGGGTGCGACGGTGTCAGACATGGGAACGGTTTGCGAGGCCTGGGGCTTTCCGTGCAGGCGGCGTCTGTGGCCCAGGAAATGGCTGCCCTCTCACAGGAGGCCATGAGCCAGTGCCAGCGCCAGATGGCAGAGGCGCTCAACGCCATAGCCAGTCTCTGCAGGCCATGGCCCAGTCTCAGCAGGCCATGGCCCAGTCTCTGCAGGCCATCGCTGAGGGCATCGGCGCCAGTGGCCATATGCAAGCTGGCGTCGCACTGTCACAGACAGGGGGCGTCATTCTCCGACCCCCCAGAGGGTCGGAGAATGGCCGTTGGCCGCCGTGAATCCCGCCCCCGCCGGTTGCCGAAGTCTCCGAAGGGAGAAAAGTCGGCGGGGCGTTAATGTCGCCGCTGCCGCGGAGAATGTCACGGGTCTGCGCAAGGCACCCGATTTTCGGCCTGCCGATATTCTCCCTTCCGGATGGGCCGAAGTCCCGTCGACGTGATGACCGTTCACGTCGACGTAAATTAAACCTCCTTTTCATCGGCGTGACCCGGTGCTCCAGGCTCACGCCGACCAGCGTGGAGGTGAGTGACGGCCTGGGGGGTTGGCTCTGGGCAGGCAATGACGTGGCCGCAGTCTGAATGCGTGAGGAGAGGTGTGTTTCGGGTTGTGTGTGTGTGTGTGCGGCGGGGGGCGGGGGGGGGGGGGGGGGTGGTTAGAGTAGGCTGGGCTCCGGGGGAGTGTCGGGAGGGGGTCCGTGCCGGGGAGGTGGAGAGGTGGATGGGGGGTCCGTGCCGGGGTGGAGGTTGGGGGGGGGGGGGGGTCCGTGCTGGGGTGGAGGTTGGGGGGGGGGTCCGTGCCGGGGTGAGGTTGGGGGGGTTCCGTGCCGGGGTGGAGGTTGGGGGGGGTCCGTGCTGGGGTGGAGGTTGGGGGGGGGGGGGTGTCCGTGCTGGGGTGGAGGTTGGGGGGGGGTCCGTGCCGGGGTGAGGTTGGGGGGGGTCCGTGCCGGGGTGGAGGTTGGCGGGGGGTCCGTGCTGGGGTGGAGGTTGGGGGGGGGGTCCGTGCCGTGCCGGGGTGGAGGTTGGGGGCGGCTACGTGCTGGGGTGGAGGTTGGGGGGGGAGGCCCGTGCCGGGGTGAGGTTGGGGGGCGGGTCCCTGCCGGGGTGGAGGTTGGGGGGGGTCCGTGCTGGGGTGGAGGTTGGGGAGGGGTCCGTGCCGGGGTGAGGTTGGGGGGGGTCCGTGCTGGGGTGGAGGTTGGGAGGTGGTCCGTGCTGGGGTGGAGGTTGGGGGGGGGTCCGTGCCGGGGTGAGGTTGGGGGGGGTCCGTGCCGGGGTGGAGGTTGGGGGGGGGGTCCGTGCTGGGGTGGAGGTTGGGGGGGGCGGGGGTCCGTGCCGGGGTGATGTTGGTGGGGGGGGGTCCGTGCTGGGGTGGAGATTGGGGGGGGGCCGTGCCGGGGTGGAGGTTGGGGGGGGGGGTCCGTGCCGTGCCGGGGTGGAGGTTGGGGGGAGGGGTCCGTGCCGTGCCGGGGTGGAGGTTGGGGGGAGGTCCGTGCTGGGGTGGAGGTTGGGGGGGGGGGGGGTCCGTGCCGGGGTGAGGTTGGGGGGGCGTCCGTGCCGGGGTGGAGGTTGGGGGGGGGTCCGTGCCGGGGTGGAGGTTGGGGGGGGGGTCCGTGCCGTTCCGGGGTGGAGGTTGGGGGGGGGGGTCCGTGCTGGCGTGGAGGTTGGGGGGGGGGTCCGTGCCGGGGTGAGGTTGGGGGGCGTCCGTGCCGGGGTGGAGGTTGGGGGATGGTCCGTGCCGGGGTGGAGGTTGGGGGGGTCCGTGCTGGGGTGGAGGTTGGGGGTGGGGGGGGTCCGTGCCGGGGTGATGTTGGGGGGGGGTCCGTGCTGGGTGGAGGTTGGGGGGGGGGGGCCGTGCCGGGGTGGAGGTTGGGGGGGGGGTCCGTGCCGTGCCGGGGTGGAGGTTGGGGGGGGTCCGTGCCGTGCCGGGGTGGAGGTTGGGGGGGGGTCCGTGCTGGGGTGGAGGTTGGGGGGTGGGGGCCGTGCCGGGTTTAGGTTTGGGGGGGGGGTCCGTGCTGGGGTGGAGGTTGGGGGGGGGGTCGGTGCTGGGGTGGAGGTTGGGGGGGGGTCCGTGCCGGGGTGAGATGGTTGGGGGGGGTTCCGTGCCGGGGTGGAGGTTGGGGGGGTCCGTGTCGTGCCGGGGTGGAGGTTGGGGGAGGGTCCGTGCCGAGGAGGGGGATGGGACGGCAAGTGAGTTGGTCCACCTGGCCAGGTGCCAGCCCCCAACAGTTGGACCCATGCGGTCCATGCCACCTGGCTGGGGGGAGGAGGGGATATGGGCAATGATGACATGTCGTCATTCCCCTCCCCCCCACCAGGCCGTCAAGTTTTCAGATCATCCAGCGATGTTGGCCGCCGTGGTGGCAGCCGCTCATGTCTATGTTGCCCTGGATGAGGAGGAGGAGGAGGAGGAGGAGGAGGAGCGTGCCAGAGAGGCGGCGAAGGCTGCCGCAGAGGGGCAGGCGGCAGCCGCCCAGGCTGGAGGGACACCTGACCGACAGGACGAGGAGGGGGAGGAGGACGTCGCGGCCCCACGGCAACGGAGGCACCCGAGGGCGCCCCGTGTGTACCGGCCCCGGCAGTCATACCAGGACCTCACGGACCGGGAATGCAGGAGGAGACTCCGGATGAGCCGGGAAACCGTGGCACACATCTGCCACCTGCTGGCACACCTGTCACCGCGTGGCACAGGCGGGGGACACCCTCTCCCCGTGTCCGTCAAGGTTACGGTGGCCCTGAACTTTTATGCAACGGGGTCATTCCAGGCACCGAGTGGGGACCTGTCCGGCATATCGCAGACATCGGTGCACCGGTGCATCCGGGCAGTGACAGATGCCCTATATGCCATGGCGCACCGCTACATCCGCTTCCCCGTGGACCGGGCCAGCCAAGATGCCCGGGCCGTGGGCTTCTCTGCCGTGGGCCGGTTTCCCCATGGTCCAGGGCGCGATCGATGGGATGCACGTCGCCGTGCGGCCACCTACAGATAACAGAGCCGTGTTCACTAATAGGAAGGGGACCTATTCGATGAACATACAGGTGGTCTGCGACCACCGCATGATGATCCTGCACGTCTGCGCCCGTCACCAAGGCAGTGTACACGACTCATTCGTGTTGTCGCGGTCATCCATCCCCGGCATGTACGAGGGACGCCATCCCTGGCTGAGGGGCTGGTTGCTGGGCGACAGGAGCTACCCATTGCGATCGTGGCTGATGACGCCTATACGGAGGCCACGCAATGAGGCGGAGAACCGCTACAATGATGCCCATGTAGCGACAAGGGGAGTGATCGAGAGGTGCTTTGGCGTGCTGAAGATGCGTTTCAGGTGCCTGGACCTCTCTGGGGGCGCCCTCCAGTATCGGTCAGATAGGGTCGGCCGCATCATTGTGGTGTGCTGCGTCCTGCACAACATAGCCCAGCAGAGGGGCGATGTGCCGCATGCAGAGGAGGGCGGAGTGGAGGAGCAGCAGGAAGAGGCCCAGACCTCCCCAGATGAGGGGGATGGGGGCAATGGTCAGGGCAGATGGGGTAGACACAGGCGAGTGGCTGTCCACCGTTACCGGCTGGCCTTGCGGGCACGGGACAGACTGATAGCCGCCCGCTTCACTGACTAGATGGGCGTGGGAATCGGGTAGTATGGCCACAGACCGCACACCATGGCAACAGCCGACCACCCACACCCCCCACCCATCCACCCACCCAGCACCCTCACCCCCCTCCCCAACCCCACCCACCCCACCCGCATGCACACCACCCCCCCCCCCCATTTCCGATCCACCTGCGGCACAACGGGCCGGGCTCACACAGTTGCGGGTGGACGCGTGTCTATCGCAGGCCATGGAGGATGATGACAACCCGCCCTGCGATGAGCTCCTGGCTCTACATCGTTGGACTATGTCTGACCCATGGCCACAGTACCACCATCCACCCGGACCATCCCTGCATGCGGCTGTGACACTGCAGCGCACGGTCCCGTCCTCTGCCCGGGGGATGTTGATGGCGGCCCAGGGGGAAGGGGGCAGACTCACCTGGGGCTGAGGTAAGACCACCCCTCACACACACACTTGCGCTCAACGTACATGACACCCCCGCACACTTTGGACAGAGCACAAAGGCAGCTTCGGTAGGTGTAACATTGACTTTAATAACCAAAGGAGTTCATGCACGTGCCCTAGCCCCTAAAACTCATCTGTGCCCTGCACCCGTGCCAACTTACTCAGTGTCTAATTGTTTGGCCTTACGGGCCCTTTGACTACGTCTACGTGGTTCCCCAGACGGTACAGCAGAACTGGAGGTGGACTCCTGTGATTCCTGCCCTCTGACACTGGATCCCTTTGGCGGCCGTTTCCTGGGGCGTCCTGGCCTAGATGAGCCAGGCTGCGGCCCGGGTGACTGGGATGGCGAGCTGCCAGCCTGTCCTGCCCGTTGCCCACCCGATGCACCTGGGACGGAAGGGGGGGAGTCCGAGGTGTCGCGGTGTACCGGGACCTCCCCTACAGAGGGAGCCGGGATGGACCACACCACCTCCTCCTCCCTCGGGGTGCCCGATGGCCCCCAGGCCTCTACATGGGTGGGGAATGCGAACGGACTGGCCATCCGACGCCCCCCCGACATCTGGCGCTGCCAGTCCTGGAGGCCCGTGCTGGTATCGACAGGGGTCTGCAGGTTTGCAGCCATGGAGCTCAGGGGGTTGGCAAACTCTGGGCGAAATTCTCCGTTATCGGCAGAAAGTCCGCCGATCGGCGCAATAAACGGCGCAAATTCGACTTGCGTCACGTCGGAAAAATGGGTCGATAGTCTCCGGCCCGAAATGGGCTAGCAGCGACGTAACGGGATCTGCTTGGTTCACGCCGTGCAGCGTCATACGCGCTGCACGGCGTGACGGCTCATAAGGCCGCGCTGCTCCCCCCCACCCGACCGGAACACCCGACCGCAACACCCGACTGGATGGCTGGCCGTCACTCAGCCCCGACGTTCGAGTCACGCGATGTGGAGGCACTCCTGGACGCGGTGGAGCAGAGGAGGGACGCCCTGTATCCCGGGCACGGCAGCAGAGTTGCCCCACGCCACAGCCGGCGTCTGTGGAGGGAAGTGGCAGAGGCCGTCACCACTGTGGCCCTGACACCACGGACAGGCACCCAGTGCCACAAGAAGGTTAACGACCTCGTCAGAGCAGGCAGGGTGAGCCTCCCCCATATCCCACCCTCCCCATATCCCCCCTCCCCCATATCCCCCCTCCCCCATAACCCCCCTCCCCCATATCCATCCTCCCCATATCCCCCCTCCCCCATATCTGCCCTCCCCCATATCCCCCCTCCCCAATATCCCCCATATCCCCCATATCCACCCTCACCCATATCCCCCCTTCCCCATATCTCCCCTCTCCCTTATCCCCCTCCCCCATATCGCCCATATCCCCCCTCCCCCATATCCCCCCCTCCCCCATATCCCCCCCTCCCCCATATCCCCCCTCCCCCATATCCCCCCTCCCCCATATCGCCCATATCCCCCCTCCCCCATATCCCCCCTCCCCCATACCCCACCTCCCCCATATCCCCCATATCCCCCCTCCCCATATCCCCCCTCCCCATATCGCCCATATCCCCCCCTCCCCCATATCACCCTGTCCCCCATATCCCCCCTCCCCCATATTCCCCATATCCCCCCTCCCCCTCCCCCCCCCCCTCCCCCATATCCCCCCTCCACCCCGGCACGGACCCCCCCCCAACCTCCAACCCGGCACGGACCCCCCCCCAACCTCCACCCCGGCACGGACCCCCCCCCCCCAACCTCCACCCCGGCACCGACCCCCTCCCCCAACCTCCACCCCCGGCACGGACCCCCCCCATCCCCCTCCCCGGCACGGACCCCCACCCAACCTCCACCCCGGCACGGACCCCCCCCCCCAACCTCCACCCCGGCACGGACCCCCCCCCCAACCTCCACCCTGGCACGGACCCCCCCCACAATCTCCACCCCGGCACGAAACCCCCATCCCCCCTCCCCGGCACGGACCCCCCCCCCAACCTCTACCCCGGCACGGACCCCCCCCAAACTCCACCCCGGCACGGACCCCCCCCCAACCTCTACCCCGGCACGGACCCCCCCCAACCTCCAACCCGGCACGGACCCCCGCCCCAACCTCCACCCCGGCACGGACCCTCCATCCCCCTCCCCGGCACGGACCCCCCCCAACCTCCACCCCGGCACGGACCCCCCCGAACCTCCATCCCGGCACGGACCCCCCATCCCCCTCCCCGGCACGGACCCCCCCCAACGTCTACACCGGCACGGACCCCCCCCCCCCAACCTCTACCCCGGCACGGAACCCCCCAACTTCCAACCCGGCACGGACCCCCCCCCAACCTCCATCCCGGCATGGACCACCCCCCCAACCTCCACCCCGGCACCGACCCACACCCCCAACCTCCACCCCGGCTGGACCCCCCCAGCCCCCTCCCCGGCACGGACCCCCCCCCCAACCTCCACCCCGGCACGGACACCCCCCAACCTCCACCCCGGCACGGACCCCCCCCCCAACCTCCACCCCGGCACGGACCCCCCATCCCCCTCCCCGGCACGGACCCCCCCCAACCTCCAACCCAGCACGGACCCCCCCCCAACCTCCACCCCTGCACGGACCCCCCATCCCCCTCCCCGGCACGGACCCCCCCCAAACCTCTACCCCAGCACGGGCCCCCCCCCAACCTCCACCAAGGCACGGACCCCCCCCCCCAACCGCCACCCCGGCACGGACCCCCCCACCCCCCCTCCCCGGCACGGACACCCCCAACCTCCACCCCGGCACGGACCCCCCCCCCAACCTCCACCCCGGCACGGACCCCCCCCCAACCTCCAACCCAGCACGGACCCCCCCCAACCTCCACCCCTGCACGGACCCCCCATCCCCCTTCCCGGCACGGACCCCCCCCAAACCTCTACCCCAGCACGGGCCCCCCCCCCAACCTCCACCAAGGCACGGACCCCCCCCCCCCAACCGCCACCCCGGCACGGACCCCCCACCCCCCTCCCCGGCACGGACACCCCCAACCTCCACCCCGGCACGGACCCCCCCCCCAACCTCCACCCCGGCACGGACCCCCCCCCAACCTCTACCCCGGCACGGACCCCCCCCAACCTCCAACCCAGCACAGACCCCCCCCAACCTCCACCCTGGCACGGACCCCCCATCCCCTTCCCCGACACGGACCCCCCCAACCTCCACCCCGGCACGGACCCCCCATCCCCCTCCCCGGCACGGACCCCTCCCAACCTCCACCCCGGCACGGATCCCCCCCCCAACCTCCACACCGGCATGGTCCACCCATCCCCCTCCCTGGCACGGACCCCCCCCCAACCTCTACCCCCGGCACGGACCCCCCCCCCCAACCTCCCACCCCGGCATGGACCCCCCCCCCCAAACCTCCAACCCGGCACGGACCCCCCCCCTAACCTCCACCCCGACACGGACCCCCCGCCAACCTCCACCCCGGCACCGAACCAACCCCCCAACCTCCACCCCGGCTGGACCCCCCCATCCCCCTCCCCGCACGGACCCCCCCTAACCTCCACCCCGGCACAGACATCCCCCCAACCTCCACCCCGGCACGGACCCCCCCCCCAACCTCCAGCCCGGCACAGACCCCCCCCCCAACCTCCACCCCGGCACGGACTCCCCATCCCCCTCCCCGGCACGGACCCCCCCCAACCTCTACCCCGGCATGGACCCCCCCCCCCCCAACCTCCACCCCGGCACGGACCTCCCCCCAACCTCTACCCCGGCACGGACCACCCCCCAACCTCCAACCCGGCACGGACCCCCCCCCAACCTCCACCCCTGCACGGACCCCCCATCCCCTCCCCGGCACGGACCCCCCCCAAACCTCTACCCCAGCACGGACCCCCCCCCCCCCAACCTCCAACCCGGCACGGACCCCCCCCCAACCTCCACCCCGGCACGGACCCCCCCCCAACCGCCACCCCGGCAGGGACCCCCCCCCAACCTCCAACCCGGCACGGACCTCCCCCCCCCAACCTCCACCCCGGCACGGACCCCCCCCATCCCCCTCCCCGGCACGGACCCCCCCATCCCCCTCCCCGGAACGGACCCCCCCCATCCCCCTCCCCGGCACGGACACCCCACCATCCCCCTCCCCGGCACGGACACCCTCCCGCCACTCCTCCGGAGCCCAGCCTACTCTAACCCCCCCCCCCGCCGCCGCACACACACACACACAACTCGAGACACACCTCTCCTCACGCATTCAGACTGCGGCCACGCCATCGCCTGCCCAGAGCCAACCCCCCAGGCCTGGAGCACAGGGTCACTCCGATGAAAAGGAGGTTTAATTTACGTCGACGTGAACGGTCATCACGTCGACGGGATTTCGGCCCATCCGGAAGGGAGAATATCGGCAGGCCGAAAATCGGCTGCCTTGCGCAGACCCGTGACATTCTCCGACGGCAGCGGCGACATTAACGCCCCGCCGACTTTTCTCCCTTTGGAGACTTCGGCAACCGGCGGGGGCGGGATTCACGGCGGCCAACGGCCATTCTCCGACCCTCTGGGGGGTCGGAGAATGACGCCCCAGATCTTTGGGATAGCTCTTAATTTAATAGTGGGGAGCCTGGAAGCTCTGAGCCAATATTGAATTCATCAATTTAAGGCTCTGATCACTGCTCTGTTGTATATTGCAAGAACAGAGGATGGGATTGTCCATCGGCCGATGCTGAAATTGGAAAAGGGGGTTGGGCGGAGAATCAGCCGTGAAGCTAAAGTTGTGGTTGGCGCCAGGAGCCCAGCAGAATGCAATGCTCCAGTGCTTCGATAGCAGCGTTAATACGTTCGACTCCACACGAACAGCAAATGCCTGATCTGGTATTCTCCCGGGCCTCCATGATGCTCCGCCTCTACCAGGAGGGATTAGCGATGCGAGATTCACTTGTGGTTTCAAAAATCGGGAAACAGGCGGCGTGGCTGCTGAGGGGGACAGAAGGTGTCCAACATTGCCATAAAATGCTGACAGTTGTGCCGCTGACCGGGAGGCATCTGCCAGGGCTGGAGTGAGTAGTGGGAGGCTGTTGGGAGGTGGGCCATGGGGTCGGGGTGGATGGGCACAGAACACTATTGTCGTAGCCTGCAAGGCAGCCATGCGCTGCTCACTCTAATGACTGCCCACTTTGAACTTAGTGCCATGGGCCGTATGGTTTCCCCCCCCAGGCCATCCCCTAGGTACCCTCCGGCCCCAGCTGACCCATCATCTTTTTGCCTGGGATGATTGTGTGGGGGGGAGTGGAGTGCTAATATGTGACTGTGGGGAGGCAGTGGTGTCGTGGTATTGTCACTGGATTAGTAAACCAAATATCCAGGGTAATGCTCTGGGGACCAGGGCAGCTAGTGGAATTTGAATTCAATAAAAATCTGGAATTAAAAGTCTGCTGACGACCATGAAACCATTGTTGATTGTCGTATAACTCTATCTGGTTCATTAATGTCCTTTCGGGAAGGAAATCTGTATTCCATACCTGTTTGGCCTACATGTGACTCCAGATCCACAGCAATGTGGTTGACTCTTAAATGCCCTCAGGGATGGGCAGTAAATGCTGGCCTTGCCAGCGCTGCCCATGTCCCACGAACAATTTTTTTTAAAAGCTTGTCAGCCTCTCGATTGCCAATCCCGACCTGTGTGAAGTTGAGACCATTTTGTCATTGGAATCAGTTGTGTTCGATATGGCACCGGTGCCATTAACGGTTCCTGAATTGCTCTGGGAGCGGTGCCAATTTTGCTGTCGTAGAAATCCATCGATTATGTTCTGGTGTCAGCACTTAGGGCAGGGCTCTCCGCTTGCTGAAGCCGAAATCGTATTCGGCGATCGGGCGGAGAATCCCTTTTGACGCCGAAATCGAGAGCGGCGCCTGTTTTCGGATGACCCGCCCCCTCCAAAACGGCATCATCGGTGAGTACGCCGCAGGCCATTGGGACGGCCTCAGGACATCACCTGAAGGCCCTTCCCCGATGCTCCGCCCTGCGATGGGCCGACTTCCCGACGGCGTGGATCACTTGTGCTCTATGTTTTCGGCAACTTTGCGTGGCAGCTGCGGACTGTGCTGATACGGACGCAGAATGGCTGGGACCGTGGCCGCGCCGTGCAACATGACACCGGATGCACGGACCCGGCCTGCCAAAACCTGCCCCCTGTAACCCCCCTCGCCACCCCCGGATCACCCCCCCCACCAATCCCCCCAGCACCCGCCGAAGCCCCTTCTGCCAGCCGAATGGCTCCCTTACCAACTGACACAGTCCGCAGCCGCCATCCCCGCAGAGTGAGAGGACACGCACCCCATGCCGTCGGGGACTCGGCCTATTGGGGGCGGAGCATCTGGGGAGGGCCTCAGGTGATGTCCTGAAGCCGCCCCGACGGCGTGCGGCGTACTCGAGGAGTACGCGTTTTTGAGGGGTCGGAGCATCGGAAAAACGGCGCCGCCCCCAATTCCGTCGTAAAAATGGATTCTCCGGCCGATCGCCAAACGCAATTTCAGCATCGGCGATCGGAGAATCCAGCCTGTGATTTTTAGGAGGTTTGAAAGGTTGCTTCATGTGCCATCGTGTTCAGGTACAGCGAGTCAGCACAGTATGTAATTGAAAAATTGGCACTGAAAACATATTTGGGGACAAAGGGGGATTTCAACTCTAACAAAAGGGACTTGTAATCACAAATGAAGGTTACACATATGGCTGGAAATGAATAATTTAGGAGATGAGGGTAATATAAATGTTTTCCTCACCATGTGGAGGCCAAATGCTTTTGAGGTGGTGTTTAATTGCCAGCAGTTGAGCTTATTCTTACTCAACAACATACACAACCTATTGAGTTCAACAATTTCAGACCATAAATGATGCCCCTAATTTGTTTCGTGTTTATTTGCATGTTTTAGTCTTAGTCTTGTTTTTGTTTTTGGATGGCAGTTGTTCATTATCCTGGCATTCACACCTCCTCTGATGACAACATTTCATTCTTTACTTGCTCCATTGCCACCCACTTTGGTTCTACCCATCAACTCTTTTGTCATTTAATAATATTCCTTTTTCCCACCTCCCCATTTGACCTATTTGAAACTTGCTAAAATCGGAACATCGAGCTCCGATGAAAAGTCATTCATTTG
Organism: Scyliorhinus torazame; assembly: GCF_047496885.1. Classification (NCBI taxonomy): domain Eukaryota; kingdom Metazoa; phylum Chordata; class Chondrichthyes; order Carcharhiniformes; family Scyliorhinidae; genus Scyliorhinus; species Scyliorhinus torazame. The sequence continues at coordinate 134,374,575 of NC_092717.1, forward strand.
AAACACTGGATGGAATCTTCAGTCCCGCCCACCACCAGGATTGCCAGATTTGGCCAATAGTCAATGGATGTTTGGCTGGCCCACTGTTCTGTATTTCTAGTTGAAACAAGGTCGCTTTAAGAATTTGATCACGTGATGTACTGATGACATCATCGACATTTTAGGCATGCTTACAATCAGTCTATCCAGTGAAGCTCTTGTTTCTTTGCACCTTCGTGATCTGCAGGCCTATCCTTTAAAAATACCAAACCTGCCACATCTCCCGCGAGAGGATGCCGCCATGGTGGGGCTGGAAAGTTTTGACCCAGGAACTGTTTCTCTTGCTTCACAGATGCTGCCAGACCTGATGAGTATTTCCAGCATTTGGTATTTTATTTCTGATTTCCAGCATCTGCAGTGTTTTGGTTTCGATTGATTGATCATCCCTGCTCATGTTTTCCCTGTCCAGAAACAAGTCTCAGCTCAGTTGCAGATGCAGTTAGTTGGGATGTTTTGTGAGGGTCACGAAGAATCCAGCACGAGTTTTAAGGATACAAAGTAATAACATTTATTTACAATAACATATATATATAACAGCAGCAGCAACTTCCCTTGCTGCACACTTCTTCCTGCTGTTTCCAAACTGGCCAGCTTTATTTATACTAGGAGTTTACTGATGGTTTCTCGGCCCCCCTCATTGGGGAAGCTCATACTCCCACAGGATTGTGGGATTGTCATTAGTCCCCAGCCAATGGTAAGCAGGCAGGTTATAACAGGATGGTGCCGCTCACCTTCACATGGGGGGGGGGGCGGGATTCTCCCCTATCCGGCGGGGCGGGGGGTCCCGGCGGGATGAAGTGGCGTGAACCACTCCAGCGTCGGGCCTCCCCAAAGTTGTGGAATCCTCCGCATCTTCAGGGGATAGGCCCACCCCGGAGTGGTTGGCGCCCCGCCGGCCGGCGGGAAAGGGGCTTGGCACCACGCCAACTGGCGCCGAAGGGCATCCGCCGGCCGGCGCATGCGCGCGAGCGCCAGCGCGTACTGGCGTCATCCCCGCGCATGCGCAGAGGGATTCGCTTCCGCACCAGGAATGGCGGAAGACCACAGCCTCCGGTGCAGAACAATAGAGTGTCCCCACAGCACAGGCCCACCCGCGGATCGGTGGGCCCCAACTGCGGGCCAGGCCACCGTGGGGGCACCTCCCGGGGCCAGATATCCCCGCGACCCCCCAAGAACCTCGGAGCCAGCCCGCGCTGCCAGGTCTCACCGGTAAGGGACCTACTCTAATTTAGTTGCCAGCGGGACCGGCACCAGACGGGCGGGACTTTGGCCCATCGCGGGCCGGAGAATTCGGTCAGCCCTGTGGACCATTGCGTCGCGCCGCACCCTGCCATTCTCCGAGGCATGCGGCGCGACTCACGGCAGGGTAACTTGGGGGGGGCGGGAGAATTAGGAGGACGGCGGCGGCGGGGTTCACGCCGACCCTCGGCGATTCTCCCACCCGGCGGGGGGTCGGAGAATCCCGTCCCTAGGAGTTCATTCACGTGGGATGTTTTGTGACTGATGAGTGCACAGATCCGGAATTAAAGGAGAACCCATCTACAAAACTAGAATTTGCTGAGCTCCAGTGAAATATGTTGGCTAATGGGTGATTTGTGTAGAATAGTGGATATTTTGTTAGATATAGTTGGTAGGAAATGGTTGTTTTGTGATGGGATATTGCAGCATCCTGACCAGCGGGTTACTCTGATGACCCATACCTAAGCAATGGTAAGGTATGGTACATGGGAATTTATGCAATGGGGATTAGGGGCTGTGTACATGGGACCCTGAATTGAATAAGGTGATCATGGATTACCCAGCTAGAATGTAGAAATGCTAGCTGCCTCTTCCTTTCCTCCTCCTCCTTCTCCTTGCTCCTCTTCTTTTAGTCCTCCTTTGACACTCACTCTGTCACTGGTGGAAAGCCTTGTGCCCTCACGATGGCCATGTTGTGGAGGATCCAGGACAGATACTTTCAAAGCCTGGATAGCGACATGTGAGTGGGTCATGGGTGGGTATTGGGAGTGTCAGGGGGCAGTCGGTCACGGTGTTTCCAATCGCGGGAAGAAGTGCCCAACGGCTGCGGCTGACTTTTAAAAATGCCGGCCGGGACAGGCTATCAGAATGTCGGCTGGGCCAGTCATCCATGCTGCCAACCCCCTCTCCCCTCAGCAGTGTGCAGGCCCGGAGCCCAGCGAGGCAGGCTGTCCCCCTCCTGATGTCACCACGCTGACCCAGGAGCAGATTCTTTTGAAAAATCGATGGATGCTTCTCTCCAGAAGCACCGGCAGAGAGCTGACGTCAAGTGCTCTGGGCACGAGAGAGATTCCTCCATTTTGTAGCTGCCAGCAGTGCTGGTGTGAGCACCAGGGCCCCTGGTGAACAACTCATGAAGAAGAAGCTGAAAACAGGAACTAAGCAGCATAAAGATGATTTCTTGAGGTGTGGGTTTATTAATTGTGCCTCTGCAAATTAGGATGCAAAGTTTGTGTGTGATATATGTAGGGAAGTACTGGCAAATGAAAGATTAAAACCCACAAAACCTCAAAGGCATTTCAAGACTAAGTATAGCGAGATCAAGGACAAATCACTTGATATTTGTCAACAGATTCAGTGAGAAATTATATCATCAGCTAGGCCTCAGCAGACTGTAACATTGAATGACAAAGCAAGTGAGATTGTGTGGACAAAGCAGGCTCACCAGTCACATTAAAGGTAAGCGTACATGTTGGTCATGAAGTTCGGGCTGTGATATTATCATAACTATCAGCATTGCTGCACGGTAGCACAGTGGTTAGCACAGTTGCTTCACAGCTCCAGGGTCCCAGGTTCAATTCCCTGCTTGGGTCACCATCATTCGGAGTCTGCACATTCTCCTTGTGTCTGTGTGGGTTTCCTCCGGGTACTCCGGTTTCCTCCCACAGTCCAAAGATGTGCAGGTTAGGTGGATTGGCCATGATAAATTGCCCTTAGTGTCCAAAATTGCCCATAATGTTGGGTGGGGTTACTGGGTTACGGGGATGGGGTGGAGGTGTTGACCTTGGGTACGGTGCTCTTTCCCAGAGCCGGTGAAGACTCGATGGGCCGAATGGCCTCCTTCTGCACTGTAAATTCTGTGATAATCTATGATCCGGAAGACTGCTTCTTTCGGCCTCGTTTGAATGTCTGCACTGCGCGCTCTGCCAACCCATTTGAAGCCGGGTGGTAAGGGGCAGTGCGGATATGGCGTATGCCGTTCATCTTCTTGAACCTCACAAATTCCTCACTTGTGAATGGAGTGCCGTTATCCGTGACCTGCACCTCGGGGAGGCCATGCGTATTAAAAGACAAACACGTCTTCTCAATTGTTGCGCAGGACGTTGTGCCCAGCATCTTATGCACCTCTAGCCATTTAGACTAGGCGTTGATTAATAGAAGGAACATGGATCCTTGAAAAGGGCCTGCGAAATCCGCATGCAAGCGCGCCCAAGGCCGCCCTGGCCATTCCCAGTGATGTAGGGGCGCGGCCAGCGGAAGCTTCTGATGCTCCTGGCAAATGGAGCAGTTTTGGGCCACCTTATCAATGTCGGTGTCGAGGCCTGGCCACCAGACATAACTCCGGGCCAACATTTTCATTTTGGTCACACCTGGATGCCCATTGTGCAAGTCTCTTAGTTTCAGCTCCTGTCCTTTTTCCGGGACAATCACACACGTCCCCCACAAGAGGATGCCGTCTTCCACGCTGAATTCTGAAAGCTTGGAGAAAAAATGCCCGCAACTCGCCTGGGAGCTGTCTATGCTGCCCACCACACAGGACTATGTGCCGAACCTTTGACAGGACTGGCTCTGTCTGGGTCCACTCACTGATCTGTGATGCCGTGACAGGCAAGGTGTCCATAAAATTTAGGGTTGCAACCACCTCACCTTCGTGGGGGTTGACATGGGGCCGGTCGAGAAAGGCAATCGGCTCAGTGCGTCGGCATTCGCTATCTGCGTTCCTGGTTTGTGCTCCAGAGAATACTCGTATGCAGCAAGCAACAAAGCCCAGCGCTGGATCCGTGCGGAAGCAATGGGCGGTATTGGCTTATCCTCTCTGAAAAGTCCCAGCAGAGGCTTATGATCAGTCACGATAGTGAAATGGCGGCCATACACGTACTGGTGGAAGCGTTTCACCGCAAAAACCACTGCCAGGCCCTCCTTCTCGATCTGCACGTACTTTTTCTCCGCTGCAGTCAATGTGCGGGAGGTGAAAACCATCGGCCGCTCGGCCCCGTTCTCCATCTTATGGGACAGGACAGCCCCAATACCATACGGGGATGCATCACATGTGACGAGCAAAGGCTTTCCAGGATCATAGTGGGTTAGTAACCCAGACGACGACAATTGTTGTTTTACCCACTGGAAAGCGGTTTCTTGCGGCTGACCCCAAACCCAGGTGTGATTTTTCTTTAGCAGAAGGTGCAACGGGGCCAGCGTAGTTGCCAGATTGGGGAGGAACTTTCCGTAATAGTTTACGAGGCCGAGAAAAGAACGAAGATGCGAACTGTCAGTCGGGGCAGGGGCCTGTTGAATCGCCGCACCTTCTCTGCGGCGGGGAGCAAACCTTCGCGGTCCACCCGATAACCTAGGTAGACTACATCCTTTGCCTGAAATATGCACTTTGTGCGACGTAAACCGACTCCAGCCTCCGAAAAGCATCTAAGGACAGCCTCCAGATTTTCCAAATGTTCCTGCTCCGACGTCCCTGTAATCAAACGACATCTAAGTAGACAGCGACATGCGGTAAACCTCTCAAAATGCCCTCCATAACACGTTTAACCAGTTGGTAAAAATGGGTCCCGGGCAAAAAAGTTTGAAAAACACTGATCTAGAAGACTGACACAAATTGGGACAAGCAGGCACAAATTTGGATCAGGTCATTTGGGACCCATTGAGGCAGGCAACATACAAACTCCATGCTTTCTGTGCTTTTGGGTGACTGTGGAGTTTACACGTTCTCCCCACGTCTGAGTGGATTTCCTCCGGGTGCTCCAGTTTCCCCGCACAGTCCAAAGATGTGCAGGTTAGGTGGAATGGCCATGATAAATTGCCCCTTAGTGGCCTGGGATGTACAGGTTTGGTGGGGTTACGGGGATAGGGTGGGGGATTGGGCCTAGGTAGGGTGCTCTTTCAAAAAGTCGATGCAGACTCAATTGGCTGAATGGTTCCCTTCTGCACTGTTAAATTCTATTCGATTCGATTCTACTCTGTTCTATTTCAATAACTGCAGTGTGCCAGCCAGTTTATAGCAGACTGGAGACAGGCTGCACACTGGAAAATGGACCCAGCAGCATGCACGGCTAGACCGTGTTTCAGATCATCTGCACATCTTAAAAGCAGACTTCCCCTTTTTAAGGAGGAGCTACAGTCATTATACTAAAGCCATTGTTGACTGCTGGTGGAGGAATTGGCCACACAAGATGTATACCACATGGAACGACAGACAAGGGATTGGACTGCCAGCCTTTCCAAGTAATGGTATAAAAGGTGGAAGTGAGAAAAACAATGGGCGAAATTCTCCGTTATCGGCGGAAAGTCCGCCGATCGGCGCAAAAAACGGCGCAAATCCGACTTGCGTCACGTCGGAAAAATGGGTCGAAAGTCTCAGGCCCGAAATGGGCTAGCAGCGACGTAACGGGATCCGCGCTTGCGCAGTGGTTCACGCCGTGCAGCGTCATACGCGCCGCACGGCGTGACGGCTCATAAGGCCGCGCTGCTCCCCCCCACCCGACCCCAACACCCGACCGGAACACCCGACTGGATGGCTGGCCGCCGCTCAGCCCCGAGGTTCGAGTCATGGGATATGGAGGCGCTCCTGGACGCGGTGGAGCAGAGGAGGGACACCCTGTTTCCCGGGCACGGCCGCAGAGTTGCCCCACGCCACAGCCGGCGTCTGTGGAGGGAAGTGGCAGAGGCCGTCACCGCTGCGGCCCTGACACCACGGACAGGCACCCAGTGCCACAAGAAGGTGAACGACCTCGTCAGAGCAGGCAGGGTGAGCCTCCCCCATATACCCCCTCCCCATATACCCCCTCCCCCATATCCCCCATATCCCCCCTCCCCCATATCCCCCCCATATCCCCCTTCCCCCATATCCCCCCTCCCCCATATCCCGTCTTCGCCCATATCCCCCCATATCCCCCTTCCCCCATATCCACCCTCCCCCATATCCCCCTCCCCATATCCCCCCTCCCCCATATCCCCCTCCCCCATATCCCCCCTCCCCATATCCACCCTCCCCCATATCCCCCCTCCCCCATATCCCCCCTCCCCCATATCCCCCTCCCCATATCCCCCCTCCCCCATATCCCCCCTCCCCCATATCCCCATATCCCCCCTCCCCCATATCCCCCATATCCCCCCTCCCCCATATCCCCCATATCCCCCCTCCCCCATATCCCCCTCCCCCATATCCCCCTTCCCCATATCCCCCCTCCCCATATCCCCTTCCCCCATATCCCCCCTCCCCCATATCCCCCATATCCCCAAGTGAATCCAGCCCTAACCTTAACCTCTGCAATGCACGCGCAACCGATGGCGTGCATTCATATACCTGCCTAACAGTGTTGCCTTTTACCCCTGCCACCACCCCCCCCCCCCACAGGAGAAGCACGCACACAACAATAGGGAGCATGTGAGGACTGGAGGAGGGCCCGCTGATGAGAGGCCACTGACCGAACACGAGCAAAGGGCCCTGGAACTGGCTGGCGGACCTGAGGACCGGGAGGTTGCTGATGCAGAGGTCGGGGGCGTACTAGCAAGTGAGCCACCGACAGCCCGTCCCCATATCCCCCCTCCCCTATATCCCCCTCCCCCATATCACCTGATCACTGCCTGATGTCTAACCATGCATGCTTCATTGTGTATCGCAGGACCAAACGTCCAGGCACCCATCCCCGCAGATGCAGACCGCCCGCAGGATGCCCCTCGGAGGACACGGGAGACGGAGAGACCCGGACCCTCCGGCATGCGACGCCCGCAGGATGCCCCTCGCACACCACGGGCCACGGAGAGACACGGACCCTCCAGCATGCGACGCCCGCAGGATGACCCTCGCACACCACGGGAGACGGAGAGACATGGACCCTCCAGCATGCGACGCCCGCAGGATGCCCCTCGCACACCACGGGACACGGAGAGACACGGACCCTCCAGCATGCGACGCCTGCAGGATGCCCCTCGCACACCACGGGAGACGGAGAGACACGGACCCTCCAGTATGCGATGCCCGCAGGATGCCCCTCACACACCACGGGACACGGAGAGACACGGACCTTCCAGCATGCGACGCCCCCAGGATGCCCCTCGGAGGCCACGGGAGACGGAGAGGCCCGCACCTTCCAGCATGCGACGCCCGCAGGATGCCCCTCGCACACCACGGGACACGGAGAGACCTGGAGCAACAGGGAGACGACACCCCCGTCACGTGGGGGAGCGACCACCCAGCGACGGGGGGGGGCAGCCACAGGCCCCCGTCACACCCGAGCCAGGACACCACTACCCAGGACACCACTACCCAGGACACCACTACCCAGCACACCACTACCCGGGACAGCACTGCCCAGGACACCCCGACCCGGGACAGCACGACCCAGGAAGACGAAATACCGGACAGTGACTCAGAGTGGATGGGTGGAGACGAAGCCCCACCCCAAAGTGCCATGGACTCAGAGTGGGACGAAGAGCACGACACAACGCCACTGCTGTCACCAACACCCTCCACCATCGCAGAAACACTCACCTCGGTTGGGCACTTTAGTGATGAGGCGTCTGGTACACTCACTGGTGCGCACAACACAGCCGTCCCGGTACAGCAGGTGGAGGTAGGAGCAGCAGAGGGGCCGGGCGGTCGGAGGGCAGCCCAGCCCAAGCGAACATCTGCCGCCCAGATGGATCCCGGGTTCCTGGAGTTACCACACCCACACATAGATCCGATGCAACCACCGACCCGGAGACGAGCGAAGAGGGTGACGGCCGGCTTGCGGCGGCTGCAGTCGCAGGTGGAGGAGTCCTCTCGCGTCCAGGAGCTGGGAGTGGTGCCGGTCACGCGTGCCACCCAGGCCGACACTGCACGGGTGGCGTCCGCAGTGGAGGCAATGGGTGCGACGGTGTCAGACATGGGGAACGGTTTGCGAGGCCTGGGGCTTTCCGTGCAGGCGGCGTCTGTGGCCCAGGACATGGCTGCCCTCTCACAGGAGGCCATGAGCCAGTGCCAGCGCCAGATGGCAGAGGCGCTCAACGCCATAGCCCAGTCTCTGCAGGCCATGGCCCAGTCTCAGCAGGCCATGGCCCAGTCTCAGCAGGCCATGGCCTAGTCTCTGCAGGCCATCGCTGAGGGCATCGGCGCCAGTGGCCATGTGCGAGCCGGCGTCGCACTGTCACAGACAGGGTTTGCCAACCCCCTGGGCTCCATGGCTACAAACCTGCAGAACCCTGTCGATACCAGCATGGGCCTCCAGGACTGGCAGCGCCAGATGTCGGGGGCGAGTCGGATGGCCAGTCCGTTCGCATCCCCCACCCATGTAGAGGCCTGGGGGCCATCGGGCACCCCGAGGGAGGAGGAGGTGGTGTGGTCCGTCACGGCTCCCCCTGTAGGGGAGGTCCCGGTACACCGCGACACCTCGGACTCCCCCCCTTCCGTCCCAGGTGCATCGGGTGGGCAACGGGCAGGACAGGCTGGCAGCTCGCCATCCTAGTCGCCCGGGCCGCAGCCTGGCCCATCTAGGCCAGGACGCCCCAGGAAACGGCCGCCAAAGGGATCCAGTGTCAGAGGGCAGGAATCACAGGAGTCCACCTCCAGTTCTGCTGTACCGTCTGGGGAACCACGTAGACGTAGTCAAAGGGCCCATAAGGCCAAACAATTAGACACTGAGTAAGTTGGCACGGGTGCAGGGCACAGATGAGTTTTAGGGGCAAGGGCACGTGCATGAACTCGTTCGGTTATTAAAGTCAATGTTACACCTACAGAAGCTGCCTTTGTGCTCTGTCCAAAGCGTGCGGGGGTGTCATGTACATTGAGCGCAAGTGTGTGTGTGAGGGGTGGTCTTACCTCAGCCCCAGGTGAGTCTGCCCCCTTCCCCCTGGGCCGCCATCAACATCCCCGGGCAGAGGACGGGACCGTGCGCTGCAGTGTCACAGCCGCATGCAGGGATGGTCCGGGTGGATGGTGGTACTGTGGCCATGGGTCAGACATAGTCCAACGATGTGGAGCCAGGAGCTCACCGCAGGGCGGGTTGTCATCATCCTCCATGGCCTGCAATAGACACGCGTCCACCCGCAACTGTGTGAGCCCGGCCCGTTGTGCCGCAGGTGGATCGGCAATGGGGGGGGGGGGGTGGGTGTGCATGCGGGTGGGGTGGGTGGGGTTGGGGAGGGGGGTGAGGGTGCTGGGTGGGTGTGTGGGTGGTGGGGGTGGGTGGTCGGCTGTTGCCATGGTGTGCGGTCTGTGGCCATACAACCCGATTCCCACGCCCATCTAGTCAGTGAAGCGGGTGGCTATCAGTCTGTCCCGTGCCCGCTGGGCCAGCCGGTAACGGTGGACAGCCACCCGCCTGTGTCTACCCCGTCTGCCCTGACCATTACCCCCATCCCCCTCATCTGGGGAGGACTGCACCTCTTCCTGCTGCTCCTCCACTCCGCCCTCCTCTGCCTGCGGCACATCGCCCCTCTGCTGGGCTATGTTGTGCAGGACGCAGCACACCACAATGATGCGGCCGACCCTATCTGACCGATACTGGAGGGCGCCCCCAGAGAGGTCCAGGCACCTGAAACGCATCTTCAGCACGCCAAAGCACCTCTCTATCACTCCCCTTGTCACTACATGGGCATCATTGTAGCGGTTCTCCGCCTCATTGCGTGGCCTCTGTATAGGCGTCATCAGCCACGATCGCAATGGGTAGCCCCTGTCGCCCAGCAACCAGCCCCTCAGCCGGGGATGGCGTCCCTCGTACATGCCGGGGATGGATGACTGCGACAACACGTATGAGTCGTGTACACTGCCTGGGTAACGGGCGCAGACGTGCAGGATCATCATGCGGTGGTCGCAGACCACCTGTATGTTCATCGAATAGGTCCCCTTCCTATTGGTGAACACGGCCCTGTTATCTGCAGGTGGCCGCACGGCGACGTGCATCCTATCGATCGCGCCCTGAACCATGGGGAACCAGGCCACGGCAGAGAAGCCCACGGCCCGGGCATCTTGGCTGGCCCGGTCCACGGGGAAGCGAATGTAGCGGTGCGCCATGGCATATAGGGCATCTGTCACAGCCCGGATGCACCGATGCACCGATGTCTGCGATATGCCGGACAGGTCCCCACTCGGTGCCTGGAATGACCCCGTTGCATAAAAGTTCAGGGCCACCGTAACCTTGACGGACACGGGGAGAGGGTGTCCCCCACCAGTGCCACGCGGTGACAGGTGTGCCAGCAGGTGGCAGATGTGTGCCACGGTTTCCCGCCTCATCCGGAGTCTCCTCCTGCATTCCCGGTCCGTGAGGTCCTGGTATGACTGCCGGGGCCGGTACACACGGGGCGCCCTCGGGTGCCTCCATTGCCGTGGGGCCGCGACGTCCTCCTCCCCCTCCTCGTCCTGTCGGTCAGGTGTCCCTCCAGCCTGGGCAGCTGCCGCCTGTCCCTCTGCGGCAGCCTGCGCCGCCTCTCTGGCACGCTCCTCCTCCTCCTCCTCCTCCTCCTCCTCATCCAGGGCAACATAGACATTAGCGGCTGCCGCCACGGCGGCCAACATCGCTGGAGGATCGGAAAATATGACGGCCTGGTGGGGGGGAGGGGAACGACGACATGTCATCATTGCCCATATCCCCTCCTCCCCCCAGCCAGGTGGCGTGAACCGCATGGGTCCAACTGTTGGAGGCTGGCACCTGGCCAGGTGGACCAACTCACTTGTCCTCGCATCCCCCTCCCCGGCACGAACCCCAAGCTCCTCCCCGGCACGGACCCCCCATCCCCCTCCCCGGCACGGGCCCCCCCCCAACCTCCACCCCGGCACGGACCCCCCCCCCCCACACCTTCCCCGGCACGGACCCCCCCCAAACTCCTCCCCGGCACGGACCCCAACAGCCTTCCCGGCACGGACCCCCCATCCCCCTCCCCGGCACGGACCCCCCCCAACCTCCTCCCCGGCACGGACCCCAACCTCCTCCCCGGCACGGTCCCCCCATCCCCCTCCCCGGCACGGACCCCCCCACAACCTCCTCCCCGGCACGGACCCCATCCCCCTCCCCGGCACGGACCCCCCTCCCGGCACTCCCCCGGAGCCCAGCCCACTCTAACGATCCCCCCCGCCGCACACACACACACAACCCGAGACACACCTCTCCCCATGCATTCAGACTGCGGCCACGCCATCGCCTGCCCAGAGCCAACCCCCCAGGCCGTCACTCACCTCCACGCTGGTCGGCGTGAACCTGGGGCACAGGGTCACGCCGATGAAAAGGAGGTTTAATTTACGTCGACGTGAACGGTCATCACGTCGACGGGACTTCGGCCCATCCGGAAGGGAGAATATCGGCAGGCTGAAAATCGGCTGCCTTGCGCAGACCCGTGACATTCTCCGACGGCAGCGGCGACATTAACGCCCCGCCGACTTTTCTCCCTTCGGAGACTTCGGCAACCGGCGGGGGCGGGATTCACGGTGGCCCGCTGGGGGGTCGGAGAATGATGCCCAATGTTTTCATAAGTTGCCAGAGCAACAACCTGAGAAGGGAATGGGAGCAAGTGAACAGAGAATTCAACTCCTGGGGTGTCATTCTCCGACCCCCCGCCGGGTCGGAGAATGGCCGTTGGCCGCCGTGAATCCCGCCCCTGCCCCCGCCGAAGTCTCCGGTACCGGAGATTGGGAGGAGGCGGGAATCGGGCCGCGCCGGTTGGCGGGACCCCCCGCTGGATTCTCCGGCCCGGATGGGCCGAAGTCCCGCCCAGGAATTGCCTGTCCCGCCGACGTAAATCAAACCTGGTATTTACCGGCGGGACCAGGCGGCGTGGGCGGGCTCCGGGGTCCTGGGGGGGACACGGGGCGATCTGACCCCGGGGGGTGCCCCCACGGTGGCCTGGCCCGCGATCGGGGCCCACCGATCCGCGGGCGGGCCTGTGCCGTGGGGGCACTCTTTCCCTTCCGCCTCCGCTACAGCCTCCACCATGGCGGAGGCGGAAGAGGCTCTCCCCATTGCGCATGCGCGGGAAACTGACAGCGGCCGCTGACGCTCCCGCGCATCCGCCGGGAAACTGACAGCGGCCGCTGACGCTCCCGCGCATGCGCCGCATTTCCGCGCCAGCTGGCGGGGCAACAAACGCCATTTCCGCCAGCTGGCGGGGCGGAAATCCCTCCGACGTCGGCCTGGCCCCTCAATGTTGGGGCTAGGCCGCCAAAGATGCGGAGCATTCCGCACCTTTGGGCCGGCGCGATGCCCGTCTGATTGGCGCCGTCTTTGGCGCCAGTCGGCGGACATCCCGCCGTTGGGGGAGAATTTCGCCCCTAGAATCTGGGGCAAGATTCTCCGACCCCCCGCCGGGTTGGAGAATCGCCGGGGGCTGGCGTGAATCCCACCCCCGCCGGTTGCCGAATTCTCCAACATCGGTTGGTGGGCCCCCCCCCCCCCCCCGCGATTCTCCGGCCCGGATGGGCCGAAGTCCCGCCGCTAAAATGCCTGTCCCGCCGGCGTAGATTAAACCACCTACCTTACCGGCGGGACAAGGCGGCGCGGGCGGGCTCCGGGTTCTGGGGGGGCGCGGGGCGATCTGGCCCCGGGGGGTGCCCCCACGGTGGCCTGGCCCGCGATCGGTGCCCACCGATCTGCGGGCGGGCCTGTGTCGTGGGGGCACTCTTTTCCTTCCGCCTTCGCCACGGTCTCCACCATGGCGGAGGCGGAAGAGACTCCCTCCACTTCGCATGCGCGGGAAACTGTCAGCGGCCGCTAACGCTCCCACGCATGCTCCGCCTGGAGATGTCATTTCCGCGTCAGCTGGCGGGGCACCAAAGGTCTTTTCCGCCAGTTGGCGGGGTGGAAATTCGTCCGGCGCCGGCCTAGCCCCTTAAGGTTAGGGCTCGGCCCCCCAAGATGCGGAGCATTCCGCACCTTTGGGGCGGCGCGATGCCCGACTGATTTGCGCCGTTTTGGGCGCCAGTCGGCAGACATCGCGCCGATACCGGAGAATTTCGCCCAGGATGTAGTGCAAAATATGTTTTTGTCTCATGTTTAAGATACTGGGTGGGATTCTCTGATCCTGAGGCTAAATGTCGACGCCGTCGTAAACGCCGTTGCATTTCACGATGGCATCAACATGCTCTCAGGAACAGCTATTCCGAAACCTACAGGGGCCAGTACGGCACTGGAGCGACCCACGCCGCTCCAGCTGCCGATGCCGGCATCAAATGGGCACGCGGGTCTGTGCATGTGCGCTGCGGCCGGCCCGGTTCCGCGCATGCACAGTGGCTCCCTTCTCCAATATGGCCCTGACGCCACATGGCGTAGGCCTGCAGGGGCCGGCGCAGAGCAAAAGAGGCCCCAGCCCAAGAGGCCGGCCCGCTGATTGGTAGGCCCGATCGCGGGCCAGGCCATGATGGAGGCCCCTCTCCAGGGGTCGGACCCCCCCCTTCCCTCCCCACCAGGCCACCCCATATAGGATGGATGCTGAGGTCCCGCGGGTACAACCACACGTGGGCGGCGCCGGTGGGACTCGGATTTTATTTGCGGCCACTCAGCCCATCCCGGGCGGAGAATCTCTGGGGGGGGGGGGGGGGCCCGTAGGGCGGCCCCCGACCGCCGCCGCGATGGCCTCGCCGGCGCCAACGCCTCCGGTTCTCCGCTCTCCGGAGAACTGGCGGACCGGCGTCAGAGCGGTGACGTGCAATTCATGCCCGGCCCGGTGATTCTCCGGACTGGCGTGGGCTGAGAGAATCCCGTCCACTGTGCCAGAATATGAAAGAAGCAGAAAGGTAGAGGGAACAGTGAGGCAAAGCGCCCCTATTCTCCACGTGTTTGGTTCTTATAACCCTTATGTTTTATGACTCACACATCTGGGGCTTCTTCAGCTATGACCCCAGGATTGATTGACATGCCAGTTATTTTTTTTTCAACATCTGGAATGCAACCATGTTATCCTGGCCTTTAACTAATTCTGAGCCAGGTTCTGTAAGCTACAATAATGAGCTGTTCTTCTATTATATTCATAAGATGCACCTCAGTGGCTCTTCTTGCTGCAGCCTGCCTGAATCTGCTGTTACAATATTTTTATTTCTCACATATATATTTTATTACTACAATTTAGATTTCCAGGAACAAGTATCACAGAATCACTGTGTTGTTACAGTGCAGAAGGAGGCCTGTGGTGATTGTGCTGTTTGTCCCTTTAAGGGCAACACAACAGAAGAGGGTCACCTGTCTTGGGAGACCAATTGGGATTGAGAACGGGTAATCATCCCAGGAGGTGGAGTCCTCTCTCAGGCCAAAGACATCCAGAAGACATGTAGGGACTGGTGAAGCTGATTGGCGGCTTTACAGATTTTCTTATTAATAAATACCTTTTGTGTTTCTCAAGAAGCCTGTGAGCGTGCATCATTACAAGGCCAGTGGAGCATCGTGACTCAGTGCCATTTCCCTGTACTCTTGAACGTAATTTCTATTCAAATAATCACCTAATGCAAATAAGACATGGATGCTCTGAACGACTAGGATGTGTACTCAATTGAAGAAATTTACATTTCTCTGAAGCAAAGAAATTGGGGTAGTGGCAGAGACGACAAAGAGACAATAAAGCAGATGAGAATACTTCATTTGTAAGTTGAGTTCTGAGGCGCCTTGTAGCTGCCCAGTCGGAATACCCAGAGTGATAACTATCCTGATGCTCCACTCCATGCTCCTGTTTCCCAAGCAGTGTGGGCATCAGCTCAAATATCTCCATGTCCAAGCCAGTTTGAACAGCAAAGTTGAGCAGGGACAGTAAGCTGCAGGATGCATAATATACAGGCCCTCCTAATATAACAGGGGAAGTAAAATGTCCCCTTAATGTTTGGGGTCCTCTTTATTCAGTAGCGATACTCGTGAGATGCCGTTCGTATCACTTACAAAGGGAGCGTTATACTGGCTACCTGATCACAACCTTGTTTTTCTTGACGGGCTCATTGAGGACAGAATTCAAAAAAAACATGAGGAAAAAGGAGCAGCAGTACCCATTCAGTCCTTTGGTGGCTGACTTTCCACCTCAACAGCATTTTCCTGCACTATCCCATTATCTCTGATGTTTTTAATATGTACAAATCTATCACTCTCAGTCTTACACATACTCACCGACTGAGCTTCCATAGCCCTCTAAGAGATTGGGCGGATTCTCTGTCCCGCCACACCCGTTTTCTTGTGTGGCGCACCCCTGCTGGCGGCAGCCGGCCAATGGGGTTCCCCATTGTAGGCACCCCCACACCATCGGGAAATCCGCGGGCAGGAGTGTGCTGCCGGCAAGGCGGAGGATCCCGCCGACGGAGAATACAACCCTAAGTGTTGATGCCGGGACTGAATTGGTGGACTTTCTACCACCACTAAATTGCCGCTGGTTCCAGTACAAGTCATGACCCGTTAATGGGCTAGCACCGGCGCCATGTGGAATTCGACAGATTCCAATGAAAAACGGTGCCCGATTTGCTCGGGCCGGGATTGCCATTCGAGAAGAAGCTGACAAGCTGCAGCTGTATATAAGCACTCCACTCCCCACACACACTCACCCCAGCCAACAAGATAGCAGCATGGAGAGCGGCACCCCAGTTCACAGATGCAGAGCTTGAGACCCTGCTCGACACCATGGAGGAAAGGCCTGCTATCCTGTACTCTGGGGTGGGAAGGAGCCTGCCAGCCGCCACCTTACACTGGGCCGGGAAGAGGTGGCAGACGCTGTGAGAGCCGTGGGTCCCACCACCAGGACCGGAAGGCATTGTAGGAAGAAGCTGCAAGACATCCTAAGGACGGCCAGGGTGAGTAGGCACCACCGTGCCACTGGCACCAATCTCCGTTCCACATACCAGTACGCCTCCCAGAGAGCGACCGAACCCCACCCGCCAGCAGTATGCACGCTCCCCGTCCTTCACCCATGCCCGCACCCATACCGCCTGCCATGGCCAGGTTCCCTGTTCACAAAGACCACCAACTGCCCATCTACTGTGCTGCACACATCCAACTGCCTAACACTGTGAGCTTTCTGCCTCCCCTCCCCCAGGAGAAGGAGGCGCATAACTGCAGAGAGAGAGAAGACCAGAGAGGGGCTGCCGGACCTGAGGCCCCTCTCTGTCACGGAGCAGCAGACACTGGATCTGCTCAGTGGGCCTGGCGAAAGGGCAATCGCCGAGGCGGAGGTTGGCATTGGGCAACCAAGTGAGCTCCCACTGAGTTGCGGCGTTCCTATGGCATGCGTGGCATGACCCCCGCACCGCCCCCACATGACCCCCTCACCACCCGCACCATCCCTGCACCCCTCCCACAACACCCCCACACCACATCCTCATCACCCCCACACCACCCCCTCACCACCCCACCTCCCCACCACACCTCCCCCACACCACCCACCACCCAACCCGCGATCCAATCATGCATCATGTCTTGTGTCTTTGGATCACCTGGCAGCCAGGCAGGCCCTTCTGTCATCCCCGCCCCCAACCCCAAGCAGATTCCAGCGAGGAGTCGACAACTGACAGCGATGCGAGCCATCAAACGCCAGCCCGAGACACCCCGGAGAACCAGTCCAGGGATGACACTGACTTTCCATCACAGCTGTCTCCAGCACCCTCCACTATCCCAGAGACACTCACCTCGGTTGAACACTGGAGTGAAGGGGCTCCTGGGGCACTATCTGGTGCATACCACACCCAAGCAGTGGTACATCAGGTAGAGGTAGGTACCCCCGAGGGAGCGGACTGTCTGAGGGTAGTCAGATCCTAGGGACTAGCTGCCGTCCAGACAGGTCTCAGGCTTCATGAAAGGGCGATCCCATCAATAATAGAAATGCAGACACGGAGCCGTCTGCATGAGGGGGTGTCAGCAACCATCGAGCACCTGCAGGTGCAGATGGAGGAGTCCAACTGCCTGCACGGGCAGGTGGTGGTGCCGATCATGTGTGCCACGCAGGTCAACACCTCATGTGTAGCGTCCGCGGTGGAGGCCTTGGGGGCGAACATATTGGCCATGGGTCAGGATGTCCAACGCCTGGGACACTGCGCAGGCGGTGTCCGAGGCACAGAATGTGCAGCCCTGTCACAGGCCGCTATGTACCAGGGCCCGCTGGACATTGCAGCGGCGCTCCAGAGCTTGGCCCAGACACAACGGGTTATGGCTGAGGCCATCGATGGTATTGTCCAGACGCTAGTTGACCTGAGCCAGTCGCAGAGAGAGGTGGCACAGTCGCTGAGGGGGAGAGGGGGGGCGTGGGGTGGGATGGGATGGGATGTTCGTGTCGTTGGCCAGTCCCCCTAGTTGGTGAACCTGGACATGATCAGAGAGTCCCGTGCATGTTGCACCCATACGGCCGGTGTCACTCTGCACCGGCTCCCATATGGCCGGTGTCACCCTGCGCAACCATGGGCCACTGTGGGTGGTCAGTGGGGTGCGCAACAAGATGGTTGCCTTGCAGGCTGTGGCAATGGCGGTCCATGCCTGGACAACCCGGTCCTGGAGGAACACTACAACTCCCCGGCCCACCCAATCGTTGTCCCCAGTCTACTCCCCCCCCTCCCCCGCCCCCCCCTGCCCCTGGCCCTGGTGGAATGCACCCCCCTCCCAGCCATGCCAGTGGCAGGCCTGGATGCCCACAGTCACACCTCTGGGAATATGTGCTATCTCCTCTCTCTCCCTCAACAGCCATGGCGCCTGTTTCCAGATTTTTAAAACCACAAGTGAACCTCGCTGTCGGCAATTCCTCCCGGAGGTGGAGCATCGCGGAGACCCCGGAGAATGCCGGGTATGGCCCGTTAATGATATGTCAACGGCGTTTACTGTACATGCGGACTAGAATCCATTGAGGTACATTTACTGTACCTGCATGTTGAGGCACCGGAGCATGGCATTCTGTTGGGCGCCCTCGCCGGCCACGATTTCCGGCTGCTGCATGATTCTTCACCCATTCGAATTTTGTTAATCTGGTGACACTGGATCATCGAGTCCCTAGATCATCGAATCCTTACAGTGCAGAAAGTGGCCATTTGGAACATCGAGTCTGCACCGGACCTTAAGCCCATACTTCCACCCTAAAACAGTAACCCCACTTAAGCTTTTTTACACTAAGGGACAATTTAGCATGGCCAATCCACCTAACCTGCACATCGTTGAACTGTTGGAGGAAACTGGAGCACCCGGAGGAAACCCACGCAAACGTGGGGAGAATATGCAAACTCCACACAGACCGTCACCCGTGGCTGGAATTGAACCTGGGACCCTGGAGCTGTGAGGTAGCTGTGCTAACCACTCTGCCACCATGTCGCCCATGGACGGAGAACCCGCTAAAAGAATTTCAAAAATTGGCACCCTCTGAATGAATAAATCCCTCCTCATCTCAGGCCTGCCTATTATTCTGAGGTTGTGTCCCCTGGTTCTACAACAGGTCTTGCATCTACCCAGTTGAGCCCTATAAGAATGTTGTATCTTTGAAAGAGATCACCTCTCACTCTTATTAACGCCAGAGAATAAAGGCCCAGTCTGCTTAGTATTTCCACATAGGATAATCCCTCCATCCCAGGAATTAATTTAGTGAACCTTTGTTACATTCCCTCTATATCTTTCCTTCAGTAAGGAAATCAGAACTGCACACAATACTCCAGGTGCAGCCTCACCAATGCTCTGTGTCATTGCAGTAAGACATCTTTATTCCTAGGCTTTATCTTTATCCTCTTGTAATAAAGGCTGTTTGTCTTCTTTTTAAAAAATCAATTTAGAGTGCCCAATTAATTTTTTCCAGTTAAGGGGCAATTTAGTGTGGCCAATCCATCTACCCTGTACATCTTTGGGTTGTGGGGGCGAAACCCACGCAAACACGGGGAGAATGTGCAAACTCCACACCCAGAATCGAACCTGGGGCCTCGGCACCGTGAGGCAGCAGTGCTATCCACTGCGCCACCATGCTGCCCGGCTGTTTGTCTTCTTAATTGTTTGCTGTACCTGCATGTTAATTTTCAGTGACTCATGAACAAAGACACCCAAGTTGCTTTGAAATTCAACACTCCCTCGCCTCTCACATTTTAAGAAATACAGTGGCCAAGATCTAACAGAAAAGTTTCTAAGGAGGGCAGATGAAGGAATGGGTGTTATATTTCCAATGGCTTGGCGGAAAACTTGGTGCTCTCAGGAATCTGTTGCCCTTCTTAGAGGCTGTAGATTTGAGAGGCACTGTCAGAAAATCCTTGACGTATGGCTGTATTATTGTAATCTTTATATTTATCTCTCCAGCACTGATTACTGCTTTTACTGTTCCTCAGCACTTTGCTACTCTTTTCTTTCCTAGTTTGATGATTTCCCACTACAATTAATACCGTAATACTTCCTTAGTCCAGATGGTTCCATTTTTATTCTCTGAAGCTTTTCAGTTTGTGTGCCTTCAAGCACATCAGTAGAAGTGCTAATTAACTGAGTGCTATTGAACAGTTCATTCTTATTCACAGATCCAGGTGCGAGTTTGGTTAAGTGTCAGGAGTTTGCCTGTGCTGGCTCATTTTAGTGGAACTTTAAGGAACAGGGGTGTCATTCAGGGGATGTGCCACAGTAGAGTAACAACAATTCTACAAGCAATTCAACTGGATAGCATTTCAACCCCATCACAGACTTTGTCAAGGATGAAGAGGCAGGGATTTACTTAAGCAGAGTCAAAAATAAATAATAAGGGAAGTGCAAATACAAATTGGCAAGCTAGTGACAGACTAGCCCATGTTTGATGGATGAGGGAAGTGGAGGTAGTGTCGCATGAGATGGTTGCACTGTGTGCTAGTACACAGTCCTCATTTCAGCATGCTAGACTTGAGGATGCATAATAATAACCTTTTATTGGCACAAGTATGAAGTTACTGTGAAAAGCCCCCAGTCGCTATATTCCGGCACCTATTCGGGTAAGCTGGTACAGGAATTGACCCCACGCTGCTGGCCTTGTTTTGCATCACAAACCAGCTGTCTAGCCCACTGAGCTAAACCAGCATCTAACCTACTTTGACACATGCAGTGCCTTCCCTACGGTATATGCTAATTGCAGATATCTTTGCAGCAAATGCCCCATTAAGTTTTCTGAATACCTTATACACATGAAGGCAATTCCCCAGTCATTGGTAATTGTGGTAATAACGCCTGCAAATATATTGTGTTATTGAAGATCACACTTGCATGCCTTCTATCATGCTGTACCTTATATTGCATGACTTTCTGGCATTGGGCTACTTCTGAAGAACCACTTGGCATAATAGTTAGTCAAGCCTTCACAAGCATCAGTACCTTCAAGTCTTTTGGGAAAACCAATTTTCAAAGTTGACATCTTGACGTGAGTTAATCACCTCCAAGATCTCATTACCACTGTCTGTAAATGGACATGTGCTGGTCCCAATGACGTAGCAGAGAGCATTTCTTGTCTCACCTACACATTCACTTGAGCTGTCTTTGAAGCTTCTGAAGATCAGAATGCAGGACAAAATACCTGACAGTAAAGGCTCACCTGAGCTGGCTTGTCAAGAACTCACACCATATTGAGACAGTCACAATTGAGTTGGGTTGGTCATGTAGCCAGAATGTCTGACTCTCAATTACAGAAGTGAACCTTCTTTGGAGAGCTTGAGTCTCGGGTATGCTCTTATGGTGGTTAAAGGAAGAGCTGCAAGGACAACCTGAAAGAGCACCCTACCCAAGCCCACACATCCACCCTATTCCCATAACCCAGTAACCCCACCCAACACGAAGGGCAATTTTGGACACTAAGTGCAATTTAGCATGGCCAATCCAGCTAACCTGCACATCTTTGGACTGTGGGAGGAGACCGGAGCACCCGGAGGAAACCCACGCACACACGGGGAGAACATGCAGACTCCACACAGTCAGTGACCCAAGCTGGGAATCGAACCTGGGACCCTGGAGCTGTGAAGCAATTGTGCTAACCACTATGCTACCCTGCTGCTCTTGGATGAGCCAGCAACTCATCCAAAACTCAATCGTTTGAGATGCCCTGTCTGATTTACAGCAGAACCTTTTGGGTGCAGATGAACCTTAGCAGTCACCTACGCACCCTTCGGAACACTATCAAATACTCCAGATTATGAACATGGTTATTATCACCTCACATTATTACTTGGGAACCTATTGACACTGCTTGCAAAAAAAATCAAAATAGCAGATGCAAAGCAATAAAGTGGATTTTACGTAGCCAAAAACAGAGATGATGGTATCTTCTGTCTTACCTTTTAAACTTATTTGTATTTGTTGCTTAAGGTCAGCCTGGTGTAAAGGTCATATAATGACACTTCCACATGCTTTTCATATTTTAATGAAATTCCTGTCCAATAGAAGTGCACATCAAGTACAAAAGTGAAAGAACCCTAACAATCCATTTCTCCATTCCCTGTACACAGGAACACATGTGTCTCCACATTAAGTATGAAAACAACATACTCAGATCACAAATAAGAATGCTAAACTTAAACTAATCCAGTTACATAAGTATGAGGGGTGAACTGGCTAAGGTTTATTGGGTCAATAGACTAAATGATATGGCAGTAAATAAACAGGGGGGAAATATTTAAAGAAACAATTCAAGGGCGGCATGGCGGCACAGTGATTAGCACTACTGCCTCATGGCGCCGAGGACTCGGGTTCGATCCCAGCCCCGGGTCACTGTCCATGTGGAGTTTACACATTCACCCCGTGTCTGTGTGGGTCTCACCACCTCAACCCAAAGATGTGCAGTGTAGGTGGATTGGCCACGCTAAATTGTTCCTTAATTGGAAAACTTTTTTAAAAATTCAAAACGGTCAACCAAAATACATTGCATTGAATAATGCTCAGCAAGAAAGATCCACCCATGGCTTCACCAGGAAGTTAAGGATAGCTTTAGATTAAAATGAAAAATTTCTAATATTGTGAAGAACAAATCTGAAGATTGGGAGTGTTTTAGAAACCAGTAAAGGACCAACAAAAATTGATAAAAGGGAAAAAAATAAAATGAAAAATAAATGTAGGCACAGAGCTTGTCCTCCCCTTTTGAGAGCTGACTTATCCTGAGGGTCACCTCAGCCGGTACAGGAATTGAACCCACACTATTTGTCATTTCACATCACAAACCAGCAGTCCAGCCAAGCTCCAATTTCCTCCCCACTGTCCAAAGATGTGCAGGTTAGGTGGATTGGCCATGCTAAATTGCCCTTTAGTGTCCCAAGATGTGTAGGTTGGGGGGTAGGGTGGGGGGAGTGGGCCTAAATAGGGTTTTCTTTCAGAGAACTGGTGCAGACTCAATGAGCCGAATAACCTCCTTCTGCATCCTTCTATGATGTGAAATGTGTAAATGTTGTTGTTCAGAGAGCCTTAGGTACATTCAGAAAATTAGCATTCAGGTGCAGCAAGCAATTAGGAAGGCAAATGATGCGTTGGTCTATTGAAAGGCATTTGGAAGGCAGAAAAAAGGAAATCTTGCTACCGGGCCTTGGTGAGACCACACCTGTAATACTGCGTGCATTTCAGGTCTCCATATTTAAGGAAGTATATACTTGCCCTGGAGCAAATGTTCACTAGTTTGATCCCTGGATGACAGGGTTGGGGTTGTCCTGTGTTCGGTTGAATAAATTGCCTCATGTTCTCTGGTGTTTAGAAGAATGAAAGGTGATCAAATTGATATGTATAGGGTTCTGAAGGGACTTGACAGGATAACTACTGAAAGGTAGTTTCCACTGGCTGAGGAATCTAAAACACAGGAACTCTGTCGCAGGAAGAAGAGACAATCATTTAGAACTGAGTTGAGGAGAAGTTTCTTCACGAAAAGGGTTTTGAATCTTTCAAATACTCTATCCAGAGGGTTGAATATATCTAAGGCGGACAGATTTTTGGTTTCTCAGGGAAGCAAGGGATATGGGCACTGAGGAGGAGAATGGAGTTGAGGTCTAAGATCAACCATAATCATATTGACTGGCAGGGCAGGCTCGACAGGCCATATGGTCTACTCTTGATCATTTTTCTTGAGCCATTAAGTTCTTGTTTATGCCGTGGCCACTTAAGTGACAGAGACAAATCTGAGGGATGTGTTGCATTAGATGCCAACGACAATGAATTTGAAGATTTTTACATGTTGGATTGTGGTTCAAACTATCATTTTTTAAATAATTTTAATAATTTTTATAATTTCTTTCCAATGAAGGGGCAATTTAGCTTGGCCAATCCACCTTCCCTGCACATCTTTTGGTGGTGGGAGACACATGCAGACAATGTGCAAACTCCACACAGACAGTGGCCCGGGCCGGTATCGAACTCGGTCTTCGGTGCCATGAGGCAGCAGTGCTAACCAATATGCTACCGGGCCGCCCTGTTCAAACTATCTTTGTGGAATTATTTCATTATATAAATTGTGATACTTTGAATTGTCCTGTTTATTTTTACAAATTTCAAAATGGTGACCAGCTGCAAGAACGGCGGACATTCACATTTTTACTGTTGACCTATAAGTCAATCCCATTTTAGGAAGATTTTTTTGGAAGTTTCTATGTTCGACTTATACCCCAATCTATGGTATAAACAGTATACTCTTTACTTCACCTTCCCCAGTAACTTGCTTTGCAGTTATATTTAAGATTAAAGGGTGATCTAATAAAATAGTTTGCAACTATAAGATTATTTCCACTGTTGGTAAACGGATAATTAGCACTTGAAGCTTAAAGCAGAAGGTTAGGAATAGTTTTCACATAAGGATTGTTAGGATAAGGAATGAATTACCACAAGTGGTTGTCAAAGCTGCATTCATTACGTTTAAGGATACATTACATAAGCACTTGAAAAAGAAATCTATTGAAGTGCACGAGGAAAGAGTAAATTGGAATTAAAGTAGATAACTCCAGGGTAAGAGCAGGATTGGTTGTTAAAATGGGACAATGGCTTCCTTTGCACCAACATTTCTGATTTCTGGTCGTATTTAAATAAGGGAAACAGCACAAAGACTACTTGAAACTTTAGTTCTAGCAAGACAAAGAATCTATCAATACTCTATTGAAAATGGTGGATGAGCCACCATATAAAATTCATCATCAGCTATTTCTTGAGCTGTTGAAAAGTGTAAATAATCACTTACAACATTTGTTACTCATGTAGATGGTATTGTGGTAGAGCTGCACCATGCTATATTGTCATGAGAACGTGACACATTGCCCAACCTGTGACTGGTCGGTCAGTTATTCAGTTTCACCCTAATCTTTCCCTCTATCTCAGCTGTGGTGTTTTCCAATCCCCAGCCCATTAAAATCAAAGCTCTTCTTAAAATAAGAGGACTTGATTTAGGTTTCATAGACCCCTGCTCTGATGACTGAGATCCTCCTGGATGACATCCCTTGAGTTTTAGATCCATTGAAGACCCTTTCAGAACTGCTACACTTGCAGACTCATCAGAACATGAGGCAAAATGTGAAGTTAACTGGGTGTGTCAGGTCCCAATGGTGAGAAATGGAAGCACTTTGATTGGAGTTGCCCTCCCACATCCCCTTCCATCACCACCTCTTTCATGGCCCAGCCACACTTCACCTCACTGGAGCACAGTTTGCTACTGATCAGTGGAATGCTGCAAGGTCAAGATCATCCTATTTAAGGAGGCATCAAGCCCTGCATGGATATTCGTGATTGTCTCATTTTGTGTTCCATGCAGTTGGCCAGATTTTCCACGCAAAAGCCATCTCTGCAATGCGCTGCAATATCACATGATGACCTCAGATTTAATTGTGGCACCACCACGTAGCTGGAAGCTGCCCCAACTTCCAGGTGGCACTGCCAGAGTTCTGCCCAAGCATTCCCCTTTCCCTCTGAGGGTTGTACTTACCTGTGTGCTGTGCGTCCCTGATGGGTTTTCTTCACCGGGTCTTTATTTGTCCAGACCTGCGGTAACGCTGCTGATGTGATGTCATGTCAGCGGGGGTGGAGGGAATTCCACACATGGGGATGATACTGCAGGAAGGCCTGCTGATGCCTTTTAAATATATGCCAATGGGGTTACCAACCTTTCATGGCAGTAACTCCATGACGCTATAGGCAGGCAGTGGGGGACTATCTCAATGGGAAAATCTGCTGGCATAAATGGCGCCAAAAAACAGGGACAGAAATTCCATCCTTTGACTTTGCCATAGGTTTCTTATTTCCATTGCTGAGAAGTAGTATTGCTACCCTGCTCCTCACAGTCCCAGAATCACATAGAGGGAGTGTGGTGGCTGGGGGACATGCCTTTGATGCAAGTGGACCTTGCCAAGGCGCTGTGGGGCATGTCCCAGTCTCACCTGGGCATTGCCGAGGCACTCCAGAGCATGTCCCAGTCACTGAGAAAAGTGTCTAAGATGCAGGTGGACATTGACGAGGCATTGCAGAGCGTGGCCCTGTCACAGAGGGCCATCGCTGAGGGCATCAAAACCATGGTGCAGACAATGGGGAGCCGTCAAGGCTGGCAGAGCTAAATGATGTACGCACGCCTGGAGCTCATTCCAGCTGCCCCTCTGTCCAAAGGTGAACCCTAGGGCACTATGGACACCAGCCAGGAGAAAGGGGCGCTGTAGGTTAACCCAGAGCCTACCTACAGGGACACGTCGGCCGTCACCAGCTCTCCCAAGCCCTCCTGATAACGGTGCTTCTCAGGGTCAGCGGGTGGAACAGGGTGGCACGGCGAGGCATGTGTGACCAGCAAATTGGCCAGGATCCTTCGGCCTCATACCCTTCAAAGGACACCTGCTAGGGGCATCAAATGCCGCAGGGCACGGTAAGCAACAGGCTGCCTCCACCTCTGATGTACATCCTGGAGACAGGCCTAGATTTAACGCCAGCGCACAGAGAGCTAAGCAGATACAGGATCACTGAGAACGCACTGGGGGGAAGGGTGTCACACCATCAGTAACTAGGGGCAGTAAGTTCACAATTGTTCACCATTAAAACACGTTACACCTGAGACATGTGAAGCCTCTGTCATGTTATTTCACACTGCAGGCCGGCCGGCACCCTTCTCCCATAATTGCCCTCCCCTGGCTCCCAGCCGCTGGCACGGTGGTCCTGGATCTGGACACACCCTCGATCCCCCCGAGGCCTACCACGCGCAGGTGATGGCTGTCAGCACGCTGCCAGCAGACAGGTGTCAGACGACGGCATTGATTGAGAAGCACTAGAGCTCATCTCACTGCGGGTTATCGTCATCCTCCTGCCTTTTATACCGGTCCGCTGACAGTGCCAACTCAGGCCCATCATCCAGGAGTGCTGTTACACAGACCCTGGGAGGGTGAAACAGTGCAATTGGGGTGGGGAATGGATGGATGGGGGGGGTGGTTGAGTGAGAAGGTGGAAGAAGCGGATCGGGTGGGGGAGGAGGGGTGGGGGAGGAGGGGTGGGGGGGATGGTGGGTAGGAAGGGGAGTGTGGTGTTCTTTGTGTTGCTTATTTAGGATAGATTGCGTAGTGTTCCACAAAGACCATAGCTTTTACTTAAACAAAGCTATGATTTTATTTACACAACTAAACTGGGTTTCGACACTTAGTACTTTTAGAATACAGAATTGATCAATAACATCTAACTACACTCACCTACTCGTAATCTCACTCACTGGTATAACTATAATCTAACATTCTCACAATAACTGCTCTGATGACCCCGCTCTAGCTGTCTCCTGCTTACACTCCTCCCCGAAGATCTAGCATCACTGCTTTATGTAATAGTATCTGCAGCTCCCTCTAGTGGCTATTCATGGTACTACATTAACCCTTGTAATGTTGATAGTTATGATAATACCACAGGGAGAGAGGGTGAGATGATGTATGAAACCACATTTTCTGAGTGAACGGGTCATTATCGAGGGCAGGGGGGGTGATGATAACCCGCTGAGAGGTGGTGCTGGTGGAGCTGGTGCTCCCCTACCTGTCTGCTGAGTGCTCGCTCACACTGGTAAACCTTTGCTATACTCCCTCCATAGCAAGAACATCCTTCTTCAGATAAGGACACCAGAACTGCACACAATATTCCAGATGTGGTCTCACCAATGCCCTATACAATTGCATTCAAGCATCCCCATTCCTTTACTCAAATCCCTTCACTATGAAGGCCAATATACCATTTGCCTTGTCGTAGAATTATAGAATCATAAAATCTCTACAATGCAGAAGGAGGTCATTCCGCCCATCGAATCTGCACTGACCCTCAGAAAGAGGTCCCTACCTCGGCCCAATCCCTGCCCGTCCCCTGTAACTCCACCTAACCTAACCTTTGGACACTAAGGCACAATTTAGCATGGTCAATCCACATAACCTGCATATCTTTGGACAGTGGGAGGAAACCGAAGCACCCGGAGGAAACCCACACGCAAGGAAAACGTGCAACCTCCACAGAGGCAGTCACCCAAGGTCGGAATCGAATCCGGATCCCTGGCGCTGTCAGGCAGCAGTGTTAAACACGGTGCCACCGTGCCACCCCAATTTTTTTTTTACTGCCTGCTGTACCTGTGTGCTTACTTTCAAAAACTGATGCACGAGGATGCCAAGATTTCGCTGAGTATCCATTGTTCTCAATTTACACCTATTCAAATAATAATTTGCCTTCCTATATTTGCTACCGAAGTGGATAACCTCACATTTATCCACATTACACTGCATCTGCCATGTATATGCCCACTCACTCAGCCTGTCCAAATCCCACTGAAGCATCTCTGCATCCCCCTCACAGCTTACCCTCCCACCCAACGTTGTATCATCTGCAAATTTGGAGATAATACATTTAATTCCCTCGTCCAAATCATTAATATATAATGTGAACAGTTGGGGTCCTAGCACAAATCCCTGCAATACCCCACTAGTCACTGCCTGCCAATAGGAAATTTATTCCAACTCTTTGCTTCCTGTCTGCTAACCAACTTTCTATCCATCTCAAGATATTACCCATAATCCCATGTGCTTTAGCTTTACATAGTAATCTGCTAAGTGAGACATTGTCGAAAGCCTATGGAAGTCTAAATAAGCCATATTCACTGGTTCTTCCTCGTCAATTCTACTCTTTACACCTTAGAAGAATTCTAGTAGATTTGCCAAGCGTGTATTCCCTTTTGTAAATCCATGCGGACTTTGTCTGATTTTACCACTGCTTTCCAAATGCTGTGCTTTGAAATCCTTGATAATGGACTCTAGCAACTTCCCTACTACCGAAGTTAGGCTCACTGGTCTATAGTTCCCTGTTTTATCTCTACTTCCCTTTTTGAATAACGGGGTTATATTAGCTACCCTCCAATCTGTAGGAACCATTCTGGAGGGCAAAGAATTTTGGAAAATGACCACCAATGAATCTACTGTTTCTATGGCCACTTCCTTAAATATTCTGAAATGAAGATTATCAGGCCCTAGAGATTTATCCGCCTTCAATCCCATTAGTTTCCCAAAACCCATTTCTTTACTAATATTAATTTCCTTCAGCTCCTCACTGAAACTTGTGTTTCTCAGAACTTCCGGTACATTATTCATGTCTTCTTTTGTGAAGACAGAAGCAAAGCACGGATTTAGTTCCTCAGCCATTTCTTTATTTCCCATTATGAACTCCCGTTTCTGACTGTAAGGGGCCTACATTAGTTTTTATCAATCTTTTTCTCTTTACATACCTATAGAAACTTTGACAATCAGTTTTTATGATCCCCACAAGCTTACTTTTATATTGTATTTTCCCCTTCTTAATCAATCTCCCGGTCTGCCTTTGCTGAATTTTAAACTGTCCCCAATCCTCAGGTCGATTGCTTTTTCTTGATAATTTGTATGCCTCGTCTTTGAATCTAATATTACCTCTAATTTCCATTGTAAGCCATTGTTTGGCCACAGTTCCCTTTCTGCTCTTGCGCCAAATAGGAATAAATAACTTTTGGAGTTCACCTATTCGTTCCTTGAATGCCTGCATTGCCTGTCCACTATCCTTCACTTCAGTAATGTTTCCCAGTCCATCATAGCCAATTTATGCCTCATACCATCATTTGTACCTTAATTGAGCTTCAGAACCCTTAGGCCAAATTCTCCCCCAACGGCGCGATGTCCGCCGACTGGCGCCAAAGACGGCGCCAATCAGACGGGCATCGCACCGGCCCAAAGGTGCGGAATGCTCCACATCTTTGGCGGCCTAGCCCCAACATTGAGGGGCTAGGCCGATGCCGGAGGGATTTGCGCCCCGCCAGCTGGCGGAAATGGCGTTTTTTTTCCCCGCCAGCTGGCGCGGAAATGCGGCGCATGCGCGGGAGCGTCAGCGGCCGCTGACAGTTTCCCGGCGCATGCGTGGGAGCGTCAGCGGCCGCTGAAAGTTTCCCGCGCATGCGCAGTTGGGAGAGTCTCTTCCGCCTCCGCCATGGTGGAGGCCGTGGCGGAGGCTGAAGGGAAAGAGTGCCCCCACGGCACAGGCCCGCCCGCGGATCGGTGGGCCCCGATCGCGGGCCAGGCCACCGTGGGGGCACCCACCGGGGTCAGATCGCCCCGTGCTCCCCCCCCCCAGGACCCCGGAGCCCGCCCACGCCGCCTGGCCCCGCCGGCAAATACCAGGTTTGATTTACGCCGGCGGGACAGGCAATTTCTGGGCGGGACTTCGGCCCATCCGGGCCGGAGAATTGAACGGGGGGTCCCGCCAAACGGCGCGGCCCGATTCCCGCCCCCGCCCAATCTCCGGTACCGGAGACTTCGGCGGGGGCGGGGGCGGGATTCACGGCGGCCAACGGCCATTCTCCGACCCGGCGGGGGGTCGGAGAATGACGCCCCTTGTCTCAGAATCAACTACTTCACTATCCACTTTGATAAAGAATTATATCATATTATGTTCACTCATCTCTAAGGATTCTGTCACAACTCGGTTGCCAACTAATCCTTTCTCATTGCACGAAGTCTTACAACACCAGGTTAAAGTCCAACAGGTTTGTTTCGATGTCACTAGCTTTCGGAGCGCTACTCCTTCCTCAGGTGAATGAAGAGGTATGTTCCAGAAACACATATATAGACAAATTTAAAGATGCCAAACAATGCTTGGAATGCGACCATTAGCAGGTGATTAAATCTTTACAGATCCAGAGATGGGGTAACCCCAGGTTAAAGAGGTGTGAATTACATCAAGCCAGGACAGTTGGTAGGATTTCGCAGGCCAGATGGTGGGGGATGAATGTAATGCGACATGAATCCCAGGTCCCGGTTGATGCCGCACTCATGTGTGCGGAACTTGGCTATAAGTTTCTGCTCGGCGATTCTGCGTTGTCGCGCGTCCTGAAGGCCGCCTTGGAGAACGCTTACCCGGAGATCAGAGGCTGAATGCCCTTGACTGCTGAAGTGTTCTCCGGTTGGAAGGGAACATTCCTGCCTGGTGATTGTTGCGCGATGTCCGTTCATTCGTTGTCGCAGCGTCTGCATGGTCTCGCCAATGTACCACGCTTCGGGACATCCTTTCCTGCAGCGTATGAGGTAGACAACGTTGGCCGAGTCGCACGAGAACGTACCGCGTACCTGGTGGGTGGTGTTCTCACGTGTAATAGTGGTATCCATGTCAATGATCTGGCACGTCTTGCAGAGATTGCCATGGCAGGGTTGTGTGGTGTCGTGGTCACTGTTCTGAAGACTGGGTAGTTTGCTGCAAACAATGGTTCGTTTGAGGTTGCGCGGTTGTTTGAAGGCAAGTAGTGGGGGTGTGAGGATGACCTTGGCAAGATGTTCATCGTCATCAATGACGTGTTGAAGGCTGTGAAGAAGATGACGTAGTTTCCCCGCTCCGGGGAAGTACTGGACGACGAAGGGTATTCTGTCGGTTGTGTCCCATGTTTGTCTTCTGAGGAGGTCGGTGCGGTTTTTCGCTGTGGCGCGTTGGAACTGTCGATCGATGAGTCGAGTGCCATATCCCGTTCGTACGAGTGCATCTTTCAACGTCTGTAGATGTCTGTTACGCTCCTCCTCGTCTGAGCAGATCCTGTGTATACGGAGCGCTTGTCCATAGGGGATGGCTTCTTTAATGTGTTTAGGGTGGAAGCTGGAGAAGTGGAGCATCATGAGGTTCTCCGTGGGTTTGCGGTAAAGTGAAGTGCTGAGGTGACCGACCTTGATGGAGACGAGTGTGTCCAAGAATGCAACTGATTTTGGAGAGTAGTCCATGGTGAGTCTGATGGTTGGATGGAACTTATTAATGTCATCGTGTAGTCGTTTCAGTGATTCTTCGCCGTGGGTCCAAAGGAAAAAAATGTCATCGATGTTCTGGTGTATAACGTCGGTTGAAGGTCCTGTGCGGTGAGTAGGTCCTGTTCAAACTTGTGCATGAAGATGTTGG
The DNA here is from genome assembly GCF_047496885.1 of Scyliorhinus torazame. NCBI lineage: Eukaryota > Metazoa > Chordata > Chondrichthyes > Carcharhiniformes > Scyliorhinidae > Scyliorhinus > Scyliorhinus torazame. The sequence continues at coordinate 134,406,101 of NC_092717.1, forward strand.
CGTATTGGGGTGCGAATTTGGTCCCCATGGCTGTTCCGTGCGTCTGGATGAAGAACTTGTTGTCGAAGGTGAAGACGTTGTGATCCAGAATGAAGCGGATGAGTTGCAGAATTGTGTCTGGAGATTGGCAGTTGTCGTTGTTGAGTACTGAGGCTGTTGCAGCAATGCCGTTGTCATGGGGGATGCTGGTGTAGAGTGCCGAGACGTCCATTGTGACGAGGAATGTTCCTGGTTCAACTGGTCCATGGGTGCTGAGTTTCTGTAGGAAGTCCGTCGTGTCGCGACAGAAGCTGGGCGTACCTTGTACGATGGATTTCAAGATGCTCTCGATGTAGCCAGAGAGGTTCTCACACAAGGTCCCATTGCCTGAAACGACAGGGCGGCCTGGTGTGTTGGCCTTATGTATTTTTGGGAGACACAATTCTGCAACTCATCCGCTTCATTCTGGATCACAACGTCTTCACCTTCGACAACAAGTTCTTCATCCAGACGCACGGAACAGCCATGGGGACCAAATTCGCACCCCAATACGCCAACATCTTCATGCACAAGTTTGAACAGGACCTACTCACCGCACAGGACCTTCAACCGACGTTATACACCAGATACATCGATGACATTTTTTTCCTTTGGACCCACGGCGAAGAATCACTGAAACGACTACACGATGACATTAATAAGTTCCATCCAACCATCAGACTCACCATGGACTACTCTCCAAAATCAGTTGCATTCTTGGACACACTCGTCTCCATCAAGGACGGTCACCTCAGCACTTCGCTTTACCGCAAACCCACGGATAACCTCATAATGCTCCACTTCTCCAGCTTCCACCCTAAACACATTAAAGAAGCCATCCCCTATGGACAAGCGCTCCGTATACACAGGATCTGCTCAGACGAGGAGGAGCGTAACAGACATCTACAGACGTTGAAAGATGCACTCGTACGAACGGGATATGGCACTCGACTCATCGATCGACAGTTCCAACGCGCCACAGCGAAAAACCGCACCGACCGCCTCAGAAGACAAACATGGGACACAACCGACAAAATACCCTTCGTCGTCCAGTACTTCCCCGGAGCGGAGAAACTACGTCATCTTCTTCACAGCCTTCAACACGTCATTGATGACGATGAACATCTTGCCAAGGTCATCCCCACACCCCCACTACTTGCCTTCAAACAACCGCGCAACCTCAAACGAACCATTGTTTGCAGCAAACTACCCAGTCTTCAGAACAGTGACCACGACACCACACAACCCTGCCATGGCAATCTCTGCAAGACGTGCCAGATCATTGACATGGATACCACTATTACACGTGAGAACACCACCCACCAGGTACGCGGTACGGTCTCGTGCGACTCGGCCAACGTTGTCTACCTCATACGCTGCAGGAAAGGATGTCCCGAAGCGTGGTACATTGGCGAGACCATGCAGACGCTGCGACAACGAATGAACGGACATCGCGCAACAATCACCAGGCAGGAATGTTCCCTTCCAGTTGGAGAACACTTCAGCAGTCAAGGGCATTCAGCCTCTGATCTCCGGGTAAGCGTTCTCCAAGGCGGCCTTCAGGACGCGCGACAACGCAGAATCGCCGAGCAGAAACTTATAGCCAAGTTCCGCACACATGAGTGCGGCCTCAACCGGGACCTGGGATTCATGTCGCATTACATTCATCCCCCACCATCTGGCCTGCGAAATCCTACCAACTGTCCTGGCTTGATGTAATTCACACCTCTTTAACCTGGGGTTACCCCATCTCTGGATCTGTAAAGATTTAATCACCTGCTAATGGTCGCATTCCAAGCATTGTTTGGCATCTTTAAATTTGTCTATATATGTGTTTCTGGAACATACCTCTTCATTCACCTGAGGAAGGAGCAGCGCTCCGAAAGCTAGTGACATCGAAACAAACCTGTTGGACTTTAACCTGGTGTTGTAAGACTTCGTACTGTGCTCACCCCAGTCCAACGCCGGCATCTCCACATCATCTTTCTCATTGCACAACACCCAGTCCAAGATGGACTGTTCTCTTGTTGGTTCCTCAACATATTGGTCCAGAAAACCAGCCCTATACACTCCAGAAATTCCTCCCCTATTGTACTGTGACTAACCTGACTCACCCAATCTCTCTGCAGATTAAAAACACTCATAATCACAGATGTTCCTTTATCACATGCATCGCTGATTTCCTGTCTAATGCTATTCTCAGCATCACCACAGCAGTTTGGTGATCTTTATACCACCCCTACAAATCGTTTTTGCCCCTTGGTGTTTCTTTTTTTAAAAATCTTTTTTTTAAATTTAGAGTGCCCAATTCATTTTTTCCAATTAAGGGGCAATTTAGTGTGGCCAATCCACCTACCCTGCACATCTTTGGGTTGTGGGGGCGAAATCCACACAAACACAGGGAGAATGTGCAAACTCCACACGGACAGTGACCCAGAGCCAAGATCGAACCTGGGACCTTGGCGCCGTGAGGCAACAGGGCTAACCCACTGTGCCACCGTGCTGCCCTGCCCCTTGGTGTTTCTTAACTCGACCCATACAGATTGCACTTCATCTATGCCAATATCTTATTTCATCTTTCATCCGGTACGGTGACATATTGGTTATCACTGCTGTCTCACAGCGTCAGGGACTTCGGGTGACTGTCTGTGTGGAATTTGCGCGTTCGCCCTGTGTCATCATGGGTTTCCTCCCAAAGTCCAAAGGTGTGCAAGTTAGGTCGATTGGCCATGCGAAATCACCCCTCAGGATGAGGTGGCAGGAATAAGGTGGGGGATTGGGTCTAGGTGGGGTGGTCTTTCAAAGGATCGGTGCAGACTCTATGGCTTGAATGGCTTTCTTCTGCATTGTAGGAATTCTATTTTTCCTCAATATTGTATCAATATCTTCTTTAATCAACAATGCAACTCCACCAAAAGTGGGTGTAGTGACCATCACGAAGGAGAAGGTGCTGGGGAAACTGAAAGGCCTGAAGGTGGATAAATCACCTGGACCGGATGTACTACACCCGAGAGTTCTGAAGGAGATAGCTGAGGAGATTGTGGAGGCATTCGTGGTGATCTTTTGGGAATCACTGGAGGCAGGCAGGTCACAAAGAATTGGAAAATGGCTAATGCAATAAATACCCTTTTTAAGAAGGGAGGCTGTTTAAGAAGGGAGGGAGGCAGAAGACAGGAAATTATAGGCCTGTTAGCCTGACTTTGGTTGTTGGTAAGGTTTTAGAGTCCATTATTATGGATGAGATCGCAGAGTACTTAGAAATGCATGGTAAAATAGGACTGAGTCAGCAAGGATTCGTCAAGAGGAGGTCATGCCTGACAAATTTGTTAGAATTCTGTGAGGAGGTAACGAGGAAGTTAGACAAGGTAGAACTAGTGGACGTGATCAATTTGGATTTCAGAAGACCTTTGGCAGTGTGCCATACAGGAGGCTGCTAAATAAGATAAGAGCCCATAGTGTTAAGGGCAAGGTACTGCCATAGATAGATGATTGGCTAACTGGTAGAAGGCAGAGAGTGGGGATAAAGGGGTACTTTTCAGGATGGCAGCTGGTTACCAGTGGTGTTCCGCAGGAGTCAGTGTTTGGACCATAGCTATTCACGATGTATATAAATGATCTGGAAGAAGGAACTAAGGGCATTGTTGCTAAGTTTGCATATGAAGGGCGGCACAGTGGTTAGCTCTGCTGCCTCACGGCGCCGAGGTCTCAGATTCGATCTCGGCTCTGGGTCACTGTTCGTGTGGAGTTTGCACATTCTCCCTGTGTTTGTGTGGGTTTCGCCCCCACAACCAAAGATGTGCAGGGTAGGTGGATTGGCCACGCAAAATTGGAAAAAATTAATTGGATACTCTAATTTTTTTTTTTAATGTTTGCAGGTGAAAAAAAGATATATAGAGGGACAGGTAGTGTTGCGGAAGCAGGAAGGCTGCCAAAGAACTTGGACAGGCTAGGAGAGTGGGCAAAGAGGTGGCAGATGGGATGCAGTGCGAGAAAGTGTGAGGTAATGCACTTTGGTAGGAAGAGTAGAGGCATAGACTATTTCTTAAATGGGAAAAGGCTTCAGAAATCCAAAACACAAAGGGACTTGGAGTCCTAGTTCAAGATTCTCTTAAGTGCAACATGCAGATTCAGTTGTCAGTTAGGAAGGCAAATGCAATGTTGGCATTCATGTCGAGAGGGCTAGAATACAAGAGCAGGGATGTACTTCTGAGACTGTAGAAGGCTCTGGTCAGATCCCAATTGGAGTGTTGTGAGCAGTTTTGGACCCGTATGTGTCTAAGGAAGGATGTGCTGGCCATGGAAACAGTCCAGAGGAGGTTCACAAGAATGATCCCAGAAATGAAGGACTTTTCATAAGAGGAGTGGTTGAGAACTATGGGTCTATACTCGTTGGAGTTTAGAAGGAGGGTGGGGAGATCTCATTGAAACTTACAGAATACCGAGAGGCCTAGATAGAGTGAACATGGAGAGCAAGTTTCCACTAGTAAGAGAAACTAGAACCCAAGGGCACAGCCTCAGACTGAAGGGACCATCCTTTAAAACAGAGGTGAGGAGGAATCTCTTCAGCTAGAGGGTGGTGAATCTGTGGAACTTTTTGCCGCAGAAGGCTGTGAAGGCTAGGTTACTGAGTGTCTTTATGACAGAGATAGATAGGTTCTTGATTAATAAGGGGTTATGGGGAGAAGGCAGGACAATGATGATGAGAAACATATCAGTCATGATTGAATGGCGAAGCGGATTCGATGGGCCAAATGGCCTAATTCTGCTCCTATGTCGGATTGTCCTATGGGCTAATATCTGAAAGAAACATTACAAAACATTTCAATTTGTCTTAATGTGAAAGTGCAATGATATTCACATATTTTGGAGCTCTCAAGATGCGTTTTGAGGTGCTTTAATTCAGTAATGAGAAGATTACAAGCATCTTAATATTTTTGTTACAGATTGTACAATTCTGTTCAAATTATGTACATCAATCCTGTTGCACTCTGAGGTGCTTCAATATAGTTACATGTAGTTGGCATGAAGCACACAGTCCGAATGCCTTCACACGGTTACCAACTCCTCGGCCTACATAAGGTCTTACACAGTGGAGTTTCCCCGTTGTGCCTTGGCAGCAGCTGCCCCAATCAGTGTCCCTCAATGAATCATGTGTAGGCTAAATCAGGTAAGGACAGCAAATGTCCTTCATTAAAGGACATTGGATGGGTTTTTAACAATCATTGACAGTGGTTTCATGGTCAATACTACGGAATCTACGGCCTGAATTTTCAGGATGGCGAGGGTTCACCGACTCCAGCAGGCCCAATGCCATTTCATATTCGAACAAGCATTGATTGGCATAAGGCGAGACTTTCCCGACCATCATTGGGAGGAACTGACGCCTTGGAGAGTTGCTGGCAGTGGGAGAGAGGTGTGTGGGGGGCGGGCGGGAGGGGAGGGGGGGGGGGGGTTCAGGTGGCATTATATTCTGGCCTAGCTTTTACTTTCAGATTTTATTAATGTATTTAAATACCACCAGGTGCCATGATGGGATTTGAACCCATGTCCCCAGATCATTATCCTGGGCCCCTGCATTACTATTCTAGTTATATTATCAATATGCCATCATCTCCCACAAATATATATGTAATGGCTTCATTGGTTTCAGTTTTGTTCTTTTATTTTATTTATTTATTTATTTATTCCAATTAAGAGGTAATTTAGCGTGACCAATCTACCTACCCTGCACATTTTTGGGTTGTGGGGATGAGACCCACGCAGCCACGGGGAGAATGTGCAAACTCCACACGGACAGTGACCCAGGGCCGTGATCGAATCTGAGCCCTCGGCGCCGTGAGGCAGCAGTGCTAACCACTATATCACCATGCCGCCCGTTGTTCTTTTATTTTAAGCACTGTTTATCTGCACTTCATCTATTGCACTTTGAGGTTCCAGTTCTACTTTTAGCTTGTTAACGGAAAGTTCCTGTCCTTTCTTAATTTTGACACATTTGTCAATAAACTTCCTGAAACAAAAGCCACAAGCTTACAACTTGAAGCCAAAGGAGATTTCTAGACTACCATTAAAGCTATTGTATGAGGATCACCAAAACTAAGATAAAGCACAACAATCGTTGAAGTTTGAATAAGGCTGAGCTTCCTTTCTAATAATACCGAACACTACCACATTTTAGTAGAACAAATTTTATTTTAACTATCACTAGTTAGTTCCAGTCTGTGAATAGAATTCGCATCACAAGATTATAGGAACATGGGAGCAAGAGTAGGACATTTGACCTGCCGAGCCTGCTTCGCCATTCAATTAGATCATGGCTGATCATCTACCTCAACACCACTTTCCTGTGTTATCCCCAGATCCCTTAATGTCATTAGTGTCCAGAAATCTATTGATTTCTGCCTTGAAATGTTCAATAATTTCCTTCTGGGGTAAAGTATTCCAAAAATTCACAACCCTCTGAATGAAGAAATTTCTCCTTTTCCCAGTCTTTTTAAAAATTTTAAAATAAATTTAGAGTACCCAATTCATTTTGTTTTTCCAATTAAGGGGCAATTTAGCGTGGCCAACCCACCTACCCTGCACATCTTTGGGTTGTGGGGGCGAAACCTATGCAAACACGGGGAGAATGTGCAAACTCCACACAGACAGTGACCCAGAGCTGGGATCGAACCTGGGATCTCGGCGCCGTGAGGCCGCAGGGCTAACCCACTGCGCCACCGTGCTGCCCCCTTTTCCAGTCTTTACTGGCCTGCCCCTTATTCTGAGTTCCAGATCCGCCATCCTCTCCATATCTAGCCTGTATCGTCCTGTATGAATTTTGTAAGTTTTAATGAGATCGCCTCTCATTCTTCAAAACTCCAGAGAAAGCAAGCGCAGTTTCCTCCATCTCTCCTCATAAAGCAATCCTGTAAATTTATACCTCCTCTTCCAATGGTGCAAGGATCACCAAATCTCCATTTAAATCGCCATTGACCAAAGCTGAATTAAACCAGCTATTTCAGCCCATTGGGTCTGAGAGCAGGGCAGGAGTTGGGTACTCAGTGAGGAGTGGTTCACCTACAACTCTCCATCACTTACAAGATTCAAGGCAGGAGTATGATGGAATACTGTATACTCATCTGACTGGCTTCTGCTGCAATAATACCAATAATACTCAAAATGCCAATTGCTGCTATCCAGATGGGGCAGTTTGCTTGACTGCCATTAAAACTGATATCAATACTTCAGTATGCACCAATGCTGATCTGAGAGCATTTTCATTCCCTGAAATTTGTGCCAGTGCAAGTAATGATAGCAGGATATCATGGGGACATCAATCCTTCAAATTCCCCTCCAAGTCACACAATAGTCTGACTGGAATAACAATAGCAACAACTTAGAGAAGGGAAACCACAAGCAAAAACCACAGGCAAATGAAAAGTGTGATTACCAAAGAAGGGGATCTGAAGTACAGAATAACTGTTGTAATAGGAAATTCATAGTTAAGAAATGGGTAGGCATTTCACAATAAGTCAGGAGTCCAGAAGCGATCGATGGTCTCCCAGATGTCAGAGTAGAGGTCATTGTCTGTGTGGAGTTTGCACATTCTCCCTGTGTCTGCGTGGGTTTCACCCCCACAACCCAAAGATGTGCAGGTTAGGTGGATTAGCCATGCTAAATTGCCCCTTAATTGGAAAAAAAAATGGATACTCTAAATTTATTTTTAAAAGATGTCAGAGTAGGGAACATGGCGATGCTAAAGATTTTAGAGCGGGCAGGGGAACAATCAGAAGTCGTAATTCATGTTAGAACCAATGACAGAAGCAGGAATCAAAATAAGAACATGCAAAGCAAAATTTGAGAATCATGACACAGTTAAAGAGCAGGATCTCAAGGGTAATCACCCCAACTACCTCATGCTGATTAGCGTAGGAATAACAACATAATGGAAAGAAATATGTGATTAAAGTGGTGGGGCTGAAATATGGGCAATTTGTTTCTGATGGCAGTGTTTCTAGTTCCACCACTGGAGGAATCCATTGGGTATGCATTCAAGCTAATCAGGGTTATCCCAACAGCAATCATGAAGTGTTAAGTGGCTGGAGGCAAAATTTTTGCTCCACACTTGTGAAGAAATCCTGCCTCAGAAAGTTGCTGGTAGTTGGATTGGCTGGTAACTCTGTAATCCGAGCAGCGCCACCAGGACAAGTGACAATTGCTGGGACTACAAGCAATCTCCAAAGTCAACGAGACATAGACCACAGTGTAGACTGGTCATGTAATGCAGCGATGCCGTGACTACTGAAGGGGACATGTATTGGGATCATGGGAGTCCTCCCATGTCGTGTGTAGAGCTACAGCATGTGAGATCTGCTCAAAGTACTCAATAAACTGTTGTTATAAGTCCTTGGTTGCCAGTTATTGGAACCCAGTCCTTCTACAAGGTGTCAGGAGTTGGCAGAGTGGCACTAGGATTTTGCCACACTGACCCGCTCATGATTGACAAAAATATTGCGCACAATGGGCCAAGTTTGAAAAGAGTTTGTGCATTTACTGCAGTGCCAGGTCATTGGACAAATCCAAAAAGGTACAGGCATACACTTTACGAAATCTAGTGGGCCCCAAGGCCATTGAGAAGTTTGAATCTTTTGTTTTCCAAATGGAAGAGGAGGAAGAGGACTCTGAGATACTGCTAAAAAAGTTTGAGAACATTTGCTTGCCAGTGAAAAGCATCATACTCGATGGGCATGTGTTTAACACTACTAACCAAAGATTTGACATATCAATACCTTCCCATGCTGTAACTTTTAAAATCACAGTAAGGGGATCGCGTAATATGAGCGTGGGATATTATGGGCGGGATTCTCCACCCCCACGCCGAAGTGGCCGCGCCGTCGTGAACGCCGTTGAGGTTCACGATGGTGCGGAATGGCCCCGGTCCCGACCGATTCAGGCCCTGACAATGGGCCAGTATCGGGGCCGCGTCATCTACCCGCGCCAGGCCTTGTCGCCCGCGTAAAAGCGGCGCCGCATAGATGACGCGGCCGGTGCCGCATAACGGACGTCATCCGCGCATGCGCGGGTTGGCCGGCTCCAACGTGGTTGCCGTCCTCTCTAAGTCCGCCCCGCAAGAAGATGGCAGACGGATCTTGCGGTGCCGCTGAAGGAAGGAGGTCCTCCTTCAGAGAGGACGGCCCGACGATCGGTGGGCACCGATCGCGGGCCACCCCACATCTGAGGTACCCCCCGGTGCAGGATCCCCCCTCGCCCCCCCGCAGGCCGCCCCCCCCCCCAGCATTCACGCACCGCCCACGACTGCAGCGACCAGGTGTGGACGGCGCCGGGGGAACCTGCCATTTTGGCCTGGCGGTTTGGCCCATCCGGGCCTCAGAATAGCGGGGGTGCTGGAGAATCGCCATTTTGGGTGTCTCCGGCGATTCTCCGGCCTGCGGCCCGTGAAACTCGACCGTGCCATTCCCGCCTCTTGGGAGAATCGCGGGAGGGCATCGGACCGGCGTCCCCGGAAATTATGGCGGCCCAGGCGATTCTCCCAACCAGCGTGTGAGTGGAGAATCGTGCCCTATGTCTCTCTCTGGACCCTACTCAGCCTGTAATCCTTCCATTTATCGCGTTCACACAGCTCGTTCTTAACTAATCCGAGAGTGAGAACTTCATGTTCTGTCCCTGGAAGATTTCTAGGTAAATGTTGGTGACAAATTGCTGAGAAATATGAAGAAAATCGTCGACAAAAAAGAGCAGTCAAAAGTGACCGGGGTGGAACTAACTCCTTAACGAATGAACAGACTTTCGATCTGCATTAAGACTCTCAAAGGTGACTGCTAATATTATTAAGGTCATTGACAAGAAACTCAGTCTGTTAGTACAAAATATCACTGCCCATACTGAGAGCTGCAAAATAGGGGTAAAAGGCTTGAGGAAGTACAGGAGAGCGTTAATACTGTCTAAAATGCAAATTCCTCACTAGAGGCCTGCTTATAATCCTTGGAAAAGCAGCTGTGTTGTATGTCAGAATTCCTTGATGACCTGGATAACCGAGGCCAGAGGAAAAATGTCTGGATTTTCGCTTTGACAGAAGGAGCTGAGGGTAAATTGCCAGTTAAATTCGTTGAGAGCTGGCTACCACGTCTTCTTTATTTAGAAACGGAAAATGGGCACATTAAGTTAGAAATAGCACATTATATCCTGTCTCTGTGGCCAATGACCAATGAATAGTACCGGCCTGTAATTATCCTTTTTCATAACTTCAATGATTATTGGAGGCAGCTGGACATAATGTTGCCTTGCTCTATGAGGGTGCAAAGGTTTATTTTTCAAGATTTCATGGCGGTGATACATCACAGGCACATGGGGTTTGATGAAGTTAGAAGGCGCCTGAAGGCCATTGGAGTGCAATATGTCCGATTGCATCCTGCTACACTGACATCCGACAGATCTATAAAAATCTTCGACAATCTTTGTGAGCTCCATGGAAGGCAATAATTCGGAGTAACAGACTGCAGTTTACTGTAAAATTCGGACTCTATCCCTTGCCAATATAACTCCTTCCTGCTTCTGTGTTGGTATTTTTCATTCTGACAGGAATGATTTAGAAGTGGAACACTACAGTGAGTTTTTATTCTTGAGAATGTCAGGGACTTCCATCTGTCTTTAATGAAAATTGCTCCTCAGCATGCTCCTTCTAGTTAAGGAATACACTGTGCTGGTTGTATGACACTGGGGCAGTGTGAAGAATATCCTTCTTCCTTTCTTTTTATCAATACGCTTATAATGGAGGTATATGTTTTATGGTTTCCTTGCTCTGATTATGATGAATTTGCAGCAATGCAAAACGAAAAGTAAAGATTGACACTGGAGCAAAGCGTAATGTATTGCTCAGACAAATGCTGCGGGAGCTAGACCCATATGTAGCATCAGACCCTAATACTCAGTCAGACCCCATGGCCTATGACAGACAAACCATCCACATGGAAGCTGTGGTCAATCTCTATTATACACAGGGCAGCTCCAAGTGTCACATAGTCAACCAGAACATAAGTCACTGTTAGGTCGTCAATCAGCAACGTACTGGGGCGGTGGTGTATTGGTATTGTCACTGGACTAGTAATCCAGAGATCCAGGGTAATGCTCCAGGGTCCCATGTTCGAATCCCACTATGGCAGGTGATGAAATATGAATTCAATATAAATCTGGAAATAAACGTCTAATGATGACCAATGAAACCATTGTTGATTGTCGTAAAAACCCATCTGGTTCACTAATGTCCTTCAGGGAATGACATCTGCCATCCATACCTGGTCTGGCCTACATGTGACTCCAGGTCCACACTATGATGCTGTTGAAGTTTTTCACAATAAATAGTAATAATCCTAACACAGCAAAATAGAGTGAACATTAACATAGGGCAAAAAGAAAATATACAATAGCAATTGACTAGACATGACCCCACGCGCCTCAGTCTTCCCACACCCTCCCAACGGAGCACTCACCCCCACTCCCCTACGGGTCGCTGCTGCTGACGTTTTAATTTTCCCTGAGAAGCCATCGGACGGTATTATGTCCCCGCTCAACAGCAGCAGCAGCTCTGTACACTTGGCAAAATTATTTACACACATAAGTAGGCATTTGTTCGTGGTGTTGTCGTCCCTTGCTTCTCCCAGACGGAATTCGCTGCCGTTATCGTCTTGTTCCGCTTCTGCACACTTCCGCTGGCCCTCCCGTCTTCCCCGTTTTCTCTGTTCCTGTGGACGTTAAGTTTGTTAACGTTTCCCTGCCTCCCCCCTCCCCCTCCCTGGATGTCCTCTATTGTTCCATCTCTTCCCTCTACACCCCCTCTCCCCGCTCCTGCCCCCCCCCCGTGGCTCGCCTTTCCTGCCTCTTAGATTTAACTTCCCCCCCCCCCCCCTCTCCCGGTCTATCTCTCCCTCTCATGCTTTGGCTACTTTCCCCTGATTCTTGGCTTCCTGGCCATTCTTCTGCTTGTTTGTTGGCCACAAACAGGTCCCGGAACAATTGGGTGAATGGCTCCCACGTTCTGTGGAAGCCGTCGTCTGACCCTCGGATGGCGAATTTAATTTTCTTCATTTGGAGAGATTCCGAGAGGTCGGACAGCCAGTCTGCAGCTTTGGGTGGTGCTGCTGACCGCCAGCCAAACAGGATTTTATGGCGGGCGATCAGGGAGGCAAAGGCAAGGGCGTCCGCCCTCCTCCCCAGGAATAGATATGGCTGGTCTGAAACCCCGAAGACCGCCACTTTCGGGCATGGGTCCACCCTCACCCCCACCACCTTGGACATTGCCTCGAAGAAGGCTGTCCAGTACTCCACAAGTCTGGGGCAGGACCAGAACATGTCGGCGTGGTTGGCTGGGCCTCCTTGGCACCGCTCACAAAAAACTTATGTTTTTTAGTTGCAGGTACCTTAGTTCGTTCCCCCTGGCTAGCTGAAATTTCTCTGTCAGTTCGCCCAGTGTTGCGATCCTGCCGTCCGTGTATAGGTCCCTGACTGTCAGTGTCCTTCTGTGCTGTCCCCACCTTTTGAAGGTGGCGTCAGTCAGCGCTGGCGTGAACCTATGGTTGTTGCAGATGGGAGCTTTACCCGACATTCTGGGCAGGCCAAATTGTTGCTGTAGTTGGTTCCAGGACTGGAGGGTGGCTATTACCACTGGGCTGCTCGAGTGTTTTTTGGGTGGGGATGGGGATGGGAGCGCCACCGTGGCGAGGGCCCGGAGGGAGGTCCCCATGCAGGAGGCCTCTTCTGCGGCACCCACTCGGCTTCTGGCTCCTTGATCCACCCCCTTATTCGCTCGGCCGTCGCCGCCCAGTGGTAAAGTTGTAGGTTTGGGAGGGCAAGCCCCCCCCCTGGATTTTGCTTTCTGTAAAACGCCATGATTAGTTTGTCTAGTGCTTTGATAAAGGCCTTGGGGATGTAGATCAGGATGGATCTGAATAGGAAGAGGTACCTGGGCAGCACGTTCATTTTGATCGTCTGGACTCTCCCCGCGAGGGAGAGTGGGAGTGTGTTCCATCTTTTCAGGTCCTTTTTTACTTCCTCTGTCAGACTGGTGAGGTTCCATTTGTGGATCCCTTTCCAGTCATGGGCTATTTGGATCCCCAGGTAGCGGAATTTGTGTTGGGCTTGTTTAAGCGACAGTCCCGTTAGGGCTGCCCCACCTACTTGTGCCCCACCTCGCTTTTGCTCCTGTTGAGTTTGTAGCCAGAGAAGGCGCCAAACTCTTTCAGGAGGGCGATGATTCCGTTCCTGCTGCTCTGTGGATCTGAAATGTAGAGGAGCAGGTCATCTGCATAGAGTGAGGAATCTGCATAGAGGTCATGCTGTTGACTCTTAGCTGCCCTCCATTGAAATGGCTGAGCAAGCCACTCAGTTCAAGGGCAATTATGGATGAACAACAATCGCTGGCCCAGCCAGCGACGCCCACATGCCAACAATGTATTTTTAAAAATAGAGGACGGACTAATATTGCGTGGCCAGCAATTCATCACCCCTAACTCTCTACAGAAGTACTATGCCCAGCAACTCCAACAACAGAACCCAGCTTTGGAAGCAACCAGATACAGGGCAATGGAATCCCTATACTATCCCTCCATGCTGACATGGAGAGGGAAGAATCCAGATGTGCACCATGCAAAGCACGCCTCAATCCAAAGGATCACTGTACTTATATGAGGTCCCAGACCTCTCATGGTAATTTATGGTGGTTGACATTTTCGAAAGTAATAGTAAACAGCACTTGGCCCAAGTCGACTCCTATTCAGAACGGTTTGAACTCAACCACCTGCCAGACATGAAGAGTAACATAATCAAGGTCAAGAGACACTTTACCACACATGGCATCCGTCAGAGAATAATAGTGAACAATACTCATTTTGACCAAACCAAATACAAGGTTATCGGACCAGTTTCCAATGGGCCTACATCTTTTAAACAACAAAATGGGGGGTGAGGGGAGAAAGGAGATGCAATGGGCTTTGCACCAGCTCCAGCAGCCAAATCTGTGTTTCCCCACATGTAAATAGTTATGTGCTGTTAGCCTGTTCACTCTGTTCTGTTATGTTTATATAATACTTTGCATACAGTGACTATTCGTGCACACTGTTACATCTCAATACCACTGGTTGTATCAACGTAAACATGGAATCAGGTGACCACGTGATGCTGTGATGACGTGGCTACTGAAGGGGTCACATTTCTGGAGCACTAAGGTTCTCCCTGGAGCGCGGGCAGAGCTACAGCATGTAAGTGCTGCTCAGAGTACTTACCCGGAAACTGGGGGTGGGAGTCCAATCTCAAAAGGGAGACGGCCACATTTCCCCTCTATCTCGATACCAGCATGCTGACACGTCGGATTTCCCCCATCCCATACCTGAACCCCTCCTGCTAGGCTGAAAATTGAGTCCCGGGCAGGAAGCGACTCTTAACTGCCCATTAATTAACCACTTAAGGGCCTCAACTGCAGCAAGGACAGGTGTACCCGATAAGCCTCGCCCACCCTCCATAAAATTCCGGCAGGTTGGCGGTGAGTGGGTAGGCCACCCAGGGAATTTGAAAGGCCCCCCACCAGCTGCAAACCCACTGACAGGGGCCCATTAAATTCTGCCCCTGCTGACTCAGTGTGGAGCAAGAGTGGTCTCGCATGGGCATGTTCCTTGTGAACAAACATGGAACCAATGTCTATGCTGGGAGAGTAATCAATGCTCTGGGGAGAGTTCAAATAAATATTGAAGTGGGGAGAAGGAAAAAAACAGCAAGGTGGAGTAGAGGAAACATCTAGAGACTGTACAGCAAAATAACTGGGTAATGACATTGGTTAAGTTCAACTATTCCAAGATAGATTGGCCTCAAACAAATAGACCAGCCAATTGCGATGTATCTTTGACATTGCAAGAACTGGAGTAGACCACTTCAGGGGCGTCATTCTCTGACCCCCCCAGTGGGTCGGAGAATGGCCGTTGGCCGCCGTGAATCCCGCCCCCGCCGGTTGCCGAGGTCTCCGGTACCGAATATTCGGCGGGGGCGGGAATCGGGCCGCGCCGGTTGGCGGGCCCCCCCGCTCGATTCTCCGGCCCGAATGGGCCGAAGTCCCGCCGATAAATTGCCTGTCCCGCCAGCGTAAATTAGAGTACCTATTTACCGATGGGACAAGGTGGGTGGGCTCCGGGGTCCTGGGGGGGGCGCGGGGCGATCTGACCCCGTGGGGTGCCCCCACGGTGGCCTGGCCCGTGATCGGGGCCCACTGATCCGCGGGCGGGCCTGTGCCGTGGGGGCACTCTTTCCCTTCCGCCTCCACAACGGTCTCCACCATGGCGGAGGCGGAAGAGACTCTCCCCACTGCGCATGCGCGGGAAACTGTCAGCGGCCGCTGACGCTCCCGCGCATGCGCCGCCCCGACATGTCATTTCCGCGCCAGCTGGCGGGGCAACAAAGGCCGTTTCCGCCAGCTGGCGGGGCGGAAATCTCTCCGCCGCCGGCCTAGCCCCTCAATGTTGGGGCTCGGCCCCCAAAGATGCGGAGAATTCCGCACCTTTGGGGCGGCGCGATGCCCGTCTGATTGCCGCCATTTTGGGCGCCAGTCGGCGGACATCGCGCCGTTTCCGGAGAATTTCGCCCCAGATAAGAGCTGAGAGTCAATGTCTCAGATCAATGAGTGAAATGACATTTAGGCCAGGTAGGACACAGTCTGGATGACTAGTTATCTCAGAATAAACCAATAGGCTTTTGCAACAATCTGGCAGCTTCATGATGACACTTAGCGATATCAATATATTTTGTTTCCAAATATTGTAAACTGAGATTAAATTTTAAAACCATCATGGTGTGATTTTAAGTTATTCACTCTGAATAGTAGACCAGGGGCACAATCCTAGAATGATAGAATCACTTCAGTGCAGAAGGAGTCCATTCGGCCCTTTGTGTCTACACCCTACGTAGGCCCGCGCCCCAATTTATCCCTGTAATCCAGTAATCTCATCTATCCTTTCAAACATGAAGGAGCAATTCAGCAAGGCCAATTCACCTAACCTGCATTCTTTGGACTATGGGAGGAAACCGGAGCATTCGGAGGAAACCCACACAGACACAGGGGGAAAGTGCAAACACTACGCAGACAGTGAGCCAGGCTGGAATGGAACTCTGGTCCCTGGCGCTGCGAGGTAGTAGTACTAACCACTGTGCCGATCGTACTGCCTCATTGCACCCAGCCCGGTAACGGGGCAAGGCCGGCATCTTGTGAGATTTACATCACACAGGACACCTCGTGAAATGTAATGAGATCTCGCGAGACGTCATGATTTAGATCCTGTCCTCACTGGGCGGGATCCAGGTTTGCATATTCAAATGCGCAGTAAGGCTCACTTGAATATGCCTGCGCCGAAGTATCCAAAGGCATGGGATTGAACACCTGAGCCTGGGAGATTGAGCCATGGCGCCATTTAGCACTGGTTTCCACAGATGGGGGCCAGGCGTACCAGAACTTGGGTGGGGGGGGGTCTCCTAGGTGATTGGAGCCCCCCTGGTGCCGCGCTCTCGGCAGGGTGGTACCTTGGCACACCCAATGCCACCTGGGAACTTTGGCTTTGCCACCCTGGCATCCTGGCAGTGTCACCCTGGCACTGCCACCCTGGCACTGCCAGGGTGCCTAGGTGGCACTGCCAGGCTGGCTGAGGCACTGCCAGAGTGCCAGGCTTGCAGTGTTAAGGTGCTTGGGTGCCAATTTGCCGTGCCAGGGACAGACCTGGGGGGGTGCCCTGCCCTTATGAGGTGGGGTGAGGGAGAGGCTCAAGGACACCCCAATCGGTATGTTGGGGCGTTTGGGGTGTCCGGAGGGCGCGGTGGCAGGGTCCACAGATGGAAGGATCGGGTCAGCATTTTAAAATGGCACTCCGATACCTTCCTGAAGAAATTAAGTTAAGTGCGACCTTGACGGGGTGTTCCTCATCCAGCCCTGAAAAAGGAACAGAGTCCTGTTTGACAGCGGGATTATTCTCGCCGCTGCAGGCACCGAGAAACACCCCACTAAATGCGCCCAAAACAGGACTCTGTTTTGTTTCCGTTAAATCACACCCCAGTTCTCCAAATTACTAGCCCAATTACACAAAGGCACTTCATGGGGGTTCCATTTAACAGAAACATTTTAAGTGTAATTTTGGGTGCAATTAGCGGGTTGTTTCCCGACGGCCGTTGGCGAGATTGTGGTCGGTATTTAACAGCACTTAGTGCCGGAAATGAGCCCCCATGGGCTTCTCGCCTTTACTGGCTGTCTCGGCGTCTGAATCGCCAAACCCGCGCCGTAGCGTCTCGCTGCTAACGAGGGGAATCTGCTTTTAAGCGTGCCCTCAGCACACACTCAGTCAACACACAAGTATGACAGCTTGCTCCTTGCTTTGGTGATACTGACCTGACCAACTTCTGGACGCTATGGAGGTGAGATGGGACATTCTGTTAGAGAGCCAGCAACAGGGTCAACAATACCACCTGGGAGGCAGTGGCTGGTAGTTCGGGCTGCATAACCAGGAGGACCTCCATACAGTGTTGGAAGAAGACCAACGACCTTCACCGAGCTGCAAGGGTAAGTTACCACCTCTCTCCTGGCATAGGTTCCGCCTGCCACTCCTCAAATTCCCAATAGCAATCCCCCCCAAATCAATTGCTGACACCTCTCACCCTCCCCACATCTGATCTTTGTGCTTGTCCCTCAGCACCCCCTGGCACTCACCAACACAACTCTTCATGTCCAGTGCCCGCACATGCCACCTGACGTAGACCTCCCCTGATCCATCAAGCATGTGGCTCAAAATGTCATTGTTTTGTCCCTGCAGGAGAAGATAGCCCATAATAGGTGTGAAAGAGCCAAAGCGGGGGGGTGCGGGAAGTCTGAGATCCGTGTCCTCAGCCCCTATGAGGAAGGGGCCCTGGCAGTCGCGGGGTTAACAGATGACCTCTCTCAAGTGAGTTGTTCATATCAGACAAAATGATCTTCCCTCTCACTGACCACATATCCATTCTCTTGCAGGATGTCCATCTGATGGAGTTGGACCGTCCTGAGTCGTTTCGAAGAAAACACCTTGGAGGAGAGCACCAAGGAGACCATCATCGAGGCATCAAGTTAGCAAACTCACCTTCCACCAGCGCAGACACACACACCTCAGTGGGCGACATTACTGGACAAGCTTCTGGGGCACAATCTGGTGAGCACCACACAGTTGCTGATGCACATCAGATGGCCTGCTTGATCCCAGGACTCAGCTGGGTCCCAGTCAGATGCCGAGCCTCTGGACAAGATTATCCCAGAGCTGATGCAGATGCTAGGACACGGCTGTGAGGTTCAGGAGGGGATGTCAGCGACATTCCAGTGAATGCATAGCCAACTGGAGGAATCCCAAAAGTTATGGGCACAGGAGATGGTGCCGACAATGCGTGGTACCGAGGCCAACGCTGATGGCTGGCAGCCGCAGTGGAAAGTCAGGTGCACAACATCAGCATCTTTGAGTGGTGGTGTGGCTAGTCTGTGACGACCATGGCTCAGGGACTTGATATCATGTCCCAGTTGCTGAGGATCATGTCCCAGACGCAGGTGGAAATTGCCAGGGCGCCGATGAGCGTGGTCCAGCCCCTGAGGAGCATCGCTGAGGGCGTCGACACCATGGTGCAGACAATGGGGTGGTGCCAGGAGCAGCAGAGCCAGAAAACACGGAGGCCTCTGGAGCTCATTCCAGCTGCCCTGCCGTCCCATGGAGTCTCCCAGGGCTTAAGAGCACTGTCAAGGAGGAGGAAACATGGGAGGCCAACATGGGGCCAGCCACCAAGAAGACATTGGCGGCCTCCAGTTCTTCTGAATCCCCCTTCCTTTTTTTAAATAAGTTTAGAGTACCCAATTATTTTTTTCCAGTTCAGGGGCAATTTAGTGTGGCCAATCCACCTGCGCTGCGCATCTTTGGCTGGTGGGGGTGAAACCCATGCGGACATAGGGAGAGTGTGAAAACTCCACACAGGCAGTGACTCGGGGCCGGGATCGAACCCATGTCCTCAGCACCGTAGGCAGCAGTGCTAGCCACTGTGCCACCATGCCGCCTGTGAATCCCCCCTCCTGACTGGCGCATGTCAAGGGCAGCAAGCAAAACAGAGTGGTACGGCGATGCTAGTGGCCCTTCGGCTCCAGGCCCTCCAGAGGTCACCCGCCAAGTGCATCTAAAGCCAAGGGCGCAAAAAGCAACGGGCTGCCTCCACCTCTGATGTACATCCGGTGATACACTGAGACGTAGCAGTAGATCACGTAAGATCAAGAAGATTGAGGATCACTAATTGGGCACTTGGGGGCAGGGGGTGGGGGGTGGTGGGGAGTGCTTTCACTATCTGTAGTTAGGGAGAGTGGAAATGTCAAACGTTCACAATTAAAACATGTCACACCTGATACATTTAAAGCCTCTATTACATTAATCTTCACAGTGGGCCGGCCTGCACCCCAATCCCCTTGTTGCCCTCCGCTCCCCACACCCCGTGCCCCCCAGACACAGTGGTCCAAGATCAAACACCCCGGATGCAGACCCTGTTCAGAGGATGTCTGTAAATGCACTATTAGCAGAAAGATATGTCAGACTATGGCATAAATTGAGGAGCTCCAGAGCTTACCTTACAGTGAGTGGACATCACTCTCCTGCCTTGTATATTGACTCACTGACGGTGCCGACACAGTCCCATCACCCTGCGGTGATGTTAAACAGACCCTTTGAGGGTGGAACAGGGTTGGCGGGGAATGAGGGGGGGGGGCAGTCAGGGTCAGGGAATGGGTGAAAGGGTCAGGAATAGGGAGAAGGAGGGCAATGGGGGAAGGAGGGGAATGGGGTGGATAGGTTGAGCTGTTGGACAAAGCCTGGTCCTATGAGAATAAATCGGTGATGAGGGCCTCCCTGGTCATCCGGGCATGCTGGACCCTTGTTGCTGCGTGTCCTCCATCCATCGGTTCCTCCTGCGGGTCTTCCCCGGAGCTCATTTACCATTCCTTTCTGGTCCTCCACAGATGAGGCCGCATGTTCCTCCTCCTCCAGCATGTCTCCCCGCTTCTGTGCCAAGTTGTGGAGGACACAGCAGACCACCACAAAGCAGGATACTCTCTGGGAGGGTATGTAGGAGCGGTTTCAAGACCTGTGTATTGAGTCAGCTTCCACGTGGGATTCTTCCCTGTGGCTCAACTCAGTAAAGAGAGCAAAAGACACATCAGCAATCTAGATAAGATGGTTTATTTATTAATCTAAGCTTGGTTACGTGTACACGGAGATGAGATCTGGATAATGCCAAGATCTATTTGTCAACACTGATAAAAACATATCAATTATACAATTTCCAAAAATCAGTAGCCCACCCCGTTTGGACTCGATCCAACCCCTGAAGCTGTCATGTTTAAGCCTTATACAATAAAATTGTGATCAGCCCATGATTGACACTCATCCTGTTAGCTGTGTTTACAAAAAGGCTTGACGTCAATCTTAGCATCCTAAGTTGTTTTTCCCCCATCTCAGCATCCTGCACCCATTATTCATAAAGGCCAGGATGGCAGAACTGGCATCCTCTTTACTCCAGAAAGCCAGGATATCCAAAGTGACTTCCTTTTCCCTTCCAGAGGATATCGAAGGCCACTGATAAAAACTTGTGTTTATTAGTAATTTGCTGATCACACATCTCCAGCTAAGAAGAGCCAGGAGGGGACATGAGAAGTCTTTGGCAGGTAGGATCAAGGATAACCCTAAAGCTTTCTATAGATATGTCAGGAATAAAAGAATGACTAGGGTAAGAGTAGGGCCAGTCAAGGACAGTAGTGGGAAGTTGTGCTTGGAGTCCGAGGAGATAGGAGAGGTGCTAAATGAATATTTTTTGTCAATATTCACACAGGAAAAAGACAATGTTGTCGAGGAGAATACTGAGATTCAGGCTACTAGACTAGAAGGGCTTGAGGTTCATAAGGAGGGGGTGTTAACAATTCTGGAAAGTGTGAAAATAGATAAGTCCCCTGGCCCGGATGGGAAGCGAGGGAAGAGATTGCTGAGCCTTTGGCTTTGATCTTTAAGTCATCTTTCTCAACAGGAACAGTGCCAGAAGGCTGGAGGATAGCAAATGTTGTCCCCTTGTTCAAGAAGGGGAGTAGAGACAACCCCGGTAACTATAGACCAGTGAGCCTTACTTCTGTTGTGGGCAAAATCTTGGAAAGGTTTACAAGAGATAGGGTGCATAATCATCTGGAAAGGAATAATTTGATTAGACATAGTCAACACAGTTTTGTGAAGGGTAGGTCAAAGAACAAAACAAAGAACAAAGAAATGTACAGCACAGGAACAGGCCCTTCGGCCCTCCAAGCCCGTGCTGACCATGCTGCCCGACTAAACTACAATCTTCTACAATTCCTGGGTCCGTATCCTTCTATTCCCATCCTATTCATATATTTGTCAAGATGCCCCTTAAATGTCCCGATCGTCCCTGCTTCCACTACCTCCTCCGGTAGCGAGTTCCAGGCACCCACTACCCCCTGCGTAAAAAACTTGCCTCGTACATCTACTCTAAACCTTGCCCCTCTCACCTTAAACCTATGCCCCCTAGTAATTGACCCCTCTACCCTGGGGGAAAGCCTCTGACTATCCACTCTGTCTATGCCCCTCATAATTTTGTATACCTCTATCAGGTCTCCCCTCAACCTCCTTCGTTCCAGTGAGAACAAACCGAGTTTATTCAATCGCTCCTCATAGCTAATGCCCTCCATACCAGGCAACATTCTGGTAAATCTCTTCTGCACCCTCTCTAAAGCCTCCACATCCTTCTGGTAGTGTGGCGACCAGAATTGAACACTATACTCCAAGTGTGGCCTAACTAAGGTTCTATCCAGCTGCAACATGACTTGCCAATTCTTATACTCAATGCCCCGGCCAATGAAGGCAAGCATGCCGTATGCCTTCTTGACTACCTTCTCCACCTGTGTTGCCCCTTTCAGTGACCTGTGGACCTGTATTCCTAGATCTCTTTGACTTTCAATACTCTTGAGGGTTCCACCATTCACTGTATATTCCCTACCTGCATTAGACCTTCCAAAATGCATTACCTCACATTTGTCCGGATTAAACTCCATCTGCCATCTCTCCGCCCAAGTCTCCAGACAATCTAAATCCTGCTGTATCCTCCGACAGACCTCATCGCTATCCGCAACTCCACCAACCTTTGTGTCGTCTGCAAACTTACTAATCAGACCAGTTACATTTTCCTCCAAATCATTTATATATACTACAAAGAGCAAAGGTCCCAGCACTGATCCCTGTGGAACACCACTGGTCACAGCCCTCCAATTAGAAAAGCATCCTTCCATTGCTACTCTCTGCCTTCTATGGCCTAGCCAGTTCTGTATCCACCTTGCCAGCTCATCCCTGATCCCGTGTGACTTCACCTTTTGTACTAGTCTACCATGAGGGACCTTGTCAAAGGCCTTACTGAAGTCCATATAGACAACATCTACTGCCCTACCTAATAAGGTCGTGCCTAACAAACCTTATTGAGTTCTTTGAGAAGGTGACCAAAGAGGTGGATGAGGGTAAAGCAGTTGATGTGGTGTATATGGATTTCAGTAAAGCGTTTGATAAGGTTCCCCACGGTAGGCTACTGCAGAAAATACGGAAGCATGGGATTCAGGGAGATTTAGCAGTTTGGATCAGAAATTGGCTAGCTGGCAGAAGACAAAGGGTGGTGGTTGATGGGAAGTGTTCAGACTGGAGTCCAGTTACTAGTGGTGTACCACAAGGATCTGTTTTGGTGCCACTGCTGTTTGTCATTTTTATAAATGACCTGGAGGAGGGCGTAGAAGGATGGGTGAGTAGATTTGCAGATGACACTAAAGTCGGTGGAGTTGTGGACAGTGCGGAAGGATGTTACAAGTTATAGAGGGACATAGATAAGCTGCAACACTGGGCTGAGAGGTGGCAAATGGAGTTTAATGCAGAAAAGTGTGAGGTGATTCATTTTGGAAGGAATAACAGGAAGACAGAGTACTGGGCTAATGGTAAGATTCTTGGCAGTGTGGATGAGCATACTGGGCTAATGGTAAGATTCTTGGCAGTGTGGATGAGCAGAGAGATCTCGGTGTCCATGTACATAGATCCCTGAAAGTTGCCACTCAGGTTGAGAGGGTTGTTAAGAAGGCGTACGGTGTGTTAGCTTTTATTGGTAGAGGGATTGAGTTTCGGAGCCATGAGGTCATGTTGCAGCTGTACAAAACTCTGGTGCGGCCGCATTTAGAGTATTGCGTGCAATTCTGGTCACCGCATTATAGGAAGGATGTGGAAGCATTGGAAAGGGTGCAGAGGAGATTTACCAGAATGTTGCCTGGTAGGGAGGGAAGATCTTATGAGGAAAGGCTGAGGGACTTGAGGCTGTTTTCATTGGAGAGAAGAAGGTTAAGAGGTGACTTAATTGAGGCATACAAGATGATCAGAGGATTGGATAGTGTGGACAGTGAGAGCCTTTTTCCTCGGATGGTGATGTCTAGCACGAGGGGACATAGCTTTAAATTGAGGGGAGATAGATATAAGACAGATGTCAGAGGTAGGTTCTCAGAGAGTAGTAAGGGTGTGGAATGCCCTGCCTGCAACAGTAGTGGACTCGCCAACACTAAGGGCATTCAAATGGTCATTGGATAGGCATATGGATGATAAGGGAATGCCATGGGCTTTAGAGTGGTTTCACAGGTCGGCGTAACATCGAGGACCGAAGGACCTGTACTGCGCTGTAATGTTCTATGTTCTATGTTCCTGTGTCTCAAAAACACGGTCAGGTTAGCTAGCCTAAATCCCGTCATGCATTGTGGCCACCGCTTGTAGCCAGAGTTTGATTACTTATTACTGCCATGACCTAAAAATACATGTTTAATGGTTAATAATGATTACTCAGTACAATTCCTATAATTAATCTCAATCCTTAATAAACTTACTTATGTAAAGCTACTCGAGTGGAATCCTAGCTATTCAGTTTTAAGAGGTCTCATCACTGGACCCCCCCTTCAGGGTATACTGCAGTGCACCACCAGAGCTGTCCAGGCATCAGAGCAACACTTTGAGCACTCCAATACAACGCTCAATGACAGCATTGATAGCAACATTGGCCTCCTTATATCAGGTCTCCGCCTTGGTAACCGGCTTCTGTACTGGAGCAATCAGCCAGGTCCTAAGCAGGTAACCCCTTATCTCCCCAGAGCCATCCTGGGGTGTCCGCAAAGATGCCGGGGATCTCTGACTGCCTCAGAATTCCGAAGCGTAAAGGTTCAGGGCCGCGGTGACCTTGACAGCCACCGGGAGCGGGTAACCTCCTCCTCCACATGGTGCCAAGTCTGCAAGGCATGGCACAGGTGCTACACCATCCCCTTGTTGAGACAGAGACTCCTGTGGCACATGATTTCTGTCATCTGTTTGAAAGACCAGCGATGCCTGTACATCTTGGGCCATTACCGGCCTCCCTCTCAGAGTCTCTCCCTGGCCTGATGGGCGGCCGGGTCCTCAGGCTTCGGGGCGGGCCCTTGCACATGGCCTGCCACCTCAAGCCTCTGTCAACGCTACTGCCATCGCCTTCTCCGGCGTCTGCCCGCCTGGCCTGCCAGCAGCACCGTGTTGGCAGCCTCCGAGGGGTCCGCAATATCATCCATAATGTGATATCTGTAAGGAAGTGGAAAGGGTGAGGGACAGACAAACAGCTATGACTTCCAGCCCAGACCTGCGGGTCCCTCAGATCTTCCCCACCCTCACATCCCCTGCCATCCCTTATGGTGCCATCCAACATGCATCCATGACCGCTACAGGGTCCCTTGGCACCCAATCTTTGACCCCGGGCCCGGGACCCCAGACACCCACTGGGAACATTACCTGGACCGGGCGCTGGTTCCCTCCTCAGCCCACACACCCAACCCCTCAGTGGGGATGTCCTCAGTGCTTTGGCCCAGCCCCTGGTTGTTCGAATCTTGGCTGCTGCTTCAGTGGTGTTGCTGCCTCTGGGGTTCGGAGTGTCCAGAGTGTCGAGGCCTCACAGACTGATTGGAATGCTAGGCTTTAACAACCGCTTGCATCATGGCATACCTATCCAGGAGACTCCACTTGGGAGCTGTGAGGTGCTCACAGTGCTAGGATTGCCAACTCCCCATTAACAATATCCTGCAGCTGTGCGGCCGTCGTGGTCAGTGGGAGTTAAAGTGACTTTCACCGTCTTACCACAAACGCGGTTCTGTGACAGAAGTGTTCAGTGTGAGAGACTGGCAGAGGCTGGAACTGCCCCCATGGCTGTACATGATCCGGGGGGTGGCATTCCCGGCCCGCGGGCGCAGCCCCCCTGCCCTGGGGCAAACCCCCCCAATGGTGGCTGAAGTGTTGGGTGCTCTGAGGTACAGACGAACCAACACGGTTGCGATTGGTACAACGCAGTTTTATTCCATTAAACTATTTATACATCTGACTTGGTACTCAGCACGTTGTGACTGTGTGAGTGTCTTGCTATGAGGCCCTGGCCCTGTGCCGTCTCCAGATGGACTGCCCAGGAAGTGTCGTGTTTCTTGTTTTATACTGTGTCTGCTCTTGTCTGTGATTGGCTGTCGTGTTATGTGTGCTAATTGGTCCGTTGGTCTGTCTATCATTATGTATGTGTTATGATGTATGTTTGAATATCACGACATCCCCCCTTTTTTACAAGATTATGTGCCTACGTGGTTATAAATATAAATGTGTCCTGAGTGCAGCTAAAGGTGTGTGTGTATGCGTAATATTTACATCATGTACATGGGGCTTAATTATATACAAGGGGCGATGTCAGGTGTGACATGCTAACGAGGTTGTACCATAACAAAAGAAGAACAATGTGGAAATTTGAATATCATGACAGTGGCGACCCACACCCCGACCTGTCCTGTTCCCCTTTCCCTCCCAGGGGCTCCCCCATCCGCGCTCTGTGGCTGCAGCCTCGATGCCCACAGGCTGACTGCACGATTTCAAAGATGGCTACTCACCTCCTCAGATCCCCACAGCAGCTACTCCACCAGCTTCACGTTTTAAAAACGTGTACTAAACGGCGCATGTGTGACCGCTCGCAGGGGAGGCAGTTAGATCATGGGTGGCCGTTCGATAGGGGGTCCTTCCCGTTATTGGGATGGAGATTGATCGTAATTGGTGATTATTGGTTTCTGCCACATCTCGGTGGGATCCTGATCTCGCCAACAGGAGAGGGCCGCTTAGAAGGGAAACAGATATAACCGGCCTTTCCGCTCTCTTGCTCAGCACGAGGTGGCCGCTAGATCGTGCCCTATGCTTTTCTTTTCTTTAAACTTATGCATTGGTCACTTAGCAACTAGCATTAAACCAAGGTTCCATGCACCCTGTCACAGGAACATAATTGATCCCATGGATGATTTAAAGAAGAGCAGGGGATTTTTCCTGGTGGCCTTGCCAAATTTTAACCTTCAACCAACCACAGTAATAAGCTGATTACTTTGCCACCTGTCTCACTACTGTTTGTAACCCATGCTGTGTACAAAATGATTGCAATATTTGCCTACTTTACAACAGAGTTTAAGGGTCACTGTTTCAAAATAGAAAGTCTCCCATTTAAGACAGGTGTGAGGAGGAATTGCTTCTCTCAGAGGGCCGGTGATCTTTAGAATTCTCTGCCCCAGTGGCGGCTAAGATATTGAATAAACTGAGGGCTGAGTTAGACAGATTTTTGATCTTCAAGATCAGCAATGGTTATGGCGAAAGACATGAAAGGGGGGTAATGGCCATTATCAGTTCAACCATGATCCTACCTGTTGGAGGGAAGTAATACTCAGAGCCTTTTCTCGACCGCGTGGACTTGTAAAAGTTGCGTTTATTCGGAATTGCTGTGTGCACACAGGAGAGGCAAATTCTGCTGCTACCCTTAGCTCACAAAAGTCAGCTCTGATCATATTCAGAGTTACATGCATATGTATTTAAAGTTCTTTCAGAGTTACAAGTAGGCATTGACATCATCGATTCATTCAGAACAATACAAAGTGATCAGTATGCATCACTTTGATGGAAAAACGATCAACTAATAGAACAAAAGAACAAAGAACAAAGAAATGTACAGCACAGGAACAGGCCCTTCGGCCCTCCAAGCCCGTGCCGACCATACTGCCCGACTAAACTACAATCTTCTACACTTCCTGGGTCCGTATCCTTCTATTCCCATCCTATTCATATATTTGTCAAGATGCCCCTTAAATGTCCCTATCGTCCCTGCCTCCACTACCTCCTCCGGTAGTGAGTTCCAGGCACCCACTACCCTAATACAATGCTTCTTTACAATCTCCTGGATTCTGTTCAACATATTTCCCTTAATCTGCACTCCTTGATGGGGTGTTAATGTAGGGGCTGGTTTAGCACAGGGCTAAAGAGTTGGCTTTTAAAGCAGACCAAGGCAGGACAGCAGCACGGTTCAATTCCTGTACTGGCCTCCCCGAACAGGTGCCGGAATGTGGCGACTAGGGGCTTTTCACAGTAACTTCATTTGAAGCCTACTTGTGACAATAAGCATTTTTCATTTCATTTCAATGTGTTTTTATTCCCTGCTCTGGGCTGGACAATGAATCTCTTACAGACAGGCTGGAGGCATGGTTTCTATGACGTGGGTCCCCATTCTTATCCTAATGCCCTGTAGAATGATTGAATTATCCTGAGTGCAGGTGACTTTTCTTTAAGGTTCAACATTTTGACCCCTTGCCTACTGATTTTTCCCTTGACCTGTGCTGCTATAATACTTGAGACATCTTTATTATTACTTATATCAATTCTGTAACACATATAGCAATTTCTTCCGCGAATATTATCGAATGGTGGAACAAATTCAAGGGGTAGAATTGCTGATTTCTGCTCCTATTATGTTTCTATGATCTAATTATTCTTCAAAAGTAATTAATTGGCTGTAAAGCATTTTGGGTCATTCTTAAATATGGCTTATCCTTGTGGATAGACCTTCACTTTTTAAACACAGTGACATCCTCTTGAGTGTTGTCTGCGAGAATTATTCACTGACATCCCACTAATGACTGCCATTATAATTCTCCCAAAAGCATTCTCTGATTCCCAAGGTTTTAATCATCGAGGCTCAAGCCAATCCTTCCGTCATGTGAAAGTCTTCAGAGTCTAAGTCATTCAAGGTTGCTGGCCCAGGCTGTTTAGAAGGTTATGAATACTCCTTTACAACTGTCCAGATAGCTGCACCTCTCATAGATATTTTCAACATAACAAATATTAAATGACAACAGTCTTTGACAATGGCAAATAGAAAATGCAACAGATCTGACAATTGACACCTGGAAATTATCAATTCACACGTAAGAACAATGCTTCAGTCAGCCCATCTGGAACTTCAGTGGTGTGTTCTCCTTCGAGAAATGCCCTTTTTGACTCCAATTCAAGTCATTGCATACTAATTCTAGCAATACAAAATATAAGTTAAAGAAAGCATAATCAGAATGTTATATTGGAGCAAAAATATTAAAGCACATTATGAACGAATGAATAAAAGTGCCTGTATAGGGCCTTTTTCGACATCAGAAAGCCCCAAAGCACATTGAAACAAATTAAATTCTTTTCAAAGCAGTCCCTGTGGAAAAACGTCATTACTGTTGGAATGTAGAGAAGCTTAGTCGGAAGATGGAAAGCAAAATTTGAAGGACGAAAGGGGAATATAAAAGATCTAATAGTTAATATAAAATGAAATAGTTAGAGTTTTTAATATGTGTATTAAAAGTAACAGAACAATTAAGAAGGAGTGAATGCGTTGCATATGGCCGTAACTACCTCGGAATGGCAATCAGTGTCGGATTGCTGCTCCGTGTCCAATTAATTACATAAATGTTTTTCTGATCCTATCTTGCTTGACCTTCCGACTCAGGTCGGGCAAGATCCAAGCAGTCTCCAGGGCCCAGCAACGAAGTGCCGGAGAATGGAAGTGAAAAAGGCCATACTCTCTTACGGCACTAGCTTCCGTAAGCCAGGTATCTTTAAATGTCCATTGAAAATTAAAGGTCCTGCTTCCGGTGGCGGCAATGAGCGAGTGAGCCGCACATTCGGGGGCTCTCACTCCGGTGGGATTTGAGGACCTGGTTCCCCGGTTTTGCGGGGCTGTGGAGCGCTGAAAGGACGACCACGGGGGGGCTAAGGAGCGAGCAGAGCTGCATGGAACTGCGGGAGAGCAGAAAACAGCGCAAACGGGAGAGGAAGGGACAAAGGCAAGGTGCAGGGGAAGCTGACCCGGGAGCAAAGATGGCGGACACGCGGACCTCGGACCCGGCGATCCAGCAGGCCCTGGAAAACATGCTGCAGGTGATAAAGAGCAGTTTTGTGTCGTTGAAGCGGGATAACTTGGACCCACTTCAGAAGGCAGTGGATCAGCTGAACCAGAGACTGCATGGCCAGGACGAAAAAGGAGCTGGGAGAGGTGGTGGAGGAGCAGGCGGACGCGCAGTCAATTGCTGCGCTAGAAGTCGACGGGTTGAAGGAGAGACAGAGAAGACTGCTGGACAGAGTAGAGGAGCTGGAAAATAGAGCCCGTAGACAAAATCTGAGGATCATCGGCCTCCCGGACGGGGCGGAGGGAGCTGATGCCACAGCGTTCGTGAAGGACCTGTTGATGCAGCTGATGGAGGCTGAAGCCTGTCCGCGACCGCCGGAGCTGGAGGGGGCACACAGAGTACAGGCGAGGCAGATTCATCCGGGTGCCCCCCCCCCTGCTGCAATGGGCAAAGAGCGCTAAGAGCAGCACGTGGAATAACAGTGTCCTTCCCATTTACCAGGACCTAAGCCAGGAGGTGGCTAGGCGGTGAGCAGCCTTTAAACCAGTTAAGGAGGTGTTGTTCAAAAAGCACGTGAAGTTTGGTCTGCTCTTCCCGGCCCGTCTTTGGGTTACACATCAGGGCCAACACCACTACTTCTCCGAGCCCGAAGAAGCGATGGACTTTGTGAGGGATCAGGGGCTGGTCTCGAAAAAAGGACCCACGGACGCAAGCTAGGGTCCGAGAATTACTGGTTGAAAGGACGCTTACTGTGCCTGGACTGCAAGTCGACTGTTTACTGCTTTAAAGGTGCCTTGTGGTGTATTTTTTGTGGGAAGTTTTTGCCTGTGGGGGATGTGGGGGGAAGGTATCCTGCCCCCCCTTTCGAATGGTCTTTTTCCTTTTTTCTGTTGTTTTTTTTTTTCTCTCCTTTTTTTTCTTCTGTTGTGGTGGGTACCTTTTGTTGGGCTCTCTGAGTGCGCTGGAGCCTGCAGTGTAAAAAAAGTGTGGCCGGTCAGCAATGGGGATTAAAGATGTTGGTTGGGGGCTTTTATTTCATTTATGTCTATGGTTTTTATGTTTGTTTTGGATGGGGATGTACAGGTACTGGGTTATTGCGGTGTTATATATATTTTTTTGGTGCTCAGAAAGGGAGGTGGGTTAACACTTTTCTGTGTACACAGCTGGAACTGTATTGTACCTGGAGCAGCCTCGCGGTGCTGTTTGATGTTTACACCTTGTTTGATCTTTCCCATCTTAGTGAGATTGCTCCAGTGGGTCGGAGTGGGGGATGGTGTGCTGGGGAGTGGGGAGATGAGGTTGGGGAAACAATGGGACTGAGCCAGAGCAATGAGTCACCGGGCTAGCAGATTAGCTAGTCAAGGGAGTCAGGTGGGGGGGGAGAATACAGCCAGTGAATGGCAGGGGTGGGGTTATCGGGGGATGTTGCTAGGGGGGGAGTTATTTTGCTGACGTGGGGGGGATCTGAAGTAGGTAATGGAAAGGAGGTCGGGGGTGGAGGCGGCCAAGAGGCGAGCCAAGAATGGCACGGGGCATGGGCCGGGGGCGGGCCCAAGAAAGGTTATGGCTGACCGGCAGGGGGGGGGGGGTTATGCCCCCTAACCAGGCTGATCACCTGGAATGTCAGGGGCCTAAATGGGCCAGTTAAAAGGGCATGTGTGTTCGCGCATTTGCGGGCTCTAAAGGCGGACGTAATTATGTTGCAGGAGACACATCTGAAAGTGTCTGACCAGACTAGGCTAAGGAAGGGCTGGATCAGCCAGGTCTTCCACTCGGACTTGGATTCTAAGTCCAGGGGGGGTAGCAATTATGATCAATAAGCGGGTTCAATTTGAGGCGGAGGGCGTAGTCGCAGATGGCGGGGGCAGATTCCTAATGGGCAGGGGCAAGCTGGAGGGGAGAAGAGTGGTGCTGGTGAACATATATGTGCTGAACTGGGACGACGTTGACTTTATCAAAAGAGTGCTGGGGAAGATCGCGGACCTAGACTCACGTAAGTTGATAATGGGGGGTGTGGTGGTATGTATTAGGGGTAATACGGTACACCACATGTCGACAGGCTATTGGTGGAGGGATGCCAGGTCCTGATAGGATCTGCCACCTACTGGACTCCACCCAGAAATGCCGGTATAAGAACCCAGTTTTTCCCTCCATTTCCCTCAGCAGTTGCATTCTGTAACCACGCTGCTGGGGATAAAGTTCTGCTTAATAAAGCCTTCAATTGACATTACCTCAACCTGCCTCGCGTCATATTGACGGTGCTACAGGGGGGGACTTTAATAAGGTCCTTGACCCGGGGCTGGACCGGTCATGTCCCAGAACGGGTAGACTCCCGCAATGGCAAGGGAGCTGAAAGGGTTCATTGGGCAAATGTGGGCTGTGGACCCATGGAGAGCCAGACAGCCGACAGGAAGGGGCTACTCGTTTTATTCGCATGTTCATAAAGTATATTCTCGGATTGATTTTTTTATCATGAGCAGGGACTGTGTAGTGGAGGTAAAGAATGCGGAATACTCGGCAATCACTGTCTTGGACCATGCCCCGCACTGGGTGGACAAGCAGGTCGGGGGGGCAAACTACCAACGCCCGCAATGGAGGTTAGACGCAGGATTGTTGTCGGAGGAGGGGATATGTGAGAGACTGCGGAAGTGTATGCAAAATTACTTGCAGGTGAACGATACGGGGGAGGTCTCAGCAGCGACCCTGTGGGAGGCGCTGAAGGCAGTAGTGAGGGGGGAGCTGATCTCAATTCGGGCTCACAGGGTCAGGGCGGACAGAGCAGAAATTAGGGAAATTCACCGGATAGACGAGGAGCATGCGGGGTCCCCGGGGGAGGACCTACTCCTACTAGTGTAGAAGATTGTAGTTTAGTCAGGCAGTATGGTCGGCACGGGCTTGGAGGGCCGAAGGGCCTGTTCCTGTGCTGTACATTTCTTTGTTCTTTGTTCTTTGTACTCAGGGAGAGACGGAGATTGCAGGTGGAACTGGGGGTGCTATCCATGAGTAGGGCCGTGAAACAACTTAGGAAGGCGAGGGGAATGGTGTCTGAGCATGGGGAGAAAGCCAGTAGATTGCTAGCGCAGCAACTCAGGAAGAGGGAGGCAGCCAGGGAAATATGTAGAGTGGTTGATGGGGAGGGGAGCAGAGTGGAGGACCCGGCAGGACTGAATAAGGTATTTCGGGACTTCTATAGTAAGCTGTACACTTCAGAACCCCCAGAAGAGTCGGAGGAGATGAAAAGGTTCCTGGATGGACTAACCTTCCCAAAAGTAGGCGGGGGACTAGTGGACGGGTTGGGGGCCCCGATTAGAGCGGAGGAGGTATTGGGGGCCTAAAGGCCATGCAGTCGGGAAAGCCCCGGGATCGGATGGATACCCAGTAGAGTTTTACAAGAAGTTCTCGGAGATAGTGGGACCGGTCCTGACAAGGGTTTTTAATGAGGCAAGGGACAGAAGGACCCTGCCACCGATGATGTCGCAAGCCACCATCTCGCTGATACTGAAGCGGGACAAGGACCCGGAGTCCTGCGGGTCACACAGGCTAATCTCCCTGATCAATGTGGATGGCAAGCTCCTGGCCAAGGTCCTGGCGATTAGAATTGAGGACTGCGTACCGGAGGTGATTGAGGACGATCAGACAGGGTTTGTGAAAGGCAGGCAGCTGACAACTAACATGAGAATATTGCTTAATGTGATCATGATTCCCCCGACGGGCAAGGAGGTGGAGGTAGTGGTGGCAATGGACGCTGAGAAGGCCTTCGACCGGGTGGAGTGGGGCTATTTGTGGGAGGTGCTTGGACGGTTTGGGTTCAGGGAGGGACTGGTTAATTGGGTCAGACTATTGTGCTAGGCCCCAAAAGCTAGCGTTAGGATGAACAGGGTAATGTCAGATTATTTCAGACTACACCGCGGGACCAGACAGGGGTGCCTACTCTCCCCGTTGCTGTTCACGCTGGCCATAGAGCCGTTGGCGATGGCGTTGAGAGCTGCGAAGGGGTGGAAGGGAATGACTAGGGGGGGGTTGAACATAGGGTCTCTCTCTATGCGGACGACCTGCTCCTGTACGTGTCGGACCCACTGGCCGGGATGGAAAATATACTGGAAACATTGAGGAAGTTTGGCCGGTTTTCAGGGTAAAAATTAAATATGGCCAAGAGTGAGATGTTTATGGTGCAGGCAAGGGGCCAGGAGAATAGACTGAAGGAGCTGCATTTAGGCTGATGGAGGAAAGTTTCCAGTACTTGGGGATACAGGTGGCATGAGACTGGGGCAGGTTGCATAAGTTAAATTTGACTAGGGTGGTGGAACAAATGAGGAGGGAGTTTCGGAGATGGGATGCCCTCCCGCTGTCACTGGCGGGGAGGGTGCAGACTGTAAAGATGACAATCCTCCCTAGATTTCTGTTCATCCTCCAGTGCCTCCCGATCTTTATCCCACGGTCCTTCTTCAAAAGGGCTGGCAAAATCATCATGAGCTTTGTCTGGGCGGGAAAATCCCCGCGGGAGAAGAAGGCGATGCTTGAAAGGAGCTGCAGCGAGGAAGGACTGGCAGTGCCGAGTCTGATCAACTACTACTGGGCGGCTAACATAACCATGATAAGGAAGTGGATGGTGGGGTCTATCTGGGAGCGAGTGGAGGCGGCTTCGTGCAGGGGCACCAGTTTGGCAGCCCTGGTCATGGCTCCCCTACCGCTGTCGCCGGCCAGGTACTCCACCAGCCCGGCAGTGGGGGCGGCCCTGCGGATATGGGGCCAGTGGAGGAGGCATGTGGGGGGGGGGGGGGGGGTGCGTCTGCCTGGGCTCCAATATGTGATAACCATCGAGTCGCCCCCGGGAACATGGATGAAGGGTTTCGAACATGGCGGCGGGCGGGGGTGGGGAGGGTGGGCGATATGTTCCTGGAGGGGAGCTTTGCGAGTTTGAGGGGCTTGGAGGAGAAATTTGGGCTGGTAAGGGGAAGTGACTTTAGGTACTTACAGATGCGGGACTTTGTATGCAGACAGGTCCCATCCTTCCCACGCCTCCCGCCAATAGGGATCCAGGACAGAATAGTCTCTAGAGGAGAAGGAGGAGAGGGTAGAGTCTCAGATATCTACAAGGTGCTCATGAAGGGGGAAGAGTCCCAGACGGAGGAACTGAAACTCAAATGGGAGGAGGAGTTTGGAGGGGAGATGGAGGACGGGCTGTGGGTGGAGGCCCTGAGTAGGGTAAACTCAACCGCAACATGTGCCAGGCTCAGACTGATTCAATTTAAGGTCGTT
The DNA here is from genome assembly GCF_047496885.1 of Scyliorhinus torazame. Taxonomy (NCBI): domain Eukaryota; kingdom Metazoa; phylum Chordata; class Chondrichthyes; order Carcharhiniformes; family Scyliorhinidae; genus Scyliorhinus; species Scyliorhinus torazame. The sequence continues at coordinate 134,440,707 of NC_092717.1, forward strand.
CACTGGGCCCACATGACGGTAGCTCGGATGAGCAAATTCTTTGAGGCAGGGGACAAGTGCGCGAGATGCGCGGGAGGACCAGTGAACCATGTTCACATGTTTTGGGCATGTCCTAAGCTTAGGGGGTACTGGAGGGATTTGCGGGGGTCATGTCCCGGGTGCTGAAAACAAGTGTGGTGATGAGTCCAGGGGTGGCAATTTCCGGGTTTCGGAAGACCCGGGAGTCCAGGGGAGAAAGAGGCAGATGTTCTGGCCTTTGCTTCCCTAATAGCCCGGCGGCGAATACTGCTGGCATGGAGGGGCTCAAAACCCCCGAAGACCGAACTATGGCTTTTGGACATGTCAAGTTTTCTGGGTATGGAAAAAATTAAGTTCGCCTTGAGGGGATCTGTACTGGGGTTCGCCCAAAGGTGGCAACCATTCATCGACTTCTTCGCGGGAGAGTGAACATCAGCGGGGGGGGAGGGGAGGAAGAGGGGGGGAGGGGGGAGATTAGAGTAGAGTAGGAGGGATTAGTAGGCGGGTAATGTCTATGGGAGAGGAGTGGCCCTGTGCAGTATGGTTTGATTGAAGTATTGGTTTTGTATTGATGTTTGCACATTTCTGTTATCTGTAACTGTTTACAATGCCAAAAAATACCTCAATAAAAGTGTTTGTTAAAAAAAAAAAGTAAATTAAAGGTCCTTGATAGGCCAGGTAGAAGGGAAATGTCTGAGGTAAATAGATAAGGTTGGGGGCGGGGTGGGCGGTGACAGAGGCTAGTGCGGGTAAATTGGAGAAGGGGTTGGATTTGGATTTCAAAGCAGAAATTGGAGGTTGGGGGGATTGTAGGCCGGGGGAAATTGGGATTCGGGTGGGATCGGAGGTCGGGTGGGATCGGAGGTCGGTGAGAGATCGGAGTTTGCGGAAAGATCAGAGGCGCGATCTACTGGCCTCGTCGTGCCAGACCCGGTGACGCGACGAGACTGTTAAATCTCACGAGAGGCCTCTTGCGAGATGTAGGATGCTCGTTATGCCTCGCGAGATCCCTCAATGGGCAGGATCCAGATTTGTATATTGAAGTGAGTAGTTAGTCTTACTTGAATATGTCTACGCTGGAGTAACCCAAGGTACGGATCGAACAACCTCACCTCGGAGACACTGCTGTCGCGCTGTTTAGCACTGGTTTCCACAAACGTGGACCAGGCGTAATGGCACTTGGGGTGACCTCCCAGGCATTCAACAGTCCCCGGGTGGTCGGCTTCTGGGTAGAGTGGTGCGCTGGCACATCTGATGCCAAATGTGCACCTTGGCACTGCCAGCCTGGCACCCTGGCAGTGCCAGCGGCGTCGGAACCATGTGAAACTTATGATTTAAATCGTATTTTTAGATGGTTCCCAGAGGAAGTTTGCACTTCTGGGAAATTGCCGTGAACTCCCTTACCTGGAAACCTCTAGAGGGGATTTCCCAGCACATCATTGGGGTACCCCACTCCACCCATCCCCCCAACCATCCTCCACCACTCCGAAGATGCACCATGGGACCCCTCTGAAGTTCCAACTCAATTACTCTGGAAATTACATGGAAAGTCTGAACTTCCGAAGGGAAATTTCCCTGCTCCATGGGACCCTCTGAAATCTCTGAATAAAAGTAGAAGATTTTGAATTCTTCAGACTTAGTTACCTGGGAAATGTTGGGCAGAAAAATCTTAGCCTAACACCAGCATAACTATACAATGGAGCACCCTTCCTCAAGACTCAAAGTGACCTTTCCCCAACTTCCTTCCCAACTCATCCCCCAAACCTCTGAATACCACCGAATCCCGGGCTTAATTAGCCCACACCACCCAACTATGCCCCCTGAAACACACCTGACTCACCCAGACCCCCCCCAGATAACCAGTCATTTGCCATCGTTGGTCCTAGTGTGGGAGCATTTCGACCCAAAACCACCATACATCGTTCGCCGGTTTTACACTGCTGTTCAAGGCCAGGCCAAGTCAATGAGTGAAATTCTAGCCAGCCTCTGAAAACTATCTGAGACTTGCGAATTCGGAGCAACATTAAATGAGACACTCTGGGATCGCCTAGTGTATGGACTCTATGATACAGCCACGCAACGGAAATTATGAGCTGAGGCCCATCTGGATGTGCAGTGCGTGGTGGAGATAGTGCCGAACAAGGAGCCTTGGAACTCTAGGGAATGGCAGTGCTCAGCCAAAGCGAGCGGCAATCACATTCGGCTAGAACTAAGGAAGCCGGACCCTGGAAGTGGAGGCCTTGAAGGGTTTACCAGCCCGCCGACTCACCATGCGCGACCACCTCCCATGTGACAGGGCTTACTATGTGTAGACGATGACAGCACCTACCTGAAGTTACACTGCATGGCTACACAAAGAGTGGCACCCATCTGGATCTCCCTGCAAATTAATGAACACCCAATTTGCATGGAGCTCGACACTGGGGCGGCAGTGTCCGTAGTCAGTCACCGTACTTTCGGCCGCATTCAACACTGACCCTGTTGGACACCAACGCAAGGCTGGCCACTTATACGGGGGAGCCACTGGCAATAGCTGGCACTTCAACTGTTAAAGATCGAGTATGGTCAACAATCTGTAAATCTTTCTCTTGTGAGGGTCCATGCGATCAGTCTGAGCTTTCTGGTGCGTGACTGGTTAGGCCACCTGTGGTTAGATTGGCAGCGAGTGTGCCTCATGCAGCCATATGGCCCTGAAGGGATTCTGATTCCATTGGTACTCCAGGATGTCTTGGGCACCATCAAAAGGGCTGTGGCCGAATAAGCATGGACCCGATGGCTCAATCGCGCTAATTCCGCACCCGACCTGTTCCATACGCCCCTGGACCCAAGGTAGATGCTGAATTGGAATGAATGGAGAATTTGGGCATCATACACCCGGTGCAGTTCTCCGCCTGGGTGGCGCCGGTTGTCCAGTCATGAAACCGAAAGGATCAGTGCATTTATGTGTTGACCGTGTGACTCGACTGGACCATTTCTGGTCCCTCGCATCGAGGATCTTTACGTGAAGCTCAGCGGAGATCGCAAATTTATGAAACTCGACATGAGTCACGCTTACCTACAGTTGGTCCTAGCCCCTGATGTGTTAGGCAGGTAGGTTCGATGTGGACTGCACTCGATGCAGGGAAGCTAGAAACAGACGTCTAATGCTGGAGAAGATCCAATACTGTTTTATTCAACGATAAAACTGATATACATATTCAGCTGTGGGTTGACACTATACTGAACTGACTGGAGACCTTGTACTAGCCTGACCAGACTTACTAGCTACCGCATGGTGTTTGCACTTGCTAGCTCGTGGACTCTGACTGTCTCAGTGGCTGGGTCCAGAAAGAGCGGGAAACCTAGTGCCCTCTGGCTTTATAGTGGTAGTGTCCTGTCTGGTGATTGGCTGCACTGTGTTGTGTGCTTACTGGTCATCCTGTGTGTCAGTCACTGCCTGTCTGCATCTCATTAGACACATGAGTGGATATTATGACATCTCCCCTTTTATTTTTTTTTAGATAAATAAATACTGTAGCGCACAAAGACTCCGTGAGACGAATAGAGTGAAGTCGATGAGGCTTTATTAAGCGTGTCTGTTCCCCTGCAGCTCAATAGTAGACTGGCCTGCAGGGGAGGACTCCGGCTTCTTATACTCCGCCTTCAGGGCGGAGCTAAAGGTCAACGGCCAACCAGGACCCGGGATCTGTCAGCCAATGACATTAGGGCTTCCAGTCCCACATGACCCCCAATACATACTACCACATTCACCCCTTGTCAAAAATGAACCCGGCGGGGTGATGCTTCGTATGGTGGTAAGGGTTTACAGGGCTGGTCCTGGGAGGAAAAAAAACATTCACATGGCAATACAGTATTGTACAATTTTGTCCTGTTTCAACTATTTACAGAGGGTATAGGGAGAAAAGCAAAATGTTCTTGTGAAAAGTCCATATTTTGATTTAGATCGACGCCACGAGTCGGTCGGGCGGTCTGGTCGTCCGTGTCGATCGCCTCGGCCCCGGTGGTGGTGCTTGTATCGGTGTTGTCGTCTCCGGGAGCCTTACGGTTTCAGCTTGGGCTTTATTCTTGGTCGGGCCTGAGGGGAGAGGAACCGATCCTCCTGGGAAGGGGGCGGTCGCGGGGTGCGGCGGTGGCAGGAGGTTGGGTGAATGGTGTCGGGGGGGGTGTGTGTGTTGCCGGCGGGCGCCAGATCCCGCAGGGAGACCGTGTGTTGCCGGCCGTCGGGGTACTCCACGTAAGCGTACTGCGGGTTCGCGTGGAGGAGGTGAACCCTTTCGACCAACGGGTCCGCCTTATGTGCCCGCACATGCTTTCGGAGCAAGATGGGTCCTGGGGCCGCCAGCCAGGTCGGCAGCGACGTTCCAGAGGAGGACCTCCTAGGGAAGACAAGGAGACGCTCATGAGGCGTTTGATTAGTGCTCGTACATAATAACGACCGGATGGAGTGGAGAGCGTCCGGGAGGACCTCCTGCCACCGTGAAACTGGGAGGTCCCTGGACCGTAGGGCCAGTAGGACGGCCTTCCAGACCGTGCCGTTCTCCCTCTCTACTTGCCCGTTCCCCCGGGGGTTGTAGCTGGTGGTCCTGCTTGAGGCTATGCCCTTACTGAGCAGGAACTGGCGCAGCTCGTCACTCATGAAAGAGGATCCCCTGTCGCTGTGGACGTATGCGGGGTAACCGAACAGTGTGAAGATGCTGTTCAGGGCTTAGACTTCCTGGCAGAACGATAGACATTGGTCAATGGCAGCAGCAGCTCGGGGGGGGGGGTTACTTTATTTTTGTTTATGTTATTTACACTGAAGGGTCTGAGGGGGTGTATATACCTGTTGTGTTAAGTCGGGATGTTAATGTTAATTTATTATTTATGTACAGGGTGGGGGGGGGGGGGGGGTTTATGGGGGGGTTGCTTTTCTAGATTGTGTTTTGTACTTAACCCTGTTGGGTTCTTTTTTTTCATTTTATGAAAACCTTTAATAAAAATTATTTTTATTTAAAAAAGGAGTACGTAGTCACGCCCCTTGGTGTGGAAAAGATCTACACCTACTTTGGACCACGGAGAGGTCACGATCTCGTGCTGTTGCAGCGTTTCTTTGGGTTAAGCTGGTTGAAACTTCTGACAGGTAGGGCAGTTGAGGACTGTGTCAGCAATGTCCTGGCTGATACCCGGCCAATAGACCGCCTCCCGAGCTCTGCGTGGCATTTCTCTACCCCAAGGTGACCCTCATGGAGTTGGCCCAGCACCAAAGCCTGCATGCTCTGAGGATTACAATCCTGTCGAGTTTCAGAAGGATTCCCTCCACCACCGTCAGGTTGTCTTTTACGTTATATAACTGGGGACATTGTCCCTTCTGCCAGCCATTGGTAAGGTGCTGCATCACGCGCTGCAGCAGAGGTTCCTTGGCCGTCTCCTCACGAATTTGGACCACCCGTTCGTCAGAGGCCGGAAGGTTGGTGGCACACAACTGCACTTGCGCTTCTATGTGGCAGATGAAATCACTTTGTTCACACGGTGTGGTAATGGACCTGGATAGGGCATCTGCAACGATCAGCTCTTTGCCTGGCGTGTAGACAAGTTTGAAGTCGAAGCGGCGTAGCTTAAGAAGAATTCGCTGTAACCGAGGTGTCATGTCATTTAAATCCTTCTGGATTATATGGACTAGAGGCCTGTGGTCCGTTTCTACCGTGAATTCTGGCAGGCAGTAAACGTAGTCATGAAATTTGACTATCCCTGTCAGGAGGCCCAGACACTTCTTCTCAATCTGAGCGTACCGTTGCTCAGTGGGAGTCATGGCCCTGGAGGTATACGCCACTGGAGCCCAGGATGAGGAGTCATCTCGCTGAAGGTGCACCGCCCCAATGCCGTCCTGGCTTGCATCAGTCGATATCTTGGTTTCCTTGGTTGGGTCGAAGAATGCTAGAACCGGGGCTGTGGTGAGCTTTGCTTTCAGCTCACGCCATTCCTCTTCATGCGTGGGCAGCCACTGGAATTCCGTCGATATCTTGATGAGATGGCGGAGGGCCATGGTGTGGGATGCCATATTGGGAATGAATTTCCCGAGGAAGATGACCATCCCGAGGAAGCGGAGGACCGCCTTCTTGTCCTCCGGGGTCTTCATGGCGTTGATCGGCAAGACCTTGTCGGCATCTGGCCGCATGCCCTGCTGCGAGATGTAGTCACCCAGGAACTTAATATCTGATTGACCAAATGAGCATTTGGCCCTGTTGAGCTGGGAACCATGTTCATGAATTCTCTGGAATACCTTCTTGAGGCGAGCGATGTGTTCCTGGGGCGTTGTGGACCAGATAATTACGTTGTCAACGTACACTTGCACCCCCTCGGTGCCCTCCACCATCTGCTCCATGATGTGGTGAATTACCTCGGAGGCAGATATGATCCCAAAAGGCATCAGGTTGTAGCAATAGCGACTGTTTGCGACTGGACGCGTAAAGCTGTATTTGTCAAAAACCCTTGGAGGCGTCCAGCTTAGTAAAGAATTTGGCATGAGCCATCTCACTGGTCAACTCTTCACGTTTTGGTATCGGGTAATGCTCCCGCATGATGTTGCGGTTTAGATCCTTAGGGTCAATGCAAATGCGAAGCTCCCCTGACGGCTTCTTTACGCAGACCATGGAACTGACTCAGTCTGTTGGCTCTGTGACCTTCGATATGATGCCCTGGTCTTGGAGGTCCTGTAATTGCTTCTTTAGGTGATCCTTGAGGGGTGCCGGCACCCGGCGTGGTGCATGAATTACAGGAGTGGCGTTCGGCTTGAGCAGGATTTTATATCGGTATGGGAGCGTGCCCATTCGAACACGCTGTGGTACTGCGTGATAATGTCATCTATGTCGGCTTGCAAGTTTCCATCAGGCGAGGCCGTCGCCAGTGATGATGACGTGGTGTGGACTCACTGAACCAAGTTCAGGAGCTTCCAGGCTCGAGCACCGAGCAGGGACACTCTGTCAGGCCCGACGATTTCAAACCGCAGTGTTGCCTTGATTGCCTTGTTGGATACCTCTAGTTGACAGGAGCCACAGGCAGCTGTGGCATTGCCATTGTAGTCAAGGAGCTGGCAGGCCGGTGGAAGAAGGCTTGGTCTGGCGCGGATGGTGTCGAGGTCGGATTTTGAGATGGCGTTCGCTGATGCGCCGGTGTCCAGTTTAAATTGGATACGAGCCTTGTTAACTGTGAGGACAGCACACCACCCGTCGTCGGGATCCTCACTGAGGATCGAGAGGCGTTTCGCTGTTGTGGTGGAAGGCAGCGCATGTGTAGTTATGCCCACTCGGTATGGGGACTTGAGGCACTCAGCATCAGAGTCTGTTGGGCTGTCGGGATTGGAATCTGGCATGCCTTGTTGTATTGAGCGGACACTTCTGCGCCGCAGCTGGGATCGCTGGCTGCTGAGCGGTGAAGCAGATCTGCAAAGGGCTGCATAGTGGCCAAGCTTGCCACACTGTAGACACCGGCGTCCTTTTGCCGGACATTGTCGCTTTAAATGGGCGGAGCCACTATTCGGACACGTCATGATGCCGACGTCAGCGCGTTCCATGTGCCATCGCGCAGGCGCAGTGCAGTCGGTCGACGTACGCACCTGCGCAGTCGGGTTGTCGGCCTCGTCGTCCACTCGGTTGTGACGCGCATGCTCAGGGACCTGGGAAAAGCGCGCAAAACAGCCACTCTCCTCGATGCTCAGGCTCTGCAATTGTGCAATGGCCTGCACCCGTTCTGCCTCGTGGGAGGCCAGGTTTGCAGTTTCTGCCGCCCTGATGTCGGAGTAACGATTCTTGGCATGCTCATGGACAATACACGTCTCGATAGCGACAGAGAGGGTCAACTGTTTCACTTTCAGGGCTGCCGCCGAAGGGAGTCGGAGTGGACCCCAAAAACAATCTGATCCCGGATCATGGAATCAGCCGTCGAGAATAGTTACATGACTGCGCTACGATGCGGAGATGGGTCACGAAGGACTGAAAAGGTTCATCCTTACCCTGAAGCCTCTGCTGGAAAACGTACCGTTCAAAGCTCTCATTCACCTCAATGTCGCAGTGACTGTCAAACTTCAGCAGGACTGTTTTGAATTTCGTTTTGACTTCGCCGTCAGCGAACGCAAGGGAATTGAAGATGTGGATGGCGTGGTCCCCCGCGGTGGAGAGAAATAGCGCGATCTTCCTGGCATCCGATGCTGCTTCGAGGTCAGAGGCCTCGATGTACAAGAGGAACTTTTGCTTGAAGATTTTCCAATTGGCGCCGAGGTTGCCGGAGATGCGGAGCTGCGGAGGAGGCTGGATGATTTCCATTTCACCAGATGGCTGCTTGCTGGTCAATGCTGATTCCCTCGAGGTAGGTCCGTCAAGATCAGTATCATTCTGGTACCATGATGTGTTAGGCAGGTAGGTTCGATGTGGACTGCACTTGATGCAGGGGAGCTAGAAACAGATATCTAACACTGGAGAAGATCCAACACTGTTTTATTCAATGGTAGAACTAATATACATATTCAGCTGTGGGTCGACACTATACTGAACTGACTGGAGACCTTTTAGTAGCCTGACCAGACTTACTAGCTACCGCATGGTATTTGCACTGTGCTAACTCGTGGACTCTCTCTCAGTGGCTGGGTCCAGAGAGAGCGGGAGACCTAGTGCCCGCTGGCTTTATAGTGGTAGTGTCCTGTCTGGTGATTGGCTGCACTGTGTTGTGTGCTTACTGGTCATCCTGTGTCTCATTATATACATGAGTGTTTATTATGACAGCCCCTGAGTCTGGATGCTTTGTAATCGTGAACACATCACCAGGGGCTATATGAATACACCCACCTGCCCTTTGGAGTTTCGTCCGCATGCGCAGTATTCCAGCATGTAATGGAGAATATCCTGTGAGGCCTACCTCATGTGGCAGTCTATCTAGACGACATCCTGATCATGGGCTCGTCCAACCAGGAGCACCTGCAAAACCTAGCCATGGTATTGAGGCATTTTGAGGAAGCCGGCATCCGGCGTCAGTGGGAGAAATGTGTCTTCAATGGCTCTGAAGTAACGTACCTCGGCTACTGCGTAGACCGCCATGGTTTACAAATGGTGGAAGAAAAAGTGTAGGCAATTCGGCAGGCTCTTGTACCAGGTGGCCCAAAAGAACTCCAATCATTCCTGGGCCTGGTGGATTACTATCGCAAGTTCCTCCTGAACCTGGCCACCACTTTAGCCCCCCTCCACCGTCTATTAAAGAAGAGCAACATTGGGAGTGGGCCCAAGAACAGCAGGCAGCTTTCGCTAAGGTGAAACAACAGCCCTCCTCATAAAGACTGCTATCCCACTTCGACCAATCCCGACCACTCCTGTTGAGCTGCGAGGCTTGTCTGTACGGCATCGGGTCCGTGCTGGCCCACACCATGGGTGACGGATCTGAACGTCCCACCGCCCAATGAATGTTGACTGACGTAGAGAAGTGATATGCGCAGATCGAGAAGGAGGGTTTGGCTGTCGTGTTCAGGGTCAGGAAATTTCATTAATATGTCGATGGGCATCGCTTCACCGTTCTCACAGACCACAAGCCTCTCCTCGGGCTCTTCAAAGATTATCGAGCGATTTCCCCCCATTGCTTCCACCTCATCCAGCGTTGCTGCTCACAGCATATGACTATGTTTTGGAGCACCGCTCCGGGGCCAAGATTCCCCACGCTGACATGTTAAACCATCTGCCCTTGTTGACCAAGCCACCTACACCAGCAGCAGCTGGTGAGGTGATTGCCACCCTCTATTTTATAGACTTGTTATCGGTCACAGCGTCCCGCATCCACGAGTGGACCCCGATTGACCCTCAGCTATCCCACGTATGCCACATGGTGCAGTATGGGGCTCAGCATCAGGCTTTACCACAGGACCGGAAAACTTACACCACAAAGATGCAGGAGCTTAGCACAGAAGACATCATCATAATAATAATAATAATAATAATAATAACCGCTTATTGTCACAAGTAGGCTTCAAATGAAGTTACTGTGAAAACCCCTAGTCGCCACATTCCGCCGTCTGTTCGGGGAGGCCGGTACGAGAATTGAACCCGCGCTGCTGGCCTTGTTCTGCATTACAAGCCAGCTGTTTAGCCCACTGTGCTAAACCAGCCCCTCCTGGTGCTGATGCAACCCCATGGTGCTCCTTTGGGGGACTCATATGGAAGTCCCTGAATGTGGACGTGGCCTGCTTCTGATAGACCTCCACAATGAACACCCAAAATGAAGGTGCTAGCTCGCAGCTACAATTGGTGGCCCAGCATCGACGCCAACATCAACGCAGATATCGAGGAGTGTTTTAACCCCAGTGGAGATCCCGGGATCAGGACCTTACAGTTCCCCCTAACCTCCCCGGAATATGAACTGCACCTTTAAGGGGGGGCAGGGCTTCACCTTAACAATGAGAACCCCAACTCGTATAAAAAAGTCCAACCTGGATGCAGGTCAAGAAAGGAGATCCTTAGGGAAGTGAAGAAGTTTTGGATTTATATTGCAATAAACTTTGTTCGTTAATTTCTACTTATCATCTGTGCTTTCTGCTGATTCAACGCCATTGATACACTTGTCCCTGCCTACTCAGAAGCAGCAAACCCAACTGGCCCATCCTACAATCTTGCTGACCTTCCTGTCTGACACATCTGCAGGGGACTAATCTTACCAATCTCCTCCCCTTCCAACTCACTCCTCCTAGTGCTATCCATGTAGACTCTGTCAGCAGGTCAGCTGTCCAAGCCCTTTCCTTAATCTCCCTCTAGAATGTCTGTTTACTTGTGAACAAGACCTTTGCCATCTGCGAGCTCATTCACCCATGTTCCATAAGAAATTCACTGTCCGGAATTATCCGGCTGTTGGGATTCTCTTTTCTCGCCAGTAAATCGTTTCGCCCCAATGAGTTTCCTGGTGGATGGCCTCAATGGGAAGCTCTATTGATAAGCAGCGGGAATAGAGAATCCCGCCTCCAGCAGATAACATGCTGCCAAGAAACACACGGCTGGGGGTGGCCAGAGAATCCCACCCACTGTTTTTCTCTCTCGGCCTTCACAGCGGCAATGATGCATTAAAAAGTTACAGTTCACAACGGCTCACTTAGTCTGTGTCGATTATTATCTGTGTAGCCTGTACCAGTATGCCCTGTGAAAAAACAGGATATCCTGACAGTAACGCCAAGGTTTCTTCATATGCGGATGCCAGAAATTGATGTCAGTTTTGCTCAGTAATGACAGGGAATACTGACAGCTTTGATACCTTAACACCTGCAGGTTCTGAGCCATTTGAATGAACATAGAATATACAGTGCAGAAGGAAGCCATTCGGCCCATCGAGTCCACACCGACCCACTTAAGCCCTCATTTCCACCCTATCCCCGTAACCCAATAACTCCTCCTAACCTTTTTGGACACTAAGGGCAATTTAGCATGGCCAATCCACCTAACCTGCACGTCTTTGGACTGTGGGAGGAAACCGGAGCACCCGGAGGAAACCCACGCAGACATGGGGAGAACGTGCAGACTCCGCACAGACAGTGACCCAGCTGGGAATCGAACCTGGGACACTGGCGCTGTGAAGCCACAGTGCGATCCACTTGTGCTACCATGTTGCCCATTGAATTCTTAGTTTTGATATTTTATTGGAGGAATGCTGTATGTAACATTCCATGACGAATTTAAGAAAGAGTTGCAGAGTCATAAATCGCGGACATGTTCTCACCCTTGTTTGCTTTTGTTCTTAGTTCTGGCACCTTGTTTGCGATGCCGACTGTTATTGATAGCTTTTTGGAGGGGTGCCAAAGCCAGTGCTGTTGTTCCGGAGTGAACATTTCTTGGTGCCAGAATATTCAATGCAGACAAATACACTGCATGCAAATTATGCCCATCTTACATAATTCTACATGTTTTTGCAGTGCCAGCTGTTCCCTTTAAAAGTAGGGTTTCTATTCAATGGCAAAATTCATGCTCTCGCTCTGTTAGCAGACTGCTGTCAGCACCAAATCTGATTTAATTTCCACTGACAACAAAAGATAAACAAATAATAGGGTATGGACTTGGTTTGCCTAGTGTGTAAAATCTTCTTAACCCATTATTTACCGTCACCAGTTAATACAGGAGTTTTATTTTCATTGGTTCATTACATCTTTGATTTGGAATAGGACAGTGTTTTTTCAACTCTGCATCTTCTAACACAGTGTCACTCTTTGTGTACAGCTAAGTATTTATAAAAGTTTGTTTATCAATCCAATGGCAAATCACTACTGTGCCAATAAATCAGAAATAAAGATATTCCTACTTCTTGCTGTGTATTAGCTTTATTTACACACACAGATCTGGGTGGTTTCTTTCACCGTTGTTGGCACATAGCAGGATCAAGTTGTCCTCAGCTCCACCTTAAAAATAAATGCAGCATTGTTGCTCGAACTGTGCAGTGAAGTAAGTGCTCAGTAAGCTATTTGACTCTGTGACGGAAATAGTGAGCCAAGTCCTTTACTGCCTGAAGCCAAACATTATGTAACGAGCCCTTCAGTAGATGAATACAAATGCTGAGGGAGGATGTTACGGTTAGAATATTCTTAACACCTAATTCTGTTAGTTAAAAATGTTTGGAAATTAACACTTTTTCTGATACCCTGGCCAAAGATAAAACATAATTCTGTTGGAAAAAATGGTGATGTTTGTTTTCTATAACTATGTGTAGAATTTTATTGGCCTCCCAGTAGTACGCTGGCAGGCAACTGGGGTGTGGTAAGGGAGCCATGAAATCAGATACGCCATGCTGCCCTTCAACTACCTGCCTCTGGTGGTATTTTACCAGCAGTGGGAAAGGCATCAGGCATCCCACCCATTTCTGATCCAATTGAAGTCCTTAAATGGCCAATTAATGGGTACTTAAGAGCCACGACCCACCACAGTTTGTATGCAGGGGAGGTAACCATGCTGTCTGCCACGGTCGTCAGGTTACACGTGTCGGACTTTTTGTGGGCTGAGGGGTGGGTTGTGGGGCATGGTTTCAGGCTACCTGTGCCAAATAATGGTCCTCCCCTATAGACCCCATTGCCCACCCCCTCCCCCTGCATTGTCCTTTCCCACTCCCCCACCACCACCACCCCCAACACAGTCTCCCACCCCCTTGCTGGGACCTTCCATATTGGCACCGGCAGTAGATCACAACTTATCTTCTCATCTGGATCCATTGCTCCGCAGCATTAGGAACTGCCTGCAGTGCCATAATGGGCACAGCTCCCGTTGATGCTGCTGGGTCAAGGTAGCATAGTGGTTAGCACTGTTGCTTCACAGCGCCAGGGTCCCAGGTTTGATTCCCGGCTTAGGTCACTGTCCGTGCGGAGTCTGCACGTTTTCCCTGTGTCTGCGTGGGTTTCCTCTGGGTGCACCGGTTTCCTCGCACAAGTCCCGAAAGACGTGTTTGTTAGGTGAATTGGATATTCTGAATTATCCCTCTGTGTACCCTAACAGGCGGCGGAATGTGGCGACCAGGGGCTTTTCACAGTAACTTCATTGCAATGTCAGCCTACTTGTGACAATAAAGATTATTATTAAGAATGTTGGCCAAACAGCCATTAGATCACTGAAGGCCAATCCAGCCAAATGGAGGCTGGGTTGCCCCTGACCATTCAACTGGGGGCTGGGCCACCGCATCTGCAAAAAATTCTGGCCAATAATTTCCATTTTGCACAGATTAATTCTTCACAAGCAGAAGACAACATGTTACTAAATAGCAGTAATTTTCGAATCAATGCAAATCTTGCTCAGTCTTTTAGATTGTGCAACAATCGTTCCAAATTATAATTGAGCACTGCTCTGAAGAGTAAACATTCAACATTAGTTTTCAACTCTGTCATGTCTAGCTTTTCACTGAAATGTCTGGTCATGAGCGTGGAGCAGGCTTGATGGACTGGCTGACCTTTTCCTTCATGCCATTTTCATATGTATATATTTAAAACGGAATTCGAACCAATCCTTGCTCCCTTTGACTTGAAAACTACTTGTCATGATATTCAGATAAACATCATGGTGCAAACACACATACACACTGATGGACAGATCAATGGACCAATCAACACACACGCAACATCACACCAATCACAAGCAAGAGCACACGCACTATATAAAGGGGAACACCACAGTTCCCGCTCATTCCAGCAGGAGACAGCTCAGGGCACAGAGCTCACAGCAAGCCACTCAGACATACACCATGTGCTGAGTGCCTCTCTAAGATAGTGTAAGGGCTGGGTCCACAGGTTAGAGGGTAAAGAACGAACCACAGTCATAAGTTTACAGATGTTGTTATTGATAGTAATAAAACAGAGTTGTACCATCTGCAACCGTGTTGGTTCGTCTGCATAGCGGAACACCCAACACGACATAGTACCAGGCTTGGAACCCAGCAACTGTGAGACCTACCTACACATCTTCAGGAATCCGCCATCCTGCGCCATGGACACCATCAGCCCGCCACAGCCGTAGCCGCTCCAAATCGCTGGAAACCTCGGCGTCGACTGGAAGCTGTTTAAACAGCGCTTCCAGTTCTTCCTAGAAGCCACAGAAAGGGAGAATGCTTCGGACACCAGAAAAATCGCCCTCCTCCTCTAAACGGCAGGGCAACACGCCATTCACATCTACAACTCCTTGGTGACGAAGTACAAGACGGTCCTTCTTAAACTCGAGCAGCACTTCAGCGTCGAGGTGAACGAGAGCTTCGAGAGGTACCTCTTCCAGCAGCGCCTGCAGGATAAGGATGAGCCTTTTCAATCTTTCCTGACACACCTCCGTATACTCGCGCAGTCCTGCGATTATGAGGCCACCTCCGATTCCATGATTCGGGACCAGATAGTTTTTGGGGTCACCTCGGGCACCCTACACCAGCAGCTCCTCAAAATTAAGAGTCTCACCTTAGCCACCGCCATCGAAGCCTGCGTCCTCCATGAAAATGCGACCAGCCGGTACTCCCAATTCCAGGCGGCCGAATCGGCACGGCAGGGGTCCTACGCGGCCGAGCGGGTCCAGTCAATTGAGTTCCTCCCGGCCCGCGGCCCGGACGAGGGCGGCCATTTTGCGCGCTTTCCGCGGCCTCCCACGCTTGTACGCGCCAAAAGAGACGTCGCGGAGAGGGACGCGATGCGCAGGCGCACTCTACGCAGGACCGAACTGCGCATGCGCGATGGCACAACGAACGCCATGATGTCACGACGTGCGGCAACTGTGGATCCGTACATTTAAAGTGGCAATGTCCAGCAAAGAATCGACAATGCCTCCGCTGTGGCAAGATGGGCCACTACACTGCCTGCTGTCGAGCAGCTCAACCTGCCAACACTCTCCAATTCCGCCAGCCTCGCAGGGACGTGCGGGCCACTCAGCCTCCATACACCGAGTCATACCCTGACGATGTACAGACCGGTGATACCGACGACTGGAAAGCCTTCCGCGTCGCGGTCATTGACAGGAACCGGATGTGCCCAAGCATGACCCACCAGCCGATGCCAGTGAACAGTGTTAATCCGGGTGATGAATGGTGTGCCACCCTAACGGTCAACCGATCACCAATCACATTCCGTTTAGACACTGGTGCCTCTGCCAACCTTATAGCATGGTCAGCCTTCTACACCTTGAAGGTCAGACCACCGATTCGGCCATCCCGCTGTCAGATGGTCGATTACAGTGGAAATGTTATCCCGGCCATGGAACCCTGCCAGCTCGAGGTCACACAGAATGCATACTCAGCCACACTGTCCTTTGAGATAGTTGGATCATCGAAGGACTCCCTGTTGGCGCAGAGGCGTGCAAGGTTCTCCACCTCGTTCAGCGGGTACACATTCTGTCTCCAGAAGGCACATCCGACTTCCCGGATGCAGAATTTAGGGCACAGCTCCACTCGCTCCTCGCCCACAACCAGGAGGCTTTCGAGGGCATGGGCACACTGCCCTACACTTACAGAATACAGCTCAAATCGGACGCCACCCCGGTCATTCACGCACCTCGTAGAGTCCCAGCACCACTCAAAGACCGCCTCAAGCAGCAGCTGCAGGATCTCCAGGACCAAGGAGTGCTTTCCCGGGTCACGGAGCCCACGCCATGGGTCAGCTCCATGGTGTGCGTTAAAAAGCCCTCTGGCGAACTCCGGATCTGCATCGACTCGAAAGACCTGAACAACAACATCATGAGGGAACACTACCCTGTACCCAAACGGGAAGAGATCATGAGCGAAATGGCCCGGGCTAAAAAAATTTCGAAGCTTGATGCCTCTCAAACGGTTTTTGGCAGATTCAACTGGATCAGTCCAGCAGGAAGCTGTGCACTTTCAACACTCCCTTTGGCAGTTACTACTACAACAGAATGCCGTTTGGCATCATCTCGACATCCGAGGTATTTCATAGAATCATGGAACAGATGATGGAGGGCATCGAAGGGGTGCGCGTCTATGTTGACGACGTCATCATCTGGTCCACCACACCACAGGAGCACATCAGTCGTCTCCAGCGCGTCTTTGCTCGGATACGAGATCAGGGCCTGCGCCTCAACCGAACCAAGTGTTCTTTTGGCTAAACTGAGCTAAAGTTTCTGGGGGACCACATATCTCGGTCAGGAGTGCGTCCGGATGCAGACAAGAAGGCAGTGCTACGCTTTCTCGGGATGGGCAACTTCCTGGGGAAGTTCATTCCCAGCTTGCCTCCCACACAACGGCTCTTCGCCACCTAGTGAAGAAGACCACGGAGTTCCAGTGGCTGCCCGCACACCAGAAGGAATAGGAGGAGCTCAAGATTAAGCTCACCACAGCCCCGGTATTGGCGTTCTTCGGCACCTCTCGAGATACGAAGATCTCGACTGATGACAGCCAGTCCGGCATTGGGGCGGTACTCCTGCAACGGGACGACATTGCATCATGGGCCCCGGTCACCTATGCCTCGCGGGCCATGACCCCCACAGAACAGCGCTCAGCGCAGATCGAGAAGGAGTGCCCGGGTTTGTTAACCGGCATTGATAAGTTCCACGACTACGTGTATGGTCTCCCTCAGTTTACCGTGGAAACCGACCATCGCCCCCTGGTCAGCATCATACAAAAGGACCTGAATGAGATGACCCCTCGCCTCCAGCGCATTCTGCTCAAGCTCCGGAGGTACGACTTCCAACTGGTCTACACCACGGGAAAGGACCTCATCATCGCGGATGCCCTGTCCAGAGCAGTGAGCACACCGCCCGATTCGGAGGGGTTCGTATGTCAGGTCGAAGCGCATGTGGCCTTCACATCAGCCAATCTGCCAGCTAATGATGCAAGTCTGGCCCGTATTCACCGGGAGACTGCGGCAGACCCCCTTCTACAACGTATGATGCGCCACATGACGGGAGGGTGGCTCAAAGGACAGTGCCCACAATTCTACAATATCCGGGACGCCTTGGCCATCATTGACGGTGTCCTCCTAAAGTTGGACCGGATTGTGATTCCACACAGCATGCACAGGCTGGTCCTCGAACAATTACACGAAGGCCATCTCGGGGTTGAGAAGTGCAGGCGGAGGGCCCGAGAAGCTGTATACTGGCCGGGCATCAGCGACGACATTGCCAACATGGTGCTCAACTGCGCCACCTGCCAAAGGTTTCAGCCGGCGCAACCCCCTGAGACGCTTCAGCCCCATGAGTTGGTAACGTTCCCCTGGGCGAAGGTGGGTGTGGACCTTTTTCATGCGCTCGGCAGGGACTAAGTCATCATTATAGATTACTTTTCGAATTACCCAGAGGTCATATGCCTGCACGATTTGACATTGCCCGCTGTCATCAGGGCAGGCAAAGAAACCTTCGCTCGCCATGGCATTCCGCTTACTGTCATGTCAGACAATGGGGCCTGTTTTGCAAGCCAAATATGGTCTTCTTTTGCTGCTTCGTATGGCTTCACACACGTGACGTCCAGCCCTCTGCACCCCAGTCAAATGGCAAGGCGGAAAAGGGCGTCCATATCGTCAAGCGGCTCCTCTGCAAGGCTGCTGATGCCGGACGGATTTCTGCTTAGCCCTGCTGGCCTATCGCTCGGCCCCACTATCCACTGGCCTCTCACCAGCCCAGCTGTTGATGGGTCGCATCCTCAGGACCACTGTGCCATCCATTCTTGTTCCTACACCCGACCATGCTCCAGTACTGCATAGAATGCGACAGCAGCGTGCTCAGCAGAAGGTGGCACATGACACTCGGGCAACTGATCTTCCTGCCTTGGCGCCTGGAGACAACGTCCGCGTCCACCTACTAGAGGGTGGCTGGTCGGCAACTGCCGAAGTTCTCCGCCGCGTGGCTCCCCACTCGTTCCTGGTTCGCATGCCTGATGGCTCCATTCGCCGGCGTAATCGCCGGGCTCTTTGCCTGCTTCCGCGCTCGCTACGTGATCATACACCGGTGCCACGCCCTCCTGTTGTTCCTGATGTCGACTTTGTGGCACTTCCTGCCACCATGCCCATTCCTCTGTCGCCTGTGGCCAGGCCCATTCCTCAGCCGGTGGATCCTGACCCACCCTTGAGGCGCTCAACCTGAATTCGTCGCCCACCTACTAGGCTGGACTTATCAGCCTGTTTGAACATTGGACTCACTAAAGTGTTATGCCACGATGTTAATATGTTTCTCTTTTTGTCGTTACAGGAGTTCGTTTTTGATGTTTGATGATTACACTTGTTTTGTTTATGGTACAACCTCGTTGCTATGTTGCACCTGACACCTTCCTATGTATATAGTTTAGCCTCATGTACATGTTGTAGATATTGCACTCAGTACACATTTATATTTATTACCACATAGGCACATATTCTTGTAAAAAAGGGGGATGTCATGATATTCAGATAAACATCATGGTGCAAACACACATACACACTGATGGACAGATCAACTGACCAATCAACACACATGCAACGTCACAGCCAATCACAAGCAAGAGCACACGCACTATAAAATGGGGAACACCACAGTTCCCGCTCATTCCAGCAGGAGACAGCTCAGGGCACAGAGCTCACAGCAAGCCACTCAGACACACATCATGTGCTGAGTGCCTCTCTAAGATAGTGTGAGGGCTGGGTCCACAGGTTAAAGGGTAAAGAATGAACCACAGTCATAAGTTTACAGATGTTGTTATTGATAGTAATAAAACAGAGTTGTACCATCTGCAACCGTGTTGGTTCGTCTGCATAGCGGAACACCCAACACGACACTACTGACCCCTTTTCTCACCCTTTTCCTTTCCAAAGTTATTGAACATGCTGGTCTATGTAACTGTGACGGAGGTCAATTTCTCTCTTCGTTCTTCGTCAAGTAATCTTCACCAGCCCACAACCCTTCAATATACCTGTGCTCCTCTAATTCTGGTCTCTTGTACATTCCCAATTATAATTGCTCCACCATTGATGGCTGTGTTTTCAGTTGCTTCGGCCCTCAGCTCTGGAATTCCCTTCCTACACCTCTCCACCTTTCGACCCCATTTTCCTCTGTTAAGACATTTTAAAAAGCCTAGCTCCTTGATCAAACTTTAGTCTTCTCACCTTATATCTCTTACTTAGCTTGGCATCACATTTTGTTTTATAATGCTCCTGTAAAGCACCTAGGGACTTTTCATTACATTAACGGTGCTATATAAATGTAAGTCATTGTTGCAGCAGGTTCAAAGTACCAATTAGTAACTGGAAAAGAACATGCTCAAAATAATCTTCCTTTTTAGACCGGTCAGACTACTAACCTGCTTTTTCAATTTGGATGGAACAACAAAAGGAGTTCACACTGAGTTGCAGAGAAAAACAAAACGAATTCTATTTAACACGCTAACTATTATGAACAGCTCCAGTAGTTCCTCCTGGGTCTTCTCTCTAGTTGGTGCCTGGCTGTCTGACTCTATTCTTACAAAAGCATGTGAACTTAGTTAAGGATCCCCGGTAGTGGATCATCTCTATCCCGTACGACCCGTGCAGGTTATAACATCAACATAACCTTCAATCTTTTCTCTCCACTTATTCGATTGAGTCATGAAAATATTTTCATGCTTGCTTCAATTGCTTTCCATTAATAAATTCCAGATGTATGGTCTGAGTGGAATTGGAAACAATATAATGTACAGTGCTTCTGTTTCTTGTCAAAATAATTGGATTTCTCACAGAATAAGTCTTTACAGTGTATCTGATAATGCTGAGCTGTCGACCAGCCCAACAGTGGTATAAGCCTAGTAATTGGCTAATGACATACCTTTTTACTGGCCTAAAATGGGTGCCAAAGCATAAGGAATGACAGGCGGCATGAATGTGTGCACTGTCCACCTCTGAAGTGCATTGCCTGCCAGATTGGTAAAGGCAAAAAAAGAAGCATCTGGGCCTCACACCTGATCAAGTATTAGTAAACTTATATATACAAATTGGACATCTCCCACCCGTCTGAAGCCCCCTTTAAAACATTTGGCCGCCCTAAATACAGCTGGCGTTAGATCAGCAGTTTGGGAGAAATGTGGTCTAAATGCTACTTTAACCAGATGTCCCTGTCCACCCTATATCACTCCTCCCCTGATTGCTTCCCTATTTTTCCAATTTTCTCCCCAATACTAGTACATGCTTAAGGTCTGCTGCTGCTGACATTGTGATCTTTATATAAAGGCATCAATTACTTCTAAGGGTTTAGTTAAACACATTGTGGGTTCATTTATTAAGACAAGTCACTTGGAAACATATCTATCAAAGTTTTAAGCTTGAATACAAAAGCAGCAGAGCTTTGTGCTATGTACTCTGTTTAAAAGCAAAAATGAAATTAAAACTGGATCGCATGACATACTTCCTTCTAGTGACGTCATGCTGCAATCTCTTAAAGGTATATTATAACACCCCCCTTTCTTTTTAATGAAACTGTCCCTCCTTCCAAAGAAGTATAACTAGCAACAATACATGTTCATGTTTACTAACCATTACTTAAGCGCATGATGAATTTATGAGTCTCTAAAGAGTGGAGGTGATTTGCCCCAGATCTTGTTGTGGTAACCTTGTCTGGAGGTTTCTTCAACTTCTCACAGTGATCTATGGGATTGTCATTCTTGGATGTTGTTCCTGGTTGCATTTGCAATCTTATCCTAGATGTATCGTGTTGAGGAGCTGGAATGGATCAGAGTTGTCCTTGGTTACGCTTCCCCATTCCACCTTTGTGTGTAATGACTTCAGACAGCCGATGTCCTGAACAAATCCTTGTCAACTCGGCTGATGCAGCATGCCTTCTCTGGGATCCTTGGTGTGAACTTATTATTCAAACTGTAAATGTGGAAATTCTGTATCTGCATTCTTAGCGTGTACCTTGTTCATATTCTCTTGCAGTGTTAAAAGTTGCTCTCTCGTTTCTGACAGAGTAGAATGGGTAAGAGTAGGTAGATTGGTACACACTGGTCTGCCAAACATGAGCTCTGCTGGTGATGGAATAGTTGCAGTTAAAGGTGTCGCACTCAGATGTAACATTGTGATCTGTAGATCTTGCTTGGCCTGTCTACACTTGACAATTAGGGATTTCACCATGCAAATCATTCATTCAGCTAGGCCATTAAATCTAAGGGAATGAGGAGAAGAAGTAGTGCGATCGATATTCCAATTCTCACACATAATCCTGAAATGGCTGACCAATAAATTGTGGACCATTATCTGTAATGATCACGTGAGCCACAACAAATAAACTGAAAATAGTATTGAAGGGTGTGCGACAGTTGTGTTTGATGTTTTGCCAATTGTCGAATAATAGGGTACTTGATAAATTAGTTGATAATGAGTGGATAATCAATGTCATGGACATGAAAGAGGTCAGATGTAATTTTGGATCAATGATGGATAGGAACATCATGTGGAATCAGTGGTTCTTTGTGCTAAGATGGCATACCCTCGCGACATACCTCGCACGTCTTGACAACAACTTCCATGTAATTGTTCATATCTAACAATAGAATGTCTCTCTGGGATTTCGTCTCATCCAATCTATGCCCATGTATGTTGGTGAAATTGCTGAAGAATATCAGGATGAAAAAATATAATTGTAATGACCTGCCTGACTTTAGAAATGACTCCCGGGAGATACTTTGCGCATCCCAACAAGGCCAAAATGATCTTGTGTATGTCGGCATGCTGACTTGAATCAGGTCATCCTCCATTGATGATTGTTGACAGCTTCTGAGGTGTAGAATATTTTATTATTTCTTCTTGAAGCTGCTGGCATTTTCATTGAGCAAAATATACCAGATCAATTGACAAATTTGCATTCTCCAGCAAGCGCAATGTTGCAGTTTCCTTAAAACTTCCAATTCTGTTCAAAAATTATGGATTTTTCAATGTTAGGTCATGAACTGAGGTGATAGGAGTATTTCCTGAGGATGACCTGCCTAATAATTTGGACTGTCACTGGAATGAGCACACGCCATGTCAGTCGACCCAATATCACCAGGCCTTTACTCTCCACAACATAGAACATTTCTGGCAACCAGGAGGATTGATTGTAATTGCACTCCAGGACTATGGAACCTGTGCACAAAATTAGTGAACTATTGTACGCTGAAAGTTTCACAGCTGTAGGTTTTGACGTGGCCTTCCATGACTATAAATGCATGTCTTTTAAATTGCACAAAAGTAGTTTGTTGGTACTTGCCCCATGTCAATCTTGGTCAATAATGGATAGTGACTGATATAACCCCAGGAGGTCCTTGGGGACGACCTGATTGATCTCCCCGTGGGGCTTGTGGAGTACGAGTGCCCCCGCTAGGGGCCGGTAGCCCAACAGGCTCATTAATTCCCCAAGATAAAAGCCAGTCCAGGAGGAGCCGGCATCTCAGGATAGTCTCAGCTGGGATGTGGACTGTTACTTTGTTTTAGTATTTCCTAGTGTGGGTAGGAAATAAACTATTTTTGACTCTCCTTTTTGGGACTCTTCATTGACGACAAAAGCAACCAACTTTCTGAGGGCAGATAATTTGAATCTTCAGATGGTGTCACTGTCTGTATGTTTTCTATGAGATTGACGGTGTGAAACGTATGTTCACCCTTCTTCATCCCTGTTGTGCACATCATCAGCATTTTCTGATTTGTCAGTCGCCGATCATATATACTTCTAATGGGGATACCAGATGGTTATTCTTATTGCTTGAAGGAACAAGTTATGAATGGTTTGTTTTGATCAGTGCAGAGCACTTTGTAGCTGAATTAGCCTTTGTTCTGGTGCACTGCAACAGCCAACGGCCCTTTCTGCCACACGCTTTGCAGAATTGCTGGAAAGTTGGGCATTTGCTGTCCATGCCTCCCACATGGCTTGCCAGGTTTGGGTATTTTTGTGATCTTGTCAACAATTGGGGTTGTAATTAGGACCTGTAAGCTTCATAGACCTGCAAGAATCACTTTGTCCTTCTGCCCATCTGCCCCTCTGCAGCCAGGTCCTCTGCTGCCCGCTTCACTGCTGCAGCTTCCCTCTCCTCTCCGAGTGGCTTCCAGGGCGGCCACCATTGCTTGTTGTTCTCCAAACGCCATTGTCTGCAGGAGGTGAAAGGCTAACATGTTAGCATGACGCAAACTCCCATGCCCAACCACGTTCCATGGGCTACACAGTGGCCCTTATTGGCAGTGCGGGCTTCGCCCCCAGTATGTCCCTCCCCTACCCTCTCACCTCTGCCCCGTCGGTGTCCGGCTCTGTGAGGGCCCCTGGTCCTAGCGCCTGTCCCTGCTGCCAGGGGTACCGTTGGCTGGCACTGCCCTCACTGGGGGCTGCCGTCAGTGTGGCCCTAGGTAGTCCCTTGGTGAGTGGCGACCGGGTGGGCGGGGAGTTTGGGGCTTGGGGGCGCGCTGTGGCGGGAGGGTGGGGTGCGGGGGTGGGTGCACCCATACGGCCGGTGTCACTGTGTAGAACCTCGGGCGAGTTGGGTGGTCAGTGGGTGCGCAGCAAGATGGCTGGTGTAATGGCGGTCGGTGTCTGGGCTCTGCCCCAGTCTGTGGTGGGGGGGGCACACTGGCTGCTCAGCCTGTTCCCCCCTCCCCCCAGCCAGACAGGGGGCACCACCCACCGCAGCCAGCATGGCCAGAGTCCGGGCCGGCAGCCCGCAGTCACTCCACGGCAGTTCCTCCCTCCTCTCTCTCTCACTCAGCAGCCGGACGCGAGGTTCATGATTTTTGAAACCACAACTGAACCACGCCATCGGGAACTCGGCCCATTGGAAGCGGTGAATCTCGGAGGCCCTGGAGAATAGGGTGTCAGGCCCACTAATGCGATGCCTCCTGTACTTTAACAGCTTGCGGTGAGCGATGCCTTTACGTCATTTTCGGGGTGCTGGAACATCCCGATTTGGCATCAAACCAGCGCCTACCTCGATTTTGGCATTGGAGGCTAGTCTCCACCCAATCGGGTTTCGCGATTTCGGCGATGGCAAGTGGAGAATCCCACCCATAGTTTTTTAGCCAGAGTTTTCTCTGCAGGACTTGACCATCACCAGACTTACCCTGGGGCAAAATCAATTCACATAAGGTGCTCTTATCTCAAAATTGGCATCAGCCAGTCCCTGATGAGCAGCTTCTAAGTAAAGAATCTTTTGCATTGACTTTCTCTACTGATGCCTCTGATGAAACAACTGATCCAAAGTCATTTCAGACTAATCTGTTTTCACATGGAGCATGAGGACAGCGAGAAATAGAAAATGGCATTGGAGCTCATCACCAACACGTTCCTTTTAGTGGGCTGTGTACCATTTCCTGCCCCTCCAAACACTTTATAACCCATTGCGGATATGAAACTGTTATCGTCTCACCAAATTCAGGAGTCTTTCTACCTTGTGGTGAGCATCCTTTATGCAAGATGTCCTGCTGTCTCATTCATTACTGATTCAAAAAGCAGCACCTGTAAATAAGTGGCAGATTGTGCAGTAGTTTGCCAAACTTGACTTCTCATCTGAGTTAAACAGTGACTTGTTTCATGACCTGGATCTGATTAGAATTATCAACCAGTCGGCATAAATCCCAACAATAAATGAAATGTTAAAATGAGGAGCAGATTAGTTAATTTATATGACCTGTACCTGGGCCAAGTGCTGGCAAGTGAAATTAGGTGGGCAGGTCAGGGCTTTTCATGCATCGGTGCAAACTTGATGGGCCGAAGGGCCTCTTCTGCACTGTAGTATTCTGTGATTCCACAATTACGTTGTACAATGCCCATCCCCCACAAGAGAGAGAGAGAGAAAATCAACATGAATGAGCTTGACTCAGTTACATTAAAATGTCTAAAAACCTCAGCATCAAAACCATTGGCCTCAAGATATTACAAATATAAATGGTACACCGTCCTTCACAGCTTGGACCCCCACATAAACGGCAGCACCTATAAGTGAGGCCCCAAAGATGCCACCTTGCCCATACTCGAACCATGCCTCAATGCTGAGAGCGACATGACCCAGATTTTACATCCTGTACATGCTGATAGGAATGTCTGTGTCAGTAGACATGCGGATAAGGCATATTACACAGGATGAACCCACAGTTGTGCAACAATAGCTCTTTGAGAAATGTGCGCACCATCCATTCCAGCCTATGGTCCAGTTTCTGAGTTGGACAACATCTGCCACATTCCTGGCTTCAATAAACCTCAGCTTCTCTCACATAGCACATCCACTGCCACCTGGAATCGAAATGCTGACAAAGTAGTGGGGGTAGCAAATGAGTAATATTCCCTGCAGCATACATGGCATGTTGAGCTGCTGTGCCTACATGTGGGCCAATGCATGACAATGCCATGCAGGTGAATGGCTTGCATCCAGCATACATTCTTGAGATACACCTCCTACCCAGCATCTGCTTGTGGAATCTGATCATTGACCTTCCCTTTAAGTCAAATTTTGATGGACATTGAAAGGAGCCTTTAAATACTGGGGGCTGGATTCTCCCAAAATGGGACTATGTCCCCATGCCTGCGTAAATTTGTTGGCGTTTTACACTGGAGATTCCTGCTAATAAGTGGAGCTAATTCACAGCCCTGCAGGGTGCTAACAGGGACCCAGAGTAATTTACGCAGCTTTAGCTGCGGATACGGGCCCCCGTACTTCCGGTTTTGAGTCCGCGCATGCGCACGGCAATGGCCTCCAGCGGCAACGCCGAGCACCATGGCGGACTCGGACCACGGAGGCAGATTGAAAATGTAGACCCCCCGAACAACCGTGCGCCCCAACCGTGTGGATCTGTCCCCAGGCCGCCTATAAGGCCCCCCCCTAGTGTCCGATCCCCCCGCCCCCCACCAGGGCGGCCGGGGACTGAGTCAACAGCCGCCATGCGAGCATACCGACCGGCAATCGGTGGTTAGTTCCACGCCGTCTGGAACTCGGCCGGTCCGGAGCGGAAGGTCGCTGGGCGGGCCTTTGGCAATGGGCCCCCAGCCGCGCGGGGTAATCCACGATCACGTCGATTCTCAGGTGCTGGAGAATCGCCAGACTGGCGCCGGGCCCGATTTCGGCGTGAAAGTGGATTCTCCGCGCCGAACGCGATTTTGGCGTGGGGCTGCGGAGAATCCAGCCCTGGATTCTTATATGATAGACCAGAGAAGGAAGAAGGCCTCCAATGCCTCACCAACTCTTCTGCTGAAGACCTCACCTCAAGATGCACCACAGCATGCCGCCTTCTTTATCATTGGTAAGAACGACCTTCATAATGTTATCATTCTCTTGGAGTGCAGTGCAAAAACGCATATCTAAAATACTCAAAAAATGTTCACATGTGATATAAACAATATTGAAAGTGTGACAAGGTGAAGCCAATCATGCTCTTGGCAACACGGTCTCCTACGCTTACGGGCACTCCTATGAAATGCCCCCACCCCCATGTTGCTTCGGAAGAGGTGGAGGTACTCTTCTCACTTCTCAGTCTATATGGCAATGAGAAGCCTGGTGACAGGACACTTTGTGCAGGCACCTGCTGAGGACCTCCTTCAGACTGCAGTCCCTGCATCACCGCATAGGCAGCCATGGTCACTGGCATATTTGGGGTAGTCGAGGCTTTAATGGAAGGGCTGCGGAGGTGGAAAAAGATGAGGATGCTGAGAAATTCAGAAATGTGACCTGCACAGTCCTGAGTTGGATTTCAGCTGGGGTGGATTGGGGCTGGCTGCTGGTGCACAGGAGTCATCCATTCCAGCAATCGCTGTGTCAACGGTGCAACCGCCCTGCTAAGGTTATGCAGCTCCTTGTGCATTCAGTGGGATGTCAATGCTTAGAACTGACTGATCCAGGTTACCGAGGGAGTCTTGCATCCTTCCCTGGCTGAGATGCTGCTCTTTCATCCACCCTGAGTGCTGTTGCCTTTGTCTCTCCACAAGACTGGCCAATCTCTCAGAGCTCATGTGGTTGAGCACCTGGGGCTCTTTATGTTGATGGACAGTGTTTGAGGTCACACCGCCTCAGGGAACCTCACCAGATGCCACACATCTGCTTTGGATTGGACAAATACTGTTCCCCAAGAGGTGACTCCCGAGGCTCTACATCCCTGCCCAGTGGAAAATCACCGTGACTTTCCTCTCTCCTCCCAGGGGTAGTGTGCACTGCTGTCTCATTCTGACATCTCCTCCTACACTCTTGGACGGTGACTTTCACCCAGTGCCAGCGACTCCACACACACACAAACACACTACATCCCTCTGAAGTGCTATTATTTGAGTTGGTGGAGTGTGGGCTGGTCAGATATGTTTCTGGCTCCTCAGAAATCCCTTCCTGCTCTTGATGCCGAGGGATGATCTGGCCTCGTGTGGAGAGGAAGCTGAACTGAGCCCCTGTGTGAGACACAAAAGGAGTTATTTGGGTACAACCCTTCTCATTGTGAGAGCATGCTCTGATGCATGCCACTACCTTTACCATGCTCACAATATTGCCCTTATAATTCCCTCTCCTGCCAATGCCCCCTTGTGCTCGGCGAACTGGCATCATGACGTCCACCATTGCCATCTTGTTCTGAGGTGATATTAGGATCACCTTTATCATCTGCTACAGCCTGGTGATTTACTATTGTTACAATTTCAGGTGGACTGGAAGGTCCCAGAATAGAGCTCTGGCTCAAAAGACCTTGGGCTGGAATCTCCTCTGTCGGGATTCTCCATTGTGTCGGCAGCCCGGGATTTCCCGTGGCGTGGGGCGGCACACAATGGGAAATCCCATTGACCGGCTAGCGGGATGGAGAATCCCACCCCTTGACTTCTACTTTTTTTTAATAAAATGTGGATAAAGAGTCACAGGACTACCAATTAGCTTTTAACAACAGAAAAAAACCACATTTATTAAGCATGGAAAGTTTGACTTTAATACAATACTCCTTCACTCCCAGTTATTACTGTAGCACAGTGGTTAGCACTGTTTCTTCACAGCGCCAGAGACCCAGGTTCAATTCCCGGCTTGAGTCACTGTGCGGAGTCTGCACATTCTCCCCACGTCTGTGTGGGTTTCCTCCTGGAAGCCTGACCACTAACATGTCCCAACGACATGCATGTATCTGCGCTGGTGGATGATGGAGATGACAGCTGTGCCGCAACTATAACAGTGGCATCCTCGGAGCTCTCCTCTGAGGTGTTCTCCTCAGAGTCAGGGGAGGGAGCCGCCCGAGGTGGGCCGGTGCCGTTGACTGGAGGACCTGCAGCATAATGGACATGTGGTCAGCAGGGGGGATGCGGCAGTTAGTAAGGCAAGCACTACTCATGTTTGTCAGGTCCACCGGGTGGAGCCTGGTGGTTCCTCACCTCTGCGCCGTCCTCCAGCCTCCGCGTGGGTGACCACCCTGTCCTTGGCCACACCGGACAACTCCAGGATCAACTCCTCGAAGGAGGTGAGGATTCTCAAGGCCAGTACACCACTGCCAGTCTGAGCCATCTCCCGCCGATTATGGGACAGCTTTTCCTGAGAGAACACACAGAGGGCATCGTTAGCTACACGCATCGTTCACAGTTGTGAGGGGGGTGGATGTGTAGAGAGGGTTGGGGTGGGGGAGGGTTTGACGGGTGGGTGGAGGGAGTGCGGAAGGGGGAGGGGAATGGTGGGAGGGTTGGGGGTCTGCTGGGGGGATGCTCCCTTGGGGGGTTGGGAGGTGGGACATTGGTGTCTACTCACTCGTGCTGCCCAGTGTAGGTCGTTAACCTACTTCCAACACTGGAGACCAGTCCTGGTCACACTGAGCCGTTACCTCGTGCCAGGCAGCACTGGCTGCCCTGTGACTCATCCGCCGGACCCTCAGGAGAACAGGACATCCACCTGGTCTCCACCACATCCAGGAGCCTCCCCAGGTCAGCATCCTTGAATCTTGGGGCTGGTCTCCTTGGCGCCATTGTCACGTGCTGGCTGGGGTTGGCTGAGGAAGTGCAGCCTAAGTGCTGCTCGGCGTTGTTATCGGTCCCGGTGAATCGGCTGGCGGGAAACCCATGTGGCCTCGTTAAGTGGACCAATTAATGTTGAACAGTGTTGCCGGCCTCGGCAGCCCGAGCGCCGGGAAACTCGTGGCAATTCCCGCTCACCATAACACTTGGAAATTTTTCCGGAGAATCGCACCCAATGACTCCCACATGGAGATGGTGCATCGTGGTAATGTCATGGGATGAGTAATTCAGAGGCCCAGACAAGTGATCTGGAGACATTTGTTCTAATCCCATCATGGCAGATGGAGGAATTTAAATTCAATTGATTTAAAATCTGGAATTGGAAGCTCGTCCCAGTCATGGGGAGACTGTTATATTATCGTGCAAAACCAACTGGTTCATTAATGCCCTCCAGGGAAGGAAATCTGCCATTCTTACCTGATCTGGTCTACATGTGATTCTAGAACCACACTGATGTGGCTAACTCTTTGCCCTCTGCAATGGTGTGGTGAGCCACTCAGATCTGGGTAATTAGGGATGGGCAACAAATGTTGGCCTTGCCAGTGATGTGCACATTCCATGAAAGAATAAATAAATAAAATATTGTGCAAACATTGTCATGAAATTTGGTAATTCTTGAAAATAATCATGGTACTGAAATGCGTGCTGTTGTGTATAGCTTCCGACTAAGGCAACACTTTGCGCTGCCAATGCATTTAAATGATTGTTGATTGTACCCAGCTTTAAGTGTGCTGTGAAGTGGCTGCATGCCTATGCAAGGGACACAAATTGTAAGCATCTGGTATTAAATTAAACTCGGCTGTACTATTTTAGATAGCGCTGCTGGGGGTTTCTTTCTGCTGCTGTACACATGTTTAGCTGTGCTTGCGGAAGTGATAAAATTAGCTGGAGCTTTAAGTTTCAAAATGGTCATATTGATGTTCCACACTGACTGACATTATAATCTGCCTATCCCACATTCTCCGAGTGGACTTTCCCTGCCTGCACCTAAACCTCCCACCAAAACAGCATTCAGCGCGGCTAGCATCAAACATGTACCATGCCCCGCAGAATGCATTTTGCAGATACTCATAGTGCCAAAAAACTGGGCACCATGAAGTTGAATTTTGTGGCCTTCAGCATCATTACAAACAGCTCACTACTCTTTAAACTGCCTCAATACAAATCTACTTGAATGTCAACAAATGGGCACTTCCACCGCATTAGCAGCCCTGTGTTAAATTCCATTTCCTGTGTCTGCATGCTGAAACAAACATTTGTCACCTGAGGATGGGGGGCGGGGGGAATGCAATTTGCACGAACCTTAGAGAGTGTGTTACAACCACAATTTCCATTTGTGAAACAATTTCTCCATCAACTGCTTCTGTTTATCAGTGGAGGACGGATACCTCGAGCAATGTTTGCAACCCCGGCTTCTTTTGGTGGCCATGATTTAAGCTGTCTAAAACATAATCCTACAAAATATCTTTGCTACTCACTTCTTTCTCCTCTTTTAAAATGCTCCTTGCAACCT
Source organism: Scyliorhinus torazame (assembly GCF_047496885.1). Lineage (NCBI taxonomy): Eukaryota > Metazoa > Chordata > Chondrichthyes > Carcharhiniformes > Scyliorhinidae > Scyliorhinus > Scyliorhinus torazame. Next base: position 134,471,598 of record NC_092717.1, read on the forward strand.
ACCTCATTGACCAAGCTTTTATGCTAATGGCTCCTACTTTAGTTCACAGTCATTTTTACCTGAGAGTGGCCATGTGAAGCAGCTTGGGACTTTTCACGATGTTAAGCAGCTCTGTTAATCAAAGATTTGGGGCCGGATTCTCCATTTTTGAGACTATGCACCCACGCTAGCATCAAAACCGTGGAGCTTTACTCCTGAAAATCCTGGAAAAAAGTGGGACAAATTCATAGCCCTGCATGGGGCTAGCAGGGACCCAGATTAAATCTAGCAGCTTTTGCTGCAGATACGGGCCCCCGCAGTTCCAGGTCAGAGGAAGCGCATGCACATGACGGCGGCCTCCAGCGGCCGCGCCATGCTCCATGGTGGACTTGGACCGCGGAGCCAGACCCAAGGAAGAGACCCCCCCCATCGGCTGCACGCCCGACCCTCAAATCACGCACAATTATTCACCGGCCGCCTATAAAGCCCCCCCTGGCCTCCGATTGGCCCGCCCCTGACCAGGGCAGCTGCGGACTGAGTCTGCAGCCACTACGCGAGTATCCCGACCGGCAATAGCAGGTTAGTTCCACGCAGTCGAGAACAAGGCTGGTCGGGGGTGGAGAATGTCGGAGGGGGCCTCTGGCAATGGCCCCCGGCGGCACGGCGTACACCCCTGTGACACCACTTTCGGTGCCCGGAGAATCGCCAAACTGGCGCCGGGCCCCATTATGGCATCAAACTGGATTGTCTGCCCCCGCTCCAGCCGCGATTTTGGCGCGAGGGTGCGGAGAATTCAGCCCCTTGTTGTTGAGTCTCAAAACGGATATCCGGGGCACTCCATGAAGTGCTTACTCCCATATCTGTATCATTCACTTCATATGTATTTTATTTTTATTCTTTCCTCATTTCCTCAGCTATGCTAAGTTCTTTTAAAATAAATTCAAAGTACCCAATTCATTTTTTTCCCCAATTAAAGGGCAATTTAGCATGACCAATTCACCTACCCTACACATCTTTGGGCTGTAGACGTGGGACCCACGCAGACGCAGGGAGAATGTGCAAATTCCACACAGCCAGTGACCCGGGGCTGGGATTGAACCCGGGTCCTCGGCGCCGTGAGACAGCAGTGCTAGCCACTGCACCACCACACCGTCAGTTTTGCTAAGTTTTATCTTTAATTCTCACTACAATGAGAGCAATAAATTTATCAATCACAGTCAATATCATAAGGCAAAAAACACTCAGAAATAGGACAAGACTCCTACTCCAGAATCGAAACATGCGCTTGTATCTTCAAAATGAATTTAAGGCGACTGCGGAAATGATAACAGTCTTGGATGATTTACTGATAATTTCAGTAGCTGTTGCTAAATATTCCAGCAATAAATCAACAATGCAGAAGTAATGTGCAGTATTACTGGCGAAGACTAACTATATGTTACTATTAACAGATATTTACAAATTTTAGCAATGTGCCACCATCATTATGTGTTTGGTAACCTATAATTACACTCCAGCACACGGTGCACCATTCTCGCCTATTTTGACACAGGTATTAACAGTGGGAATGGCTGCATTTCTGCTAAATATCTATCAAACTTTGAGAGCCCCCACCAACTCTGGTTTGATGTGACTTATGGCAGCTGTATTTTGCACTAATCACACAAAGTACACATGCAAATCTTGAAGTTCTGCAGAGTAATGAGACTTCAAAAATACACTGACAATATTTGTGGTCCTTAGTTAAAAAGGAGTTTTTTTTAAGTAACAGAGTTTGACCCTGACTGGTGACTAACAGCGCATTCAAATTGCTGAAGAAATTTAATGGTTCACAAAGTCCTTCAGAAGTTATTTATGAAATATTTTAACTCTTTTTCTTCACAAACAAATGTCATCAATTAATGCCAAAGATATGGGAAGAACTATCAGAAAAACAATAGTGTATTCAGGCAGACTAAAGAACATTAGTGTTGTGATATGCATTAACTATTGTATGGGTAAATATGCATAGCCTCTGACCAGTAGGTGTCAGGTGAGTAGTAGCACGTGACACTGTATCCTGGGGAGCCTTGAGCAGGAACCATCATGGTCAGTCATGCTTGTATTAGTTCCAGTTTTATAGCATTAGTTTCCAACCCACAGTTTAGTATACTATAATAGAATTAACTGGTCTTGAACTAGATTTTCTTCAGTAATTGTCTCCGTACAAGAACATAACATGGTACCAGGAGTAGTAAAAAACTAAAAGATCTCGGGCGGGTTTCTCCGTCCCGCTTGTTTCCTCAACTGATGCGCAAACATCCTGCTGGCCTTTTCCCCATGCTTATACATCACCCCCCTAAGCCAGTGCAGTTACCACATGGCATTTCCCGTCAACATAGGCTCAAACTCCATTTGGAGCTTCTTCCTTATTTTTAACAGTGCCTCTGAGGGGCTGTTGAGTACCTCCGATACACCGCCAGAATGGTCTCCACCAACCTCTACCTCTCTAACTTTTCCACCTTCTCCGAAGTGCCTGCACCTAAATAAACTCCCCTCTTATCACTGCCTTCGATGCCTCCCAAATCTCACCCATTTTATTGTGCTCCACATAGTTTTGAATAGCCACCCCTATCTTTTTGCAAATTCCCTAGTTGGCCAACAACCCCACAGCTAATCTCCACTGCAGCCACTTGGAGCCGCCGCTTTCCATCTGCAAGTCCACCCAATGTGGCGGATGGTTGGACACCACAATCGCCGAATATTCTGTCCCAACCACCCCTACCAACAATGTTTTGTCCAGGACCAAGAAATCAATCAGGAATACACACGGTTGATATGTGAATAAAATGAGAATACTTTCGCTGTTGGCCTCCCAAACCAACATGTGCCCAATCCTCTCATTTGCTCCATAAACCCCAACAGTTCCTTTGCCATTGCATATACCCTCAGGTACCTAGGGAATGACTGACCCAACCTAGGGTCCAGCATGTATTGAAATTATCGCCCCCCCCGCCCCCCATAATCAGTGGATGCGTGTCCAGGTCCAGAACCTTTGCCGATACCCTCTTCATAAATTTTGCATCATCCTGGGGCAGCACGTGGCGCAGTGGTGAGCACTGGGACTACGGCGGTGAGGACCCGGGTTCGAATCCCGGCCCTGGGTCACTGTCCGTGTGAAGTTTGCATATTCTCCCCCAGAACCCAAAGATGTGCAAGTTAGGTGAATTGGCCACACTAAATTGCCCCTTAATTGGAAAAAAAATGATAATTGGGTACTCTAAATTTATATTAAAAAATTTTTATGACATCATCCCAATTTGGGGCGTAGATATTCACCAGCACTACGGGCACCCCCTCCAGCCTCACACTTCTCATCACAAACCTGCCCCCAGGGTCAACCACTATACTCGCCGCTGCAAAAGCCTCCCTCTTATTAACCAGCACCACTCCTCCCCTCGCCTTCATGGCCAGCCCTGAATGGAATACTTGTCCCTCCCAACCTTTCCTCAAGCTCATCTCATCCAAATGGGTCTCTTGTAAGGCACTACCCTGCCTTTAAACTCTTCAAATGAGCAAAGGCGCACAACCTCTTAATCGGCCCATTTATCCCCCTAATGTTTCAAGAGATCAGCTGGGTTAGGAGGCTCTAGGCCCACCCACCTCTATGCTCAGCTATACCCTTCATTAATGGGGTCCTTCAGGTCTACGCCTCGCACACCTCCAGGGCCTCCCCAAGTTGTCCGACGCCATCCCCCCTTAACCAATCGCACCACACCCATTACATCCATGTCAGCAGCTTAACCCTCCCCCCCCCCCCACAGCCCCCCAACCAAAGCACCAAACAACCTATCCTCCCAAAACCCACTCCCCCCATCTGCAAACCAAGAAAATCATCCTGACCCAAACCGCCCTCCCCTCCCCTTCTCCCTCCACAACAATACCCCCCACTTCGCTTCCGTTAACTATCCTCCATGTTAGCAGGGTGACCCCCACCGAAGGAAATTGCTTCCTCCATCCCAAAACACCCCTTCACCCCTGAAAAATGAAATGAAATGAAAATCGTTTATTGTCACAAGTAGACTTCAAATGAAGTTACTGTGAATAGCCCCTAGTCGCCACATTCCGGCGCCTCTGTCCAACCAGGCCTTTGTGCCGTCCCAAGTTCCCCCGTCTCCACCTCTCTCCACTGCCATCCATCCCCCCCCTCCATGATAACATTATAACCCTCCCTGAGCACTGCCAGTCCATCAGTTTCACAGGTGAATCCACCCAAATGCTCTCACAAGTGCTCCAATTCCTTGTCCCTCAAAATCCTACTCGCCGTCTCCAATGTATCAAAGTAGTGCACTTGACCCTCATAAGTCACCCACAAACGAGCAGGGTACAACACCCCAAACCACATGTTGTTCCTGAATAGGGCTACTTTGATCCTATTGAACCCGGCCTGTCGATTGGCCAACTCCATGCCCAAGTCCTGATAAATGTGAACTGCGTGGCCATCCCAATTACACACTCTCATCTTCTTTGCCCACCGCAGAATCTTCTCCTTATCCAGGTATCGGTGGAGCAGCACAATGATTGCCCTCGGCAACTCTCCTGCTTTTGGATTCCTCCTCAGTGACTTGTGTGGCCGATCCACTTCAGGAGGTGGGTCAAAGACCCCCTCTGCCACCAACCTCTCGAACATCCTTGCCATGTACTTTGTGGCCTGCGTTCCCTCGATCCCTTCAGGCAGCCCCACGATCCTGTGATTCTGCCGCCTCGAACGATTCTCCAGATCATCCACCTTCTGTCTTTACTTTTTCTGGCCTTCTGCCATCAGCAACATTCCTGCCTCCAATGAGGTCAACCAATCTTCATGGTCAGCCATCGACACCCCCACCTTCTGGAGTGATGCATTCTGTGCCTCCAGTCTTTGATCCACTCTCTCTATAGCCACCCCAATCAGATCTGCCACTCTGGTCAGGTCTTCTGAGGTCTCCTTCCTCTGGTGCTGAACTTTAGCCATCAGAAACTCCTCTAATTGTTCTGTTGACCATTGTACGGGAATAGCACCTCTGAGCTCTCTGCCATCTTTCCCTCTGTCACACTTCGAGAGTCCTGCTTGCCTAATTGTTGCCCCTTATTTGTTACATTCCTGGTTTGATAAGTCCTATGCATTCCCTACTGAGAAGACTTCTTTGTTCTCTGTACTTTTACAATTTCTTCCACATAACCCCCCAATTATAGTTTCCCGCACCAAATCCTATTTTGGAGAGCACATCCACCATGTAGGTGTGATATTCTGTCAAAAACCTTCTCCTGGTCCAGGCTGATGAGGCAATGTCCACCCTCTTGCCCTGCACATAGTCTAGCCCTACTCAGGGATATGATCTCTTATCAGAGATCTTCCTGCTGGGTACAGTTCAGATCAGGTTAGGGTGGATCACTGACTCCAGAGCAGACCTGACCCCATTTCAGAGACCTTGGTCAGAATATTATAGTACATATTTAACAGTGAAATGGGTCACCAAGTTCAAAAATTTCTTCCCTTTCCCCCTTCCGCTTGGAGATGATGGTAATGATACCTCATTGTGAATTTTGACATTGTCCCAGCCAGAAGCATGCATTTTTCTACTTCCCAGCAGAAATGGACAATCCAGTTCAGCAGAGCCGAATACAACCCAGCTGGTAAGATGTCGCTTCCAAGAGTTTTACTTTTCTTGATGGACTCGAGAGTCTTAGACAACTCATCCAGAGTTAGAGGTATACCCAGACTCTGCTACTCGCTGTCCTCCAAGACTACCATGGTAGAGGATAGGAAGGACTGGGAGGCTATGCTGTTTGTGCGTCTCACGTCATGCAGTACAGAATAATAGGATTTTCTGATCCTCAAAAGGTTGGACTGTAATGACTTTGCCAAGCCATCAGCTTCCTGCAGACTGCTAATCACAAAGCTCTCTCAATGTACCTTTTGGAAGAAGAAATGCAAGCATATCGCACCCTGCTCCACGGAGCGAAATTTGACCAGAAGATGATTTTGGAGGCCTCTGTGAAAAAGAGCAAGACTTCCTGGCCCTTCACCTCCTGGAGATCCTCGTTGACATCAACTCCCATCGACTGCAACTGGAGCAATTCTGTATTCGGGTCACTTCCCCCGTCTCTTCTGAGGATGAAAAGCCTTTATTCTCCTTTATTGCTTTCCAGGTCTGTCAGGTACTCAAAGAGGGGGTTCATGGTTTACCAAGCTTTGTAATCCCTTTTGAGGTCCTCCATGTTCTCTAGGGTCAACAGTTTTCACATTAAGCTTCCATGTCAGCCTACCAACCCTCAGATCCTCCTGTAAGTGACAATCAGCCGTGATCAGAGAAGAATACCAACTTGATGTCGGTGATGACTGTGAAAGTTTGGGACATAAACAGGATGTCCATCCTGGAGCAGGCCTTGACTAGGTATATCTATGCTGCCCTCTATCTGCAGGATTGCTGAAGGTGTCGTACTGCTTGGCATCTTTTACTGATCCATCAGGAGTCTGGATGCGGTGTCCAGTCCGCTGTCGGCATTGCCAGATCGTCCAGCTGCAGCAATGATGCAGTTTAAATCACTTACCATAATAACCTGTCAGGAAGTCTCCAGCAGCAGTGGAAGCTGCTGAAGGGCAGCCAGCTACTCACTGTTTTGAGCCAGGGCAGAGGTGTTCATTAACCAGAGTGGAGCATTCTTGTACAACACATCTGCTACTAGAAGGCTCCTGCCCACCACCTCCTTACTTAGGAGATGGTGAGGTTGTCTCCCTACCCCCCTGCAGCAGAATACCTGTAATCAGTCAATATTGCGTGTAGGAGCTGAGGTTCTGTATCACACACTCCTGCAGAAACAGCAGGCTTGCTTTGACCTTGGTATGGTAATCTAAATTCACATTTTTACTTGTGGAATTTTGCAGTATACAAATTGGCTGCTGTGTTTTTTTCTATTACAACAATAACTACACTTCACACAAAGTACTTTTTTTCAAAAAATATACTTCATTCATGAAATATCTGGAAAAAGTTACACTACAGTTCAAAATGACTATCAAAAGAAGTCTTATAACACCAGGTTAAAGTCCAACAGGTTTGTTTCAAATCACTAGCTTTCAGATCACTGCTCCTTCCACAGGTGAATGAAGAGGTAGATTCCAGAAACATATATATATAGACAAAGTCAAAGATGCAAGACAATGCTTTGAATGCGAACACTTGCAGGTAATTAAGTCTTTACAGATCCAGAGAGGGGTAATCCCAGATTAAAGAGGTGTGAATTGTCTCATGCCAGGACAGTTGGTAGGATTTCGCAAGCCCAGGCCAGATAGTGGGGGGTGAAAGTAATGCGACATGAATCCAAGGTCCCGGTTGAGGCCGTACTCATGTCTGCGGAACTTGGCTATAAGTTTATGCTCGGCGATTCTGCGTTGTCGCGTGTCCTGAAGGCCGCCTTGGAGAACGCTTACCCGGAGATCAGAGGCTGAATGCCCTTGACTGCTGAAATGTTCGCCGACTGGAAGGGAACATTCCTGCCTGGCAATTGTCGCGCGATGTCTATTCATCCGTTGTCGCAGCGTCTGCATGGTCTCGCCAATGTACCACGCTTCGGGACATCCTTTCCTGCAGCATATGAAGTAGACAACATTGGCCGAGTCGCACGAGTATGTACCACGTACCTGGTGGGTGGTGTTCTCACATGTAATGGTGGGAGCTATGTCAATGATCTGGCACGTCTTGCAGAGATTGCCATAGCAGGGTTGCGTGGTGTCGTGGTCACTGTTCTGAAGGCTAGGTAGTTTGCTGCAAACAATGTTTTGAGGTTGTATGGTTGTTTGAAGGCAAGTAGTGGGGGTGTGGGGATGACCTTTGCAAGATGTTTGTCTTCATCGATGACGTGTTGAAGGCTGCGAAGAAGATGTCGTAGTTTCTCCGCTCTGGGGAAATACTGGACGACGAAGGGTACTCTGTCGGTTGCGTCCTGTGTTTGTCTTCTGAGGCGGTCGGTGCGGTTTTTTGCTGTGGCGCGTTGGAACTGTTGATCGATGAGTCGAGCGCCATATCCCGTTCATACGAGAGCATCTTTCAGCGTCTGTAGATGTCTGTTACGCTCCTCCTCGTCTGAGCAGTTCCTGTGTATACGGAGGGCTTGTCCCTAAGGGATGGTTTCTTTAATGTGTTTAGGGTGGAAGCTGGAGAAGTGGAGCATCGTGAGGTTATCCATGGGCTTGTGGTAAAGCGAAGTGCTGAGGTGACCGTCCTTGATGGAGATGAGTGTGTCCAAGAATGCAACCGATTTTGGAGAGCAGTCTATGATGAGTCTGATGGTGGGATGGAACTTATGTCATTGTGTAGTCATTTCAGTGATTGTTCGCCGTGGGTCCAAAGGAAAAAAAGTCATCGATGTATCTGGTGTATAACGTTGGTTGAAGGTCCTGTGCAATGAGGAGGTCTTGTTCAAAAATGACCATCACAGAGAGTGCAATGATATTCACATTTTCGATATAGATCTTGTTGCACTCTGAAGTGCTTCAATACAATTGTGATACAGGTAATCTTGACCGCTTTCATTCAATGGGAGTCAAACAGCCCGAGGGGGTCTATACAATTCCCAGCCCCTCAGTGCACTATGGATGAAAGGTCTTAGACAGCGACCTTTCCTCATTGTGCCTCTGGGTGACTGCCTAAGACTATTCAGCACATTGTCCTGGATTTTGGAATGTGCCAGTTTGTAACACTTGGCCAGGGAGAAGACTTTGCCCTGGAACACCAATACATTTCAGGCAGACTGTTGAGGTTTTGCATTAATTCTTATTAGTTCTATTCACCAGAAGTGACATCATAAGTCCTAGCGCGAGATACAGAGAGCGAAGAACAGCCATGTAAGAGATTACACACTGTAAATAAAGCTCCATCATTTTCAACTTCCGTGCTACCTAGTCTCACACCCCCAAAACACAACATAAAATCTGGGAATGAGGGCTATGAACATACGGTGGCTAGAGACCTGGGAAGAAGAAATTTACCGAGAAAAGTTAGAAAAATTAAAAGTTAGAAAGGAAAATGTTTCACCCGGGAGAACTAACGTGCTAGGTGGACATGAGTAACAGTAATTTGCCTGCAGTACAGATTATACAGTGATAAATAAGAGTCTGAAGCTCTGGTTGTTGCCTTGTGTGTAAGAGAATCAAGATAGCCACTGAAAACGCGGTTGCGAAGTGTGCATACGGGAAACCTCCATTAGTGGAAAATGGCAGGGCTTTTCGGCAACTTGGGTACCTTTGATTAAAAAGTGGAACAATGTAGCTCCTATACTGAGCATTTTGACTATTTTGCAAACCATTGCTGAAGATATTATGGTACCCACATTGCTGAGCACAATGGGGGGGGGGGGGGGCGTTTAATCTCCTCCAGAGTTTAGTGCAATCTGAGAAGCCAGGCATTAAGATGTACATGCTGATTGTAGATATTTTGCAAGCGCATTTTTCGCCTAAATTCTTAGTGATTGCAGAGCGCTTTAGATTCCATAAAGGAAACCAAGAGGGAAGGTCAATTGAGCAATTCATGGCTGTGCTTAATAGACTTACAGATTATTGTGAGTTCGGAGATGTGCTGAATGACATAATTTGGAACACATTGGTTTGTGGTGCGCGGAGTGAAGCAATACAGAAACATTTGCTGACTGAGAATAATCTTACTCTACAGAAGGCAAAGAAAATCACTGATTCTATGGAGCTATGGAAAGGAAGTTCAGCAGAATTTCTGGACGGGATTCTCCGACTTCCCGCCGGGAATCGCGCAACGCCGGGACGCCATTCTTCGATGCATGCCAAAACGGGCTCCCGCGCATGGCGCCAGGCCACACGGAGAATCATGGAAAACGGCCGCAGCGGCGATTCTCCGATGGAGCAGGGATTCTTCGGGCCGGATGGGCCGAAGTCCCGCAAGCATGACCGGATGTCACGCCGGCACCGTTCTAACATGCTGTAAAACAGCGTCAACCAGTTGTGCTGGCTGACGCTGCAGGTGGAGGTGGGTGACGGCATGGGGAGGCCCGGGGCGGAGGGGGGGGGGGGCCTGGGGGCGGGGCGGTTGACGACATTGGGGGTGGGGTCCCCGGGAGGGGGAGCGGCATGGCCATGTCTGCGGGCGGTGTGGGGGAGGCTGCCGGGAGGGGGGGGCGGGGAGGGGGGTAGCTGGTTTCACATATCCGTGGGTGGGGGTGTGTGGCCCCACACATCCGCTGCAGAGGGGGTGGGAGTAGTGAAGGAGCGGTGGGGGCGGCAAAGGCTACGGGCGGCCACGGCCCGCCATGGCAGGGCGGATAAAATGGCTTGACCCCATGACGGCGGGCACGTGATTGTCGTGGCTCAGGCGCCCCGGCCAGACCCCTCCACGAAACTGGCGGCACCCACCAGTGAGTAGGTCCAGGGCGGCACACATGGCAGCCCCTCGGTGATGGCAGTGACACCAGACGATGGCCCTGGCAGGAGGGACGGCCGACAGGTCTCAGGGCACTGAGGGGCATGGTGGGGCATGTGCGGGCAACCGGGCCGGCCATGTAGCCCATGGCACCTGGTTGTGGAGGGGTGTATTCCAATGCTGAAACCCTGTCTACTCCCACCCCCTACAGATCGTACACTGTTTAGCCATCTTCCAGCGTTGTTGGCCGCCGTGGTGGGGGCTGCTGCCCTGAATGAGGCCCAGTGGGAACTGGAGCACGGGTGTGACAGGGAGGTGGCGGAGCCTGTTGTAGAGCAGCGAGCTGTAGTGGGGCACGTGCAAGGCGCCCAGGTGGCAGGGCCACACAAGCAAGAGGCGCAGGAGAATCACCCCACTGTGTGGGAGCCACAGCATGGGGATAACGAGGAGGAGGAGGGTGTGCCATGGCAACGTGTGTACCGGCCCCACATGTCCTTCGAGAACCTCCCGGACAGGGCATGCAAGAGGATTCTCTGTATGAGCCGGGAGACCGTCACCCACATCTGCCTCCTGCTGGCACACCTGGCACCACGTGGGACCGGGGGAGGACATGCCCTCATGGTGGCTGTCAAGGTTACGGTGACCCTGAACTTCTTCGCGACGGGGTCGTTCCAGTCACCGAGTGGGGACCTGTCCGGCATCTCCCAGCCATCGGTGCACAGGTGCATCCGGGCCGTCACTGACGCGCTGTACGACATCGCGGACCGGTACATACAGTTCCCTGTAGACCGCGCCCACCAGGATGCCCGCGCAGCAGGAGGCGATCGATGGAGTGCACATTGCCATGCGGCCCACATCGGATGAAAGGGCCATGTCCCTGAACAGATGGGGAACATATTCAATGTACGTGCAGGTGGTCTGTGATCACAGGATGACGATCTGGCACGTCTGCGCCAAGTACCCTGGCAGTGTGCATGACTCCTTTATACTGTCCCAATCGTTCATCCCCGCAATGTTCGAGGGACAACCCCCCCACCCCCCCCCACCCCTCACCCCCCCCCCCCCCCACCCCCTTGGCTGCGGGGCTGGTTGCTGGGCGACAGGGGTTATCCGTTGCGGTCGTGGCTGATGACGCCTATCCGGAGGCCACAGACCAATGCGGAGCGGCGCTACAATGATGCCCATACAGCGACCAGCAAGGATGGAAGTTGACACTGGGCAGAAGTCTCATTGGTTCCAGAGACTTTCCTGTTAACACCCTGTAACTAATGGATTAGCAGACCATTTCATCCAAACTATGAAACATACCTTGAGAGCAATGAGGGAACAAGATTCACTGATCAAATGTCTGAACAAGTTCTTACTGGTGTATAGGAATACTACACATTCCATGACCAAGATCTCTCCTGCATTACTAATGATGAAAAGACAACTACATTCTGTGTCCAATCTGTTGAAACCTCTGAAAACGAAAGAGATCATACAACACCAAGTACAAATAGGATGGCAGGAAAGAAAGATAAAACATAAGAGTTTTCCACCAAGGGCAAGGAACTTTGGCTAGGAATTACTCCACAGGGGAGGAATGGGTTCCTGCCACAATCCTTGTACAGACTGGATCTGTCTCTTAAACTGTTCAAACTAGAGATGACGCTATCAGGAGATATGCAGACCAGTTGCTGGTCGGAAGAATGGAATTGAGGCCTGAGGAAATTCAGGTTCAACCCTACAGAATCATGACTTGATATTTCCTACAACTCTGACACTAACACTGTTGAGGCAAGCAATACCTCACCTGCTAATCAGACACAGGGACAACCTCGAGTCACTACGTCAACACCGGTCAAACCAAACACCAATGACGTTAATGCAGAGATAGAAATGGCAGAGGTCACCACCAGTGTGAAGAAGTAAATGCCAATGGTTCGCCACCAACTATACCAAGAGTGACAATCTCCAGACCGACTGACTTATTGGGTGAGATCTTCCTGCTGTTCACGCCGGGGGGATCTTCTGGTCCTGCCAACGGCGCATCCCCGCAGCCAGATAGGCCAGAGAATCTCGTCCATTGACAATTGTTCATGTTGAAATTGTTTTGAACTTGTTGGAGACATTAAATTTAAGGGGCTAGGCAATGTCATGCATTTGCATTCATTCTTATTAGCTCTAGTGAAGCTCTGTTGTATTAATGTATTCACCAGTCCTAGCGCAGGAAACAGAGAAGAACAGCCATGTAAGAGATAATACACTGTAAATAAAGCTCTGTTGTTTTAAACCTCCATGCTCCCTAGTATCACACTTCCAAAACTCAACACAGATCAAAGAGCATTTTTCACCAAGTTGTTGATCCTCCAGTGGCACGGTAGCACAGTGGTTATCACGTTGCTTCACAGGGCCAGAGTCCCAGGTTAAATTCCTGGCTTGGGTCACTGTCTGTGTGGAGTCTGCACGTTCTCCCTGTGTCGGCGTGGGTTTCCTCCAGGTGCTCCGGTTTCCTCCCACAAGTTCCGAAAGACGTGCTAATAGGTCATTTGGACATTCTGAATTCTCCCTCTGTGTACCTGAACAGGCGCCAGAGTGTGGCCTTCTTGTGCCAATAATAAAGATTATTATTTGTTTGTCAAGATGTGCATCACTGAGCACAGACGTGTGTCACAGAACTGCTCGGGTTGAACCTCACTAAAAATGTCTGCATCTCTTTCTCGTTCCAGACATTCTTTGCAAAGGCACATTCCACAAGGAGGTGAACAGAGTACTGAAGTGTTGGGTACTCTGCTACACAGACGAACCAACACGGCTGCGAATGGTACAACTCAGTTTTATTTCAAACATCTATTTACACTGGTAAACTGTTTACTAAGGTTCGATCATAACCCTTGAATCTGTGGACCTATTCCTAATTCTATCTTGTAGTGGCACTCAGCACATGGTGGATGTCTGAGTGGCTTGCTATGAGCTCTGTGCCCTGAACTGTCTCCTGCTCGAGTGCCCAGGAAGTGTCCTGTTCCCTGTTTTGTACTGTGTATGCTCTTGCCTGTGATTGGCTGTCGTGTTGTGTGTGTGTTGATTGGTCCGTTCATCTGTCCATCAGTATGTGCTATGATGTTAATCTGAATATCATGACATCCCCCCTTTTTTACAAGAACATGTGCCTATGTGGTCATAAATAGAGATGTGTACTGAGTGCAGCTAAATGTGTGTGTGTGCAATATCAACAGCATGTACATGGGGCTAAACTATATACAAGGGGCGATGTCGGGTGCGACATAACAGCGAGGCTGTACCATAAACAAAGAACGGGGAAATGTTGAACGACAAAACAAATTCCTGTAACGATAAGAACAGAAACATATTAACACAGTGGTAGTATGAGTTTAATGTACAAACAGTCTCATAAGTCCAGTCTAGTAGGTGGGCGACGAATTTGGGATGACCGCCTCAAGGGTGAGTCTGGAACCACCGGCTGAGGAATGGGCCTGGCCACGGGTGACGACGGAAAGGGCATGGTGGCAGGCAGCTCCACGAAGTCGATGTCAGGAACAACAGGAGGGTGCGGTGTCGGTGTAAGTTCCCGTAGCGAGCATGGAAGTAGGCGAAGAGCCCGGCGATTGGGCCTACGAATGGATCCATCGGGCATGCGAACCAGGAACCAGCGGGGAGCCACGCGCGGAGAGCTTCGGCAGGTGCTGACCAGCCACCTTCTGGTAGGTGGATGCGGACAGTGTCTCCAGGCGCCAGGGCGGGAAGATCAGTTGCCCGTGTGTAATATGCCCTCTTCTGGCGAACGCGCTGCTGTTGCATTCTGTGTAGTACCGGAGCATGGTTGGTTGTGGGTACCAGAATGGATGGCACAGTGGTCCTGAGGGCACAACCCATCAACAGCTGGGCTGGTGAGAGGCCAGTGGCTAGTGGGGCCGAGCGATAGGCCAGCAGGGCTAGGCAGAAATCCGATCCGGCAGCAGCAGCCTTGCAGAGGAGCCGCTTGACGATTTGAACGCCCTTCTCCGCCTTCCCATTGGACTGGGGATGCAGAGGGCTGGACGTCACGTGTGTGAAGCCATATGAGCAGCAAAGGATGACCATTCCTAGCTGGCGAAACAGGGCCCATTGTCCGACATGACAGTCATCGGAATGCCGTGGCGAGTGAAGGTGTCTTTGCAGGCCCTTATGACAGCGGACGATGTCAAATTCTGCAGGCGTATGACCTCTGGATAGTTGGAAAAGTAGTCAATGACGATTACATAGTCTCTGCCGAGTGCGTGAAAGAGGTCCACACCCACCTTCGCCCAGGGGGACATCACCAGTTCATGGGGCAGAAGCGCCTCAGGAGGTTGCACCGGTCGAAACCTTTGGCAGGTGGGGCAATTGAGCACCATATTGGCAATGTCATCACTGATGCCCGGCCAGTATACCGCCTCTCGGGCCCTCCGTCTGCACTTATCGACCCCCAGATGGCCTTTGTGTAGTTGGTCGAGGACCAGCCGGTGCATGCTGTGCGGAATCACAATCCGGTCCAGCTTTAGAAGGAAACCATCAATGATGGCCAAGTCGTCTCGGACATTGTAGAACTGCGGGAACCGCCCTTTGAGCCACTCACCCGTCATGTGGCGCATCACCCGTTGTAGAAGGGGGTCAGCCGCAGTCTCTCGGCGAATACGGGCGAGACTGGAGTCGTCAGCTGGCAGATTTGCCAATGTGAAAGCCACCTGCACCTCGACCTGACAGACGAACCCCTCCGAATCTGGCTGTGTGCTCACTGCTCTAGATAGGGCATCTGCAATGATAAGGTCCTTACCCGGGGTGTAGACCAGTTGGAAGTCATACCTCCTCAGTTTAAGAAGGATGCGCTGGAGGCGAGGGGTCATCTCGTTCAGGTCTTTATTTATGATGCTGACCAGGGGGCGGTGGTCAGTCTCAACGGTAAACCGGGGGAGACCATACACGTAGTCATGGAACTTGTCTATCCCGGTTAGCAAGCCCAGGCTCTCCTTTTTGATCTGCGCGTAGCGCTGTTCTGTGGGGGTCATGGCCCGCAAGGCATAGGTGACCAGGGCCCATGACGCAGTGTCATCCCGCTGTAGGAGCACCGCCCCAATGCCGGACTGGCTGGCATCAGTCGAAAATTTAGTGTCACGAGATGTGTCGAAAAACGCCAATACCGGTGCTGTGGTGAGCTTAAGTTTGAGCTCCTCCCATTCCTGCTGGTGTGTGTGCAGCCACTAGAACTCCGTGGACTTCTTGATGAGGTGGCGCAGAGCTGTCGTGTGGGAGGCAAGGTTGGGAATGAACTTCCCCAGGAAGTTGACCATGCCTAGGAAGCGTAGCACTGCTTTCTTGTCTGCTGGCTGCGGCATGGCTGTAATGGCGCTCACCTTGTCTGCATCCGGAAGGACCCCTGACCGGGAAATGTGGTTCCCCAGGAATTTCAGCTCGGTTTGGCCGAAAGAACACTTGGCTCGGTTGAGGCGCAGGCCGTTTTCGCGTATGCGCGCAAAGACGCGCTGGAGACGATAGATGTGCTCCTGTGGTGTGCTGGACCAGATGATGACATCGTCCACGTAGACGCGCACCCCTTTGATGCCTTCCATCATCTGTTCCATGATCCTGTGAAAGACCTCGGATGCCGAGATGATGCCAAATGGCATTCTGTTGTAGCCGAACCTGCCGAAAGGGGTGTTGAAGGTGCACAGCTTTCGGCTGGACGGACCGAGTTGGATCTGCCAAAAACCCTTCGAGGCATCCAGTTTTGTGAAGATTTTAGCCCGGGCCATTTCGCTCGTGATCTCCTTCCGTTTGGGTACGGGGTAGTGTTCCCTCATGATGTTGTTGTTCAGGACTTTCGGGTCGATGCAGATCCAGAGCTCGCCGGACGGCTTCTGAACACACACCATCCAGCAGACCCATGGCGTGGGCTCCGTGACCCGGGATAGGACCCCTAGGTCCTGGAGATCCTGCAGCTGCTGCTTGAGGCGGTCTTTGAGTGGCGCTGGGACCCTGCGAGGTGCGTGAATGACCGGGGTGGCGTCCGGTTTGAGCCAAATTCTGTAGGTGTAGGGCAGTGTTCCCATGCCCTTCGAATGCCTCCTGGTTGTGGGCGAGGAGCGATTGGAGCTGTGCCCTGAACTCTGCATCCGGGAAGTCGGATGTGCCGCCTGGAGACAGAACGTGGACTCGTTGCATGAGGTGGAGAGCCTTGCATGCCTGTGCGCCTAACAGGGAGTCCTTTGATCATCCGACTATCTCGAATGAGAGTGTGGCCGTGTGTGTGTTGTGTGTCACCTGGAGCTGGCAGGATCCCATAGCCGGGATAACGTTCCCGTTGTAGTCGACAATCTTGCAACGGGGCGGCCGAATTGGTGGTCTGACCTTCATGGCGTAGAAGGCTGACCATGCTATGAGGTTGGCGGAGGTGCCACTGTCCAGACAGAATGTTATCGGTGATCGGTTGACCGCTAGGGTGGCACACCATTCATCACCCGGATTGACAGTGTTAACTTGCATCGGCTGGTGGGTCCTGGCTAGAGACATTCGGTTTCCATCAATGACCACAACACGGAAGGCGCCCGGTCGTCTTTGTCACTGGTCTGGATATCGTCTGGGCACGACTCGTAGTAAGGAGGTTGAATGGTCCGCACGTCCCTGCGAGGTTGTCAGAGTTGGGGAACATTGGCAGGTTGAGCTGCTCGACAGCAGGCAGCGTAGTGGCCCACCTTGCCACAGCGGAGGCACTGTCGGGTCCTTGCGGGACATTGCCGCTTTAAATGTGCGGCTCCGCAGTTGCCGCACGTCGTGACGTCATGGCGTTCGTTGCGCCACCGCGCATGTGCAGTTCGGTCTTGCGTCGAGCGGCCTGCGCATCACGCTCCTCAGTGTTGCCGTCGATTTTGTAGCGCACAAGCGCGGGAGGCCTCGAAAAGCGCGCGAAATGGCTGCCCTCGTTCGGGCCGCGGGCTGGGAGGAACTCGATCGCCTGAACCCGTTCGGCCTCGTAGGACGCCTGCCTCGCCGATCCGGCCGCGTAGGACCCCTGCCACGCCGATTCAGCCGCCTGAAATTGGGTATAGCAGCTAGTCGCATTTTCGTGCAGGACACAGGCTTTGATTGCGGAGGCTAAGGTGAGGCCTTTTATTTTTAAGAGCTGCTGGCGTAGGGTGCCCGAGGTGACCCCAAAAATGATCTGGTCCCAAATCATGGAATCGGAGGTGGTGTCGTAACCACAGGACTGCGCGAGGATACGGAGATGCGTAAGGAATGACTGAAAGGGCTCATCCTTACCTTGCAGGCGTTGCTGGAAGAGATACCTCTCGAATCTCTCGTTGACCTCGACGTTGAAGTGTTGGTCGAGCTTGAGAAGGACTGTCTTGTATTTGGTCTTGTCCTCACCTTCCGCGAACACCAGGGGGTTGTAGACATGGATGGCGTGTTGACCTGCCGTGGTGAGAAGGATGGCGATCTTTCTGGTGTCCGAGACGCTCTCCTTTTCGTTGGCTTCCAGAAAGAGCTGGAAGCGCCGTTTGAACAGCTTCCAATTAACGCCGAGGTTTCCAGCGACTTGCAGGGGCTGCGGTGTGTTGACGGTGTCCATGACGCAGGATGGCAGATTCCGGAGGATTTGTAGGTAGGTACCACAGTTACTCCTGGTACTATGAAGTGTTGGGTACTCTGCCACACAGACGAACCAACACGGTTGCGAATGGTACAACTCAGTTTTATTTCAAACATCTATTTACACTGGTAAACTGTTTACTGAGGTTCGATCATAACCCTTGAATCTGTGGACCTATTCCTAATTCTATCTTGTAGTGGCACTCAGCACATGGTGGATGTCTGAGTGGCTTGCTATGAGCTCTGTGCCCTGAACTACCTCCTGCTCGAGTGCCCAGGAAGTGTCCTGTTCCCTGTTTTGTACTGTGTATGCTCTTGCCTGTGATTGGCTGTCGTGTTGTGTGTGTGTTGATTGGTCCGTTGATCTGTCCATCAGTATGTATGTATGTATGTGCTATGATGTTTACCTGAATATCATGACAAGTACTTAATAGTTATAAACCACTTTGGGATATTCTAAAGCCATGAAAGACACTAAATATGTGCAAGTCTCTCTCTTTCACTGCCTATAATGCATTAATCTGCCTGTAGATTGCAAAAGGCTTCAGGGAAATTGAATCCCCACTGTGCTGTTGATTGCTCATATTTGAAGCTTTAACAGTTTTCTCATTTTTTTAAGATGTTAATGGAGCCCAGCTTGTGGTCTCATATCAATAGCAAGCTGGTTGAGGTCAGCCAAACTCTTGAATGTGTAAAATAGTTGTCAAAGGCAATCAAAATCCATTGGATGTTTGTGGGATTCACTCTACCAATCTAAAAGGTAAAATTGATTAATAACACGTTGACATATCTAGTGTGAGAGGGCTACTTTTTTCTGTGGAGTTGAAGCTTCCTGATGGTACTGAAAGTGTTGCTGACTCTTCATATTCTACAATGTCCCTGCTTTGAATGTATGGTCTGCATTTTAACTTCTCAATCGCAAGTCAACAGGGGAGCCCTGTAGTGCCTGGATGTTTCAGAAGCACGTGTGTGAGTGATTTGCACCTAACTTCCAGGTTTCTCAACCAATCAGTACCATCATGATAATGACCAGAACAGTGTATTTCAGCTCAGCCACTGAAACGGACCCTGTCAGGATGAGAATTGAAGCATTGTGCAGATGTTTGATCAGAAACAGACCCTGGAACAATGGACTCGCAATGTTGCAAGGCAGGACCAGGCTTCAGAATGCTGCCCAAGAGTTGACACTATGGGCTGTAAAGATCCACAGGGAGATTGTGCTAACAGGAGGAAGAAGCCCACCAAATAGCACATTAAGACAAGTTCGAAGACTCTGCGGGGGTTAGCAACAGGAGTGTGGTGCCATTTCTGGATACATTTCTGGAAGAGGCTTAATGGCTTAAATGGGAGGAAAGGTGACTATCATAGCATGTTCAAGTGCATCCTCAAGTACATCTTATCTCATTGTCCCTCACTTTGCTTTCCCAAGTCTTCTACACATTAGTCTTCATATAAACTTACCCAGCAGTTGTCCCTATCCACCTTTGTCTAGGCACCTCAACACATCACCATCTGATCATCCACTCGCCTTCATCTTAATGCAAGGTAACTCCTATGTCTCACATTGGTTCGTTCCAAATGTTGTCCATCCATGCTCTGGACACATGCTATTTCTTGTACTTTTACGTCTTTTTTTTCCTTACTTGAAGCAGAAAAGAGCACAAAACACGAGTGAGAGATAGGGGGTGTGCGATCTGCTGTTCATGCCAGCAGGAAATTCCGGTCCCACGCTGGCGCATGGGTTTCCTGGCGATGAGGGGTACAGTCACCAAGAAAACCCATTGACAATGGTGGGGTTGCTCAATCCCACTGGCAGGCCCCCTCCATCTCAAAAACAGGCGGTGGGTTGGTCGGTAAATCCCACCCGGAGAATTTAAATCAATTCCTGATGGTCCCTCCAAGGAGAAGGACGTGAGTGAAATTCGCCAAGTCTCAGCATGCCTGGCCTTTGGAGATAGAGAAAGGGTGGTCTCCTAGCTACCTTGTGGCAGAATTGAATGTCACACTGACACACGGCATACAAAATTTACTTGCATTGACTCGGGGTGTGATTTAACTTAAACGTTTCGAAGAGTGGTAGTGAGCGGGAACTGCAGAATGAACCATCCCACTGACTCCATTTACTTCTTTCCCTGATGGATCCTCAGCCAGTGGTGCCGGCCCATCTGGAGTGGTCTCCCTCCTGCCTTCCATGAGAAGAGCTCTGAGGATGTCACCGTCAATACGTCACAGCTATCATCCCCACCCTCCACCAGCGCAGAGACATGCACCTCGGTGGGCAACATTAGTCGACAGGCTTCTGAGGCACATTCTGCTGAACACCACACAGTTGCTGATGCACATTAAGTGGAGGCAGCAACCCCCAGGTGAGGCAATAGTTGGAGGTTTGCTACATTCCAGGACCATCTGGGTCACAGACAAATGCTGAGCCTCTGGATCAGTTTTACCCGGAGCTGATGTAGACGCTAGGGTGCGGCCGTATATTCAGGTAGGGGTGTCAGCGACCCTCCAGCAGGTCCATAGCCAACTGGAGGAGTCACAGAGGCTATGAGCGCAGGAGATGACGCCGACAACTGCAATGGAAAGCATGGCGTCAGCAGCATGATTGTGTCCAAGGCTTGGCTCAGTCTGTGATGGCCATGGTTGAGCACCTTGACAGCATGTCCCAGTCATTGGCGGACGTGACCCAGTGCCAGGTGGACCTTGATGAGGCACTGCGGAGCATGTCCCAGTCTCAGGTGGGCATTGCTGGCGCCCTCGAGAACATTCCCCCATTGCTAGCGGAGGTCTCTCAGTCCCACATGGTCATAGCAGAGGCACTGCTGGAGATGGCCCAGTCTCAGGTGATCATTGCTGAGGCACTGCTGAGCATGCCCTGGTCACTGTAGGGCGTGTCCCAGTCACAGGTGGGCATTGCTGGGGCACTCCAATGCATGTGCCAGTCACAGGAACATCGCCGAAGGCACCATGCTGCAGACATTGAGGAGCTGCCAGGACTGGCAGAGCTAGATGACGCAAGGACAGCTGGGGCTCGATCTAGCTACCCGTCCTTCCCGAGGTGAACCCAGGGCTCTTTGGGCACCGACCAAGGGGAGGGGACGTTGGCTGCCAACCCGGAGCCACCCTACAGAGTTGCGACAGCGGCCCTCCTGCTCCCCGAGATCCACCTACTGACAATGGCGCATCTCAGAGTCAGCACCCGGAATAGGTGGCACAGCGCAACGTGTGCTGCCAGCAAGTGTGTCAGGACCCTCTGGTTCCAGAGCCCAAAGGACGCCCACTAGGAGCATCAAAGGCTCCAGGACTTGGGGGGAGGGGGTAAAAGGGAGTTGGGTGCATTATGTGGTGGGCTAAGGGGTGGGGGGGAAGGTCTGAAAGGGGTTGGGGGAGTGGGACAGTACCATTGTGGGATTGGGGCAGTCGGAGTCATCTGTGTAAATTATTCAAAGTCATTGACCTCGATCAATATGACTCTGGCACTTGCTTCCGCAATGCGGGCCGAGCACCAATCCCATGCTCTATCTCCCCGGACGTGGAGGTAACGGCTTCCTCTTCCCCCCAACCCCCCATCCCACATTGCTCCCCCATTGCTCACCCCTCCTCCCATTCCCCCATTGCTTCCCCCTCCCCTAGTCCCCCATTGCTCCTCCTTCCCCCAATTGTCCCATTGCTCCCTCTCCCTCATTCCCCCATTGCTCCCCCTCCCCCCATTACCCCATTTCTCTCCCAACACCCTCCAACATCCCCTGCCATCCGACACGCCCTGTCCACACCCCCCCAGCTGCAGCA
Source organism: Scyliorhinus torazame (assembly GCF_047496885.1). Classification (NCBI taxonomy): domain Eukaryota; kingdom Metazoa; phylum Chordata; class Chondrichthyes; order Carcharhiniformes; family Scyliorhinidae; genus Scyliorhinus; species Scyliorhinus torazame. The sequence goes on from NC_092717.1 coordinate 134,493,374, forward strand.
CGGGCCGCTGCCTACTGGACCCCACACCCTGTACCCCAGACACCCATACATAACGTTACCTGGACCGGGCGCTGGTCCCCTCCCCTGCACACACTCACCCTCTGGTCGCTGAAATGTCCCCGGTGCTGGGCCCCAGCCCCTGGGTGCTTGGATGTTGGCTGCTCCATCCATGGTGTTCAGGCACAGTGTCCAGGCATTACGGATTGACTGGGGTGCGAGACAATAACTCTGACATGCTACATGGTACACCTACCCGCAGGATCCACTTGCTCACTTAACTACAACTGCCAAATTCCTATTAGCAACAGCATTCAGCCACACGGCGCGAGGCCTCCATGGTCAGTGGGAGTTATGGGTGGTCGGAGGGACTGGCACCCTGGGGTTGCCACCAGAATGGGTCCAGGGGTGGGCATGGTGGACCACGGGTGCTGAGACACCCAGCTCCCCCCCTCCCAAGCCAATAGCATGAGCAGCCACTCCCCTGCTCCGCAACCCCCCCATGGCGGCCCACTCCAACGGAGGCTGGCCATCCGCATGCTCCGCCACCCCCGCCCCAGCACTGGGGCAGCAACCCCAGTGCTCCGGGCTCATTGCTCGGGAGCAACGATAGCTACTCATTTCCTCAGGTCCCCGCAGCAGCCCTTCCACCAGCTTCATATTTCTAAACCGAGCGATGGCGGGATGCTGATTTCGCCAACGTGTGTGGGCCGGTTAGATTACAAGCAGATCGGCTAACGGCTCAGTTCACGATTTTTGCCTCTCCTGCGATCTAACAGCCTTGGTGTGCCCTCGTTTAAGCGCAACCTGGCCATTAAATTGCACCCTCGGTGTCAGCACTCACTAAAATATTGTAATCTGCACAATGATGACTCAGTATCCTCTTATCTTGAAAGTTCAAATTCATATCCTTAATATTTCACATGTCCTTTAAGTATCCCACCCAAGGGCAGCATGGTGGTGCAGTGGTTAACACTGCAGCCTACGGCGCTGAAGACCCGGGTTCAAATCCCGGCCCTGGGTCACTGTCCATGGGAGTTTGCACATTCTCCCGTGTCTGCGTGGGTTTCACCCCCACAACACAATGATGTGCAAGTTGTGGAGGATTGGCCATGCTAAATTATCCCTTAATTGGAGAAAGAAAATCATTGGGTACTCTAAATTTATTTTTAAAATAAATTTCCCACACAAGATGGTGCAGAAAGGAGATGAAGACTTCTCAGAGATGGTCATTCTCTTGGAGGATGCACTCTTATCATCTTGCTGGAGGCCAGTAACATTGTTTTTAGTTTTGGGATCCAAAAACTCCAGTTATTTACTGAATGAAAAGAGCCACAAAAGAATTTTACTGAACAGAAATCAAAGAACATGAATACTAATGTCATGTGAGAGTACCTTTAAGAAATGGGTGTTTATAAATGTGTGTGGATATAAATATCTGTAGTGAGAGTACCTTTAAGAAATGGGTGTTTACTACTGCAGTGATGTCAGAGAGTGGGTGGAGCTGTGCTGTCTGTCAGCTTTTTACTTTCGTTTTTGAGCAGGCTGCAGGGTGTGTTTTAGTTTAGTTTTCAGTGTTGGAGCTGAAGCCAGACCAAGCAGGTGTACTGCTGTTCTCTCTCTGCCATCAAAAGACTATCTCTGGATCATTTGGTGAATTCAGAATTACAAATGTTCTCAGTAGTGAATGTAAACCTAATGTGCTTCTGTTGAAAGGTGTTTCTTCTGTCTTCTGGACGTTGTTTGGGAAGTTATTGAGGATTACTTAGTGTTGTATTCTTTGGGGGTTGTATTTGAATTACTGGTTGCTAAAATATTCACTAGATGTTTCAAAAAAGTTAACTTGAGTTCAGAGAATAAACATGTTTTGCTTTAAAAAATACTTTTCCATTTCTGCTGGACCACACCTGTAGAGTAAGCTGTGTGCTCCCCATACCACAATCTATTAAAAGTTGTGGGTCAGGTGAACTCCATGACAACACTTTAGGGTTCTCTAAACACTGGCCCATAACACTAACAATTACACTATTTTCAGTCGTCAGTTATGTTAAGAAGATTATGAGTACTTATATTTTGAATCAACCTTATTTACACAACCTACCCTCTACACCTATTTGACTTACACCCTCCAATAAACTGAAGTCAGACACTTATCAGAAATTGGAAGATTAACCACTTGGTTTGAGTAGTGTTTCAAAGAGTGTTGTGAGGACCAAGATTTTATGAGCCTTTCGCTTACTTGGGGCAAGATTATCCCTTCAAATCCCCTCCAAACACCCAACGGTTACAAACTCCCAGTTCAACACTGGTGATGCTATTGCACCTTAAACTGACCTCAGGTCACAAATGTCCTGGTTCTAATATTCTTTAGCTCTGGTGTCTTGCACCTAAAACTCTTCCTCGTATTTCTCAGTTTTGCTATCCCTAGTAGTCCTCAACTCACCGTTAGGAGTCCTTCAATTAACCAGGGGCTGGATTCTGCATCACGCTGCGCCAGATTTCTGGTTCAGCACACTGGCCGGATGCTCCATTTCGCTGGCTGGTCAATGCAGTTTCCCATTGTGGGGCAGCCCCACACCATTGAGAAACCTCTGGGCCACCGGCAAAACGGAGCATCCCACCAGTGGAGAATCCAGCCCAATAAGTTTAAATTCTTTGAGCCAGCACATAGATTTTCAAATTATCTCTACTTAAAATAGATGTTCCTTTCTCAGTAGCCAGCTTGTTCTAACACTAAACTAAAACTTTGTTTGAGACCAGAGCCACGCCCCTATATAATCTACTTACCCCTATAAATAACTGTAATGATATATAGAATATAATTTGTGTATAATTTAATAACCAAACTGTAAGTAAAGATAGGTGCTGTATGCATAGACTGAGATTCTAGCATCCAACCACAGGTGGCGTGGTGACAGGAGTAGGTCACTGGAAGACAGGTTGCATGGAGATAGGAGGTAATCTCCTGCTCAGCACGCAGAGACAGAATCTGGACAACAGTCACATATTGAGCAGCTCCTGAGTCAACAGTTATTAATAAGCGTTAACCAAAGTTGTTTGTATTTAGCCGTAATATTCAACTCAATCTTACATCACAGAAACCCTTTAGCGATTTAGTTAATTAATAAACAATTTTGTTCATTTACAAAGCCTTATGTTCTCTGATCACTTCAACTACAAAGACCTTGCCATCTGTGCATACAGAGAACATTAAATAACTTCTTGTTGACCCTTTGCCTTTCTACTTGTAAGGGCCCTTCCTGTTGATTCCCCTATTTCCCCTTTTTTTATTTTTCTGTTATAATTTTGATCCATGGATGTTTAATGAACATATATATTTAAGTGCAGCAGGGGAAGAAAGGTACTCAAACGTTCCAACATAGTACACTGTGATAACTTTAGGTGAGCTGCACACCGACGTTTTGGCACCCGAGAGATCATTGGGCCTCAGTTCAACTGATGGGCTGGTGGCCAATGAATTGGCCACAAGGCTAAATTATGCCCTGTAACAGGAGGTGATTGTGTCCTGCCTGAGTGGGGTGATTTTCAGAGAGCCGGGGAAGCAGTTGCATCTTGGATGCTCAGGGGAAAGGACATGCTCTCTTTTCTCTCTCTCTCTCTCCTCTCTCTCTCTCTCCAGTACTAGTATAGGATTTCCGGTGGGTGCATTCTGTTTTTGATCGCCTGAACATATTCGGTGCCCTAACATCTCTCTGTCTTCCTGTCTTATTTCCCTGGAGGGGAATGCATTCCACAGATTCCTAGGAAACTCAGTCAGTGAAAGTCAGAAATCCCAGTTAAAGCAACTGATAAAAAGGTCTTTGCACATTATATTTCCTCCGCTACTGAAACAGTCCTTGCCCACATGCAGCAAGGCCTGAACAACATTCAAGCTTGTGCTGATATGTGACAAATTATACTTGTGCACACAAGTGTCAGGCAATGACCATCTCCAACAAGAGAAACTCTAACCACCGCTCCTTGATATTCAATGGCATTAGAAGGATGTGGAGGCTTTAGAGAGGGTGCAGAAGAGATTTACCAGGATGTTGCCTGATATGGAGGGCATTAGCTATGAGGAGAGGTTGAATAAACTTCGTTTGTTCTCACTGGAACGAAGGAGGTTGAGGGGCGACCTGATAGAGGTCTACAAAATTATAAGGGGCATAGACAGAGTGGATAGTCAGAGGCTTTTCCCCAGGGTAGAGGGGCCAATTTCTAGGGGGCATAGGTTCAAGGTGAGAGGGGCAAGGTTTAGAGGAGATGTACGGGGCAAGTTTTTTACACAGAGGGTAGTGGGTGCCTGGAACTCACTGCCGGAGGAGGTGGTGGAAGCAGGGATGATAGTGACATTTAAGGGGCATCTTGACAAATACATGAATAGGATGGGAATAGAGGGATACAGACCCCGTAAGTGCAGAAGATTTTAGTTTAGACGGGCAGCATGGTTGGCGCAGGTTTGGAAGGCTGAAGGGCCTGTTCCTGTGCTGTACCTTTCTTTGTTCTTTGTTCTATTACCATCACTGAAACCCCCACTTTCAACATCCTGAGGGACACCCCGACCCACCCACTCTCGCCCCACAGAATGCAGAGGCGGAAGCCACAAAAATGCACAATTTGATCACTAATCTTGATTTCAGAAAGCTAATAAAGTGTCTGGAAGAGCAAGCATTTGTTGAGGTGAAATTCCGAACTAGAACCAGATTCCCCCATCTGTCACCTCTCTGTGACATATGTTGATTTTTCTGTGACGCCTAATGTGCCTCCATCCTCCCCGCCAAATTTGGAAATATCAGGTCCAAACTGTTTTAAGGCGACGGCTCATAAGCAACTCAGCTGGTGTAACCCCCATAGTAGAGTGCAGGGTCGTGTTGTAGGACAACAGGAAGTTGGCCAACCATTGGCGTAATGGCTTGTCTGATTGCTTGCTATTCTTGGCCTGTTCCGCCCGTCCATTGGACACAGGGAGATACAGGGCCGTCCTGATGTGTCAGATCCCATTTGGCTGAACAAAGCATTGGAAATCATCCCCAGTAAAAGGGATACCATTATCGGATACAATGGATTCTGGCAGGCCGTGTATGGTGAACACCTGGCATAAAGTGTCTTCAGTAGCCCTCCTGAGTCGTAACTCCCATCTCCTGAATAGATAGTCATTTGCAATGAGCATCTACCAAGAAACATCCTGCCGAGGAAAGGGCCTGCATTGTTGACATGTATTCTGGTCCACAGGTGGCTGGGCCACGCACAGGGATGCAAATTGGCTGTAAGAGGTAACAATTGTTGAGTCTGACAGCGAATGCATTGCCATACTACTTTCTCAATAGTTTTATCAATTTCCAGCCACCAGATATAGCTGCGGGACAGCTACTTCATCTTTGTTTGGCCTGTATTGGAGCTGTGTAATACCTGTAATAGGGATCGCTTGCTGGGGGCGGAACAACAACTCAAGAGCTCCATCCTCGCAGGTTAGTTCATCCCTGCGGGTTAAGTTGGGTCTCAATTGTTCAGACTTCTCATGGTGCCAACCTGTTTGTATCAACCGTTTTACCTTGGACAATACCGGATCTCGCTGAGTCCAATTCCCTATATGTCCAGATGGCACCGACAAAGTGTCCAAGAAGTTCAGTGCCAAAATGACCTCTTGGGGTCTGGCGATGGCACCACCTGCTTTGGTAGGGGGAGTCGACTCAATGCGTCCGCATTAGAAATTTGAGTACCAGGCCTGTCTTGGAAGGTGTAGTTGTAGACTGCTAGCAGCAAAGCCCAACGCTACATCCTGGCTGAGGCAATTGGGGGTATTGGCTTGTCCTCTTTCAAAAGATCCAACAGCAGCTTATGGTCAGTTATTGAGATGAATCGCCAACTGTGGATACGCTGTTGGAACTTTTTAACATTATTGATGACAGCTAGTCCCTCCTTTTCGATTTGGGCATAATTTTTCTCTGCTTCCGATAGAGTCCTTGAGGCAAAGGCTGGTTTAGCTCAGTTGGCTGGACAGCTGGTTTGTGATGTAGAGTAAAGCCAATAGCACGGGTTCAATTTCCCGTACTGGCTGAGGTTATTCGTGAAGGCCCCACCTTCTCAACCTAGCCCCTCGCCTGAGGTGTGGCGATCCATAGGTTAAATCACCACCAGTCAGCTCTCACCCTCAAAGTGGAAAGCAGCCTATGGTTATCTGGGACAATGGCGACTTCACTTTTACTTTTACAGAGGCATAGGATGGTTTAGCACAGGGCTAAATCGCTTGCTTTGAAAGCAGACTAAGGCAGGCCAGCAGCACGGTTCAATTCACGTACCAGCCTCCCCGAACAGGCGCTGGAATGTGGCGACTAGGGGCTTGTCACAGTAACTTCATTTGAAGCCTACTTGTGACAATAAGTGATTTTCATTTCATTTCCTGGGCAATTGGCCATTGCGATCCGTCCTCCATCTTATGAGATAGAACGGCCCCAATTCCATATGGTGAGGCATCACATGTGTGTACAATTGGTTTCCATGTGTCAAAGATGCCCAAGAGGTTCAAAGATTGCAGAGCTTGTTTTACCAAGCAGAAAGCCTCCTGTTGCTGCTTCTTCCATTGCCAACATTTTTGTTTCCTTAGTAACTGGTGAAGCGATGCGAACATCGTGGCCAGATTTGGAATGAACCTGCTATAATAGTTTACCATTCCCAGGAATGATTTCAGCTTTATTACGTTCTGGCTACTGTGGCCTCTTGTATGGCTTTGATTTTTTTTTAAGGGTGGCTGTAGTCCGGTGGCATCTACACTGAACCCAAAATATGTGGCTTCTGTGGCCTGGAAGGTACACTTCTCATATTTAAGTTGGACTCTCACACCTCTGAACCTCTATAATACCTCCTCCAAAGTTTAAATCCATTTTTTTTGCATAGAGGAAGAGGCAGTTATAGGCAGGGCTTGAACCTCGCGGCAATGGGGCCACACAGGGGCGTCCACTGTCACCAGAACATGAGGCTCACCATAACGGAGAGAGTGAAGGATGGGTCACCTGGAATAGATAGCGTGGATGAACATTAAGGGACATGGGACAGTGTAAGTGACCGTGCTAACTACCTGTTGAGGCCAGCAGCTCATCAACACTGTGCTGAGAGGTGAGTTTGGCGAGGGGTAGACCATAGGACCATAAGATATAGGAGTAGAATTAGGCCATTCTGCCCATCGAGTCTGCTCTGCCCATCGACTCTGCCATTCGATCATGGCTGATACATTCCTCATACCCATTCTCCTGCATTCTCCCCATAATCCTTGATCCCCTTATTAATCAAGAACCTATCTATCTCTGGCTTAAAGACACCCAGTGACTTGGACTCCCCAGTCTGTCGTGTTGTTCACCCTGGGGTAACACGGATTGCACACAATGAAATTAACTGATCAAGTATACACCAAACGAAGGCGTTGGTTCAATAAAAGATTTATTGAACTCGAGCAACAAAACACACAGCTGCCTGTGGGATGACTCTCTACTACCCTAAGTAAACTAAAGCTAATTATCGAGACCAGGCTAGCTCTGATCCACGTGTTGGAGATGTTGAATGATTTGTACACCCTGACTATCACTATAGCTATCACCAGTGGAAAGAGGCAGAGTGCTGATGCCTCGTGTGTTTTATAGGTGTAACTCCCCCTCTGGTGTCCTGCCTTGTGACTGGTCGTGTTCTGTTCTGTACATTGATTGGCTCACCTGGGTGTCTGTCACTGCCTGCTTTTACCTCATGATGTGCATGGGTGCATATTATGACATCCCCCTTTTTTTTTTTTAAATGTTGTCGGCTGCTTAGAGCAGAAACAACATATTTACAAGAATAACTATATACAAAATCGGTGAGTGGATGAATATGTACATGTAAGGTGTCTAGCGTGCAGAAACATAACGTCATATATACAGGGAATTATTTATAAGTCCAATTGTTGAGGCTGTCGACAGATTCTCGTGCACCGCCCGAGAGGTGGAGGCGGAAATGATGGTGTCTTGACCGGTTGGCATGCCGCTAGGCTAGTGGCCTCATGGAGCGAGGTGTCCGGGTCGGGCAAAGTGACATCTGGGAAAGTGAGATCCGGTGGTGGGCATGCAAGTTTGCGTAGCGCCCTTCTGTTGCGCCTTACAATCAATCCATCCTCCATGAGAACCACAAACGACCTGGGAGCAGCCTGTCGAATCACAATAGCAGGAGCTGACCAGCCACCACCTTCGGAGAGAGGAGCGGCAGATCCGTAGCCTGAGCATCATATGTGATCTTTTGCCTGGTTCTGATCTGCTGCATCTTTTGCAACACTGGAAGGTGATCCAGGTCAGGTACATGAAAGGCCGGTACAGTCGTCCACAGGTTACAATTCATTAGGAGCTGAGCCAGAGATAACCCAATTGACAAAGGGGTTGCCCTGTATGCCAGAAGAGCGAGATTGAAGTCCGAAACTGAGTCCGCAGCCTTACAGAGCATTTGCTTCACGATGTGGACCCCTTTTTCGACCTTCCCATTAGATTGTGGGTGATGTGCTGGAAGTGGTATTGCCTTGCAAAGTTGGACCATTCCTGACTGAAGAAACAGGGACCGTTGTACTGTAAATTCTATGATAATCTATGATTAATCTAGGACAAAGGTTCGGCACAACATCGTGGGCCGAAGGGCTAGTTGTGTGCTGCATTTTTCTATGTTCTATGTTCTATGTTGTCGCTCATGACCATGAGCGGAATTCCATGCCTGGCGAATGCCTCTTTGCAGGCCAGTATTACGGTCTGGGATGTTAGGTCCGATAGTTTCACTACCTCGGGGTAATTGGAGAAGTAAACACTCATCAGGATGTAGTCACGCCCATTGATGTGAAAGAGGTCCACACCAATTTTAGACCATGGAGAGGTCACTAGCTCATGCTGGTGGAGTCTCTTTGGGCTGAGCAGGCAGGAACCGCTGGCATGTCACGCAGTTGAGGACCATATTTGAGATGTCCTCATTGATGCTGGGCCAATAGACTGCTTGCCGGGCCCTGCGCCTACACTTCTCAATGCCGAGGTGTCCCTCGTGTATCTGCATGAGCACCAAGCTCTGGAGATTGCGTGGAATGACGATGCGATCCAATTGGACTACTTTAGGGTATTTGTTCTAGTGGTGGTATCAGGAGCATGTTCAGCTGGAAATTAACTCAATCTGTCTCATTCTTCCTCTACAACAGACTAACTGTATTCCTTGAACATTTGATAGACTGCAATATTCTGATTTGGTGTGCATTCGTGAGACTTAATGGGTGGGATTCTCCGTCGGCTAACGCTGGATTGGAAAATACGAATGGGCGAAGAATCGGTTTTGACGTTGAAATCACAGCGTGGCCGATTTGACACCAAATCGCAATTCGATGGCTCAACGGCAGCGTCAATGCATTCCAGAACGCATGTACAGTAAACGCCATTGGCATATCATTAGCGGGTCTGACCCAGTACTCTCCGGGGCCTCCATGGTTCTTCGTCTCCATTGGGACAAATTCCTGATGGCGAGGTTCTCTTGTGCTTTTAAAAATCGTGAAACCGGCGCAGTGGCTGCTGAGGGAGAGGGAGCGGGTATGGAAGTGTCCAACATCGCTGTAGTTTGCTGACAGTCATGCCACTGGCCGGGGGGCTGCTGCCAGGGCCAGGGGAAAGTGGAGGGTGGCCAGGAGGTGGGCTGTGGCATCGGGGTGGAAGGGCACAGAACATCATTGCCGTGGCCGGCAAAGCAGCCATGCATCTGCGCACGGTGCTGACTGTCCACTGTGAACCTAGGGCCACAGGTTGTATGGGTTTTTCCCCAGGCCACCCCCCAGGTTCCCTCTGGCCCCAACTGACCCATCAACAGGATGGGTGCGCTCCAGCGCAACCAGTATCATCTTGTTGGCTGGGATGGTGTTTGTGGGGAGTGAAGTGTGCATATGTGTCAGCCTCCCGAGTGTCAATCATGCACCAGGCCAATCCTGCACAGTTTCTCATTGGAATCAATAGTGTTCCACATGCACCGGTGTTAGCCCCTTCATGGTCACTGAATCGACCCAGGTGCGGCGCCAGTTTTGCTGTTATGGAAGTCCATGAACCCTGCCCCGCTGACATCATTTAGTGTGTGATTCTCTTGCCTCGTTGCACTCTCGCTCAAGTGTAACCAGACCTGGAATAGTGGGAGAGGCCAAAAACTAGATCCACGCCAGGCACCAAACAGTTAGCGATGCAACTGGCCCGTTCCCATAGGAGAAATTGGGATCTCGCTGTAGCGTGGCGAGAAACCAATTATCACCACTTAAGCCCCATTTCCAACGGCCTCCTGTCATTCAACGGCCTCTCCAGCAAATATTCAAGCTGGCGCCGATTGGCACTTCTTTTGAAATACGTGAACCTGGCGGAAGGGCTTCTGTCTTTCAGCCATCTTTGCTCACAGGCAAAGAGCCTAAGGGCGCTGGGCTTGCCATCCCAGTGCTAGGTGGGGGTGGGGGACCCTCGGTTATGGGTGAGAGACCCTCTGCAGGGGTGGGCTGTCATGGGGGTGTGGGCAGCGTGCGCTGTGGAGATGGACAAAGGGTCCGGGGCTCACCCCCCATTGCAGAAAGAATTGACAGAGGCATCATAATGGTTTTGCGAAAGGGTGTTCAATGTGTTGTATAAACCCCATTCCCGATGGTGTCACCCCTCACTCCCCCAACCCCCACATCCCCTCCCCACCCCAAACCTACCCCCCACCCCTTCTCCCCTCCCACGGTGCCCTCAGTGATCCTCAATGTACTTTGCTTTCTTAGCTCTACCACTACGTCTTGGTGTTTCCCCAGGATGCACATCAGAGGTAGCTGCTTACCTCATCCCGTGGCCTTCGATGCCCCTGGCAGGCGTCCTCTGGGGGGTGTGATGTGGAACAGGGGGAGCTAGTGGCCATCGTTGCCATTTTGTGGGATGGGTCTGGATTGGCACCTGGCACCCTCTCCACCCAACCGGTGCCCTTGGGATGGAGGGGCATCATCTGGCTCTGCCCACCCGGTGGTTCCCCATGGTCTGCACCATCTTGTCGACACCCTAGTCAATGCTCCTCAGTGACTGGGCCATGCTCTGCAGTGCCTTAGTCAATCCCACCTGCGACTGGGTCAAGTTCCGCAGTGCGTCAGCCATGCCCAACTGAGAGCGGGTCATGTTCCGCATAACCTCATCAAGGAAGGCCTGGTACTGGGTGACTTACCCAGCGAGTCAGAAATTCTGCCGAGATCCTCTCCCATGGCCATCACTGACTGCACAATGCCTTGGACACCTTCACTCATGGTGCCAACGTCGTTCACCAGGTTCTCCATTGTGGTCGCCACCCTAGCAGTGTTGGTCTTGGAGCCAAGTATTGCCTGCGCCATCTCCTGCACCTGTAGCCTCTGGGACTCCTCCAAGCCACAACGGATCTGTTGGAGCGACACTGACATCTCCCTCTGAATGCCCAGGCTGGTCCCTGTCATCTCCATCAGCTCTGGGTACCTCTGTAACACAGACTCAGCATCAGGCTGGGACCCAGCTGGGTCTTGGGATCCAGCAGACCTTGACTGCTGTTGCACCTGGGGGTTCCTGCCTCCACCTGATGTGTATCAGCAGCTTTGTGGAGAGGGGGCTACCCGGAATGTGCCGGCGCCGTCGCCTGGAGGACCTGCGGGAGAATGGACATGCTGTCAGTGAGAGGGATGGGTCAGTCAGTAAGGCAATCACAACTCACGTTTGACAGGTCCTCCGGGTGGAGCCCATTGGTTGCTCACCTCTGCGGTGTTCGCCAGCCTCCGCGTGGCTGACTGATCTGTCCTCGGCCACACTGGTCACCTCCAGGGCCCGCACCTTGAAGAAGGTGAGGATTCGTATGTCTAGCACTCCTCCGCCACTCTGGGTCGTCTCCCGACGATTATGGGAGAGCTTTTCCTGAGGAGACACAGAGAGGACATCGTTAGCCACATGCATGGTTCACAGTGGAGGGAGAGGGGGTGTGAAGGTGGGGTTGGGGCAGTTGAGGGGGGGTGGAGGGAAGGCTGGGGGTCGCACACGGTGTTGGGCGGTTGATATTCCCTTGGGGGGTGGGGGGCGTTGGTGTCTACTCACTAGTCCTGCCCGGTGTAGGTCGTTGACCTTCTTCCTGCACTGCAGGCCAGTCCTCCTGATTGTACTCCCGGAGCTGACAGCTGTCATCACCCCATCATCCCAGGCAGCACTGGCTGCCTTGTGGCTCACCCTCTGGGTCCCTCGGGGGAACAGGACATCCCTCCTGGCCTGCACCACATCTAGGAGCCTTCCCAGGCCAACATCTCTTGTCTTGGAGCCGGTCTCCTGGGTGCCATTATTGCGGGCAGGCTGGGGTTGGCTGAGCAAGTGCAGCTTTAGTACTGCTTGATCTTGTTAGCAGGGGGCTGGTGAGTGCAGTGCCGGTGAATCAGCTGCCGAGCCTTCATTTGCGGCGAGAAGCTTGTGAGACCTCTTGAAGTGGCCAATTAACATTGAATTGTGTTGCCGGCCTCGCTGGGCAAGTTCATGGCAATTCCCGCTCGCTACCACACTTAGAGATTTTTCTGGAGAATTGCGCCCTTAATCTCAGGAACGGGGAATCCTGCCAACCATCTTTCTGATGTAAGTACATGAAAGTTGTATTGACATCAAATTCAAACAAAATCATCAATTAACTGCATAATTCACCTGGATTATGGGTGCAGAGTTAATGCTTATGTCAACTCAAGACGTCTCAAAAATTATTTTATGCCAACATAGTTTGGATGCCTGCCAGTGCAATGTGCAACTAACTTTGCATTAATCTGATCCCATTGTATTTCCATTCTTTTTGCTATACACCAGTCATTTACTGCATGTGGCTGCATTCTAACTGTTGCATAACAAATATGATTCCTCTGTAGCTGAATGTCTTATTTTTCTCTGCTTTGGTTGTCAGAGCAAAGCAAGCACCATTATTTCACAAAAAACACATGGGGCAGGATTCTCCCCCACCCGGCAGGGCGGGGGGTTCCGGCGTAATGGAGTGGCGGGAACCACTCCGGCGTCGGGCCGCCCCAAAGGTGCGGAAGTCTCCGCACCTTTACGGGCCAAGCCCTCACCTTGAGTGGCTAGGCCCACGCCGGAGTGGTTTCCGCTCCACCGGCTGGCGGGAAAGGCCTTTGGCGCCATGCCAGCCGGCGGCAAAAGGTCTTCGCCGGGCGACGCATGCGCGGGAGCATTAGCGGCTACTGATGTCATCCACGCGCATGCGCAGGAGAGGGGGCCTCTTCCGCCTCCGCCATAGTGAAGACCATGGCGAAGGCGGAAAAAAAAGAGTGCCCCCGCGGCACAGGCCCGCCCGCGGATCAGTGGGCCCCGATCGCGGACCAGGCCACTGTGGGGGCACCCCCCGGGCCCAGGTCGCCACGCGCCCCCCCTCAGGACCCCGGAGCTTGCACGCGCCGCCTTGTCCCGCCGTTCAAAAGGAGATTTAATCCACGCCGGCGGGAGAGGGTTGACAGCAGCGGGACTTCGGCCCATCGCGGGCCGGAGAATCGCCGGGGGTGGGCCCGCCGACCATCGCGTTTCCCGCCCCGGCCGAATCTCTGGTGGCGGCGAATTCGGGACACGGCGGGGGTGGGATTCACGCCAGCCCCCGGCGATTCTCCGACCCGGTGGGGGGTCGGAGAATCGCCCCAATGGACTGGATTCTCAGTAGCCTGACGCCAGAATCATAGGCAAGGTTCTCAGACCCCCCGCCGGGTCGGAGAATCGCCAGGGGCTGGCGTGAATCCCGCCCCCGCCGGTTGCCGAATTCTCTGGCACCGGAGATTCGCCGGGGGCGGGAATCGCGCCGCGCCGGTTGGCGGGCCCACCCCGGCGATTCTCTGGCCCGGATGGGCCGAAGTCCCGCTGCTGGAATGCCTGTCCCGCCGGCGTGGATTAAACCACCTCTCTTACCGGCGGGACAAGGCAACGTGGGCGGGCTCCGGGATCCTGGGGGGGGCGCGGGGCGATCTGGCCCCGGGGGGTGCCCCCACGGTGGCCTGGCCTGCGATCGGGGCCCACCGATCCGCGGGCGGGCCTGTGCCGTTGGGGCACTCTTTTCCTTCCGCCTTCGCCATGGTCTCCACTATGGCGGAGGCGGAAGAGACCCCCTCCACTGCGCATGCGCGGGGATGCCGTGAGCGGCCGCTGACTCTCCCGCACATGCGCCGCCCGGCAAAGTCATTTCTGCGCCAGCTGACGGGGCACCAAAGGCCTTTCCCGCCAGCTGGCGGGGTGGAAATCAGTCCGGCGCGGGCCTAGCCCCTCAAGGTTAGGGGTCGGCCGCTCAAGATGCGGAGGATTCCGCACCTTTGGGGCGGCACGATGCCGGACTGATTTGCGCCGTTTTTGGCGCCGGTCGGCGGACATCGTGCCGCTTACGGAGAATTTGGCCCCATGATCGGTAATCGGGAGGAGAATGAATCCCGATGCCAGAATCGGGGCCACCATGCGTCGCTCCTCCATTCCAGCATCAACGTGTTGCGTACCGCGTAACAGTTTAACGGTGTTGGCGGATCATCGGCCAGCCCACCCACGATGTTCCACCCTCGGTGGGCTGAGTTCCCGAAGGTGTGTACCATGTGTGGTCCCAACTGGTGGAACCCGGCATGCTGGCTGCGGAGTGTCCAGCGCCGCCACACTCAGCCGGGATCCGTGCAGCTGGAGGAGGAGGTTCCTGTTAGGGCTGGGGGGACTGGTGGGGGTGGCCGTGGGGTGGACTGTGGGGTCAGGGTTGGCGGGTTAGGGTTCGCGCACGGCCGGCGCCCTGTTTTACAGCACAACCTGCGCATGCGTGACCCGGGACCAGCCATTCTCTGGCCATTTTCACCGTGATCCATGGGAGTTTCACGCTGCGCCGGTGCTAGCACCTTACCGGTACCGGAAGCGGTGAGGGGTTTGCGTCGATTGTCCTGTCATGAACCTCCTGCGGATTCTCCATTCGCATCGGCACTTAGCCTCAGACGTGGAGAATCCAGCCCACATATGTTTCAGGGCTATGGGGAAGAACACCATAGTGCGACTAATTGGACAGCTCGTTCAAAGAGTGAGCATGGACACAATGAGCCAAATGGCCTCAACTCTTCTCCAAGATGCTGTGCTATGTTACATTAGGTATGACATATATTTTTCTTATGTGTACCTGAATTTGAAGTCTAAATTCCAGTATAAGTACACATCATTGATAAAAGATTACATTGAAGATTATTTTGAACATAAAGGCTGGAATTTTCAACGCCCCCACTCCCCTCTCCCCACCACCCCGTGGCTGGTTTTCCTCTGGCAGATGTGGCTCACCATCTTCCAGTCCCACTGAATTCAATGGCAATTTGCACGCATCCACCTTTGGGGAACCAGCAGTGGAGGTCGACTTCGGGAGGACCAGGAGATCCCACCGATGGGAAGAACTGGAAAATTCCATTCAAGGTTTCTGTTTTTTTTCATTTAAAGTACCAAGTTTTTTTAAAAATGTGCATGGAGACCTCGTGTTGAGGCCTGAGGATGGACAAGGCAACCTGACGCTCCAGCAATGCCTTCTCCACTGCCCTGGTCTGGGTGCGGGGGGGGGGGGACGGGGGGACATATTTTTAGCACAGATCAGGACGCCCTTTAATGGTGGTGTCCCGATCTCTGTATATCTGGGCTTGCCAGCTCTATCAGCCCGCCCCCCGCCCGAGTGACGGTGCAAAACACGCCCACCTTTGTTTCCTAACAAAGTACCAGAAGATCAACAAAGTTCCGACACAGTTGCGCAATGGTTAACACTGCTGCCTCACAGCGCCAGGGACCTGGGTTCAATTCCAGCCTTGGGTAACTGTTCAGGAAGTTTGCAGATTCTCCCTGTGTCTGCATGGGTTTCCTCCGGATGCTCCAGTTACCCCCCAAATTCCAAAGATCTGCAAGTTACGTGTGGACATAGGGTGGGGGAGGAGTCAAGGTGGAGTGTTCTTACATAGGATTAGTGCAGACTCGATGGGTTGAATGGCCTCCTTCTGCACTGTAGGGATTCTATGTAACCAGAAATTTGTCTTTGTAATCTGGACAGAATACCTGGCTAAGTTTCTGGGAAGAAAAACATTGATGTTTAGTCAGAACCTGACACCTTGGCAATTTTTTCAGAAAATCCTGCCCATTGTGAACTATATAGAGTCAGAGATGTTTGCAGCATGGAAACAGGCCCATCGGCCCAGCTGGTCCATGCCGCCCAGTTTCTATCACTAGGCTAGTCCCACTTGACTGCATTTGGCCCATATCCCTCTATACCCACCCTGACCATGTAACTGTCTAACTGCTTTTTAAAGGACAAAATTGTACCCACCTCTACCACTGCCTCTCGCAGCCCGTTTCAGATGCTCACCACTCTCTGTGTGAAGAAATTTCCCCTCTGGTCTCTTTTGTATCTCTCTCCTCTCACCTTAAACCTATGCCCTCTAGTTCTAGACTCCTCTACCTTTGGGAAAATATGTCAACTATCTACCTTATTGATGCTCCTCATTATTTTATAGACCTCTATAAGTTCATCCCTAAGCCTCCTACGCTGCAGGGAAAAAAGTCCCAGCCTCTCCTTATAACTCAGACCATCAAGTCCTGGTAGCATCCTTATAAATCTCTTCTGCACTCTTTCTAGTTTAACAATATCCTTCCTATAATAGGGTGATCAGAACTGAACACAGTATTCCATGTGTGGTCTTCCAAAGTCTTGTACAACTTCAACAAGATGTCCCGACTCCTGTATTCAATATTCTGACCAATAAAACCTAACATGTTGAATGCCTTCTTCACCACCCTGTCCACCTGTGACTCCACCGTCAAGGAGCTATAAACTTGTATTCCTCGATCTCTTTGTTGTGTAACTGTCCCCAACTCCCTACCATTAACTGAATAGGTCCTGCCCTGATTTGATCTACCAAAGGGGCAGCACGGTAGCATTGTGGATAGCACAATTGCTTCACAGCTCCAGGGTCCCAGGTTCGATTCAGGCTTGGGTCACTGTCTGTGCGGAGTCTGCACATCCTCCCCATGTGTGCGTGGGTTTCTCCCGGGTGCTCCGGTTTCCTCCCACAGTCCAACGATGTGCAGGTTAGGTGGATTGGCCATGATAAATTGCCCTTAGTGTCCAAAATTGCCCTTTGGGGTTACTGGGTTATGGGGATAGGGTGGAGGTGTTGACCTTGGGTAGGGTGCTCTTTCCAAGAGCCTGTGCACACTTGATGGGCCGAATGGTCTCCTTCTGCACTGTAAATTCTATGATAATCTATGATCTATGAAAATACAGCACCTAAGATTTATCCAAATTAAACTGCGTCTGCCATTCATCGGCCCACTGGCCCAATTGATCAAGATTCTGTTGAAATCTTATATAATCTTCTTCACTATCCACTATGCCACCAATCCTGGTGTCATCTGCAAAGTTACTAACCATGCCTCCGACATTCTCATCCAAATCATTTATATATATCATAAGTAACAGTGGACCGAGCACCGATTCCTGTGGCACACCGCTGGTCACAGGCCTCCAGTTTGAAAAACAATCCTCCACAACCACCCTTTGGATTTGGTCGCCAAGCCAATTTTGTATCCAATTGGCTACCTCGCCCTGGATTCCATGAGATTTAATCTTTTGCAACAATCTACCATGCGGTACCTTGTCAAAGGCCCTGCTAAAGTCCATGTAGACAACGTTGACCGCACTGCCCCCATCTACCTTCTTTGTTACCCCTTCAAAAAACTCCATCAAATTCGTGAGACATGACTTTCCCCTTACAAAGGCATGCTGACTTTCCCTAATTAGCCCTTACCTGTCTAAATGCATGTAGATCCTGTCCCTCAGAATACCTTCTAACAACTTACCCACAACAGAAGTAGCGGTCGTTAGTTCCCGGGCTTATCCCTACAGCCCTTCTTAAACAAGGGCACAACATTTGCTACCCTCCAATCTTTAGGCACCTCTCCTGTGGCTGTCAATGATTTAAATATCTCAGCTAGGGGGCTGAAAATTTCCTCCTTAGGCTCCCATAACGTCCTGGGATACATTTCATGAGGTCCTGGGGATTTGTCTATCTTAATGCGCTTTAATACCTCCAGCACCTTCTTCTCTGTAATATGTACACTCCTCAAATCATCACTTTTTATTGCCCTAATTTCCCTAAAATTTGTGCCTTTCTCAACAGTAAATACTGATGAGAAATATCCATTTAGGACCTCTCCCATGCCTTGTGGATCCACACATAGATTCTTTTTTTTAAATTTAGAGAACCCAATTCAATTTTTCCAATTAAGGGGCAATTTAGCAGGGTCAATCCACCTACACTGCACATCTTTGGGTTGTGGGGGCGAAACCCACGCAAACACAGGGAGAATGTGCAAACTCCACAAGGATAGTGACCCAGAGCCGGGATCGAACCTGGGGCCTCGACGTCATGAGGCAGCAGTACTAACCACTGCACCACCGTGCTGCCCTGGATCCGTACATAGATGACCCTGTTAATCCTTAATAGACCCTATCCTCTCCCAAGTCACTCTTTTGCCCTTTATGTATCTGTAAAAGCTCTTTGGATTTTCCTTTGCCTTATCTGCCAAGACAATCTCATGTCCCCTTTTTGCCCTCCTGATTTCTCTCTTAACTCTACTTCAACAAGCCCTATACACTTCAAGGGATCCACTTGATCCTAGCTGCCTATGCATGTCATATGCCTCCTTCTTCCATTTGACCATGGCCTCAATATCCTGAGTCATCCAGGGTTCCCTACTTCTACCAGTCTTACCCTGCACTCTAAGAGGAATGTGCTCATCCTGAACCCTATTAACACACTTTTGAAAGACTCCCAATAACCAGCCATCCCCTTGCCTGTAAACAGGCTCCCCAATCAACTTTTGAAAGTTCCCGCCTATTGCCATCGAAATTGGCCTTGTCCCAATTTAGAATTTTAACTTTTGGGCCAAAACTATCATTCTCCATAGCTATCTTAAAATTAATGGAATTATGGTCACTGGTCCCAAAGTGATCCCTCACTAACACTTCCGTCACCTACCCTTCCTTATTCCCCAAGAGGAGGTTAAGTTTTGCCCCCTTTCTAGTCGGATCATCCACATATTGAATGAAGAATTCTTCCTGAATATACTCGACAAATTTCTCTCCATCCAAACCCCTAATGCTATGGCTGTCCCAGTTAATGTTGGGAAAGTTAAAGTCCCCTACTATTACCACCCTATTTTTCCGACAGTTATCTGTAATCTCCTTACATATTTGCTTCTCAATATCCCGCTGACTATTTGGGGGCCTGTAGTACAGTCCTATCAAAGTGATCTCACCCTTCTTATTTTTTAGTTCTACCCAGATAGACCCAGTTGATGAACCCTTAGATATATCCTTGTCTGTATTGCTGTGGTGTTGTCCCTAATCAAAAACGCAACTCCCCCTCCTCTCCTATCTCCTGTTCTATCTTTCCTATAGCATCTGTACCCCGCAACATTGAGCTGCCAGTCCTGCCCCTCCTTTAGCCATGTTTCAGTAATAGCTATACTATCCCAGTCCCATGTACCTATCCATGCCCTGAGTTCATCTGCCTTGCCCGTTAGGCCTCTTGCATTGAAATAAATGCAGTTCAATCTGTTTCTCTGCCTTCCACTTTTCTCCTTACTGTTTCTTTTGTTTCTATCCCATCTTTACTACCCTCTGACTTCCTGCATTGCTTCCCATCCCCCTGCCACATTAGCTTAAACCCTCCCCAACAGCACTAGAAAACAATCCCCGTAGGACATTGGTTCCAATTCTGCCCAGGTGTAGACTGTCCAATTTGTAATGGTCCCACCTCTCCCAGAACCGGTTCCAATGTCCCAAAAATCTGAATCCCTCTTTTCTGCACCATCTCTCAAGCCACGCATTCATCCTGTCTTTCCTGTCATTCCTACTTTGACTAGCACATGGCACTGATAGTAATCCCAAGATTACTACCTTTGAGATCCTACTTTTTAATTTTTTTCCTAACTCCTTAAATTCAGCATGTAGGGCCTCATCCCATTTTTTACCTATATTGTTGGTGCCTATATGCACCATGACAGCTGGCTGTTCATCCTCCCCCTTTAGAATGTCCTGCAGCCACACTGAGACATCCAAGGCCCTTGCACCCGGGAGGCAACATACCTTCCTGGAGACTCGTTTGTGTCTGCAGAAACGCCTGTCTACTCCTCTAACAATCAAATCCCCAATCACTATAGCTCTCTCACTCTTTTTCCAGCCCTCCTGCGCAGCAGAGCCAGCCATGATGCCATGAACCTGGCTACTGCTGCCTTCCCCTGGTGAGCAATCTCTCCCAACATTATCCAAAACGGTATACCTGTTTTGGAGGGAAATGACCACAGGGGACCCCCTGCACCGCCCTCCTATTCTTCCTCTGCCTGTTGTTCACCCATTTCCTATTTCCCTCAGTACTCTTTATCTGCAGTGTGACCAACTCGCTAAATGTGCTATCCACGACTTTCTCAGCATCGCGGATGCTCCATAAGACCATAAGACATAGGAGCGGAAGTAAGGCCATTCGGCCCATCGAGTCCACTCCACCATTCAATCATGGCTGATTTCAACTCCATTTACCCGCTCTCTCTCCATAGCCCTTAATTCCTCAAGAAATCAAGAATTTATCAACTTCTGTCTTAAAGACACTCAACGTCACGGCCTCCACCGCCCTCTGTGGCAATGAATTCCACAGACCCACCACTCTCTGGCTGAAGACATTTCTCCTCATCTCTGTTCTAAAGTGACTCCCTTTTATTCTAAGGCTGTGCCCCCGGGTCCTAGTCTCCCCTGCTAATGGAAACAACTTCCCTACATCCACCCTATCTAAGCCATTCATTATCTTGTAAGTTTCTATTAGATCTCCCCTCAACCTCCTAAACTCCAATGAACATAATCCCAGGATCCTCAGACGTTCATCGTATGTTAGGCCTACCATTCCTGGGATCATCCGTGTGAATCTCCGCTGGACCCGCTCCAGTGCCAGTATGTCCTTCCTGAGGTGTGGGGCCCAAAATTGCTCACAGTATTCTAAATGGGGCCTAACTAATGCTTTATAAAGCTTCAGAAGTACATCCCGGCTTTTATATTCCAAGCCTCTTGAGATGAATGACAACATTGCATTTGCTTTCTTAATTACGGACTCAACCTGCAAGTTTACCTTTAGAGAATCCTGGACTAGGACTCCCAAGTCTCTTTGCACTTCAGCATTATGAATTTTGTCACCGTTTAGAAAATAGTCCATGCCTCTATTCTTTTTTCCAAAGTGCAAGACCTCGCACTTGCCCACGTTGAATTTCATCAGCCATTTCTTGGACCACTCTCCTAAACTGTCTAAATCTTTCTGCAGCCTCCCCACCTCCTCCATACTACCTGCCCCTCCACCTATCTTTGTATCATCGGCAAACTTAGCCAGAATGCCCCCAGTCCCGTCATCTAGATCGTTAATATATAAAGAGAACAGCTGTGGCCCCAACACTGAACCCTGCGTAACACCACTCGTCACCGGTTGCCATTCCGAAAAAGAACCTTTTATCCCAACTCTCTGCCTTCTGCCTGACAGCCAATCGTCAATCCATGTTAGTACCTTGCCTCGAATACCATGGGCCCTTATTTTACTCAGCAGTCTCCCGTGAGGCACCTTATCAAAGGCCTTTTGGAAGTCAAGATAGATAACATCCATTGGCTCTCCTTGGTCTAACCTATTTGTTATCTCTTCAAAGAACTCTAACAGGTTTGTCAGGCACGACCTCCCCTTACTAAATCCATGCTGACTTGTCCTAATCCGACTCTGCACTTCCAAGAATTTAGAAATCTCACCAAGAATTTAGAAATCCGAAGTGAGTCCATCCACAGCTCCAGAGCCATCAAGCAGTCAAACAGGAGCTGCAGCTGGGCACACATCTTGCACGTGAAAGAGCCAGAACGTGTACCTGAACTCCCACATTGCACAAGCGGAGCATGACACGGGTCTGGGATCTCCTGCCATGTTTTAACTCTTAGGTTAACTTGTACAACTGCAATGCCAAAAAAAAGATAGATAAATGTGAAGAAAAGAAAGACTACTTACCAAGCACCAACCTACTTTCCTGATGGATTCAAATTTAGCAGGTCCCCTCTTGGCCAATTAAATCTCCCGGCTCCTCCCACGCTTTTAAATCTCGGGCTCCTCTCCCGCTTTTAAATATCCGGCTCCTCTCCAGCGCTTTTAAATCTCCGGCTCCTCTCCTGCGCTTTTAAATCTCTGGCTCCTCTCCCACTCTTATAAATCTCTGGCTCCTCTCCCATGTTTTTAATCTCCAGCTCCTCTCTTGTGCTTTTAAATCTCCGGCTCCTCAACCAGGAGAATGGAGCTTTATTTTAACATCTCATAAATGCAAAACACTTTGGTAATTCTATGTGGAATTTATGGCAACTCTAGCAATTCACCCATGTGTATTCTATATGCTCAACTATGCTTGTAACATTGCTCTCAATACAACCAAAGCATTATGCTTCCTGCAAGACTAGGTGTGACCTATGTGGCTCAATGCAACAGTCTGGCAGCAACAGGCAAGCCAGCAGTTAGTCTGAGTCAGCATGATACCACTGGAGCCAAAGTGTTGTCACAGCTCCCAATCACAATTCAATCCCTGTCTTGAATACCACTTGTTTAACTTTATTCAAATAAACTCAGGTGACTATAGAAAGAAAGTGGATTATGTGCTTAGCATAAAAATGTTCAGCAACTGCCTGACTTGTCAAGGTGACAGTCAGAAAACGCTACTAGCTGACTATCTACAAGCCAGTTCACAACATGACGCTGAATTATAATCCAGAATACCCATAACTAAAGGAACTGGTGTCATGCCAATTTAAACAGAATATAAAAGAAACATTTATTAACTTGCATGCCTGTTTGAGTCAGTTAATATATTTGAAAATAAGTTGGGCAATGTAGGAAAAATTTAGGAACTGACTTGCACTTGCATATTATCTTTTATGTCCTCAAGATGCTCCAAAGCAAGTTGTAGCTACACAATTACTTTTGAAGCTGTTGTTTTTGTGGGCAAACCCTCAGTCAAATTGTGCATAAGTAGGGTTCCAAAAAACAGCAATGAAATGAATGATCAGTTTCAATGTGCCATTTGAGTGCTAAATGTTGTCTTTGAAAATGTCCACCTGGGCAGGAGAATGGAGCTTTATTTTAACATCTCATCAATGCAAACACATTAGTCAGACAGCATTGGAGTTAATTCTGCATTGATTCGTGTAGAGAAGTTCATAACAAGCTGTGGATGATTCGATGAACCACAACATGCCTGCTGGGATATTTTGGAGTTTTGGCTATTCTTTGTGGAAAGGATTTTTGACTGAGATGGCTTATTTTGTGTTCTAAAAATATATTGGGCTGAGTTCCCCGTTTGCCGCCGCCGAAATTGCGAAATGCGATTTGGCGCAGAATAGCTTCTGCCGCCAAAATCGCGGTAGGCATCGACTTCCATTACGGCAGCCATTTTGCTGCACATCCACTGGCTACCCATCTTGGCCTCTGGTTCCAAACAGTGACACAGTGCACAGCCCTGCACCCCCCCCCCCACCACAGTGTGCCCCCCCGCCCTCGAACACACCACCCAACTGGCCGCCACCCACCGAGGGACCAGCCAGGGCAACACCCACGGCAGTGAGGGCAGTGCCAGCCAACGGTACCCCTAGCAGCAGGGACGGGCGCCAGGACCGGGGACGCTAATGATGCCAGATACCGACGCGACAGGAATGTGGCGTAGGGGAGGTACATGCGTGGGTGGGGCCCGCAGTGCCAACCGGGGTCACCGTGTAGCCCATGGAAGCTGGCTGGGCACGGGAGTATGCACCATGCTAACATGTTGGCCTTCCACCCCCTGCAGACAATGGCATTTGGCGTTCAATTGGGGCCACTTGGAGTCGAGGGGGAAGCTGCAGCAGTGGAGCGGGCAGCAGCCGAGTGGGCAGCAGCGGAACGGCCAGCAGAGGACCGGGCTACAGAGGAACGGGCTGCACAGGAATGGGCTGCAGAGAGGCAGGTGGCAGTCGCAAAGGCTGGAGGGCCTGCCGCCCAACAGGCCGGGGAGGAGGACTTGCCAAGGAGGCATCGCATGAGGCCTCGTGTGTACCGGCACCGCCTGTCATTCGAGGACCTGCCGATCCGGGCATGCCATCGGAGACTCTGGCTGAGTAGAGAGACAGTGCAACACATCTGCTAGATGATGGCACACCTGACACCGCGGAGGTATGGGGGAGAACACCCGCTCCCGGTGACTGTCAAAGTGATGTGGTCATTCCAGTCGCCGAGTGGGGACCTGTCCGGGATCTCACAGTCCTCGGCGCACAGGTGCATCCACGCCTTCACGGAGGCCTTATATGCCCAGGTGGAACAGTACATCCATTTCCATGGGGACCGAGCCCACCAGGATTCCTGTGCAGTGGGATTCGCTGCCAACGCTGGGATGACCTGGGTCCAGGAGGCGATAGACGGGATGCATGTTGCCCTACGGGCACCTGCAGACAACAGGCCGCTGTACACAAACCGAAAGGGGTACCACTAAATGAACATCCAGCTGGTCTATGACCTTCCGCTGCGCATCGTACACCTCTGTGCCCGATACCCGGCAATGTGTACAACCCCTTCCTGGCACACTCGGATTCCTTGACATGTTCGAGGAGCACCACCACCACCCACCGGCTGATAGGTTGACTCCTGGGCAGCAGCTGTTACCCGCTGATGACAACTATCCGGGGGCTACAGACCGATGCTGAGACCCGCTACAACAATGCCCATACAGTGACCAGGAGTGTGATCGAGCGATGCTTCAGCATCCTGAAGATGCTGTTCAGGTGCCTGGACCGCTCTGGAGGGGCCCTCCAGTATGATGCTGAGAGGGTTGCCCGCATCATGGCGGCCTGCTGCATCCTTCACAACAGCGTGCAGTAGAGGGGCGATGTGCTGGAGTAGAAGGTCAAGGTGGAAGCGCAGGCCTCGTCCAACGAGGCGGATGTGGGGGAGGGGGACGTGAGCAGGACATGGGGCTTGGGGAGGCTACACAACGTGTGCTCTTTGCCAAGCGATTGAATCACTGGCGATCGTGCTTAGGGCGGCAAAGAATTGGAAGGGGTTTCGGAGAGGAGACGGAGAGCACAGAGTCTCGCTCTATGCGGATGACCTGCTCCTCTACATCTTGGACCAACGAAGCAGCATGGATGGAATCATGACGCTCTTGAAAGTGTTCGGAACCTTCGCAGGCTTCAAACTTAACCTGAGCAAAAGTGAGATCTTCCCGGTGAACCCGCAAGGGGGAGGGGAGGCGCTGGAGAGATTACCATTTAGACAGGCCTGACACAAATTTCTCCACCTGGGGTTCCATGTCGCCCATGACTGGACACGGATCCACAAGTGGAACCAGACAAGCCTGGTGGAGGAAGTGAAAAAGGACCTGCAGAGATGGAACACACTCCCACTCTCCCTGGCAGGGAGAGTGCAGACGATCAAAATGAGTGTACTGCCCAGATTCCTCTTCCTGTTTGATCCATCTTGATCAACATCCCCAAGACCTTTTTCAATTCACTAGACACATTGATTATGGTGTTTTTATGTGTGTGGCGGAGGTGGGGTTAGGGGGTGGGGCGGTAAGAACGCAAGGATTCCAAAGAGAGTACTGCAGAGAATGAGGTCCATGGGGGGCCTAGCCCTCCAAAACCTGCAATGTTATCACTGGGCAGCAACCGCAGAGAGGGTAAAGGGGCGGATAAAGGAGCCAGAAGTCAGGTGGGTTGTTATGGAGGAGGGCCTGCAGAGGGACCTATCCTAGGGAAAGGGAACTGTGGCGACATGTATGGGCAATACTAAGGAGGGCTGACACCCAACTGGACGAGACGAGAGAGATATGGGAGGAGAACTTGGGGTTTGAAACAGGGTGGGGACTCTGGAGCAAAGATACTGCACAGGGTCAACTTTACCAGCAGTTCATCAGGTTAAAGTCACTACTGTTATTAATTTTAAATCAACAGGATCGATTTACAGTCTTTAGATTACAGAGAGAGATTCGTACACCTTCTGGCTGTGACTGCAGCTCCAACTCTGAAAACAAATCTAAAACAAATCTAAGCAAACACTCTAAAACGAAAGTAAAAAGCTGACAGACAGCCCAGCTCCACCCACTCTCCGACATCACTGCAGTAGTAAACACCCATTTCTTAAAGGTACTCTCACCTGACAGTCTGACTTAAAGGAGTCAGAGCAGTCCTTCATGTGACTGATGTTCCCATACCAGAATAGTTTTAATTCAGCAGACATAGAATAAAGCGGTAGAAAGTAGGCAGAAACACAATGCTACAAGACAGACTCTGGGGAAAGGTCCTTTCAATGATGTGTCTCCAGTATTTATCAAAAGTTATCTTGAATTAGAGTTCTAAGTCCAGGTTGCAGAGTGCAGCCACCCTTTTACCCTTCCCTTCGTAGCACAGCTGAATTCCTTATAATGAAACATAGCGTGAGCTCCCTGGAAAGTGAGAATCCACCTGCATAATTGGCTTACATACCAAATCCTATTGACTCAAATAATATTCCTTTTGTTTCCTATGGGGCACAATGGTGTGAACAGGATTTTGAATGGTAATATAAGGGTGAAAGGGCAACTAGGGATGGGCAATAAATGCTGGCCTAACCTGCGACGCCTGCATCCCGTAAATGAATTTTAAAAAATAAACTATTGCTTTTCTCTCAGAGGGTCATGAGTCTTTGGAACGCTCTTTCTGAATAGGTGGTCACGATGTGGAAATGCCGATGTTAGACTGGGGTGGGCACAGTAAGAAGGCTTGCAACACCAAGTTAAAGTCCAACAGGTTTGTTTCAAATCACTAACTTTCGGAGTGCAGCTCCTTCCTCCGATAAATAAAGAGGTGGGTTCCAGAAACACATTTATAGAAAAAGTCAATGATGCAAAACTCGCATTCAAAATGTCATCTTGCATCATTGACTTTGTCTGTATATGTGTTTCTGGAACCCACTTCTTCATTCACCCGAGGAAGGAGCTGCGCTCCGAAAGCTAGTGATTCGAAACAAACAAAATAGGTGGTAGAAGCAGAGTCTTTGAATATTTTTAAGGATATTTGTGGTAAACAAGGGGGTGATAGGTTATCAGAGGTAGACAGGATGCAGATTTGTGGTTACTCTCAGTTCAACCATGACCTTATTAAATGGTGGGCCAGGTTCAAGGAGCTGAATGAACTACTAATGCTCCTTGTTTGTAAATCCATATCTTTACAAAAGACAATTCTGTAAAATTATGTTCTCCCTCCAATGCTGCTGTTGGTCAACAGTACAAGTGAAAAAGATATGGACATCAAACTGGCCAACGTAGTGGACATCCCCCATTGCAAGCCATGAAGGGGTTCAGCATATAAACTTTGATGAACACTCACAAACTGTGTGACTTAAATATTAGCCGGAGCACTCTCAAAAGCAAATCACATAGTTCTCACAACTTCCCTGCTAACTGACAAACTCCTAATATCTCCTCTATCATTCACATGTCACTGGGTTTGATCTGCAGCTTTGTTATGCTGTATAGTGGCAGAACGTGATGTTATTTTGTGTGCGGCTTTAGATTAGAGGAAAGCCTTTTCTTATTCTTTCTGCATCTCCTCTGCCAAGACAATTGCTAGTGGACCTCAAAATATCACCATTATAGAGATAAAAAATTTGAATTTTCAACTGATGTATGCAGAAGCTCACATTTGATGACACCTGATCATAAACTAAAGCCTCTACAACAGCACCACTCCAGAATGTGGACTAATAAATTGCAACTGTGATATGTTAACAATGGATTGTAGTACTCTGTGATCTTAATTGGCCAGTCTAATGATTTTAACTTTTGAAACGCAATAGATAGTTGGTTGCCTCAACATCAACAAGTCCAGACAGCCAGTGAGCGATGGGTCATTCAACACAACTCTCTGTCCCCAACCGTGGCCACATTCACGGCCGGGCGTCCCTGGAGAGGAAGCATGCAGAGTCCACTGACACCCTCAAGGCTTTTTTTACATGCCCATTGGGCACAGCACGACTCGGGTGCCTCTTTGGTTCCTTTAATCACATTTTGGTTTTATGCTTTAAGTTTCATTTGTGATTCGCTTTTTCGTTTCCCTCTGAGGGGCTGTCCCTTTAATTTTTCCGTCAGTTTATTTGCTTTAGCTTATTTGGTTATTTGTGTTTATTGTTCCAAGGCTTAGAGAATCCCAAAGTGTATCATGGAGTTCACCTGACCCACGGCTTTTAATAGATTGTGGTTATGGGGAGCACACAGTCCACCCTACAGGTATGGTGCAAACAGAGCTTTGCAGTACTTTTAAATTAAAACAATGTTATTCTATGAACTCAAGTTAACCTTTATAAAACATACAGTGAACATCTTAGCAACCATCAATTCAAATAAAACCCCCAAAGAATACCACACTAAGTAATCCTTAATAACTTCCCAAACAAGATCCAGAAGACAAAAGAAACACCTTTTAACAGAAGCACATTAGGTTTACATTCACTACTGAGAACATTTATAATTCTGAATTCACCAAATGATCAAGAGATAGTCTTTTCATGGCAGAGAGATCAACAGTACACCTGCTCTGCCTGGCTTCAGCTCCAACACTGAAAACGAAACTGAAACACACCCTGCAGCAAACAGCCTAAAATGAAAGTAAAAAGCTGACAGACAGCCCAGCTCCAGACACTCTCTGACATCACTGCAGTAGTAAACACCCATTTCTTAAAGGTACTCTCACTACAGATATTTATGTACACACTCATTTATAAACACCAATTTCTTAAAGGTACTCTCACATGACACCTCCCCCCAAGAAAAAAAAATAAACCATCAACTTCAAGATGGTTTCATTTTTCACCTTTTCACCATCCTTTCAGAAATGCACACAGTAAATATGCGTTTTTGTTTTTTAAAAAAACAACACACGCAAACAGGTACAATAATATAGTCCATTTTTGTTCTTCTTCTTGCAACTGAAATCCTTCCTGATTGACAGTCTCTTTGAACAAGAAGGTCTCTGCACGATCCATCCATTTCTCTACGCCTCAGCGTGTCTCTTTAAAGTCAGATACTTTAGTTCAGTCTGATCACAGAGTTCTTTGTAATTCTCCAACATATGAGCGTTGCTTATCACAGCTTTCAGGCAGTCAAATGCCTGTTGAAAGTCCGCTGTCCACTGATATTTTCAACGTTTCTCCAGCAAGTCCATTAGTGGAGCAATCACGCTACAAAACATTTGCACAAATGTTCGATCAAATCCACTCATGATAAGAAATCGCATTATTTCCCTTCGTCTGAGGGTATCGGAAACTCCTCAAGGAAAGTGACTTGGGCTTTTCCAAATTAGCTTTTAGCTAGGTTTATTACCAAACCCGCCTCCTGAAGTCAATTGAATAACTCCATCAGATGTTTCAAATGTTCTGTCCATGTCTGGCTGAAAATTACCAGATTATCGATGTATGCCGCTCAATTGGGTAATCCTGAAACAACGTTGTTAGTTAGCCGTTGAAATGTGGTTGGTGCGTTTTTCATGCCAAATGGCATAATTTTGAATTGGTATACACCATCTGGAGTCACAAAAGCTGAAACCGCCTTCGCCCTTTCAGATAAAGGTACCTGCCAGTAACCTTTAAGTAAATCCAGTTTGGAAATAAAAGCTGATTGTCCCACTTTCTCAATGCAATCCTCCAAATGTGGGATAGGATAAGAGTCCGTTCTTGTAACTGCATTAACCTTTCTATAGTCCACACACAACCGTTGGGTACCGTCTGGTTTAGGTACCATCACTATGGATGAGCTCCATTGGCTGCAACCCACTTCAATTATGCCATTTTTAAGCATACTCTCAATCTCTTTGTTAACCTGTGCCAATTTTAAAGGGTTAAGTCTGTATGGATGTTGTTTGATTGGAACAGCATTTCCCACATCTACATCATGTATAGCCATTTTAGTACTTCCCAATTTATCTCTACAAACTTGCCCACGTGATATCAATAACTCTCTCAGGTCAGTTCGTTTTTCCTCTGGAAGGTAACTCAACAATTTAACCCAATTTTTAAGAACATCCTCGTTTCCCAATTTAATTTGAGGTATGTCAAATTCACAGTCATATGGATTTGGTTTGTCTCTTTGAGTTCGAATCATTAAAACCTCCTTTTTCTCTCCTTCCCTTTCAAAGTACCTTTTAAGCATATTCACATGACACACTCGGTGAGTCTTCCTTCTATCTGGTGTTTTTACCACATAATTCA
Source organism: Scyliorhinus torazame (assembly GCF_047496885.1). Taxonomy (NCBI): domain Eukaryota; kingdom Metazoa; phylum Chordata; class Chondrichthyes; order Carcharhiniformes; family Scyliorhinidae; genus Scyliorhinus; species Scyliorhinus torazame. Next base: position 134,523,711 of record NC_092717.1, read on the forward strand.
CCTCACTTAATTTCCTTTCAATTTGATACGGCCTACAAAACCTAGCTTTTAAAGGTTTACCTACCACTGGTAACAATACTAAAACTTTATCTCCACTGGCAAAACTACGAACTTTGGATTTCTTGTCCGCTATCCGTTTCATCATATTTTGTGCAACTTTTAAATGTTGTCTGGCCAATTCACCTGCTCTATTTAATCGCTCCCTAAAATTTGACACGTAATCCAAAAATGTAAGTTCTGATTTCTCACTCACCAATTTTTCCTTAATCAATTTAAGTGGTCCTCTTACCTTATGGCCAAAAAATAGTTCAAAAGGACTACATTTGATTGACTCATTAGGTGCATCCCTAACTGCAAACAGTACGAATGGAATTCCTTTATCTCAATCCTCTGGATAATCGTGAAAATAAGCCCTCAACATTGTCTTTAATGTCTGATGCCACCTTTCTAACGCTCCCTGTGGTTCTGGGTGGTACGCAGTTGATTTAAATCGTTTTATTCCTCAGCTATCCATAACTTCTTTGAATAACCTTGAGGTAAAATTTGATCCTTGATCCGATTGTATTTCTGTGGGTAGTCCATATCTAGTAAAGTATTTAAGTAACTCCTCCACAATCTTTTCAGCTGTAATATTACGTACTGGAATGGCCTCTGGAAACCTAGTAGACACATCCATTATCGTCAAAAGATAGTGATTCCCACTTTTCGTTTTAGGAAGCGCAATCAATTAGGACCCATGTAAAAGGTTCCTCAAATGCTGGAATGGGTATTAAGGGTGCTGCTTTTATCACTGTTTGAGGTTTCCCTATCACTTGACATGTGTGACATGGTTGACAAAATTTAGCTACATCTTTATGTAGTCCAGACCAATACAAATGTTTTTGTATTTTAGCTTGAGTTTTCCTTATTCCCAAATGACCTCCCACTTGGTACCTCATGTGCAACTCGCAACACCTCCTTTCTATACCTTACCAGCAATACTACTTGATGAACTTCTGCCCACTTTTAAGCCACCTGCATATGTAAAGGTCTCCATTTTCTCATCAAGACATCACTTTTATGGTAATATCACTCTGGTATCCATTCAGATTCCTCTTCCGTGTATGCTTTCTGAATCATCCGTTTTATTTCTACATCTTTTTGTTGTAACTCTGCCAATTTTCCTGAACTAAAAATATCCGCCTCATCCTCCACCTGTTCTTGTTCTTTTTCAACCGTCTGATCAAAAATCGTTTCTGATAATTGCACTTCAACTTTATCTTCACTCTCTGATTTCTCCTCTTCTCTTAACCTGTGACTTTGCGACCTTGTTACTACACAATCCGGAAAAATCCCAAGATATTCGTCCTTCAACACTTCAGTTGTCTGATTTTCCACTGGCTTATTCACCACAGTAGGCATCACTCCCACCTGCGATCCAGCTATATCATTACCCAAGATAAACTGTATTCCTGGACAAGATAGTTTCTCTATTACTCCTACTACCACTTCACCACCCTTCACTGGACTTTCCAACCTTACCTTATATAATTGAACACTACTGCTCTCACCCTGAATTCCACATATTATCACCTTTTCTCGCAACATTCTTCCCAAACTACATAACTCCTCATCTCTTACCATTAAAGATTGACTAGCTCCCGTATCTCTTAAAATTGTGACTTCTTTACCTGCTCCTCCTGATACCCATGAGTAAACTTTACCCACACAAGTAAATTCTTTAAAGAGATCTGGCACATTCTTATCAATCACCTCTTGATCAGGCTGGACAATCTTTTGCACCTCCTTCGCTTCACTTGGGCTTTCCTTTACCACTTTAACAAACCGCACTGTTGTATCCTTTTTTAACACATTAGCCTTCCCAGTGCTTTTCTTCAACCACCAAAACTGTGACTTTACATGGTCTAGTTTATTACAGTGAAAACATTTGAAACTATTCATTTCTTTTCCACCCTCCTGGATTTCTTTTTTAATCTGAGGTACACTCTCCTTATTATCACCCATCAGATCACCTTTACCTTTACCACTTGAGTATTTCTCATGTCCCCAGTTTCTATCCCTTACAGGCTGAAACTGATGTCGGAAACCAAGCTTTGATTTATGAACTAATACGTAATCATCTGCCATTTCTGCTGCTAGTCTCGCAGTTCTAACCCTCTGCCCTTCCACATGAGTTCTCACTACATCAGGAATTGAATTTTTAAACTCCTCCAAAAGTATAATTTCTTTGAGAGCTTCATACGTTTTGTCTATTTTCAAAGTCCTTATCCACTTATCAAAATTACTCTGTTTGATCCTTTGAAACTCCATGTATGTTTGACCAAATTCTTTCCTTAAAGTTCTAAACCTTTGTCTGTAGGCATCAGGCACTAGTTCATATGCACCTAAGATGGATTTTTTCATCTCCTCAAATGTCCCAGATACCTCCTCCGGTAGTGATGCAAACACTTCACTAGCCCTACCTACCAGCTTTGTTTGAATCAGTAATACCCACATGTCCTGTGGCCATATCATTTGTTTAGCCACCTTCTCAAATGAAATGAAAAAGGCTTCTGCCTCCTTCTCGTCAAACCTTAGCAATGCTTGGACATATTTAAATAGATTCCCACCAAGCCTTCGACTTTGATGCTCTTTCTCACTATCCTCATCACTATCATCCAACTGTACGTTTCCCTTTACGTCTGTTTTTTGAGTGCTATAGTAAGAGTTTGGTGACCGAGGGAGTGCTGAATTTGGTGCTTTTTGAGTGCTATAGTAAGAGTTTGGTGACCGAGGGAGTGCTGAATTTGGTGCTTTTTGAGTGCTATAGTAAGAGTTTGGTGACCGAGGGAGTTAGGTGAGGAGGGAGTAAGGTGCTGCTTTCATTTTGTTTCCGACATTTCCGCAAAGAGTGAGAAGAGAGCCAGGAGTTTACAGAAAGTGTAGCTGACTGGGAGCAGAGTCGGAGGGCGGAGATCTAGTTAGTCCACAGGGCAGCTATATTCTGTCAGGTAAGAAGGGATGGAGGCTAGGCCAGTTGCATGCTCCTCCTGTAGGATGTGGGTGGTGAGGGATACCACCGGTGTCCCCGCTGACTATACCTGCGGGAAGTGCACCCAACTTCAGCTCCTCAAAGACCGTGTTAGGGAACTGGAGCTGAAGCTGGATGAACTTCGGATCATCCGGGAGGCAGAGGGGGTGATTGAGAAGAGTTACAAGGAGGTAGCCACACCCAAGGTACAGGACAAGAATAGCTGGGTTACAGTCAGGGGGAAAAAAACAAACAGGCAGACAGTGCAGGGATCCCTCGTGGCCGTTCCCCTTCAAAACAAGTATACCGTTTTGGATGCTGTTGGGGGGGATGACCTACCGGGGGAAGGCCCTAGCGGCCAGGTCTCTGGCACTGAGTCTGGCTCTGGGGCTCAGAAGGGAAGGGGGGAGAATAGAAAAGCAATAGTTGTAGGAGATTCAATGGTTAGGGAAATAGATAGGAGATTCTGTGGTCGCGAGCGAGACTCCCGGAAGGTATGTTGCCTCCCAGGTGCCAGGGCCAGGGATGTCTCGGATCGTGTCTTCAGGATCCTTAAGGGGGAGGGTGAGCAGCCAGAAGTCGTGGTGCACATTGGTACCAACGACATAGGTAGGAAAAGGGGTGTGGAGGTAATAAACAAGTTTAGGGAGTTAGGCTGGAAGTTAAAAGCCAGGACAGACAGAGTTGTCATCTCTGGTTTGTTGCCGGTGCCACGTGATAGCGAGGCTAGGAATAGGGAGAGAGTGCAGTTGAACACGTGGCTGCAGGAATGGTGTAGGAGGGAGGGCTTCAGGTATTTGGATAATTGGAGCGCATTCTGGGGAAGGTGGGACCTGTACAAGCAGGACGGGTTGCATCTGAACCAGAGGGGCACCAATATCCTGGGAGGGAGGTTTTCTAGTACTCTTCGGGAGGGTTTAAACTAATTTGGCAGGGGAATGGGAACCGGATTTGTAGTCCAGCAACTAAGGTAGCCGATATTCAGGACGCCAAAGCATGTAGTGAGGCAGTGGGGAAGGGAACACTGACAAAGGAGAGTACTTGCAGGCACGGAGATGGGTTGAAGTGTGTATACTTCAACGCAAGAAGCATCAGGAATAAGGTGGGTGAACTTAAGGCATGGATTGGTACTTGGGACTACGATGTGGTGGCCATCACGGAAACTTGGATAGAAGAGGGGCAGAAATGGTTGTTGGAGGTCCCTGGTTATAGATGTTTCAATAAGATTAGGGAGGGTGGTAAAAGAGGTGGGGGGGTGGCATTATTAATTAGAGATAGCATAACAGCTGCAGAAAGGCAGTTCGAGGAGTATCACCCTATTGAGGTAGTATGGGTTGAAGTCAGAAATAGGAAAGGAGCAGTCACCTTGTTAGGACTTTTCTATAGGCCCCCCAATAGTAGCAGAGATGTGGAGGAACAGATTGGGAAACAGATTTTGGAAAGGTGCAGAAGTCATAGGGTAGTAGTCATGGGCGACTTTAACTTCCCAAATATTGAGTGGAAACTCTTTAGATCAAATAGTTTGGATGGGGTGGTGTTTGTGCAGTGTGTCCAGGAAGCTTTTCTAACACAGTATGTAGATTGTCCGACCAGAGGAGGGGCAATATTGGATTTAGTACTGGGTAATGAACCAGGGCAAGTGATAGATTTGTTAGTGGGGGAGCATTTTGGAGATAGTGACCACAATTCTGTGACTTTCACTTTAGTAATGGAGAGGGATAGGTACGTGCAACAGGGCAAGGTTTACAATTGGGGGAAGGGTAAATACGATGTTGTCAGACAAGAATTGAAGTGCATAAGTTGGGAACATAGGCTGGCAGGGAAGGACACAAGTGAAATGTGGAACTTGTTCAAGGAACAGGTGCTACGTGTCCTTGATATGTATGTCCCTGTCAGGCAGGGAAGAGATGGTTGAGTGAGGGAACCATGGTTGACAAGAGAGGTTGAATGTCTTGTTAAGAGGAAAAAGGAGACTTATGTAAGGCTGAGAAAACAAGGTTCAGACAGGGCATTGGAGGGATACAAGATAGCCAGGAGGGAACTGAAGAAAGGGATTAGGAGAGCTAAGAGAGGGCATGAACAATCTTTGGCGGGTAGGATCAAGGAAAACCCCAAGGCCTTTTACACATATGTGAGAAATATGAGAATGACTAGAGCGAGGGTAGGTCCGATCAAGGACAGTAGCGGGAGATTGTGTATTGAGTCTGAAGAGATAGGAGAGGTCTTGAACGAGTACTTTTCTTCTGTATTTACAAATGAGAGGGGCGATATTGTTGGAGAGGACAGTGTGAAACAGATTGGTAAGCTCGAGGAAATACTTGTTAGGAAGGAAGATGTGTTGGGCATTTGAAAAACTTGAGGATAGACAAGTCCCCCGGGCCTGACGGGATATATCCAAGGATTCTATGGGAAGCAAGAGATGAAATTGCAGAGCCGTTGGCAATGATCTTTTCGTCCTCACTGTCAACAGGGGTGGTACCAGGGGATTGGAGAGTGGCGAATGTCGTGCCCCTGTTCAAAAAAGGGACTAGGGATAACCCTGGGAATTACAGGCCAGTTAGTCTTACTTCGGTGGTAGGCAAAGTAATGGAAAGGGTACTGAAGGATAGGATTTCTGAGCATCTGGAAAGACACTGCTTGATTAGGGATAGTCAGCACGGATTTGTGAGGGGTATGTCTTGCCTTACAAGTCTTATTGAATTCTTTGAGGAGGTGACCAAGCATGTGGATGAAGGTAAAGCAGTGGATGTAGTGTACATGGATTTTAGTAAGGCATTTGATAAGGTTCCCCATGGTAGGCTTATGCAGAAAGTAAGGAGGCATGGGATAGTGGGAAATTTGGCCAGTTGGATAACTAACTGGCTAACCGATAGAAGTCAGAGAGTGGTGGTGGATGGCAAATATTCAGCCTGGATCCCAGTTACCAGTGGCGTACCGCAGGGATCAGTTCTGGGTCCTCTGCTGTTTGTGATTTTCATTAATGACTTGGATGAGGGAGTTGAAGGGTGGGTCAGTAAATTTGCAGACGATACGAAGATTGGTGGAGTTGTGGATAGTGAGGAGGGCTGTTGTCGGCTGCAAAGAGACATAGATAGGATGCAGAGCTGGGCTGAGAAGTGGCAGATGGAGTTTAACCCTGAAAAGTGTGAGGTTGTCCATTTCGGAAGGACAAATATGAATGCGGAATACAGGGTTAACGGTAGAGTTCTTGGCAATGTGGACGAGCAGAGAGATCTTGGGGTCTATGTTCATACATCTTTGAAAGTTGCCACTCAAGTGGATAGAGCTGTGAAGAAGGCCTATGGTGTGCTCGCGTTCATTAACAGAGGGATTGAATTTAAGAGCCGTGAGGTGATGATGCAGCTGTACAAAACTTTGGTAAGGCCACATTTGGAGTACTGTGTACAGTTCTGGCCGCCTCATTTTAGGAAGGATGTGGAAGCTTTGAAAAAGGTGCAAAGAAGATTTACCAGGATGTTGCCTGGAATGGAGAGTAGGTCTTACGAGGAAAGGTTGAGGGTGCTAGGCCTTTTCTCATTAGAACGGAGAAGGATGAGGGGCGACTTGATAGAGGTTTATAAGATGATCAGGGGAATAGATAGAGTAGACAGTCAGAGATTATTTCCCCGGGTGGAACAAACCATTACAAGGGGACATAAATTTAAGGTGAAAGGTGGAAGATATAGGAGGGATATCAGAGGTAGGTTCTTTACCCAGAGAGTAGTGGGGGCATGGAATGCACTGCCTGTGGAAGTAGTTGAGTCGGAAACATTAGGGACCTTCAAGCAGCTATTGGATAGGTACATGGATTACGGTAAAATGATATAGTGTAGATTTATTTGTTCTTAAGGGCAGCACGGTAGCATTGTGGATAGCACAATGCTTCACAGCTCCAGGGTCCCAGGTTCGATTCCGGCTTGGGTCACTGTCTGTGCGGAGTCTGCACGTCCTCCCCGTGTCTGCGTGGGTTTCCTCCGGGTGCTCCGGTTTCCTCCCACAATCCAAAGATGTGCAGGTTAGGTGAATTGGCCAATGATAAATTGCCCTTAATGTCCAAAATTGCCCTTGGTGTTGGGTGGAGGTGTTGAGTTTGGGTAGGGTGCTCTTTCCAGGAGCCGGTGCAGACTCAAAGGGCCGAATGGCCTCCTTCTGCACTGTAAATTCAATGATAATCTATGATTAATCTAGGACAAAGGTTCGGCACAACATCGTGGGCCGAAGGGCCTGTTCTGTGCTGTATTTTCTATGTTCTATGTTCTATGTCTGCCAATTTTAACTGACTGCCATGTTTCATGGCCATTTTCTGAAGTTCAAACTCTCTCTCTTTATCTTTTCCCCTGATCTGTATATCACTTTCTCTTTCTTTTTGTTCTGCTTGGGCTATTCTTTCTTTTCTCCTTTCTTCTCTCTCCTTTTCTTTTTCCCCTCTCTCTCTTTCTTTCCCCTCTCTCTCTTTCTTTTTCCTCTCTATCTCTTTATCTCTCTCTTTCTATTTCCTCTCTATCTCTTTCTCTCTCTCTTTCTTTTTCCTCTTTCTCGTATTCAAGCTGCTTTAATTCTTTCTCATGTTCCATTTGTTTAATTTGTAACTGAATTTTTGCCATTTCCAATGAGTCGCACTGTATCTCAGGCAACTTTAAATGCTTAGCTACCGCCATAATTACCTCATCTTTTTGCATTTTGTCAGGTAATGTTAACTGCAATGTTTTTGCCAAATCTAACAGTCTGCTTTTAGTCTCTGTCCGTAAGGTACTGCGTGTGACCGTCTCCACCCCCAAAAACTTCTGAGCCTCTGAAAGAGCCGTTGTCCATAACACACTCCCTACTTCAACTAGAATACCACACCTGAAAAGCAACCACAATATGCTCACCCCTCACTGTCTTTAAGTTCACTAAGCCAATCCAATAAATAGACTTTTATCCCCCTTAAGTCCCCAATTTGTTATGGGCTACGGTTTAGAGAACCCCAAAGTGTATCATGGAGTTCACCTTACCCACGACTTTTAATAGATTGTGGTTATGGGAAGCACACGGTCCACTCTACAGGTATGGTGCAAACAGAGCTTTACAGTACTTTTAAATTAAAACAATGTTTATTCTGTGAACTCAAGTTAACCTTTTTAAACAGTGAACATCTTAGCAACCATCAATTCAAATACAACCCCCAAAGAATACAACACTAAGTAATCCTTAATAACATCCCAAACAACACCCAGAAGACAAAAGAAACACCTTTTAACAGAAGCACATTAGGTTTACATTCACTACTGAGAACATTTATAATTCTGAATTCACCAAATGATCAAGAGATAGTCTTTTCATGGCAGAGAGATCAACAGTACACTTGCTCTGTCTGGCTTCAGCTCCAACACTGAAAATGAAACTAAAACACACCCTGCAGCAAACAACCTAAAACAAAAGTAAAAATCTGACAGACAGCCAAGCTTCACCCACTCTCTGACATCACTGCAGTAGTAAACACCCATTTCTTAAAGGTACTGTCACCAGAGATATTTATATGCACACCCATTTATAAACACCAATTTCTTAAAGGAACTCTCACATGCCATTATCAAAATAGCTGGCACTCCAGGTAGCAGGTGACTGAGGGGGTTATCCGCCCCAACATTCTGCCTCTCTAGCATGGCTGCATTTGGGGCCAGGTGTCCCTGGAGAGGGAGCATCCAATGTCCATTGGCACCACTGAAGCCTTCCATGCTCGATGCGCATCCCAAGCGAGTGGAGTACCTAGTCGACTCCTTCAATCATATTTTAGTTTGTTGCTTTCAGTTTAATTTGTGATTTGTTATTGTTCAAGGCAATATCCTTTTAAGGTGCTGAACCTTTTACTTTGTCCCATGGTTCATTTGATTTAGTTTGATTGCTTTACCAAAAATGGTTGGAGTTCCAACTGTGAATCCTGTTGGAAGCCTTAGATGGGGCTGGGGCCAGAGCTGTTTTTCTTTTTGTGGAGAGTGAGGGAACATGTGAGAGAGAGAGATGGAGAGAGACTGTTTGGAGGCCTCCAATGGGTCCACCGTCCAAAGCCTCGTGTTCTCCAATGTATCACCCTTCATACGCGCTGAGCCCCTCTTCCCCCACCTCCATCTACTGGGGGAGCACGGTCTGCGGTGGCATGGATCCTGCTCAGCCTGAAAGAGATGAGTCTCTGCCACATCTACTCCTTCCAGCGCCAGGGCTTTGTCTGCCTGGCCGGGGCGGAGTGTCTAGAGGGGTGCTTTGATGTCCCCCACGAAGGGACAACCTACTGCATCTTCTGGTCGGCGGATGGCATGTGGTGCCATGTTTGCAAGGGGGTGGGGCATGTCCGCAAGAAATACCCCGCCTCGATGGCTGTAGAAAACACCCAAGTGGCCACAGCTAACACTGCCGCTCCTCCCACAATAACAGCCAAACTGCTCCCCTGCAAGGAGAGACTACGCCAGCAGCAACCAACATTTTGGCTGCTGACATGGAGGAGGGAGAGAATTTGTGCGGCCCGAGGGCACAGTACAAGGTGAAATAGGGTAGGCCTCCGAATCCCTAACTCCTGATACCTGGACACCCCTAACCATTGGCTCGGGGGGGGTCAACAGGTTATCCGGAGTCGGTGCCACTTCATTGGGTAAATTTGTTGATGCCTTAACATCATGTGCTAGTCCTAGCTCAGGGCCAGCTATAGACAGGATCCCCAAATCCGAATCCCACCCGGGGCCTTTTTGCACCCAGAGACATTCAGTTGAGAACGCTGGGGGGCTGTGGCAGCACCTTGGCTTCTGGGTTGTTGAGGTGGTGGCAAGGAAGACCTTCGCATAGAGAATTAAGAAAAAAATCAAAAAGTAAAGAACAAATACCTGAGCTACCAAACCCCATCCACCGGGTCCCAGATCTAAAGGAGGAACAGGCCACCTGACCATCAAGCAATGACAAATCCCCTAGGGGGACACAGGATAGCCATGAGACTCAAGGTTAAGAATGATATGAACAGATCCCAGCTGGTAGGGGGGAACCCCATCCCAGAGAAGAGGGGGAAATCAGGGCACCTCCCAAAGGTGTGGGCTCTCTGGGAAGGTGGGCCAGCCCACCTCCCCTGCAGCATCAGTGAACGCTAACCAGGACCACTCAGAAAAATGGGGTAGGTTTATCATAAGACAACTTATCAAACAAGTTTGCTCAATTAACCATGGCACCAAGACTGGCCATCTTAGCATCACGACAAGTAGCTCAGGAGAAAACCAAGTACAAAGTGAGCGACAATTCGGAAACCAAACAACCAGGGTCTCTCAGAAGGAAGAAAAAGGATAATGAGAGCAAGAGCTTTCAGAACTAAGAGCTCGGATAACATGACAACCTGAGCTACCCACCCGTGCCATCCTACCATGGACAAGAGCCTGCCAGCTAAACCATTGGGGGACCTCACCAGGGGGGAAACAGAACAAAAGAGAATAACTCTTAGGCACAGTGCTCAGTCTGTCCTAAAATAATTTCCCACCCAGATGCCAGACTCAGCCACACTGGGCTTCTCCTACGGTCAACCTGAGAGAGGCCACCCCTATTCCTTTGACAACAGGATACCAACCGCAGCACCGGGCCTGGCCTAGCCCAGCACCAGCACAAAAAGAAACTCAGGAGAACCTGACCCCATGAACCTCCACACAATCCCAACCCTTACACCCACCGAGGTTGCACCAGCCCATACCAATCAGAATAAGGGACTCCTGCCCCGCCACCCAACAAGAAAGGAAATACAAATTGGGCTGACCCAATGGGCAACCCCAGCACCAAAGAAGTTGAAGTGTTAAGGCACCAACATCACAGCCCTCCTGGAAGGGAAAGCTGGTCTTCCTTCCCATCCCCCCTCAACACCCAGGGGGCCCTCAACCACCCCACCAGGTCAAGTCAGTGCCAGAACAAACACCACATCCACCCAGATGGAAGAAGAGAAGAGAACGAGACCCTCCGGGGAGGGACACCCAACCGGACCATGGGAACTACCATCATATAAAGGATACTCAAGGTCACCGATGTCCTCAGCGAAGCTCCAACAGCACCAAAAACAGCCAGAGGGGAGACTACTGTCTGAAGAAAAGACTGGCTTGACCTAGAGGATGAGTCAGACATAACCCAGTCCTCATCAGGATAAAATGCAGTTTGCCTGGACAAAAAAAGAAAAAAGCACAGGTGCTCTGAATCCAAATTAAAAGAAAAAGTAAGCAAAAAACCTGAAGCTGCTTAGCTTTAACTGGGGGACCTTCCTCGATCACAGCGAGGACAAACTAACCCAACCAACATCGGAATCCACACATCCGGGGTCTCTCAGAAGGAATAATGAGAGGACGAACTATCAGAAATAAGCACTCAGATAACAGGACAATCTGAGCTACCGCCCAAGCCATTCTAAAATGGACAAGAGCTTGCCAGCGGAACTCCTCACCCAGTTCCGGCTCCGCTCACCTTTCCTCTAAGCGAGACAGGGCGGAAGACAACAATAAGCACCCACCTCCGTCCACCACAAGGAGCAGACAATATAAAACCCAAAAGCATTTTGGATAAAGTCTGTGCACAAATCCCACATTCAACATTCAGCTTAACATGATATAAACTTGTTAAGTCAGGATACTCAACGGTACATCACATCGACATTATTCACTTCCCTGTAAACGGAAAAAATTGACAACATCAAGCAGACAACAACATGATCAACAGGGAGAGAAGTCCAGGATAATCATCGAGATGGAGAAATTCAAGGCAGTCTTCAAGGTAAAGACTATTTTTACAGGTGCACAAACAAAGCCAAAATTAAGAATGAGGCAGGAAATGAAATGAAAATGAAATGAAATGAAAATCGCTTCTTGTCACAAGTAGGCTTCAAATGAAGTTACTGTGAAAACATTCCAGCGCCTGTTCAGAAGGCTGGTACGGGAATTGAACCGTGCTGTTGGCCTGCCTTGGGCTGCTTTAAAAGCCAGCTATTTAACCCTGTGCTAAACCAGCCCCTTTTTTCTGTATCAGAATCAATGAGCACTTTTCAGGATCTCTCAAGGATTCCAAAGATCGAAACACAAGACACTATTACCTCCACCTGCCACCTCACCAGAACCCAGGTGGGCAAATACCTAGGCTCCAGCCAGGGGAGATGATTCAACCGGTTTGGCTATCTCATGACCAACATCCGGAACAGGACAATACATGACCAGTGATCGGAAGGCCACACCATCCCCAGGCCTCGAAGACAGGATTAGATGTGCTCCATCAAAGTTAATTTGCCCAGCTTCCAGATCAAGATTCCCGAAACAAGGCAGCCAATTCTTGAACTCAGCTGGGAACCTCTTCACCGCCTCAAGTCGGGGGCTGGGCTCAGCAGCGGTCCTCTCCTGTTCCCCTCTTTCTCCCCCGAACCCTTCAGGATGGACAACAAGCCATGCAGCAGGAACCTGGCCATGTGGAGGTGGACTCTCACCCGGGACAGAGCTTTCTCTATTGCAAGAACCTCCTCCTGTGCCTCCATTGCCTCCATAAAACCTCCCCGCAACTCTTGGAATTGAGCCTTGCGCCGAGATTTTCAGCCAGAACAGCATCTTCGTTGGCAGCCATCAACCATCAGTGCAAAGCGCACCATCCGGGCAGGAACCTTTTCAAAAGCAACTTCACCACTAAAGGCGGGTCCCGCCCCAACTCCATCCAGCCTCCTTGGACAAGTGAGGATTTAAACATTCTAACTGGTCTCTATCCAGCAGAAACACCAGCCAACAATTCTCAGAACGCAGTGCAAACTATGTAAACCAAGAAAAGACAAAGGGTGATTAAAATATGAGCAGAGCTGGAGCTCGCGATAACGCAACAGCTCCTGCGCTCACATCACATGACCCCGGGTTGCGCCATTTTTAAAGAATTGGTTAATGCATTGGAGTGAAATTTCCATTCCCTATTTTAATAAATGGGTTAACAAGAAATTGCAGCTGAATGTGTCAATACTTTTGATAAGGTATATAACAGAATTTCAACACTTGGGTGTTCCTGACCATTCTTTTTCATAGACAGGAAAATCATGGCCAGATACGGAGTGCAGCACAGAAAACTCTGACCTGGCTTCTTTAAATTCAATCCTGCTGCTGCATTGCATCATTTTGGAGGAGGATACAGAAAGAATGAAATTGCATTTATTTAACACAGCTCAAATGCCTCATACCCAATTACTTAATTTGGAAGTGCAGTCACAGTTACGTCGGCAAATACAGCAATCAATTTGCGCACAACTGGTTTCCATAGTTGCATATGAGGTAAATTTTAAATTAATCTGTTTTGATCATCTTTAATGAGGCAGCAATACTGGCTCAGGCAACAGGAGAATGCTTTGATTCACTTTGAATAGTGTCACAAGATTTTTACATATGATTAAACATGTCAAATGAGGCGAGTGAGGCAGGTAAGAGCAGGTGTGCAGGGGTGTCAGCTTCTGCAATTGTCAGATAGGTTTGAAGTTCTCTCAGCTTGTTTGGAGGAGAGCGGGGGCTGCAAGGTGGATGAGCAAACTGACCATGGCATCGTGATATCGGAAGCATTTAAATGGAGGGAGAAAAAAGGAATGTAGATAGTGGCTCTAGGTTTACAGACATAGCCTGATGAGCGTAAAATAGCATTGCTGCTCACTGTACCACATCCACAGGCAATCAAAAGCTTTAATACATTTGAATTTGAGCGAGAGGCAGTTAGTGAGAACTTTGATGCTGTTGTTAAAAAGTTCAATGAACTTGGAACCCCAAAGAAGAACAAAACTTTTGAAACGTACATTTTCAGAATGCGCACGCAGCAGACATGCGAGTTGTTCGACAGTTTTCTCACAGATCTAAAAGTAATAATAATAATAATCTTTATTAGTGTCACAAGTAGGCTTATATTAACACTGCAATGAAGTTACTGTGAAAAGCCCCGAGTCGCCACATTCCGGCACCTGTTTGGGTACACAGAGGGAGAATTCAGAATGTCCAAATTACCTAATAGCGCATCTTTTGGGACTTGTGGGAGAAAACCGGAGCACTTGGAGGCAGACACGGGGAGAACGTGCAGACTCTGCACAGACAGTGACTCAAGCTGGGAATCGAACCTTTGAAGCCATAGTGCTAACCACTATGCTATCATGCTGCCCAAAGGCTCAGACTGGTAATTTTGCCACATTTAAATCGTATTTGGCATAAAAAACAATAAAATGCGTGACCATCTTTTGAGGGAGAATGAGTTCCAGCTCAAAAACACAATAAACAATTGCCATGTGTTGGTGTTTTTCCCACCCAACAGCATCGCCAATACTGTGTGTATTTCTATTTATCTTAGTGAACCACAGGCCATCCCTTATATCGATTAAATGACCACACAACCAGTTAGTTAGTTCAAAAGATGGTTTATTTACATACACAAGAGTTATCTCAACATGCAAACACAATATCTACTACGAGTTAAACTACACCTATCAGCTACAATAACCTATACTTAACTTCAGGGCGACTGGCACTGTGCAAATGGATAAGGCCTTTATCTCGATTTCACTTGGCTGGTTCGAAGAAAGTGGCTCTGTCTCTGCTGGGCTCATCTGTCAGGTAGCGACCATTGGTCTTGAACTTGGCTGGCTGTTCCTGCTAAAAGTGGGTTAGCACAGGCCGGATCCAAAAGAGACAGACCGCATGGCTGTGTCTTCTTTTATCCCTCTGGGATTTCACGCTCTTTGGGACGGTCCTTAACCTTGGACCCAATAGTTCAACAGGGCTCTGATCCTTGTCTTCGATTTTGGCCAATAAAGGGGCGGGTGCCTTGGTGGCTGGGCGGGTCCTTAGCGGTCATTGACCTTGGCCGTTGGGCTTACTGAGTAAGGGGAGTGGCCGATCAGTCTGTGGCTGTACCGGTTGCTTGATTGGAGTTCTATTGTCCTGGGAAAATGGGCCATTAAAATGCAAACGAGCGGGGGTTTCGATCAGGTCTGGTTACCTGTGTTTCAGATACACATAGGCTCTATATCTGTCTGAGTCCTGGGTTGGCTATAATTCCCATGGTCCTTTGCAGGTGCCCATCTTAGATGGCTACACATGCTAGCGAGTTAGCTGTGCAGTAAATTAATACATTAAACATGAGAAATTTAGGCGCGAAAATCGGGAATGAAGTCGACGCCATAGATGTTGTGACGAACCCAAAAGTAAAACGTGGTTTCAACAGCGGCGGCCATTTTAAGCGATTGCCAGATGCCACCATTTTGTGTAAGCCGTGGGGAAATACACATTTACAGAAGCAATGTCCCGCTTTTAGGAAAATTTGTGCAAAGTACAAAGGCAAAAACCACTTTGCCAAGCAATGTTTTTCCAACCAAAAAGTCGACTCACAAAATCTATAAACACTGTTAAAGAAATTAATTTTGAGGATACATTCTTCATTTATGTCATTACTAATGAAGACAGGGCCAACGCAGCCAAGCAAAATAAAATGTCTTCGAAGAACATAAGAAATAGTAATAATGAAGTATGTACTGTAAATAAAGATAACTGGACAGTTTTTTTACTCATAAAGCAAACATTTATAAATGTCAAATTCAACACAGGAACGAGAGAAAATTTCATCAATTTCACAGATATTGAAATGAAATGAAATGAAAATGAAAATCGCTTATTGTCGCAAGTCGGCTTCAAATGAAGTTACTGTGAAAAGCCCCTAGTCACCACATTCTGGCGCCTGTTCGGGGAGGTTGGTACGGGAATTGAACTGTGCTGCTGGCCTGCCTTGGTCTGCTTTAAAAGCCGGCGAATTAGCCCTGTGCTAAACCAGCAATGAGAATCAAGCCCAAGATTTTAAACAGACCAATATTTTTAAAAGATTACAACGGTCAAAGGATTAATTTTTTAGGCGTCTGTGAGCTTGAAGTTCAAGTCAAAGGTAGAATCCATAAAGTGAAATTTTCAATTGTAGCCACAGATCGTGAGTCGTTACTAGGTGTGGAAGCTTGTGAAACACTTCAGTTAGTCAAGACAGGATATAGTGCTGGCTATGCTTTTAATGCGCACAGTGGATCGGTGGATTCAATAGTACAAGCATTTCCGGAGATTTTTCAGGGTTTCTGTGTCTTGCCATTGACTTACCGAATTCAACTAAAGGATAATGTGCAACCCGTAATACATGCTCCTAGGAAAGTACCAGCACCATTAAGGGATCAGTTGAAAGCTGAACTTGATAGAATGACAAATCTGGGGGTCATTAGGAAAATCGAAGAACCATCAGATTGGGTAAATTCAATGGTGCGTGTTAAGAAACGCAATAACGATTTAAGAATATGCATGAGAGACAGGGACATGAGAGAGAATATGCAAAGATCTCAATGATAACATCAAGCAAGAATACTATCAAATACAAAACGTGAAGAAATAATGAACGATATGTCAGGTGCGACATGCTTCAGTAAACTGGATGCATCGCAGGGTTTTGGGCAACTCAAATTGGATGAAGAGAGTACAAAGTATTGTACGTTAAACACTCCATTTTGGCACTTCTGTTTTCTTTGAATGCCTTTTGGGATAATATCTACATCTGAAATCTTTCTCAGGGCAATGGAGCACATTGTGGAAGGTAGTCAAGGAGTTTGTGAGTATGTTGACGATATAATAGTGTGGGGTTCCACGAAGGAAGAACACAACGACTGACTCATCAAAGAGTGTTATGAAGTATGGGCTAAGGTTGAACAAAGCCAAGTGTCAACTGTTTACCTTGTACATAGCGGCTCTAGGTTTACAGGCACAGCCTGATGAGCAAGAAGTAGCATTGCAGCTCACTGCAGCAGGTCCACATGCAATCAAAATAATTAAGATGTTTGCATTTGAGCGAGAAGCAGATAGTGAGAAGTTTGATACCATTGTTAAAAAAAACTTAAGTGAGATGCCACCACGCATCCAGAATGATGAAGAAGCTCCAGTGATTGTGATCTAAATTTACACCCCAGGCAAGCACATCATAGTTGTAGATGCGCTATCAAGAGCTACAGCTGTGCTGGAAGACAATCATATTGAAGATGATGTGCAAGTGCACGTCAATCTGATAACAGAGACACTGCCGCTGTCTGATGAAAAATCGAAACTAATAGTGACAGAAACCAAAAAGAATGAAGTTCTGCAGATGGTAATCAAGAATCTCAATGAGGAATGGCCAAAAGGGTCATGTTTCAAGTACCACAGCATCAGAGCAGAACCAAGTGTAGTCAATGGATTCCTACTAAGGCAACAAAGAAGAAGAATACTACAGTTTCTGCGAGCCAAAATTTTACAAAAAATACATGAGGGTCACCTCAGAATTGAAAAGTGTAAAAGGAGAGCATAAGTCATGGCATATTGGCCAGGGATCAACAAGGGTATTCAAAGGATGGTAGAGGAATGCAAAACATGTCAAAAATTCTAACATAGATAAATGAAAGAACCAATGCAGATCAGCGGCATGGCAGAAAGTAGGGATGGACTTGTTTTATCTCGAAGAGAAAGAGTATTTACTGGTCGTAGATTACTTTTCCAATTTTCCTGAAATGAAATGAAATGAAAATTGCTTATTGTCACAAGTAGGCTTCAAATGAAGTTACTGTGAAAAGCTCCTAGTCGCCACATTCCGGCGCCTGTTCGGGGAGGCTGTTACGGGAATCGAACTGTGCTGCTGGCCTGCTTTCAAAGCCAGCGATTTAACCCTGTGCTAAACAGCCCCTAAGTGGCACAGTTATCCAGCTTATCACCCAGGTGTGTTATAATGCATACTAAAGCTATCTTTGCTCGGCATGGCATTCCACAGGTTGTCATGAGTGACAATGATCCACGTTTCAGTTGTCAGGGATGGAGGGAATTTGCACAGGAGTACGACGTCAAATATGTCACATCCAGTTCTTTATATCCACAGTCAAATGGAAAAGCAGAGAATGGTGGGCAGATAGTGAAACAATTACTTACAAAATCAATGGACAGCCAGGGTGATCCATATCTGGCATTGCTCAGTTATCGAGCATCACCTTTGAGCAATGGTTTGTCACCATCACAATTACTGATGAACAGGAAGATCAGAACAAGTCACAAAATAAAACATCAACTGCAGTCTCAAAAGAGGAAGCAGAAGAGATACTATGACAGGCCAAGCAGGTCTCTACAACCTTTAGAACACAATGATATTGTCAGGGTGTAGGATCCTGATGGCTGGTCAAAGTGTGTGAAGGTGATACAGAAGATAGGTCCAAGATCCTACACAGTCATCACAGAACAAGGACAGGTACTCAGGTGTGGTAAACCACGTTATTGTGTCCATTGTATTATATTCACTGTGCTATGTTGTACATGCCTGGGCTTGTCCAGGCTGGCTCTGCCTGTGGCTCCTCCCCTCGGGGCTTCTGTATAAAAGTGGCAAGTCTCCGCCTCCAGACCCAGTTCGGGTCCACAGGCTGGACGCTTGCTGTTTATTGTATTAAAGCCTCAGTTACGTTTATCACTCGGCCTGTATTATTGATGGTGTATCAATATAATACACTAAACTTCTAAAGATGGACTCTTCACTCAAGATGAACTCCTCACTCAAGCGTGATCGTTTGCAACTGGACCCACAAGTAGCCGACGCTACAGAGACGTTTGAACACTGGCTAAGCTGCTTTGAAGTGTACCTCACATCTCCAGAAGGAGCAGGTCCTCCACGCATGGGTGAGCCCAAGAGTCTTTAACCTCATCAGGGACGCCCCCTCGTACGCGGAGGTGATAACGCTGCTAAAAGGACATTATGTGAAATCCGTCAACCAGGTATATGCTAGGCACGTCCTCGCCATGAGACGCCAACGCCCTCGGGAACCACTTGCGGAATTCCTAAGCGCCTTGCGCATCCTCTGTCGAAACTGTGACTGCCGAGCGATATCGGCTACCCAGCACGCGGAGCTGCTGATCATGGACGCCTATGTGGCGGGCATGCACTCGAACTATATCCGCCAGCGTTTATTAGACGGGGGGACACTCGGCCTCCCAGAGACAGTCCAGCTCCCCAACTCACTGGAGGTGGCCACCCAGAACATGGGGGCCTACACCTCTGACCGCGCGGCACCCTTGTGGGTCTCATGGGCGCAGCCATCAACTGACCCGGGCGCGACGTAAGCCTGCGCCACGCAGCGGCCCGCCAACGCCGGAGGCCCGAAGTGCTACTTCTGCTGCCAGGGTACTCACCCCCGACAACGCTGCCCGGCACGGAACGCTACTTGTAACGGCTGTGGGAAGCAGGGCCACTTCGCAAAAGCCTGCCAGGCCTGGCCCCCCCTAAATCTTCTCGGCACAGCAGCGCTGCCTGCTGCCGGTTGGGGCCACCCCCAGCTGCCGCGCCACCCGCCATGTGTGACCCGTGGGCACCGCCATCTTTAATCTCAGCTGACACGTGCGACCACCGGGGGCCACCATCTTGGACGCCATCTTGCACCTCGCCCGCCACGTGCGGCTCATGGGAGCCGCCATCTTGGGGCCCTCCGCTGCCTCCCGGGAACCCAGCTCGCCCGACTGCACGCTGGCCGCCACTACCGCCGACCGGTCCGCCGACCGTCTTCCGACACTCGCCTCCGTCACACTGGACCTGTCCCGGTCACACCACCTCGCGAAGTCTACAATGACCGTCCGGATCAACGGGCTCAAGACGGCCTGCCTTTTCGACTCCAGGAGCACGGACAGCTTCATACACCCAGATACGGTAAGGCGCTGCTCCCCTCCCCCCATCCTACCCGCGGCCTAGAAAATCTCCATGGCTTCCGGATCCCACGCAGTAGAAATCCGAGGGTACTGTGTCGCGACCCTCACTGTGCAAGGCATAGAGTACACCAACTTTAGGCTCTACGTCCTCCACATCTCTGCGCTGCCCTATTACTGGGGCTCGACTTCCAGTGCCATCTCCAGAGCCTTACCCTAAAGTTCAACGGACCCTTGCCCCCCTCACCATCTGTAGCCTCGCCACCCTTAAGGTCGCCCCACCCTCCCTCTTCGTAAACCTCACCCCGGACTGTAAGCCCGTCGCTACCAGAAGCAGATGCTACAGTGCCCAGGAAAGGGCCTTCATCAGGTCAGAGGTCCAGCGACTCCTGCGAGAGGGGATCATTGAGGCTAGTAACAGCCCCTGGAGAGCCCAAGTGGTGGTTGTCAAGACTGGGGAGAAGCACCGGATGGTCATCGATTATAGCCAGACCATCAACTGGTACACTCAGCTCGATGCATACCCCCTCCGCCGCATATCTGACAATTAGGTCAATCAGATTGCGCAGTATCGAGCCTTCTGTACAGTCGACTTGAAGTCTGCGTACCACCATCTCCCTATCCGCCCGGAGGAACGCCAATACACTGCCTTCGAGGCAGACGGCCGCCTCTATCACTTCCTCAGGATTCCATTCGGCGTCACCAACGGGGTCTCGGTCTTCCAAAGGGAAATGGACCGAATGGTTGACAAGTACGGGCAGCGGGCCACATTCCCGTACCTAGACAACATCACCATCTGCGGCCGTGACCAGCAGGACCATGACGAGAACCTCCGGCGCTTCCTCCACACAGCGAAACTCCTGAACCTCACTTATAATAGAGAGAAATGCGTCTTTCGCACAACCTGCCTGGCCATCCTCGGCTACGTCGTGGAACACGGAATCCTAAAGCCCTACCCCAACCGCATGTGCCCCCTCCTGGAACTCCCCCCTGCCCCACTGCCCCAAGGCCCTGAAGAGATGCCTGAGGTTCTTCTCTTACTATACCCAGTGGGTCCCCAACTACGCGGACAAGGCCCGCCCACTGATCAAGTCCACCACGTTTCCACTGGCAACTGAGGCCGAACTGGCCTTCGATCGCATCAAAGCAGACATCGCCAAAGCTGCAATGCACGCTGTGGATGAGTCCATTGCTTTCCAAGTGGAGAGTGATGCGTCGGACTTTGCTCTGGCCGCTACACTCAACCAGGCGGCAGGCCCATGGCTTTCTTCTCCCATACCCTCCATGCCTCCGAAATTCGAAACTCCTCTGTCGAAAAAGAGGCCCAAGCCATAGTAGAAGCTGTGAGACATTGGAGGCATTACCTGGCCAGCAGGCGATTCATTCTCCTCGCTGACCAACGGTCGGTTGCCTTCATGTTTAACAATACACAACGGGGCAAAATCAAGAACAACAAGATCCTGAGGTGGAGGATCGAGCTCTCCACCTACAGCTATGACATCTTGTATCGGCCCGGGAAGCTCAATGAGCCCCCAGATGCCGTCTCCGGCGGTACATGTGCCAGCGCGCAAGTAGACCGACTCAGGGCCCTCCACCACAACCTCTGTCACCCGGGGGTCACCCGCTTTTTCAACTTTACCAAGGCTCGCAACGTACCCTGCTCCATCGAGGAGGTCAGGTCCGTGACCAGGGACTGCCAGGTCTGCGCAGACTGTAAACTGCGCTTCTATCGGCCAGACAGAGCACATCTGGTAAAGGCATTCCGCCCTTTTGAGCACCTCAGCATGGACTTCAAAGGGCCCCTTCCCTCTACTGACCGTAACGTGTACTTCCTAAACATCGTTGATGAGTACTCCAGATTCCCCTTCGCCATCCCCTGCTCTGACATGACCATTGCCTCCGTTATCAAGGCCCTGCACAGCCTTTTCACCCTGTTCGGGTTCCCCGCCTATAACCACAGTGATCAGGGCTCCTCCTTTATGAGCGACGAGTTGCATCAGTTCCTGCTCAGCAAAGGCATCGCCTCCAGCAGGATGACCAGCTATAACCCCCGGGGAAGCGGACAGGTGGAGAGGGAGAACGCGACGGTCTGGAAGGCCGTCCTCCTGGCCCTATGGTCGAAAAGTCTCCCAGTCTCCCGCTGGCAGGAGGTCCTCCCCGATGCGTTCCACCCCATCCGGTCGCTTCTATGTACGGCCACTAACCAGACTCCTCATGAGCGTATGTTTGGCTTCCCCAGGATTCCACCTCCGGGGACTCGCTTCCGTCCTTGTTGACAGTCCCGGGGCCTGTCCTTCTCCGCAAGCATGCGAGGAGCAATAAAACCGACCCCCTCATCGAAAAGGTCCTGCTGCTCCATGCAAACCCCCAATATGCCTACGTGACACACCAGGACGGGCGGCAGGACACAGTCTTCCTTCGGGATTTGGCTCCTGCAGGCTCCCCGACGACAATTACCACCACACCCCACCCTACACCATCTCCCCCCACCTCCGCCCACTTCCCTCACGAACTGGCTCCCGCAGACCCACCGAGGACAAGCACCACCACTCCAGCCCATACACCGCCCCCGCCTTCGCCGACTCAACATCTGGGTGAAGAAGATGACAACATGCTCCCGGACGCGCAGGTCTCGACAACGGCGCCAACACCACAGCCGGGATTGAGGCGGTCACAGCGGAAGGTCAAGGCTCCCGACAGACTTGACCTTTAACACCACTTTACCCCCGCCGGACTTTTTTAAACAGGGGGTGAACCGTAAGGATGGAGGATCCTGATGGTTGGTCAAAGTGTGCGAAGGTGATACAGAAGATAGGTCCAAGATCCTACACAGTCATCACAGAGCAAGGACAGGTACTCAGGAAGAACAGAAGAGCTTTGTTAAAAGTTCAGTAACCTGTAACTTCATTGTCAGCAGATGTGAGTTTTTATCATTTTCTGATCAGCACGCACAAGAACTCCCCGGGACATGCACCCAGATGACTAAGGTTTACTGCGAATCTCCTTCCATGATCGGGGAGGGGTTAGCATGGTTTTTGCAGGGAAGGGAGCTTCTTGTGCTGTTGGACAACATGGTGTTCCTATAAAGTGAAGCAGGAAGTGATGAGAGCAACCCTTGCCCCTGCCTGTCTTCCATTCTGAGGTTCCTCTCCGCCCTCTTCCTCCACTCCCTCCTGGTAGTCACCCTTATACGCTTCTCCAGGTCTTCATCAATAAGGTGGTCATCCCGCTGCCGTACCAAGCTATGATGGGCACAACAGACCAACATGATGCAGGAACCCCTCTGGGGACTGTACTGGAGGACCCCATTGGGCCTGTCGAGGCGGCGGAAATGCATCTTAAGGAGATCATACCTCGTGAGGCACTGTGAGCCTCATTGTAATGGCTTCTGCTTCATGCTCAGGACTCCGCACTGACATCATCAGCCAATACCTCAGGGGGTAACCTTTGTCCTCAACAAGACATTGGTTCAGCTATGGTAGACTCTCGAATCAACCAGGGATTTGCAATTGCCCAAGGGTGTAGCTATCATGCTCTCTCCCTGGAAAATATGCATACAATGCATGAACCTCATCTTTAACTCACACACCACCAGATGAACAGGACTCCCTGATGCCACGCCGTGTGTAGATGGACATGCGTGCAGTAGATCACCCCCTGCACCTGTGGCAGCCCAGCTATGGTGATGAATCCTGCAGCCCTCTCTCATCCTGCTGGGCCTGGTCCAGGTCGAAAAGGATGAAGTCCAATGTCCTTGCATTGAGTGCATCTGTGACCTCACAGATACATTTATGGGTGGATGACTGTGAAATTCCACACAGATCACCCATGGAGCCCTGGAATGAACACGTCGTGTAGACGTTGAGGGCTGCCATGACCTTCATGGCCACATGAGGAGGTGCCCTCCAATCGCGCCATGTTGGACAGAATGTGGCACAGGTACCGCATTATCTCCCTGGTGAGGCAGAGTCTCCTGCGGCACATTGTCTAACTGTTATGGGCCAGGGTTCAGAGAATCCCAAAGTGTATCATGGAGCTCACCTGACCCACAATTTTTACTAGATTGTGGTATGGGGAGCACACGGCCCACTCTACAGGTGTGGTACAGCAGAAATCGAAAAGTATTTTTTAAAGCAAAACAATATTTATTCTATGAACTCAAGTTAACCTTTTTAAAACATACTGTGAACATCTTAGCAACCATTAATTCAAATACAACACCCAAAGAATACAACACTAAGTAATCCTTAAGCTTTCCTTTTAACGCATAAGACATTTAAAAAAAAACTTTTAACAGAAGCACGTCAGGGTTAAAATCACTACTGAGAACAGTTATCACTCTGAATTCACCAAATGATCAAGAGATAGTCTTTACATGGCAGAGAGAACAACATTACATGTTCTCTGGCTGACAGCAGCTCCAACACTGAAACAAAACCAAAAAAACAGACACACCCAAGCTTTTCTCAAGGTGAAACTAAAAAGCAGAGCCAGAGCTCAGCTCCACCCACACTCTGACATCACTGCAGTAACTTTAGCAGACTACCATTTCTTAAAGTGACATTCTCATGACACCTCCTCCCAAGAAAAAAAAAATAAACCATCTACTTCAAGATGGTTTCATTTTTCACCTTTTCACTATCCTTTAAGAAATTAAGTCTGTGCTGCTCCAGTGCTGCAATTAGCAGAATTACCAGCTCCACTGGCTCCATACCTGTGGAAGTGTGGCCCCTTTAAGGGGTGATTGTTTGTGGGTCATGTGACCCGCCCAGAGCCTATTGCGCGGGAGCGCGCAAACCCTGGCCAATGGGAAGAAAGCACGGAGCCCGGGGAACAGGGGCCCGGTTGTATGGACCCAGAGGTCAAGGAGTAAAGGCTTGAATTTCAGCTGCTGTTCATGTACATAGTTAACTTTGTTGTTTGTTCGAACAAATCACTTTGTGATTCAATCAGCCTCCCCAATGATACCACGTGTTATTATATTGGCGACAAGAGTAAATTGGACAATGGTACCGAGCTTCATAATTCGAGGGGGACGTGCTTGCCATCGGAAATCTCCAGCGAAGGGAAGAGAATCGTATTGCCAGTAACAGTGAATAAGAAACAATGCCACCATTTGGAAAACTCAATTCTTTTTACCAGGTGAATGAAGGCTGGAGTCGATACATTGAGAGGTTTTGTTTCTTTTTCACTGCTAATGAGATTACTGGAGAAGACAATCCAAAAGTCACCTTGCTTATGGTATGCGGATCCCAGACTTATAACCTCATTACAAATTTAACATCTCCAGGGGTCCGAGATATCAAGTCATTTGATTAGTTAGTGATGTTAGTAAAAGGGCATTGCAACCCAGCCCCTCCATTGTACTGCAATGGTATAAATTCATTTTGGCTATCAAGGACCCAGGAGAGACAATTTCTGCACTCATAACCAGGCTTTGACAAATGGCTGAACATTGCAAATTTGGCTCTCCATTAAGTGACATGTTACGCGATCACCTTGTTTGTGGCATTAATAATCTTAATGTCCAAAGAAAATTATTAGCAGAAACAAAAATATCCTTAGATAAGGAAATAGAGATATCGCAAGCCACGAAGTGTGCCAAAAAGGGCACTTCTGAGCTACAGTATGTGGAGGAAGGCAAGCTGTTTGGAGCGGAACAGCTGCTAAACGAAGACTCCTAGTGGCGGGCATTCAGAGACTGAACCCAAATCCCAGCAGCAGGATCATCGACAGAAGCAAAGAAGAAAAATGGGCCGTCAGCCCAGGAATTTTGATGAGTGTTACAGATGTGGGGGAGACAACCCTCAAGACAGATGACATTGCAAAGATTTTGTCTGCTTCAATTGTAACCTGAAGGGGCCACATTCAAGTACACTGCTGTGCATCCAGTATAAAAAGAAACACATGTTTACTCCAGTACAAGAAGTAAAGAAAAGTCCTAAGGAAAAATCCAAGATTTATAAGCTAAACGGGAGTAAAGTGAGACTACTTACGGTTAACAGGTGACCATTGAATATGAAGGTTGACACAGGTGCTTCTGCCATGATGGTGGGTGAACAGACCCTCAAGTACCTGCAGCGAGGAGTCTAACATCCAACACTAAACAGCATGGCTGCTAAGTTAACAACCTATATGGGGGGAGCCCAAAGATATCAGGTACATAGCTGCACCAGCATCATATCAACACTAATCTTCTCAATTACCCATGATCATTGTGGAAGGTCAGGGGCCAAGCCTCATGGGGGAGGGACTGGCTCAGCCAGGTAAAGCTGAATTGGCTAGAAATTGTTTTACTAATGGATGGTGTTTTTCAAGAAATCCCGTGTAAATACAAAGACATTTTCCAAAATGAACTGGGTCAAATACTCAGGGCTCAAGGCCAAAATCTATGTGAACCCTGATTCTGCACCTAAAGTCTTCAGAGTGTGCCCCGCCCCTTGTGCTCTACATCAGAAAGTTGAGGCTGAGTAGACACGTTCAGAGGAATTAGGGATCTTTAGACTGGTACAGTTCGTCAAGTGGGCAGCCTCTATTGTTCCTGTCCTAAAACCCAACCACACCATCAGGATGCATGGTGATTATAAACTCACCACAATCCAAGTGGCCAAAATAGTCAAGTATCCCTCGGATGGAAGATCTTTACACAAAGCTGGCGGTGGGCCACACATATACGAAGCTCAACTTAGTCCTGCTTACCTACAACTTGAACTAGATGAAGACTCCAGGAAAATATGCAATGGTCAACACACAAAGGACTTTTCCAGTATAAAGGGTGTCTTTTGACATATCATCTGCATGTGCAATTTTTCAATAGACGATGGAGAACTTGCTACAAGAAATTAAAAAGGTCATGCTGTACTTAGACAACATCTTGGTAAGGAAAACTTTACAGGAAGAACATCTGGTCAGCCTGGAGGAAGACCTTAAGAGGTTTAGAGATGCAGGCATATGTGCACCTTTCAGGCTAGCAAAGTTACATACTTGTGATTTAAAGTTGGTGCCAAAGGCCTACATCCTCTGGAAGGTCAGATGAAAGCAGAGATGCAGGCATAAGACTTAAAAGGGAAAAGTACACCTTTCAGGCTAGCAGACTTACAAATTTGGGGTTTAAAGTTGGCACCAAAGACCTACATCCTTCAGAAGATCATATGAAAGCAATTAAAGAGGTTCCTGCACTGGAAAATGTCGTAGAATTAAAATCGTTTCTGGACATGGTCAATTACTAGTCGTGCATCCCAACTTGGCAACAACGTTGACGCCATTGCGCCATCTCCTAAAAAAACAATAATGCTGGCACTGGAAACACAGGCCTTTCAACATGTCAAGCTCACTTTACAATCGTCAAACTTACGAGTTCACTTTGACCCAGACGAACAAATCCATCTTGTTTTTTTTAAAATAAATTTAGAGTAGCCAATTATTTTTTCCAATTAAGGGGCAATTTAGCATGACCAATCCACCTAACCTGTACATCTTTGGATTGTGGGGGTGAAACCCACGCAGACACGGGGAGAATGTGCAAACTCCACACAGACAGTGACCCAGGGCCGGGATTCGAACCTGGGTCCTCAGCACCATAGGCAGCAATGCTAACCATTGTGCCACGTGCCGTCCATAAATCATCTTAGCATGCGATGCTTCACCCTATGGGATAGTAGCATCCTATCACACAGAATGGAAAACAGCACTGATCGACCCATACCTTCTGCCTCCCAGAAGTTAACCGATGCAGAAAAAGATATTCACAGATTGAGAAAGAGGGTCTGATATTCAGCATAAAGAAGTTTCATCTATATATTCATAGTTCATAGGTTATAGATCATCAAATTTACAGTGCAGAAGGAGGCTATTCAGCCCATCGAGTCTGCACCGAAATTTGAAAAGAGCACCCTACTTAAGCCCGCTCCTCCACTCTATCCCTGTAACCCAGTAACCCCACCTAACCTTTTGGACACTAAGGGGCAATTTAGCATGGCCAATCCACCTAACCTGCACATATTTGGACTGTGGGAGGAAACCGGAGCACCCGGAGGAAACCCACGCAGACATGCAGTCGCTTTCATGGTCGCTGTTTTACCATCATAACTGATCACAAACCGTTATTTGGTTTATTCCATGAGGATAAGCCCTTTTAACCCACTGCTTCAGCTAGAGTGCAGTGTGGGCTCTGCTTTTGGCTCCCTATAGTTTTTCAGCTTTGACCGGGAACTCAGATTTCCAATGCTGATGATGTGAATCAACTCCCACTCCCTCAGAATGGTTTTAAATTTTTTGGATACCTTGCCATTGGCAGACATTCTTGCGGCACAGTGGCAGAGTAGTTAGCTCTTCTATCTCACAGCGCCAGGGACCCAGGCTCAATTCTGTCCTTGGGTGACTGTGTGGAGTTTTCACATTCTCCCCATGTCTGCATGGGTTTCCTCCCACAGTCCAAAAATATGTGGGTTAGATGGATTGACCATGCTAAATTGACTTTTTTTGTCCAGGGTTGTGCTGGTTATGTTATGGGGTTACGGAGATGGGGCGGGGTGGACAGGGAAGAAGACATGTGGAAAGTACTCTTTCAGAGGGTCAGTGCAGATTCAATGAGCAGAATGGCCTCCTACACTGTAGGGACATAGCGGGAAACAATCCGATCAAAAGTTAAGCAGATGGGTGTAGGTAGCTGACACTATTATAACATGGAGCAGCTCAGACTCTACCGACTGAGGAAAGAGAAACTCAGTTACGAAGTCGGGGCATTACTCTGAGGTTCCCAGGTGGTGGACCCACCCCCAGTAGGAGAGCTGCACTACAAGAACTGCATAGCATGCATCCTGGTCAAACCAAAATGAAAATGTTGGCGACGAGTTATATATGGTGGCCAAGCAATGACAGAGACATCATCGATAATATGGTTCACTAGTGTGCCTGTTGCCAGTCACACCAGACCATGCCCCCTGCAGCTCAACTTCATTCCTTGGAATGGCCAGGCAACTATTGGACCAGATTACACAAATATTTTGCCAGTCTAGGTAAAATGTTCTTGGTACTGGTAGACGGATTTCCGCGATTATGGCCTCCCAAAAGTTCTAGTTTCATATAACAGCACCGCCTTTACAGCGTTTTGACCAATGGTATCCAGCACATCCACACATCCTCTGTATCACCCGGCATTGAATGGCGTGGCAGAAAGAGCATTCAAACTTACAAATACGCGATGAAAAAGCAGCCAGTTAGGCCATTGATTTTGAAGCTGACGTATTTCCTCCTTTCATACAACACTACCCCCCACATTACCAACTGGGGTAACACCAGCGGAACTATTGATGGGCCATCATCTCCAAACTCGGCTGGACCTAATGTTCACCAATTTGGCAGGGAAGGTGGAAGCGAGACAAGCAATGCAAAGAAAATACCATGACTCGACCAAAGGTAACAGATCTTTCAAAGCTAATGATCTAGTTTTTGTCAGAAAATCCTGGGTTGGACCAACATGGTTGCCTGGGCCAATCGGAGCAAGGTCTAGGCCTGTATCTTATTTGGTTGACCCGCGAGGGAGAGATGTGTCAAAGCATGTGAATCACATAAGGAGGAGAGAGGTTGCAGACCGGGTAACAAGGCAATTTGATTCAATGATTACTACCAGTGTTTCTTTATCAGAGCCAGAAATGAGGGAACCAATTGTTTCAGAAAAGGCTCCTCTTGCTGCTTCAGAGGGAACTGGAGAAGAGGCAGCACCGAAGCATCCTCTGAGATCTTTAGACAACCATTTGTTGCTAACGACACCACTATCTAGATGGTGAAAGCTCCTGTCAAAACCTGAAGCATTTCACCAGACCTCAGATTAGCTGATAGACTGACCTTATGAAAGACTGTACCCGATCACCCCCTTATTGAGAGTCTGCCCTCATTGTAAGTGCGGCATGGTGTCATGAGAATGTCGCTTTAAGAAATGTTTGGCTGCTCATGTTACTGCAGTGATGTCAGAGGGTGAGTGGAGCTGAGCTCTGGCTCTGCTTTTTAGTTTCACTTTGAGAAAAGCTTGGGTGTGTCTGTGTCTTTTTGGTTTTGTATTCAGTGTTGGAGCTCAAGCCAGACAGAGCAGGTGTACTATTCTCTGTTCTATCAAAAGACTATTTCTTGATGATTTGGTGAATTCAGAATTATAAATGTTCTCAGTAGTGAATGTAAACCTAAAGTGCTTCTGTTAAAGTTTTTTTAAAGTCATATGGATGTTAAAAGGAAAGCTTAAAGCACTGCCTAGTGTTGTATTCTTTGGGGGTTGTATTTGAATTAATGGTTGCTAAGATGTTCACTGTATGTTTTAAAAAGGTTAACTTGAGTTCATAGAATAAACATTGTGTTATGGGCCAGGGTTTAGAGAATCCTAAAGTGTATCATGGAGTTCACCTGACCCACAACGTTTAATAGATTGTGGTATGGGGAGCACACGGATTACTCAACAGGTATGGTACAGCAGAAAATGGACCAGTGGTTTTTAAAACAAAACAATGTTTATTCTATGAACTCAAGTTAACCTTTTTAAAACAAACAGTGAATATCTTAACAACCATTAATTCAAATACACCCCCCAAACAATAAAACACTAAGTAACCCTGTAAGCTGTCCTTTTAACATCCAAAAGACTTAACAACCTTGAAACAGGAACATATTAGGGTTACATTTAATACTGAGATCTTTTTACAATTCTGAGTTCGCCAAATGATCCATAGATAGTCTTTGCATGAGAGAGATCAACAGCAGTGCAGCTCACTGAAAGAATACAGACACACCCAAGCTCTTCTCAAACCGAAACTAAAAAAGCAGAAGTGGAGCTCAGCTCCACCCACACTCTGACATCACTCCAGTAACATGAGCAGCTCCATTTCTTAAAGGTACACTTCTTAAATGCCCATTCCTTAAAGGGTACTCTCACGTGACAATTGTTTTGCTTTAAAAATTACTTTTCCATTTCTGCTGTGCCACACCTGTAGAGTGGGCCGTGTGCTCCCCATACCATAATCTATTAAAAGTTGTGGGTCAGGTGAACTCCATGATACACTTTGGGGTTCTCTAAACCCTGACCCATAAAAAATTGGGGGCTCGAGGGGGATTGGCTATCTATTGGATTGGCTTAGTGAACTTAAAGACAGTGAGGAGTGAGCATATTGTGGTTGCTTTTCAGGTGTGGTATTTTAGTTTAAGTGGGGAGTGTGTTGTGGACAATGGCTCTTTCAGAGGCTCTGAAGTTTTTGGGGTGGAGACGGTCACACGCAGTACCTCACGGACAGAGACTAAAAGCAGACTGCTAGATTTGGCAAAAACATTGCAGTTAACATTACCTGACAAAATGCGAAAAGGTGGTGTAATTATGGCAGTGGCTAAGTATTTAAAGTTGCCTGAGATAAGTTTGACTCATGGGAAATGGCAAAAATTCAGTTACAAATTAAACAAATGGAACATGAGAAAGAGTTAAGCAGCTTAAATACGAAAGAGATAGAGGGGAAAAAGAAAGAGAAAGGAAGATACAGATCAGGGAAAAAGATAAAGAGAGAGAGTTTGAACTTCAGAAAATGGCCATGAAACATGACAGTCAGTTAAAATTGGCAGGCATAAAGGAAAACGTACAGTTGGTTGATAGTGATAAGGATAGTGGGCAGCACGATAGCACAAGTGACTAGCACTGTGGCTTCACAGCGCCAGGGTCCCAGGTTCGATTCCCCGCTGGGTCACTGTCTGTGCGGAGTTTGCACGTTCTCCCCGTGTCCGCGTGGGTTTCCTCCGGGTGCTCCGGTTTCCTCCCACAGTCCAAAGACGTGCAGGTTAGGTGGATTGGCCATGCTAAATTACCTGTAGTGTCCATAGGGGTTGGGAGGGGTTATTGGGTTGCGGGGATAAGGTGGAAGTGGGGGATTAATGTGGGTCGGTGCAGACTCGATGGGCCGAATGGCCTCCTTCTGCACTGTATGTTCTATGTAATCTATGTAATCTATAGTGAGAAAGAGCATCATAGTCGAAGGCTTGGTGGGAATCTATTTAAATATGTCCAAGCATTGCCATTGTTTGACAAGAAGGAAGTGGAAGTCCTTTTCATTTCATTTGAGAAGGTAGCTAAACAAATGAAATGGCCACAGGACATGTGGGTATTACTGATTCAAATAAAGCTGATAGGTAGGGCTAGTGAAGTGTTCACATCACTACCGGAGGACGTATCTGGGTCATATGAGGAGGTGAAAAAATCCATCTTAGGTGCATATGAACTAGTGCCTGATGCCTACAGACAAAGGCTTAGAAATTTAAGGAAAGAATTTGGTCAAATATATATGGAGATTGAAAGGATCAAACAGACTAATTTTGATAGGTGGATAAGGGCTTTGAAAATAGAAGCTCTCAGAGAAATTGTACTTTTGGAGTAGTTTAAAAATTCAATTCCTGATGTAGTGAGAATTCATGTGGAAGAGCTGCGAGATTAGCAGCAGAAATGACAGATGATTATGAATTAGTTCATAAATCAAAGCTTGGTTTCCAACATTAGTTTCAGCCTGTGAGGGATAGAAACTGAGGACATGAGAAATACTCAAGTGGTAAAGGTGATCTGATGGGAGATAATAAGGAGAGTGTACCTCAGATTAAAAAAGAAATCCAGGAGGGTGGAAAAGAAATGAAAAGTTTCAAATGTTTTCACTGTAATAAACTAGGCCATGTAAAGTCACAGTTTTGGTGGTTGAAGAAAAGCACTGGGAAGGCTGATGTGGTAAAACAGGATAAGTCAGTGGGGTTTGTTAAAGTGGTAAAGGAAAGCCCAAGTGAAGCGAAGGAGGTGCAAAAGATTGTACAGCCTGATCAAGAGGTGATTGATAAGAAAGTGCCAGGTGTCTTTAAAGAATTTACTTGTGTGGGTAAAGTTTACTCATGTGTATCAGGAGGAGCAGGTAAAGAAGTCACAATTTTAAGAGATATGGGAGCTAGTCAATTTTTAATGGTAAGAGATGAGCAGTTATGTAGTTTGGGAAGAATGTTGCCAGAAAAGGTGGTAATATGTGGAATTCAGGTTGAGAGGAGTAGTGTTCCATTATATAAGGTAAGGTTGGAAAGTCCAGTGAAGAGTGGTGAAGCGGTAGTAGGAGTAATAGAGAAACTATCTGGTCCAGGAATTCAGTTTATCTTGGGTAATGATATAGCTGGATCGCAGGTGGGAGTGATGCCTACTGTGGTTGATAAGCCAGTGGAAAATCAGACAACTGAAGTGTTGAAGGACGAATATTCTGGGATTTTTCTGGATTGTGTAGTAACAAGGTCGCAAAGTCACAGGTTAAGACAAGAGGGGAAATCAGAGAGTGAAGATGAAGTTATCAGAAACAATTTTTGATCAGATGATTGAAGAAGAACAAGAACAAAGAACAAAGAACAAAGAAATGTACAGCACAGGAACAGGCCCTTCGGCCCTCCAAGCCTGCGCCGACCATGCTGCCCGTCTGAACTAAAATCCTCTACACTTCGTGGTCCATTTCCCTCAATTCCCATCCTATTCATGTATTTGTCAAGATGCCCCTCAAACGTTACTATCGTCCCTGCTTCACCACCTCCTGCGGCAGCGAGTTCCAGGCACCCACTACCCTCTGTGTAAAAAACTTACCTCGTACATCTCCTCTAAACCTTGCCCCTCACACCTTAAACTATGCCCTCTAGTAATTGACCCCTCTACCTTGGAAAAAAGGTCTCTGACTATCCACTCTGTCTATGCCCCTCATAATTTTGTAGACCTCCATCAGGTCACCCCTCAACCTCCTTCATTCCAGTGAGAACAAACCAAGTTTATTCAACCTCACGTGTGTGTGAGCAGGTGGAGGATCAGGCGGATATTTTTAGTTTGAGAAAATTGGCGGAGTTACAACAGAAAGATGTAGAAATAAAATGGATGTGTCAGAAAGCATACACGGAAGACGAATCTGAGTGTATACCAGAGTGTTATTACCGTAAAAGAGATGTCTTGATGAGAAAATGGAGACCTTTACATATGCAGGCGGCTGAAAAGTGGGCAGAAGTTCATCAAGTAGTATTGCTGGTAGGCTATAGAAAGGAGGTGTTGCGAGTTGCACATGAGGTACCAGTGGGAGGTCATTTGGGGATAAGGAAAACTCAAGCTAAAATCCAAAAACATTTTATTGGCCTGGACTACATAAAGATGTAGTTAAATTTTGTCAATCATGTCACACATGTCAAGTGATAGGGAAAGCTCAAGAAGCGATAAAACCAGCGCCCTTAATACCCATTCCAGCATTTGAGGAACCTTTTACAAGGGTCCTAATTGATTGCATAAGACCGCTTCCTAAAACAAAAAGTGGGAATCAATATCTTTTGATGATAATGGATGTGTCTACTAGGTTTCCAGAGGCCATTCCAGTATGTAATATTACAGCTAAAAAGATTGTGAAGGAGTTACTTAAATTCTTTATTAGATATGGACTACCCACAGAAATACAATCGGATCAAAGATCAAATTTTATCTCAAGGTTATTCAAAGAAGTTATGGATAGCTTAGGAATAAAACAATTTAAATCAACTGCGTACCATCCAGAATCGCAGGGAGTGTTAGTAAAGTGGCAACAGACATTAAAGACAATGTTGAGGGCTTATTATCACGATTATCCAGAAGATTGGGATAAAGGAATTCTATTCGTACTGTTTGCAATTAGGGATGCACCTAATGAGACAACTAAATTTAGTCCTTTTGAACTAATTTTTGGGCATGAGGTAAGAGGACCACTTAAATTGATTGAGGAAAAATTGGTAAGTGAGAAATCAGAACTTACATTATTGGATTACGTGTCAAATTGTAGGGAACGATTAAATAGAGCAGGTGAATTGGCTAGACAATTCACCTGCACTGGGACAACATTTTATCCAAAGTTCGTAATTTTGCCAGTGGAGATAAAGTTTTAGTATTGTAACCAGTGGTAGGTGAACCTTTAAAAGCTAGGTTTTGTGGACCTTATCAGATTGAAAGGAAATTAAGTGAGGTGAAATACATGGTAAAAACACCAGATAGAAGGAAAACTCACCGGGTTTGTCATGTGAATATGCTTAAAAGGTATTTTGAAAGGGAAGGAGAGAAAAAGGAGGAGGATTTAATGATTCTAACTCAAAGTGATGAACCAAATCCAGGTGACTGTGAATTTGACATACCTCGAATTAAATTGGAAAACGAGGGTGTTCTAAAAATTGGGATAAATTGTTGAGTTACCTTCCAGAGGAAAAACAAACTGACCTGAAAGAGTTATTGATATCACAAGGACAGGTTTGTAGAGATAAACTGGGAAGTACTAAAATTGCTATACATGATGTAGATGTGGGAAATGCTGATCCAATCAAACAACATCCATACAGACTTAACCCGTTACAATTGGCACAGGTTAACAAAGAGATTGAGAGTATGCTTAAAAATGGCATAATTGAAGTGTGTTGCAGCCAATGGAGCTCACCCATAGTGATGGTACCTAAACCAGACGGTACCCAACGGTTGTGTGTGGACTAAAGAAAGGTTAATGCAGTTACAAGAACAGACTCTTATCCTATCCCACATTTGGAGGATTGCATTGAGAAAGTGGGAGAATCAGCTTTTATTTCCAAACTGGATTTACTTAAAGGTTACTGGCAGGTACCTTTATCCGAAAGGGCGAAGGAGATTTCAGCTTTTGTGACTCCAGGTGGTATATACCAATTCAAAGTTATGCCATTTGGCATGAAAAACACACCAGCCACATTTAAACAGTTAACCAACAATGTTGTTTCAGGATTACCCAATTGTGCGGTATACATCAATGATCTGGGAATTTTCAGCCAGACATGGACAGAACATTTAAAACATGGATGGAGTTATTCGATCGACTTCAGGGGGCAGGTTTGGTGATAAACCTAGCTAAAAGTGAATTTGGAAAGGCCAAGTCACTTTCCTTGGCCATACAATTGGACAGGGTCGAATGGTCCCACGGGATGTGAAAACAAACGTTATTGGGGAGTTTCCGATACCCTCGACACGACGGGAAATAATGCGATTTCTTGGTATGAGTGGATTTTACCAGAAATTTGTACCCAATTTTGGCAGTGTGGTTGCTCCACTGACGGACTTGCTCAAGAAGCGTAACAAATTCCAGTGGACAGCGGAGTGTCAACAGGCATTTGACTGCCTGAAGTGCTGTGTTGACCACTGCTCCTGTGTTAGCCATCCCAAATTATACGAAATCATTCAAAATGGCGGTTGATGCGAGTGATGTGGGTGTAGGTGCGGTGCTTCTACAAGACGACGACGAAGGGCTAGAGCTGCCTATTGGTTATTTTTCAAAGAAATTGAATTCTCACCAGAAAAAGTATTCCACGATTGAGAAGGAGACTTTTAGTTTTGGTGCTGGCTTTGCAACATTTTCACATTTATGTGACCAGCAATCCGTCTGACACCGTTATATATACTGATCATAATCCGTTGACGTGTTTGGAACGATTCTGGAGTAACAATGCAAGGCTGTTTCATTGTAGTTTATTGTTGCAGCCATTTTATTTAAAAATAGTACATGTGGCAGGACGAGAAAACATGATAGCCGATGCTTTGTCACAAATGTGATGAACGGAAGCAGTTTCCGTTGGAGGAAGAAGAACAAAAAAAATGGACTATCTGATTATAGCTGTTTGCGTGTGTTTTTTTGAAACAAAAACGTATATTTACTGTGTGCATTTTTTAATGGATAGTGAAAAGGTGAAAAATGAAACCATCTTGAAGTTGATGGTTTATTTATTTTTCTTGGGTGGAGGTGTCATGAGAATGTCGCTTTAAGAAATGTTTGGCTGCTCATGTTACTGCAGTGATGTCAGAGTGTGGGTGGAGCTGAGCTCTGGCTCTGCTTTTTAGTTTCACTTTGAGAAAAGCTTGGGTGTGTCTGTGCCTTTTTGGTTTCGTTTTCAGTGTTGGAGCTGAAGCCAGACAGAGCAGGTGTACTGTTCTCTCTGCCATCAAAGGACTATTTCTTGATCATTTGGTGAATTAAGAATTATAAATGTTCTCAGTAGTGAATGTAAACCTAATGTGCTTCTGTTAATAGGTGTTTTTAAGTCGTATGGATGTCAAAAGGAAAGCTTAAAGCATTACTTAGTGTTGTATTCTTTGGGGATTGTATTTGAATTAATGGTTGCTAAGATGTTCACTGTATGGTTTAAAAAGGTTAACTTGAGTTCATAGAATAAACATTGTTTTGCTTTAAAAATTAATTTTCCATTTCTGCTGTACCACACCTATAGAGTGGGCCGTGTGCTCCCCATACCACAATCTATTAAAAGTTGTGGGTCAGGTGAACTCCATGATACACTTTGGGGTTCTCTAAACCCTGGCCCATAACAATGGTAGCACAATGGTTAGCACTGTTGCTTCACAGCACCAAGGGTCCCAGGTTCGTTTCCCAGTTTGGGTCAGTGTCACTGCAGAGTCTGCATGTTCTCCCCGTGTCTGTGTGGGTTTCTGTGGGTGCTCCGGTTTCCTCCCACAAGTCCTGTAAGATGTGCTGTTAGGTACTTTGGGCATTCTGAATTCTCCGTCCATGTACCGGAACAGGCGCCGGAATGTGGCGACTAGGAGCTTTTCACAGTAAGTTCATTGCAGTGTTAATGTAAGCATACTTATGACAATAAAGATTATTATTATTAAATAGTTGCCTGTTAATGTGTTGTAATGTGTATCGTGTTGAAGAATTGAGGGGGGAGGAGTGTGTTTTGTGGCCCCTTTCCAGGGGACAATGTTCGTGGACAATGTGATCCACCCAGGGCCTGTAGTATGGGAGTGCATTTACCCTGGGAAGAAAGTGCAGGACTGGGGAATGTGGACACAGGAGCTAAGAGGTAAAGACCTGTATTTCATCTGCTGTTCCTATCCACTTTGTTGTTTGGACAAATAAATCACTGTGATTCAACCAGCATCCTTGTTGATACTTCCTGCTATTACAATACCAAACTTGTATGCAAGTAAAATGCAAGGGATCAGAGAGAGAGAGAGAGAGACAGTCTGGTTTGTGTTGCAGCCAATTAACTCCAGTACCTCTCTTCACCCATTGTCCTGTCCTGGAAGCAGCAGATCCTACACCTTATCCGGCGGCTACTGCTCACTCATATCTCAGGTGCATTCCATCTCCATTGCTTGACCTGCCCCAATGCCCTCGCTCCTTCAGAGTTGTCTCTTGCCTCCTATCTGTTGAAGTTAAAAACTCACCACTATTCTTAGAATTCCCCCTATACCAAAAAAAGGGTCGATATTCTAAATGGTGAACAGGAAATCTCACTCCCCGACTCCGATACAGGCTTCAGTGGGTGCTATTCAGGGCAAACTATATTTTCAAGTTATCCCCCGGTATAACCCATACCTTCACCGAAGAATTTTACCTACTTACCCCTCAGTAGCATTGATATCCTGGGTCCTGCATTGCTAAGTAAGTAAAGTAGGCTTATAACTACTGTTTCAGGTTAAAACTTTTAAGTTATTTTATTATTATTTTTTTTAAAAGATGCAATCACTGTCTTTAAAGAAAAGTAAAAAGATCTTGCTTCTTGATCCTTCTGGTTGGTTGAAGGGACCTTCAGGCCCAACTAGACAATCCATCTTATTTTTAAAATCTGGTCTTCTTTAGATGTATTCGCTGATGAGCTCGGTTGCTGTGTCCTATCTTCCCCATGTACCGAGCTGTGAGAGCTGGCTCTGCTGGCTCTCCCCTTTCTTCGGGTTTTTATTCTCTTTCTAACAATTACGTTTTTATGATGTTATTGTAAAGTAACTCTTATTTTCTTTGATTGTAAAAAGTATCTTTGATCTAAATATTCATTTTGACATAACCTCATCTCATAGATCTGATTACATTGTGTCCTTTGTGATGTTCAAAATGCTTTGGTTTCAATAGATGTGTGAATTTAAATTCCTGTCATTTCTATAGTTTTATTTTCCAATTGTGTCCTCAGGTCAATTTTGACTTTGATTTTGGCTTGAAATTATGTTTCTCGTAGACTGATAGTCTCCAGTTTTCTTTAATTTACCTGGTATTAGCAACTTTTCACACCTAGAATTCTCACCAAATTCAACTGAACCTCATCCATTCTTTTCCAGATGCTTACTAAGATAGTTACTTTCAATGAAGGTGTGAGCCATTGTTCTTGGCTTCATTCAAAATCCTGTTTGTCTTGTTTGCTAAGCCTGCTTGACCAAGGATATCTGCATTTTACAATCCTACTCTGTCAGCTGCTGTTCACCCTTTGTGGGATCTTTCCCTACATCCTCTCATGTTTCTCTCAGACCAGATATTGCAAGACTTCCATGTTTCAAATTACACATCTTTCCATATTTTCAATAACACTGTTTGAACCTCTCTTAATCTCTGTGGTAGTCACCACTGTTGTATTATATTGTATGTATGGGTATTACGGTAAGGCCCCTGTACTACAGGTACAGGGGTAGATCCCTGCCTGCTGGCTCCGCCCAGGAGGCGGGGTATAAATGTTTGTGCTCTCTGAACAACAGCCATTTCATAAGCTGCTGTAGGAGGCCACACATCTCTGTGTAATAAAGCCTTGATTATATTCTACTCTCGTCTTGTCGTAATTGATAGTGCAGCTGCATCCTCAAGCAGACAACACCAAAAAGGACTTCCAACATTGGCTAGCTTGCTTTGAAGCACACATCGGGTCTGCACCAGACCCAATCTCAGAAGCACAAAAGCTCCAGATTCTGTACACGCGGCTGAGCTCCAACGATTTTCCCCTCGTCCAGGACGCGCCTACCTACGCAGAGGCCATGGAGCTACTGAAGGAGAATTACGCTCAGCAGACCACCAAGATCTACGCCAGGCACCTCCTCTCCACTCGGCACCAACTTCCCGGTGAGTCTGTGGAAGATTTATGGCGTGCCCTGGTCGCCCTGGTGAGAGACTGTGACTGCCAGGCCGTTTTGGCCACTGAACATTCGAACCTGCTAATGAGAGACGCGTTCGTTATGGGCATAGGATCTGACTACATCCGCCAGCGCCTCTTAGAAGGGGCCAAGCCTGACCTCGTGGCGACCAAGAAACTAGCGCTCTCGCTCGCGGTTGCCTCAAGCAATGTACAGGCTTATGCCCTCGACTGCACAGCCCACCCCCCCGTACATCATGGACCCCGCCAGCGGCCATCCCATCGTGGACCCCATCAGCGACCGCCCTCAGCCAACCCTATGCCTGCGCCACGCTGCAGCCAATCAACCCCGGGGGACCCAAGTGCTACTTCTGCGGACAGACAAAACACCCCTGGCAGCGCTGCCCGGCGCGGAACTCGCTCTGCAAGGCCTGTGGCAAGAAGGGACATTTTGCTGCAGTGTGCCAGGTCCTCTCAATCGGCGCTGTTGTCCCAGCACCCCCCACGTGCGGCCAGTGGGCGCCGCCATCTTCCTCGCCTCAGACCACGTGCGGCCCGTGGGCGCCACCATCTTGCTCCACTCACAACACGTGCAGTTCGTGGACGCCGCCATCTTGCTTGCCTCAGAACCAATGGGCACCGCCATCTTGCCTGCCCCAGGACACAATCAGCCCGAGGGCGCCGCCATCTTGCCTGCCCCAGGACACGTGTGGCCCATGGGCACCGCTATCTTACCCGCCTCAGGACCCCTGCCCATCGGGCACCTCATCGGGCCGCTCATCGCCTGCAACCGCCGACGACCAGCCGCGTCTCGCCTCGGTCACGATCGACCAGTCTCGACCGCACAACCTCGCGACCGCTTCAATAAAGGTGAAGGTCGATGGGCACGATATATCCTGCCTTCTGGACTCCGGGAGCACTGAGAGCTTCATCCACCCCGATACGGTAAGGCGCTGCTCCCTCGCAGTACACCCCGCTAACCAAAGAATCTCCCTGGCCTCCGGATCCCACTCTGTGGCGATCCGGGGGTACTGTATCGCCACCCTCACCGTCCAGGGCGTAGAGTTCAGCGGCTTCCGGCTCTACGTACTTCCCAACCTCTGCGTTGCCTTGCTACTCGGCCTGGGCTTCCAGTGCAACCTCAGAGCCTAACCCTGAAATTTGGCAGGCCCCTACCACCCCTTACTGTTTGCGGCCTCGCGACCCTTAAGGTCGACCGCGTTCCTGTTTGCAAACCACATCCCGGATTGTAAACCCGTCGCCACCAGGAGCAGATGGTACAGCGCCCAGGACAGGACCTTCATCAGGTCTGACGTCCAGCGGCTGCTGCGGGAAGGTATCATCGAGGCCAGCAACAGCCCCTGGAGAGCCCAAATGGAAGTGGTGGAAACCGGGGAGAAAAACAGGATGGTCGTGGACTACATTCAGACCATCAATCGGTAGACGCAGCTCGACGTGTACCCCCTCCCACGCATATCTGATATGGTCAATCAGATTGCACAGTACCGGGTCTTCTCGACAGTGGACCTGAAATCTGCCTACCACCAGCTCCCCATCCGTAAGGCGGACCACCCATACACTGCGTTTGAAGCAGACGGCCGCCTTTACCATTTCCTTAGGGTTCCCTTCGGCGTCACCAACAGGGACTCGGTCTTCCAACGGGAGATGGACCGAATGGTTGACCGGTACGAGCTGCGGCCACTTTCCCGTACCTGGAAAATGTCACCATCTGCGGCCACGACCAGCAGGATTACAACGCTAAACTTTCCAAATTTCTCCACACCGCCACACTCCTCAACCTAACTTACAACAAGGAGAATTGTGTGTTCAGCACGAACCGATTAGCCATCCTCGGTTATATGGTTCAGAACGGAGTTCTAGGGCCCGACCCCAATCGCATGCACCCCCTCATGGAACTCCTCCTCCCCCATTTCCCCAAGGCCCTCAAATGATGCCTGGGGTTCTTTTCGTATTACGCCCAGTGGGTCCCAAACTATGCGGACAAGGCCCGCCCACTCATTCAATCCACTACTTTCCCACTGACGGCCGAGGCTCACCAGGCCTTCAACCATATCAAGGCCGACATCGCCAAGGCTGCGATGCACGCGGTCAACGAGACACTCCCCTTCCGAGTCGAGAGCGATGCATCAGACATCGCTCTGGCCGCCACCCTCAACCAGGCAGGCAGGCCAATGGCATTCTTTTCCCGCACCCTCCATGCCTCCGAAATTCGGCACGCTTCCGTCGAAAAGGAGGCCCAAGCGATCGTTGAAACTGTGCGACATTGGAGGCATTACCTGGCCGGCAGGAGATTCACTCTCCTCACTGACCA
This sequence comes from Scyliorhinus torazame, assembly GCF_047496885.1. Taxonomy (NCBI): domain Eukaryota; kingdom Metazoa; phylum Chordata; class Chondrichthyes; order Carcharhiniformes; family Scyliorhinidae; genus Scyliorhinus; species Scyliorhinus torazame. The sequence goes on from NC_092717.1 coordinate 134,565,661, forward strand.
ACGGTCAGTTGCCTTCATGTTTAACACACACAGCGGGTTAAGATCAAAAATGATAAAATCTTGAGGTGGAGGATCGAGCTCTCCACCTACAATTACGAGATTTTGTATTGCCCCGGTAAGCTCAACGAGCCCCCCGATGCCCTGTCCCGAGGTACATGTGCCAGCGCACAAGTGGACCGACTCCGGACCCTGCACAACGATCTCTGTCACCTGGGAGTCACCCGCTTTTACCACATCATTAATGCCCACAATCTGTCTACTCCATCGAGGAAGTCAGGGCTATCACCAGAGACTGCCAGGTCTGCGCGGAGTGTAAACCGCACTTCTACCGGCCAGACCGTGCGCGCCTGGTGAAGGCCTCCCGCCCCTTTGAATGCCTCAGCGTGGACTTCAAAGGGCCCCTCCCCTCCACCGACCGCAGTACGTACTTTTGACGAGTATTCCCGATTCCTCTTCGCCGTCCCATGCCCCGATATGACATCTGCCACCGTCATCAAAGCCCTCAACACCATCTTCACTCTGTTCGGTTTCCCCGCCTATGTCCACAGCGACCGGGGATCCTCATTTATGAGCGAGGAGCTGCGCCAGTACCTGCTCAACAGGGGCATTACCTCAAGCAGGACGACCAGCTACAACCCCAGGGGAAACGGGCAGGTGGAGCGGGAGAATGGGACGGTCTGGAGGGCCGTCCAGCTGGTCCTACGGTCCAGAAATCTCCCAGCCTCCCACTGGCAGAAGGCCCTCCCCGACGTACTTCACTCCATCCGGTCGCTCCTGTGCACCGCGACCAACGAAACCCCTCATGAACATCTCTTTGCCTTCCCCAGGAAGACCATCTCCGGGGTTTCGCTCCCAACGTGGCTGGCAGCTCGAGGACCCGATCTCCTCCGCAAGCACGTGCGGCTCGACAAGGCGGACCCGTGGGTTGCGAGGGTACAGCTACTCCATGCTAACCCGCAGTACGCCTACGCAGCGTACTCTGACGGCCGCCAAGACACAGTCTCCCCCAGGGATCTGGCACCAGCTAGGTCTCCTCAACCCCCCCCCTGCCCCGGTGCCACCCTCCCCTCCCCTGGCACACCCCACCGCTGCCCCCGCTCCAGGACAATCCGTCCTCCCCTTGCTCCCACCCGGGGATGAAGAGGATTTCGACAAGCTCCCGCAGTCACCGAAGGCCAAGCCGCGCCTGAGCCGCCACCACCACGGCGGCGATCTCAATGACAGATCAAGGTGCCCGATCGTCTAAATTTGTAACCTTCTCTGTAATTTTGAAACCAATCTGTATGTTTATAGTTTTCCACCACCCCCGCTGGACTCATTTTTAACAGGGGGTGAATGTGGTAGTCACCACTGTTGTATTATATTGTATATATGGATATTACGGTAAGGCCCCTGTACTACAGGTACGGGGGTAGATCCCTGCCTGCTGGCTCTGCCCAGTAGGCGGAGTATAAATGTGTGTGCTCTCCGAACAGCAGCCATTTCGTAAGCTGCTGCAGGAGGCCACACATCTCTGTGTAATAAAGCCTCGATTACATTCTACTCTCGTCTCGTCGTAATTGATAGTGCATCAATCTCTATATCACGTTGCATATTCCCCCCGTGTCTGTGTAGGTCTCACCCCCACAACCCAAAAAGATGTGCAAGGTAGATGAATTGGCTTTGCTAAATTGCCCCTTAATTGGAAAAAAAGAATTGGATATTCTAAATTTATTTTTAAAAATCTGGATATCACCGGGGGCTCTGATAGGAGGTTTCAGTGGCTACCCGTCCCTCATGGGCATGGGTGACTAGATGGTTCTATCCACCTTGAGGGCTGATGGAACCTCATTGGCAGGCCCTGGGGTCTGGCACTTAGGCAGTTACAGTCACTCTTGATTCCGTGCACCATAGCGTTTATCCTTGAACCATGAGTTATAATCACCGCTTTGAGAATCTGGGTAGCTAACATTGTTATGGATTAACTCTTGATGCCAATTAGTTTGATGAGCACTGTCGTGTTGGGTGCTCTGCTACACAGACGAACCAACACGGTTGCGGAAGGTACAACTCAGTTTTATTACTAACAATATTAACATTTGTAAACTGGTTACTGTGGTTCGTTCATTACCCTCTAATCTGTGGACCCAGCCCTAACACTATCTTGGAGAGGCACTCAGCACCTGGTGAATGTCTGAATGACACGCTGTGAGCTCTGTGCCCTGAGCTGTCACCTGCTGGAATGAACCGGAATGTCGTGTTCCCCATTTTATAGTGTATCTGCTCTTGCTTGTGATTGGCTGTGATGTTGCGTGTGTATTGATTGGTCCATTGATCTGTCCATCAGTGTGTAAGTGTGTTTTCACCATGATGTTTACCTGAATATCATGACATCCCCCTTTTTTACAAGAATATGTGCCTATGTGGTAATAAATATAGATGTGTACAGAGCCCACAGCCCAGATTCAGGGAGGGGGGGGGGTTCAAAGGTATTGTGGGGAGTGGGGCACTCAGGATGAGGCGTTCAAAGGGGCGGGAAGCCTTAATCAGGTGCGCTCCATCTGGCCTGAAAAAATGCGGCTTGCATTCCGCGCAGATGTGGTAAACTTGATGAAGTGGTAAAACCGAGTGACCCCCGGGTGGCAGAGGTCCTCGTGGAGGGTTTGGAGGCGGTCAATTTGTGCGTTGGCACATGTGCCGCGGGATAGGGCATCGGACGGCTCGTTCAGCTTTCCGGGCCGGTACAAGATCTCATAGTTGAAGGTGGAGAGCTCGATCCTCCACCTTAAGATCTTGTCATTTTTAATTTTGCCCCGCTGTGCATTATCGAACATGAAAGCTACCGACCGTTGGTCAGTGAGGAGAGTGAATCTCCTGCCGGCCAGGTAATGCCTCCAATGTCGCACAGCTTCCACTATGGCTTGGGCTTCCTTTTCCACTGAGGAGTGGCGGATTTCTGAGGCGTGGAGGGTTCGGGAGAAAAAGGCCACGGGTCTGCCCGCTTGGTTAAGGGTGGCCGCTAGAGCTACATCGGAGGCGTCGCTCTCGACCTGGAAGGGGAGGGACTCGTCGATGGCGCGCATCGTGGCCTTTGCGATGTCCGCTTTGATGCGGCTGAAGGCCTGGCAAGCCTCTGTCGACAGAGGGAAGGTCGTGGTCTGTATTAGGGGGCGGGCCTTGTCTGCGTACTGGGGGACCCACTGGGCGTAGTACGAAAAGAACCCCAGGCAGCGTTTCAGGGCTTTTGGGCAGTGCGGGAGGGGAAATTCCATGAGTGCGCGCATACGTTCGGGGTCGGGGCCTATTATCCCATTGCGTACTATGTAGCCCAGAATGGCTAGCCGGTCGGTACTAAAAACGCACTTGTCCTCGTTGTACGTGAGGTTCAAGGCTTTGGCGGTCTGGAGGAATTTTTGGAGGTTGGCGTCATGGTCCTGCTGATCGTGGCCGCAGATGGTTACATTGTCGAGGTACGGGAACGTGGCCCGTAACCCATGTTGATCAACCATTCGGTCCATCTCCCGTTGGAAGACCGAGACCCCGTATGTGACGCCAAAAGGGACCCGTAGGAAATGGTATAATCGCCCGTCTGCCTCGAAGGCTGTGTACTTGCGGTCACTTGGGCGGATGGGGAGCTGATGGTAGGCGGACTTGAGGTCCACGGTGGAGAAGACTTTGTACTGGGCAATCCGATTGACCATGTCGGATATGCGGGGGAGAGGGTACGCGTCTAGTTGTGTGTACCTGTTGATGGTCTGGCTATAGTCAATGACCATCCTTTGTTTCTCCCCTGTCTTCACTACTACCACCTGCGCTCTCCAGGGACTATTGCTGGCCTGGATTATGCCCTCCTTTAGTAGCCGCTGGACTTCGGACCAAATGAAGGTCCGGTCCTGGGCGCTGTACCGTCTGCTCCTAGTGGCGACGGGTTTGCAATCCGGGGTGAGGTTCGCAAACAAGGACGGGGGTTGCATCTTGAGGGTGGCGAGGCCGCAGATAGTGAGTGGGGGTATGGGGCCGCCGAATTTAAACGTAAGGCTCTGTAGATTACATTGGAAATCTAAGCCCAGCAAGGTGGGGGCACAGAGTTGGGGAAGGACGTTAAGTTTGTAGTTTTTGAATTCCCTCCCCTGTACCGTTAGGGTAACTATGCAGAATCCCGGGATCTGTACGGAGTGGGATCCTGCAGCTAGGCAAATCTTTTGTGCGCTGGGGTAGGTAGTTAAGGAACAGCGCCTTACCGTGTCGGGATGTATAAAACTTTCCGTGCTCCCGGAGTCGACTAGGCATGGCGTCTCGTGGCCGTTAATTAGGACCGTTGTCGTCGTCTGGAGAGTCCGGGGCCGAGCCTGATCGAGCGTAACCGAAGCGAGCCGTGGTTGTAGTAGTGGGGTGGGGTCCGTTGTTGCCGTCCAAGATGGCGTCGGGGATGGACAAAATGGCCGCCCCCATACATCGCACGTGGCTGAGGGGTCACAAGATGGCGTCGGGGTGGACAAAATGGCCGCCCCTATGCGTCGTACAGGTCGGGGGCGGTCCAAGATGGCGGCGCCCCTCCTCCCCTCGTGGTGGTCGGGACCCAAAATGGCGGCGTCTGCAGGTCGCACATGGTGTGCTGGGGGTCTGGGGAGCGCTAGGACCGCGCGGAGTTCCTTCACTGCGAGCGCCAGGGCCGCGGGCGCTAGGACCGCGCGGAGTTCCTTCACTGCGAGCGCCAGTGTTAGACAGGTATATGAATGCACGCCATCGGTTGCGCGTGTATTGCAGAGGTTAAGGTTAGGGCTGGATTCTCTTGGGGAAATGGGGGAAGGCGGATATGGGGAGGGGGATATGGGGGATATGGGGGAGGGGAGATATGGGGGATATAGGGAGGGGGGATATGGGGGATATGGGGAGGGGGGATATGGGGAGGGGGGATATGGGGATATGGGGGAGGGGGATATGGGGCAGGGGGGATATGGGGGATATGGGGAGGGGTTATGGGGAGGGGGGATATGGGGGAGGGGGATATGGGGGATGGGGGATATGGGGGCGGGGGGGATATGGGGGATATGGGGAGGGGGATATGGGGGATGGGGGATATGGGGGATATGGGGGCGGGGGGATATGGGGGATATGGGGGAGGGGGATATGGGGGATATGGGGAGGGGGATATGGGGGATATGGGGGAGGGGGGATATGGGATATGGGGAGGGGGGATATGGGGGAGTCGGGGATATGGGGGATATGGGGGAGGGGGGATATGGGGGAGGGGGGATATGGGGGATATGGGGGAGGGGTAATATGGGGGAGAGGCGATATGGGGTTGGGGGTTATGTTGGAGGGGAATATGGGGGATATGGGGGAGGGGGGATATGGGGAGGGGGGATATGGGGATATGGGGAGGGGGGATATGGGGGATATGGGGAGGTGGGATATGGGGGGGATATGGGGAGGGGGGATATGGGGAGGGGGGTATAGGGAGGGGGGGATATGGAGGATATGGGGAGGGGGGACATGGGGGATGGGGATATGGGGGAGGGGGATATGGGGGAGGGGGGATATGGGGGAGGGGGGATATGGGGAGGGGGATATGGGAGAGGGGGGATATGGGGGAGGGGGGATATGGGGGATATGGATATCGGGCAGGGAGGGAGGCTCACCCTGGCTGCTCTGATGAGGCCGTTCACCTTCTTGTGGCACTGGGTGCCTGTCCGTGGTGTCAGGGCCACAGCGGTGACGGCCTCTGCCACCTCCCTCCACAGACGCCGGCTGTGGCGTGGGGCAACTCTGCGGCCGTGCCCGGGATACAGGGCGTCCCTCCTCTGCTCCACCGCGTCCAGAAGCGCCTCCACATCCCGTGACTGGAACCTTGAAGCTGAGCGGCGGGCGGCCATCCAGTCGGGTGTTCCGGTCGGGTGTTCCGGTCGGGTGGGGGGGGAGCAGCGCGTCCTGATGAGCCGTCACGCCGTGAGGCGTGTATGATGCTGCACGGCGTGAAGCACGTGAGCAAGTGCGGATCCCGTCACGTCGCTGCTAGCCCATTCCGGGCCGGAGACTTTAAGATGTTTTGGGCGGCGTGATGAAAGTCGGATTTGCGCCGTTTTTGGCGCCGATCGGCGGACTTTGCGCCGATAACGGAGAATTTTGCCCATGAAGTTGTTCAATTCGGCAGGAAGAATAAAAAAGCAGAGTATTACTTAAACAGAAAATGTCTGCAGAGAAATCTAGGTATTCTAGTGCACAAGTCACTAAAAACTAGTCTGGAGGTACAGTATATAATTATGAAAGCTAATAGAATGCTCACCTTTATTATGAGAGGAATTTCACATAAAAGTGAGGATGCTATACTTCAGTCATCCAGGGCATCGGTGAAACCACATCTCGAATACAGTGTACGGTTTTTGTCTCATTATTTAAGGAAGCTTTTAAGTACGGTCAAGATGGTTCAGAGAAGGTTTACTTGATTTATATGTGGAATGTGCGGGTTGACTTATGATAAGTTGGACAGGCTGGACTTGTTTCCACTGGAGTTTAGAAGAATGAGGTGTGACTTGATGGAAGTACCCTGAATGATCTTGACAAGGTGGATGTGGAAACTATGTTGATGAGTCCAGAACTAGGGCACACTTTGTTAAAATTCGGGGTCACCCTTATAGGACAGAGATGAAGAGAATCTTTTCTCCTGGGGGGGGTTGTGCGACTTTGGAACTCTCTGCCTCAGAAGGCACTGGAAGTGGGGTCATTGAATAGTTTTCAGGCACATTTAGATAGATTCTTGTCAGGCAAGGGACTCAAAGGTTATCGGAGGTTGTTGGGAATGTGAAACTTGAAACACAAACAGATCAGCTGTGATCTTACTGAATGACAGAGCAGGCTTGAGGGGCCCTACTGCTGTTTCTATTTTGTATGTTCATATTGTTACCCTCCAATAATGGACTCAGAGCAGAACAGACTGCAAGTTTACTGTTCCACTTTGCGTACTGCTACCAAAGGTGGATTTAGACTTTGCTGTTGACAACAAGATCATTTGTTTCTTTAAGACTGTAATTTCTAATTTATATTAGTAAACATGTGTGAGGTCACCCAGAGCTTTAATTCTATTTGATGAAGGAAGTTTCCCCATTGGGATATTTTTACTTTAACTGAAGCATTATTCTATAACCGTATCAACCAAATTTCATATCAGCCACTTAGGGTATAAAATTAATATGAATTCTCGTCATTTATACTTTGTCTGGATCTGGTCAATTCCCAGTTTAAGTTGTATATAATATATATACTAATTAGCACTCAGCTTACACTTGTTTCAAGAGATCAGAATGGTGGCTGTTACAGGGAGTAGAAGTGGCATGTTGACACTGGCTGAATGCTGTGAAGGGGATCGCACACTGGGAAACATTTATCTCAGTTAACAAGTTGAAAAATTTTCACTCATATATAAAGAATACATTTTCAATTTTGTTGCTAACAGCAAATAGAGGAAATCTGTCCCACTGTTGATAGTGTGGAAGGAAATTCACTCTTCATCTGGTACCGCCTTGGAACTGATGCCAAGGCAAATCAAAGAGCATCTAATTTCCCGGCACTGGTATTCATCATCTAGATGAATGGAACACTTATCTAAACAAAAATACATTTAAAAATACGTTTGCCCTGATTTCCTCCTTTCCAGGGATTAATTCTTGATTTCTGTTCTACATGCCAAGAATTGACTTTTTATGAGGACAATCAGCATTTAGCACCTAGGGTGCCTCATTAGCATTTGTTGCCAAAGATCAATGCGGTATTTAACATTCCTTGATGCCCCAAATTTACCTCATTAACAGCACAGCACATGCTGTTCTCCACATATGTGCAATAACAACAGATGGCTTCCTCAGTTGTAAGGTCAGTAAATTTGAGGCTATCCAGAATACCGACAGTGTACATAGATCTGTGAGTCTCTCTCCTCTTGCTGAATGTCTTTTTTTGATCACTGGTTTTAGTTTTGTTATTATGGGTCAAGTTTGTAGCAGAAAGAGTGACTTTATTGGATCATAAGTCATAAGCAGCTAGGAGCATAGTCTAGTAAGTTACAATGGTGATCGTGCTGGAGAGGTCAGTCAGATAACCAGGACCAGTTGTGTGCGTGTAGCTTTGCATAGACTTTTGCTGACCTCATAGAGTCCAGTCAGTTTTTGGACACGGTTAAGAAAGGTCAGGAGATGAGAGGTTATTTTGTTTCATGACCAAACAAGTACCCAATTCACGTCTGAATTTTGTTTCACTGCCAATGCTAAATGAGGAAATATCCCTTGGGAAATTAGCTCACCAAATACATGCCAAATAATTTTCATGGACATTGAGCACAATAACCTAAATTTTCAGAACCTGTATTGCAATTTCCCAACATCCTGAGTGCTGATGCTGCTCCAATTTCTAGGTTAATCTCATTAAAGTACGATGGTGAGATCCAGGCACTAGGGAAACATGTGACAGTGAAAGTAACCACTATAGGCAGCACAAAGCAACAAGCTGTTGTAAGATCAAAGACCTGCATCAAATTAAAAGACCAGGCATCATTGTTTTTGCACGTTCTTTTCATAAAGATTGCCTTGAGGAGGTGAGCCGGGGGGACGCACTTCCCCCAATCCTCCAGGCTTCTTGAATTAGGAAAACTGGAGGTCAGGTAAAAGAGGAAAATCCCATTTGGGAGAGAGTGATGTAAAATCGAAGCAAAACTGCTCAAAGGCAGCAGTAGAAGATAACAAGGACATGACTCATATGGTATTAAAATACTTGAATTTCCTTGTACAAATAGCATGAGGTACAGTACTGTGGTGAATGTATTCACCATAGTATAAACTGTCTGTTTAGTACTGTGGCCTATGGCCAGGAAATGGTAATATGATCTACCCTGTCTGTATAGTACTGTGGCCTATGACCAGGAAATAGTAATTTGATCTACCACCATGTATTGTACAGGAGCCCCGGTGGGCTCCCCCCCCCCGAACTGTATATAGACCTGGCCACCTGTGGGCGGCACTCATTGTTACTGAACTCACAGGCAGGCAAGTTCTCGGTTAATAAAGCCTCTGTTCACTCGTTCTCATCGTCTTGCAGTGAATTGATGGTACAACATTTTATTAACCGAAGACATCACTATGGAAGCCGCTCTAAAGCCTGATAAACCCGACCTCGACGCACGAGCAACAGAAGCTGAAGAGATCTTCTCCCACTGGCTCCGCTGTTTCGAGGCCTACCTCGACTCCTCTGAAATGCCTCCCTCCGCCGCCCTCAAGCTGCGCCTCCTCCACGCCCGGGTGAGCCATCGAATCTCCGTGTAGATTGAGAAAGCCGGCAGGTACGATGCAGCTGTCACAACGCTGAAGGAGCATTTTGTGAAGCCCATAAACGAGGTGTTCGCGCGGCACCTTCTCACTACCCGCCGTCAACGTGCCGGGGAATCGCTGCACGAGTACCTGGAGAACCTGACCCTACTCGCCAGAAACTGTAACTACCAGGATGTGCAGGCCGAGGAGCACATGAAGTTGCAGATCAGGGACACCTACGTGGCTGGGGTCCGGTTTAACTACATCAGGCAGCGACTGCTGGAAAACGGGGCCTCGGACCTGCAGGACACAGTAAAACTAGCCACCTCTTTAGAGGTGGCCTACCAGAGCCTCAGCGCGTTCCCCGCAGTCCCAGCGGACCCCTCATGGGCACCACCGACGCAGCCCTCACCAGGTCCGACTACGTCACAGGCTTGTGCTGCGCGGCTGCCCGTCCAGACCGGAGGTCCGCCGTGCTACTTCTGCGGTCAGGGCAAACACCCCCCGGCAGCGTTGCCCAGCCCGCACCGCAACACGCAGCGACTGTGGCAAGAAGGGACATTTTGCCAGAGTCTGCCTGGCCCGACATAAAGCCCCGGAGTCTAAAGCGTACCAGGCCCGATCCGCGGACTCACAGGCCCACAGACCCCGCAATGTGGCTGCGTGTCGGCCAGGAACGCCCCCTTCAGATGCGTCACCCGCTTCGTGCAACTCGTGGGGGGGCGCCATCGTTCACGCAGCCAGACACGTGCGACTCGTGGGGGTGGCCATCTTGGCCGCCATCTTCAAAACCAACCGACATGTGCGACCGATGGGGGCAGCCATCTAGGTCGCCATATTCAACTCAGCCCGACACGTGCGACTCATGGGGGCCGCCATCTGGTGACTCCGATACCTCCGACCACGCAGACTACCCGCAGCTCGGCGCCGTCACCCTCGACCAGTCGCAGCCAAAGCACCTGAAAAATTCAATGATGGTCGTGGGTCAACGGGCACGAGATCCCCTGTCTTTTTTACTCCGGGAGCACAGTGAGCTTCGTCCACCCCGACACGGTAAGGCGCTGCTCCGTCCACATCTACCCCGCATCCCAGACAATCTCCCTTGCCTCCGGAACCCATTCGGTGCAGATCCGGGGGTACTGTGTCACAAACCTCACGATACAGGGCTCAGAGTATACCCAATTTAAACTGTATGTCCTCCCTCATCTCTGCGCCCCCCTACTGCTTGGACTAGACTTCCAATGCAGTCACCGAAGCCTGACGCTAAAGTTCAGCGGATCCCTACCCCCTCTCACTGTATGTAGCCTCGCGACCCTTAAGGTCGCCCCCCCCCCTTGCTCTTCGCGAACCTCTCCCCTGACTGTAAACCCGTCGCCACCAGGAGCAGACGGTACAGTGCACAAGACATGACTTTTATCAAGTCAGAGGTCCAGCGACTCTTGAGGGTGGGGGCCATCGAGGCTAGCAACAGCACCTGGAGGGCACAAGTGGTAGTTGTCAGGACTGGGGAAAATAATTGGATGGTTGTGGACGACAGCCAAACCATAAACCGGTTCCCGCAACTGGATGCGTACCCCCTCCCCTGCATTGCGGATATGGTCAACCAGATCGCACAATATCGGGTTTTCTCCCACGGTAGATCTGAAGTCAGCCTACCACCAGCTCCCGATCCGCCCGAAAGATCACCACTACACGGCTTTTGAAGCAGCCGACCGACTTTTCCACTTCCTCAGGGTCCCTTTCGGCGTCACTAATGGGGTCTCGGTCTTCCAGAGAACGATGGACCGAATGGTGGACCAGTACGGGCTGCCGGCTACATACCCGTACTTGGACAATGTCACCATCTGCGGCCATGATCAGCAGGACCATGACGCCAACCTTCAGAGGTTTCTCCAAACCGCCCAATCCCTCAACCTCACATATAACAAGGAGAAGTGCGTTTTCCGCACAACCCGGCTTGCCATCCTCGGCTATGTCGTGAAAACGGAGTCCTAGGGCCCGACCCCGACCGCATGCGCTCCTCACGGGACTTCCCCTACCCCACAGCCTCAAGGCCCTCAAACGTTGCCTGGGGCTATTCTCCTACTATGCCCAGTGGGTCCCCAACTATGCGGACAAAGCCCGCCCACTTATTAAAGCCACGATATTCCCCCTGATGGCTGAGGCCCGCTCGGTTTTCAGCCGCATCAAGGCTGATATCACTAAGGCCGTAATGCATGCGGTGGACGAGTCCGTCCCCTTCCAGGTGGAGAGTAATGCGTCAGACGTCGCCCTGGCCGCCACCCTCATCCAGGCAGGCAGGCCAGTAGCCTTTTTTCCCGAACTCTCAACGCCTCCGAGATCCGACACTCCTCTGTCGAGAAGGAAGCTCAAGCCATAGTGGAAGCTGTGCAGCATTGGAGGCACTACCTAGCCGGTAGGAGGTTCACCCTCGTCACCGACCAACAGTCGGTAGCCTTTATGTTTGACAACGCACAACAGGGAAAAATTAAAAATGACAAAATCTTGAGGTGGAGTAGCGAACTCTCCACCTACAATTATGATATCAAGTATCGTCCTGGGGAGCTCAACGAGCCCTCAGAGTACTAAAGCGGGGGAGCCTCACCTACCCCTGTCTGCTCACCTCTGCATGGGGCTGGATGATGGACCCTGTCTTTTGTCGGGCATTCTCTGCAGGGTTTTTCCCCACCCATTCCCTCACTCTCACTGCCCATGGGCATCCCTTCCCTCCCTTCCTCACTGTGAAACCCCAAACATCCCTTTGTCCTGGTTCCCCAGCATATCGAATCTGGGGACTACTTGTAGTGCCAGCAGTGGCCACCATTCACATTGGTGCTGCTGGGAATACAGAACTGCCAGCCAATCAGGTTGGCCAGCAGCTCCCTGAAGCAGTACTTCCGCTTGAGTCATGGGGATAGTCTCAGCTCCAGCCAATTAACATTTCACAGAGCTTTAAATGGATGTGGGACAGCACTGATCGAAGTGAAGGCAAATTCTCCGGTGGTGGGGCACGAAGCTCCTTCATCAGAAAAGTTCTGCACTTTTCCTGCCCTTTTTATAGAATCCTATAACAAGGGATAATTTTGAGCTGTTAGCCTTTTTGGGTATGTGTCATTATCATTGGTCAGTTTTTGTTCATTATCTAGATTGTCAAAACTGAGACAAAATGCCATAGTTCTTCAGTGTGCACGCACCACAACCATAACATTTATGGGAAGGTGTGGAGGGAGCAGGGGACCACAATCATCAGCAGGGAAACAGGATGTGTTTAAAAGGGGATGTCCTGACTTCCGGTGGCGGCTATGAGTGGGTAAGTCGCACATTTGGTGGCTCCCGCTCTGGCAGGACTTTTGGACCTTTTTCCCCGACTTTTTTGAGGTTTTGAGCACTGGCTTTGAAGGCGCAGATAATTTGGTACTGGATCTACACATTGGTGCATGGAACGAAGAACCCCAAGGAATCAAAAAGGAAGAAATACGAAGATAAGTAAGGGCTGGGTGGAGGTTGCGGCTGAAGACAATATGGTCGAAGTTCGGGCCCCTGCTGCAACGACCCAACCATCAATGGAGGAGCTGATGCACGTCATCCAAGAGGGCTTTGCTAGACAGAAACGGGATTGTCTTGACCCGATAAAGGAATCGATCGATCGGCTGGAGCGCAGGCTGAATGCCCAGGATTGGACGATTCAGAAGCTGGAGAAAGCGCTGGCAGACCAGGAGGAGCACCAAACGGTGGTTGAGCTGGAGGTGGGCATGCTGAAGGATCAGCAAAAGAGGCTGCTGGAGAAGGTAGAAGACCTGGAGAATAGAGCTCGCCGGCAGAACTTAAGAATTGTCGGTCTCCTGGAAGGGGCTGAGGGGGCTGATGCTGGTGCGTTTGTGGCGAGTATGTTTCAGAAGCTTCTGGGGGAGGGGACTTTCCCCCGACCGTTGGAGGGGAACAGGGCGTACAGGGTGATGGCGAGGAAGCCGCGGCCGGGGACCCCCCAAGGGCGATGGTGGTCCGGTTCCACAGGTTTTTGGACAAGGATTGTGTTCTCCAGTGGGCCAAGCGATCCTATTCAAGAAGAAGGTGAAATTTGGGCTGCTATACCCGGCGCGTCTTTGGCTTAAGCACGAGGCCCAGCACCATTATTTTGAGTCGCCCGAAGACGCGATGGACTTTGCCAAGAAGAAAGGGCTGGTGCTGAACTGAGAACTTTTGTTTTAAGTTGTAACTTTTCTGAGTGATGTTTATACGTTTTGATTGTAATTTTTCTTCT